>NC_140948.1:88637528-89237528 GCF_014529385.1 Adiantum capillus-veneris | reverse complement strand
GTAAAGCCAAAGCAAATACAACATTGGAAATTGCAGATTCAACTTCAGAGAACCATACTTTGAGCAACCTAGCAAAGGTAAATAATGAATAAATGTTGAAACAGAAATATATGATTTATTTTCAAAGATTGCCGCATGGAAGTACCTCGGATAATGGTTCTAGTGAAGAGCTAGACTATACAACAAAAATTTTACAAGCTACTGACCTTGGCAAGGGATGTTCTAAAAAATTCTATCAAGAAGATGAGCCACTACAGGCTTCTAATGGATCTATCGGCACTATAGCTGAGCAGGGTAGCAGATTTCCTACAGATGATTGCATAAATAAAGCTAATATATATACAATAGCTGATGAAGTGACCGAGGTTGTGGACCTCAATGAACCTATGGTTGCTCCTAACAATAGGCTTGCTGATTCTATTATCACAGAAGAAGATTCCACAATCGATGGTTTTTTGGCCCTATATAAAGGAGAAGATCATAACAGTATAGGAGAGCTTTTTGATGTATGTACCCCTTCAGAGGGGGTTCCAAATGAACCTTTACAAAGTTATAATGGCTTGCTAAGTAGCATGGATGCAGATGAGGAAGCAGAGGATGATATTGATGAGTCTGAAGATTTCTTAGATCATGCTGACTGTGAACAAGATATTGACATGGATTTTACATCTATGATTATATATGGGCGTCAAGAGGAGCCAACTCCTATAATTTTGATAAATGTTGAGACTTCCAAGGTGATTTTTCCAATGATGTTATGGATGAAGATCTACAGGATAAAGCTATTTTACATTATCAAACTCAAAACCCAGGTAAAAATCTCTCTAATGATACAGGTCCAGAAAGTCCTAAGGTTTTTTGTAATGGCTATGAATCTAGAGGGGGTGATGATGCTAAATCATCCTTGATACTGCATAAGGTGCACAGGGTTTTTCATTTCTTTGGACAATGTGCGTGGATTTGGATACTATTCCTAATAATTCTTATGTCAGCGATGTCTTGGCTACCAGTAAAAGGGAGTCAAAATTATTTAATGCTTGTTGGTAACGACCTTAAGTTACCAAAAGTTTATGAGATGTGGGTGTTGGACTATGCTTCAGGTGAAGCTCTAGTATATTGCGGAGCCCATCAATGCTATGTGATCTTAATGGTATTTGTTCTAGGAGATTCAAAATATCTTCAAAAGCAGGTTCACTATGGATGGGTATTTTTGGGTATACATTGTGGTTTCTTTTTGTTAGATCCAAGAATAGCATATTTGGAGCAGAAATGCTTGAAGTTGATCGATACAGGAAATGTATGCTCATGTGAATATTATGGTGCTCCACTATTGGGGAAATTTCTTATTATCCCATTTGATCCTGGGGCTATTGAAGGGCAACTTGCAGATTCAAGGATATGAATTATTTTTTGTAGCAGGTTACTTGGCACTAAGTTTTATTTTTGGATTTATGCTAAGTCAAAAGATTTTTTGGTTATAGTATCAATAAGCTTACATGGCTAGCTTCCATTTGTCATCTTTGGACAATTAACAAAGTATCGTCATATCTTTTGAGTTGGTTCTGCTACCAGAACTTGATGTAAAGGACTTGACGGCCATTCCGTGTGTAGTTAGATTAAGGCATAATGGAGCTAGACAAGGTTCCCTAAAGCGATCCTAATGATCAAGCCATGTGCATACGTAACTGGAGCACTTGAGTCTGGCGAGGTTCATTAAACAGATTTTCATAATTGAATGCTTTGGAGATACGACCACTACGGTTCAAAGATTTGTGATGGGACAGCTACCAGATAATTGAGCTAGACTATTGATGATATGATTTAAGACTTATTTTGTTTTACATGTCCTTACCAATTATGTGAGCTTGATGACATGTAGCTTAAGTTGTTTATAACAGATGCAGCTTGAAGACCGATTGGCACAGACCAGAGGCTGTGCAGGTTTCGAGGGGTTGGATGTCGTGTAGCTCCACTTTCGTGACAAGAAAATGAGGAAAGGGATGTCAATCAGGTTTATTTGAATCCTATATGATTATTCGGCAATAATAAGGGCTTGATAACAAGCCAATTTTAAGCAAAAGGTATGTCAGATGCGGCTCTAAAGGGCTAAAATATGTCTTGTTAATGCTAACAATGAGTATGCTTGAAGTGGTCATAGCTGAATTTTGTTCATCAGAATTTTATTACTTGAAGTGCTCTATAGGCTTGTCTTTATGGCTTGTCAATTGGAGCTACAGATAGGAAGTTATGTCAGTTTAAAGTTGAATCAGTAGTAGCAGATCTATACCGGATTGGGCAGCTGCTGATAAAGTGTCAAAGATCATATGAATGCATGGCCTAAAGTGCTCACTTTGAGGAGTGTGTCGGTCTTTCCAGGTCGTCAATCGGAGTTTTGGTTGTCAAGATATGGACAGTTTAAGTTTCACCGGGGCCTAGTTCCGTACCACTTTGGTCACCTCGGCCAGTTGTTCATCTATGAATTTTTGAGCCTCAGCCAGGTTCTGGGAAATGGTATCATCTTCAGAAGCTCATCTCTTATAGTGCATTGATAGCCAGTGCTAATGGTTGGCTAATGGCAGTTCAAATTAATTTATACTAACCATAGGAGCCGTCGGAGCCAAATGCAATGCCTTGGTCAATATATATGGCAAGTATGGTGGCAATCAAAGGCTGTCTCCACTAGCAAGTGTATTTTCAAGTCCAATGGTGGTCTCCACTGCGGCAACCCATGGCCGCTTATTGATGGTCATCAACATCAACAACAAAAGAGGAATAGTGCTTGTTCGATATGTATGCCAAATATGGTTCTCTACAAAATCACAAAAATCTCTTGAGGAGCTCTTAGTCCGAAATGTCGTCTCCTAGAGAGTGTTGATTGCTCAATAAGGGATGCTAAAGAAAGACGTCATGTTTGGCACTGCCTTGGTCGACAATTAAACCTAATGTTGTGTATTTTATAAGCTATGGCCGCCCACTAACCATAAGAGAGGTTTTTTTTAAAACCTAATGTGAAGAGGAGGGTGGCCATAGCATTCAACGGTGCATAGGGAAGCAGGGGACAAGAAACTAGCTCGCATTGGCCAGCTCGGGCACTCGATGAGGTTGTCGAAGAAGGGAAAATTCCGCAGCACGCCATGGCGCTTCGATTCGGCCCCAGCTTCGCAGCTTTTCGTGCACCCGCCAAATTAGCTTTCCACATCATCAAGGGGCGCTGCCCATTAGCGACGTTGCTAATGGGTTGGCCAGAAATAGCAAGAAAACTTGCCATGCAATCTCCCAAAGTTATTATAAAAAAGGAGAAAGCGGCTCTCATTGGGGTCTCTTTTTCATTCATTCTTCTTCTCTCCGAAGGCAAAGCCATACATATGCCTGCATAAGCCCATTCTCATCAAGGTCTCCTTAGTTTAATACGAAGCCGTAGCCTTCATAATCAATTCACTCTAATCTTCCATGGACGCTCCTTAGCTAAGCTCCGAAGCTTATTCGAATCCTAAGCTTCTAAGCCGCTCTAATGCAAACCTTGCTAAACCAACTGTAGTCAAATCCTCATAAGCCCATTCGAATTCCATTTTAAGCCTCCATGTCCATTGAAATCCTATCCTAAGCTTGCAAGTCTAATCCAAACCTCCTTCACCATAATAAGCCTAAACTAAGCTCCCATATTCATAGCCAAAGAGAAGTTCAAGCTCTCTCTCGACCTTGAAGCAACAGAGGGAGAACAAAGAAGATCAAGGCAAGCTTGGCACACCAACTAAGGCAATGGGGAAAGTACTGTCATACTGCTATCATCGGGTTGAACATTATTATCATCATTGAAGTTTGATTTTCTTAATAAGCACTTGGGTTAAGGCAGGTTAAACCATGTAAAGAGCATAAACTCCTCCATTAACATTTGATTAAGCAACAATACTATTAATTGTCCGTTTTGGGTTATTAAGTTTCAGAAATTTGTCCAAGATGTCTATAAAAAAAAGGTTTTCGACATTGATTCTGTCTGTTGCAACTCTCTTCCTCACACCTCTCTCAGCCAGAGGCCCCGTGCCTTCACGGCTCACCTTTCGAACACAAATCCCCCAACAATGCAAAGGATATACCTACAGGTATGAGAGAGAGACATAGAGAGAGAAGTAGATGAAGAGCAAGGAAAGGGGATACAAAGAGTAGTCTTGTGTGTGTGTGTGAATGATAAACTAGAAATGGTATGCTATTGGGATTGCTATATAAGCCAAAATGACAACCGCCCATAAATTTGACTATTTTGCACAATGGCGCGCGGAGATGATTGTACGTTCAGCCTAAAGGTCGTACGCACACCATAATGACGCTTAATTGCAGATAGAGAGTCACATATGGGTATGAAACCACGGAGGAGAAGTATAGCCACGGTACAGAGAGGAAGAGAGAGATAGATAGAGAGAGCGGGTGTGTATGTGTGTGGGTGTCCAGGCTATGTGTAATAGAAAATAATTTTAATGTTGTGGCAGCATAACTTGGAACCTTGTGTGCACAATGGCGCGCAAATATCATTCTATTAGTCGTCGCTGAATTGCCCTTGCAGGCCATAATGCCACTTTGAGAGAGAGAGAGAGAGAGAGAGAGAGAGAGAGAGCCCCTTAGGTACAACTAACAAGCCTATAACTCCCCCCAAAGGATGCTCCCCTGAATATTCAGCTCCCCCCGGCCGATATAAATTAGACCTATAAAACAACAGACCCAAACCCCCCTCCCATGCAGAGAACCAGGCAGTCTCAATTCCTTCCACTTAAAAGAATACGAGACCACTGGATAGGGGCAAGAGAGTAGTAGATTCGGATGGTTTTCAACTTTCCAAAAGAACGTTTAGATCAAGACTAGGCATCTCAGGCTATGCCTCCCCCAATGTGTTTGATGTTCCATAGGATGTTCCCTCTCCTGAGACCTTAGCAGCTATTGACTCTGTGATTATGCAACGTTCGGCTATTAAAGAGGCTAATGCCCCTCTATGTAACCAGATGAACCTGGAGGTACACATGACTGACAGTCTGAGTGATGAAGAAACTCAACAGGTTCCTACCACCCCCCAATCCCAATGAAGATTGCATCCTTTAATGTAAAGGGCCTCAACCACCCTTCTAGGCTACTAGCCTTTCAAAACTGGTTTTTACATGCTGAGTTGGATATTTGTTTGGTTCAAGAGAATAAACTACATTCCAAAGCTGGTAGGGTAATGCATTTCAAAGGGTACAATTTATTTTATGGAGGTAAGCCAGGAGGTTATTCTGGTACCTTGACTTATATAATAAATTCTCTCAATCCTCAATGGATTTTGGATGATGCATCAGACATATATTCTGTGTTTTTGGTAAACTCTGAATGGGGACCTTTGCACATTAATAATCTGTATGCTCACAATGAGGTTGCTCCTAGAATAGAATTATGGAACTGGTTATCTACTCTTGATTGCACACACGGAATTCTAGGGGGAGACTTTAATATGGTCCAGGGTCTTCATCAAACCACCTCTATCTCTACAGTCATGTTTGACTCAGAAGGCCTTCAATGGGATCAGTTGCAATCTTCTGCGGAACTCATAGATGCTTGGAACCAATGTCGACCCCCCGCTGGATACACTTTTCACTCTCTGTCTCATCACAACTCCTAGTCTAGATTGGATAGACTCTATTTTATAGGTTCTACCTGGTTACCTAATAATGAGAACGTGATTGTGGATGTTTCTATTGCTTTGTCTGATCACTTTCCTATTATTTTGACTCTGCTTGATTCTTCTGCTACTAACATGCATGCATTTGTTCATTCCAAACCTTTGATGGTCAACAATGCTCTGCTTCATCATGCTATGTTTAAAAGGGATGTACTGGTACTTATTGAGCAAGCTACTGCGCCTACCATAACAATATGCTCTCTGCTTGGCTATATATCATCTATGGACTCCAAAAATGTATCAATAATGTGGGGAAATGTGTGGCTAAGCAGGGATCTCAAGCCCTATATGAGGCACAACAACAGGTCGCTGCAATCCTAGGTAAGGCTGACACTGACCCTACTGCACTTTGTCAAGGGGACATACTCACACTAATTGCAGCCAGAAGGGCAATTTTGGATCATGAAATTAACTAGACAAACAAGCAAAGGTTCTTATGTAGGCAATGGGTTATGGCTGATGGGTCAGATTCTTCCAAAAGCTTTTATAAAATACTGAAACATAAGAAAGGCAGGCAACATCTTACTACCCTCCATCATGGGGATGGGTCTCCCTTGGTGCAAGGTGCTAATATTATGGCTACTGCCACTCAGTATTATCACACCCTACTCAATGGTTCTCCTGTGGACTCACCAGAAAGAAGAACTGCAATCCAAACCCTCTTGAATGCTGTGGATCCATGTATTGAAGAGGCCACTGCACACAGGTTGGAACAACCATTGGATGAGGTAGAAATATACTATGCTCTCAAGAAGTTGCCTAATGATAAATGCCCAGAGGTATGTGAAATATACTATGCTCTCAAGAAGTTGCCTAATGATAAATGCCCAGAGGTATGTGGACTGTCCAAAGAATTTATGGTCTCCTTTTGGCCACAATTGAGAAAATTATATGTCCACTGATCAATGCAGTTTGGGTCTCTCAATGCATGGATCCCACACTCAAGCAGGGTATCATCAAACTTATACGAAATGTAAGGTTTCCAGTTTCTGAAACTTTAGAAATTGTACAAAGCCAATCAAATTAACTTGGCTTTTGAGAAAACACTGTAGAATTATCCAATTATGGCAAATATTGGTATTTTTTGAACCGTAACCAGAGCTTTACTAGGGTTAGAATTTTTCAGAACCGAATTCTGAAAAAATCTGGAAAAGTTACGGGATCTGAAAGGTTACACTATGAATTTAATTAGTTAAGTAAAATTCAATGGTTTCAATAATTATTACTGCTAAAGACTTTTTATCCTAAGGTTTTAGAAATTGCAGATATTTCCAAGTTTAATCATTAAAAGTCAAGAAAAATAGCAGAAATGGATTTTGGAAGCTGGGGGGACTGTGTGGGGCAGTAATGAACCTGCCCAAGACAGAATTAGTAGCAGGCGGCGCCATCTTGAGCCTGGGGGCTGATTGAGCTGCAAGCAATTGCTTTTTTCCATCCTACGAGAGCTTGTGAGTGCCAGAAACCTATAAATAGGACCCCTAGCTTCACAATTTCAGGTAGACTCGGTGTCCTGGAAAATTCTCTCTCACCTAGAGACATCTCTACTCAGAAATCACCAGAGAGCAAAGCTCTAGTTGGTTAATCAACGGTAATTAGCACTCAACCTTTTTAATTACCAGAATTTGTTAGAATTAGGGTTACAGAGAAACACACACAGCTTGGAGAAGACGAAGGAAGCCCAAGGTACACAATAGAGAGTGTGTTACTTAGTGTGCAATGGAAAGATAGATAGCCCTAGAGTGATGGGCGTATATACAATGCACGGGGGAAAAAACCTCCTAAAGAGGGAAAAAATGCCCCGGCGGTCCTAGTGTGTTCACACACATCACTACCACATGTATATGGTAACAAATCCCCCCTGGAGTGATGCGGTGAACGAGAGGTGGCACATGAGTAAAGGGAAGTGCCATGCCCTGAGGACAGGATCAGTCCACAAAGGGGAGTAAGCCCAAAGCTTTGCGGAAAGCTTCAAGCTTCTCACGAGACAATGCCTTTGTGAAAAGATCTGCAAGGTTGTCCTGTGTTGGCACATAAGCCAAGCTGATCTCTCCTGCTGAGAGCCTCTCCCTGACATAGTGGTAATGCACCTCAATGTGCTTTGTGTGAGCATGAAAAACTGGGTTCCTCGCAACTGCCAATGCGCTCTGACTGTCAGTGTAGATAGTGTTGGCAGTGTCCTGTCCAACACCCAAATCAGCCATAAGGCGTCTGAGCCATACACACTCAACCGTAGCTGTGAAGACTGCCCTGTACTCAGCCTCACAACTCGAAGTGGCCACAATAGGTTGCTTCTTGCTCAACCATGATATACATGAACTGCCAAGCATGAAACAAAAACCACTTGTGGACACTGCGTGTCAAAACAACCAGCCCAATCTGAGTCTGAAAAAGCATGTAAGTCTAGCGGCAATGATCCCCCCTTGGGATAAAACAAGCCAAGATGTAAAGTGCCACTAAGGTAGCAAAAAATCCTCTTGACAACCTGCCAATGCTTAGACCCTGGGCTATGCATAAATCTGCTGACTTGTGAGACTGCAAACTGAATATCCGGCCTCGTGTTGCATACATAAATGAGGCAGCCAACAACAATTTGGTAAAGAGTGACATCAGCAGGATCGCCAGCATCATGTAGACTCAACTTCAAACCTGTTTCCATGGGAGTGGCAATAGGTTTGCAATCCTCAAGTCCAAACTTACATAGCAATGTCTCTATGTAACTTTTCTGACACAAGGCAATACCATCATCACACTACTTAAACTGTATACCCAAGTAATGATGCAACAGCCCCAAATCTTTCATCTTGAAAGTAGCATTCAAATCAGCTTTAAATTCAGCAATATGTCTCTCATTTGGTCCAGTGATCAGCAAATCATCAACATAAAGAACCACAATGAGAAATACATCACCCTCACGCTTTACATACAATGTGCTTTCTGTTGGACTGTTACGAAAGCCTTGTTTGACCAAATGAGTGTCAGCTTTCTCATACCAAGCACGAGGAGATTGCTTCAACCCATACAAAGCCTTGTTACATTTGCACACTTTGTCCTCTTGTCCTTTTCTGACAAAACAGCGAGGCTGCGTTACATAAACTTCCTCAAATATGTCACCATTCAAGAAAGCAGTAACAATGTCTGATTGATGTACATCCCAACCAAAATGAGCTGCCAATGCACATAGAAAACGTACAGTAGTCATACGATAAGTGGGAGCAAAAGTCTCTTCATAATCTATGCCTTTTTACTGTGCATAACCCTTTGCAACAAGTCGAGCCTTATTGCGATCGATCTCACCATCCGGCTTGCGTTTCAACTTGTAAACCCACTTCGTACCAATGGCCTTTTTGCCAGGAGGCAAATCACATAAAGTCCATGTGTCATTTTCTATAAGTGCATCATATTCTGATTGCATGGCAGCCATCCAATTTTCTGAATTCTGTGCTTCATCAAAAGACAGAGGCTCCTCAACATCATGTAAGCTAGACACAACCAAAGCATAACAACCTGATGCATAAGATGCATGGAGAGAGCCTGAACGAGTATGACTAGACAGAGGTGCATCCAATTTACTGTCACGCAAAGTGTGCACCAGCCATTTTGGCATACCTCTAGCCTGCTCATTTTCAGCCCTTTCCTCATCAAGTACATCATGTACATTTGCATCAGTAATAGGCTGATCTGTAACATTTTCAGAAACCCCCATAGGCTGTATATTTGCCTCATTGGAACTTACATTCATATTTCCACCACTGAAAAGAGGCAACAAAGTGTCATAAATGTCCTGTGACCTTACATTACTGTCTCTAGTACATGACAGCAAGGGCTGAACAGAATCTTCCACAAACACTACATCCCGTCAAACCAGAATACGTTTTGTTTGCGGATGATACAACCTGTAACCTTTGCTTTCAGCACTATAACCAACAAAAATACATTTGACAGCCTTATCATCCAATTTTCTGCGCTGTACTTGTGGCACCAAAGCATATGCCAAACAGCCAAAAACACTCATGTGCTCAATAGAAGGCTTTCTATCATGCCATGCTTCATATGGAGTAATAGACTGCAAAGCTTTCATAGGACACCTGTTAAGTACATAAGTGGCACACATGATGGCCTCAAGCCAAAAAGAATGCGGTAAAGCTTGACTTTTTGACCATACATCGTGCCATTTCCTTCAGTGACTTGTTTTTCCTCTCAGCAACACCGTTTTGCTGAGGTGTATAAGGCACTGTACATTGGTGTTTTATCCCACGACTAGCTAGAAATGCATTAAATTCATGAGACATATACTCCCCCCCTCGATCGGAATGGAGGGTGCCCATAGTACATTTCGAGACATTTTCAGCCATAGCCAGAAATTGTTTGAAGCACATAAAAACTTCGGACTTCGCTTTAAGCGGAAATACCCATGCATGCCTAGAGTAATCATCAATGAAAGTCACGAAGTACAGGTAATTGCCCAAGGACAGAGTTTGCATGGGCCCACAAATATCACTATGCACAAGCTGCAACCTGCAACCTGCATGTGGCCCGAACTGAACCATCCTTTGGAAATTTAGAACGCTGCATCTTACCCAAAATACAGCCTTCACAAACATGTTTGACAGGTGCTTCAAGAGGTGGCAAAGAAGCAACCATATCAGATTTTTGCAAACGCAGCAAACTGGCAAAATTCAGATGACCAAAACGTGCATGCCAAAGTTTTGCATCTGAAATAGCCCTTGAATCTGCAATAGCATTTGCAAAGTCTTGTCCACACTTGTCATACAAAGTGAGCTTATAAAGCCCACGGCACAGAAGCCCAGATGCAACAATTTCATCACCAAAACTGAGATTATGAACTGTACATCTGTCATCCACAAATTTGACTACAAGTCCAAGTCTAGCAAGTGCGGATACAGACAAGAGATTCTTCTTGATCCCAGGTACATAAAGTGCATCAACAAGTGTGAAGGAACTGCCATTAGCAGCAGTGAGCACAATCTTTCCAACTCCCTGAACTGGATAAGAGGCGTTGTTGGAACAAGTGATTGAATTCCCATGAGGGACAGACTCAAGAGAGGTAAACAATTCACGATGTGAGGTAATGTGCTTTGTAGCACCACTGTCGAAATACCACACATGTGAATCTGCAGAAACGACTGACAAGCATGCATCATGGATAGCAGGATTGTAAGTGCACTCTGCGCTAAAAGCCCATTCTGCATCAACATCAGCAACACAGTCTCCTTTCACAGAAGACTCAACAATGGCTACATTTGTAGTGGAACCTGCATTTGCAGTGGAACCACCCTCTTTCTTCTTATCCTCTTTGGCCTTCAACTTAGGACACGACTTGATCAAGTGATCATTGGCTTTACAATAATGGCAATGCATCTTCTTTTTGCCCTTATCACCAGAATTGCCAGACGAAGTACTGCCAGCAAAAGCATTAGGAACATAATTTTTGCCACTCGCAGCAGAACCATAAGAAGTGGCTGCATTGCTGTTACCACCCTTTCTTTGAGAAGCAATAAAAGCCTGTTTAACTGCACGCTGCCTAGTCCTGTTTTTTCTGGAAAGTGACTCTTGCAACAGCAATGTGCATAATGCATCAAACTTGACAACTTCAGGATTTCCTTGGGTCATCAGTCTCCAAGTACTAGCAAAAGTCTGGTAGGAATCTGGTAAGGCATCAAGAACAGTCTGCACAAGGGAACTGTCTGAAATGACTTCACCTACAGAAATAAGCTGCTCATTGATATCCTTGACACTAGCAAGGAAAGTGTCCATATCATCTTCCTCATGCATAATCTTCGACTCCAGCTCTTTACGCAGCAAAGAAATTTTAGCCTCATTGCGGCTTGCTGCTAAAATATCCCAAGCCTGTTTTGCAGATTCTGCTGAACGGATGTGAGGAACAATGGTGCACTTCACAGACAACGCAATCAATGCATGAGCCTGCGCATCCTTAACATCCCAACGAGCTTGTTCTGCCGTAGGCAAAACAACTCTAGCAGCTGCAATCCTTGCAGCAAGACCTGCAACATCCTCAACATCCTACATCCTCAGAACCAGGACGTACATCAATGCCCTGCACAATGTTCCAGACACCCTTTGACACAAGAACATGTTGCATCATATAAGCCCACATAGTGTAGTTGTCCCCATCCAACCTGTCCACAGCAGCAAACATCTTGAACACATCTGTGTTGTTGTTTTCAGCCATGGTAAATGCTGCACCTGATGTGAAAACTGCCCGAAAATAGGAGAAACGGAGCGGGAACAACCTGTGCTATATAGCACAAACCGTAGAAGACTGTAAGGCACCTGTTATGCAGAAAATGGCACTGGCAGAAATTTTGCACAAAATGACAAAATAGCTTGTGCAGTACTGCCTGTAGTGGAAACGGAGGCCGAAATGAGCCCAAATCAAAATTTTGAGAAGACCATGCTCTTCGAGCTCTCCCAAAATTTTTGTCAACCTACGAACACTCCCTAAAGCTCACTGAAATCGGAGAAGGTGAACAGGCATGTGCTGGAGCAGCTGGCGACTAAGCCCGGGAGGACGTGACCTGCTCTGATACCAATTGTTGGAATTAGGGTTGTAGAGAAACACACACAACTTGGAGAAGACGAAGGAAGCTCAAGGTACACAATAGAGAGTGTGTTACTTAGTGTGCAATGGAAAGATAGATAGCCCTAGAGTGATGGGCGTATATACAATGCACGGGGGAAAAACCTCCTAAAGAGGGAATAAATGCCCCGACGGTCCTAGTGTGTTCACACACATCACTACCACATGTATATGGTAACAGAATTATACTAATCTATTTATATTTTCTTAATTAATTCAAATAATTAAGAAGATTGAACTTATTTACACTCTAAAATTCTCTTCTAATTCAAAATTCTCTGCTGATTATTGAGATTAAGCTTAGGAATACTAAGCTAATTAGTTATTATAATATATTAGGGCTAAAATTACTCATTTTAACCATAAATTAATAATAATTATACTAATTAAAATTAGATTAAGAAGAGATAATTATTAAAGCTCTGTTAGACTATCATTATGCTAGGAAAGTTATCTTTTAATTTTTTGAGTAATTTTTGTAATTATTTAAGCAAAATTACATTGTTTTTAAGGAAAAAGTAAAGCGGAAAATGATCAAATTAATCCAAAAAACTTTGAGATAATTATCAAAGGTAAAATACATTTTAATAAACCCGTGATAATTATCTTAACCTCAGATAATTAGTTTAACTAATCATCTAGTAGATTTATACTGTTTTTAAGGGAAAATAAAAGGGGGAAATAGAAAAATAATTCAAAAAGCTTTGAGATAATTATCAGAGGAAAAACATATCTTAAGAACTCGTGATCATTATCTTAACCTCAGATGAGTTAGTTTAACTAATTATCTCAGGAGAAAAACACTTTTTTTAAGGAAAAATAAAAGGGGGAAATGGCAAACTAATTCAAAAAGCTTTGAGATGATTATCAAAGATAAAACACATCCTAAGGAACTTGTGATAATTATCTTAACATCAGATAATTTGTTTTATTAATTATCCTAGTAGAAAATCACTTTTTTAAAAGAAAAAGTAATGGGGAAAATAGCAAATGAAACTAAAAAACTCTGAGATAATTATCAAAAGTAAATCACATCTTAAGAAACCCATGATAATTATCTTAATCATAGATAATTAATTTAGCTAATTATCTTAGTAGAAAAACACTATTTTTTAGGGTAAATTAAAGAGGGAAATTAGTAAATCATGTGATATGATTACATGCTATTTATCAGAGTTATATTACAGGATAAAGAGGCCATGATAAGTATATCAAGGTTAGAAAAGCAGTATAGATATTTATCTAAGTCAAATTATACTAATTCTAGCTGAGAACTAAAGGGGGAAATTCGTAAAACATGTGATATAATTACATGCTATTTATCAAAGTTAGATTACATGATAATGAGGCCATGATAATTATATCAAGGCTAGAAAATTAGTATAGATATTTATCCAAGTCAAATTATGCTAATTTTAGCTGAAAACTAAAGGGGAAATTAGTAAATCATGTGATATGATTACATGCTATTGATTTGAGCTATATTACATGATAAAAATGCCGTGATAATTATGTCAAGGTTGGAAAAGTAGTATAGATATTTATCTAAGTCAAATTATACTAATTTTAGCTGAAAATTAAAGATGGAAATTAGATAATTGAGTTGGAAAATTAGAAAATACTTACCAGAGGTAAAAAATATTCTTATTTACTTTTGATAATTATACCATAGTTAATTAGTGATTTTAGGAAATTATAATTGACCAAAAGTCCTATTTTTAGTAAAAGATTAATTAAAATAAATAGACTTTACAGTCAAAAGTTTCTAGAAAAATTATAGTAAGTGTAAACGTATGATAAAAAGTTGAGGAAATGAAATCTTTGAGAGAAAATAAATAGACTAAATATTAAGCTCAAAATAAGCAGATTTCAAGCTTAAAATTCGATGAAAAAATTAGAAAAAATATATACAAAATTATAAGAAAATTAGGATAGCTTAGAAAACCCTTAAAAAAGCTGTGGAAAGAGTTATCATGCCTATATAGACAAATAAAAAATTACTAGGTCAAGAATTTACCAATTAAGACTATAAATTTAACCTAGATTTGGGTAAAATTGGATACAAAGGTTAAGTTTAGCTTTTGAATAATTTACCTAATGATTAGACATCCTTTTTTAAGAAGTTATGGCACCTAAAAGGACCCGAGCCAATCCTACATCTGATGATGAGGACAGAGCTCTAAAAAGAACTAGAGCGTCACACGACGATGAAGCTGGGCCTAGTTGTAGGCCTATGGGGGAGAGTCTTCACGCGCCAGCGCAACAGTAGATGGACGATCAGTCCCAGGTGGGTTTCCCATTATTCAATTAAGTCTTTAAATAGTTTAAGTCTTTATAAAGTTAACATTGCATACGTAAGGAGTGAGTAAGAATCAGAAAAGGAATAATTGACAAAAAACAGAAGGTAACTTCCAACGTGTAATTGTTTATAATGTAGGAAAGAATTGTTTGGGTTAAAACTGGTTGAATTAGGAAAGATATGATTGATCATCCTTAAAACAGCTTGTCTCAAGACACCTCCGACTCTTTGGTATAAATTGATGATAATGATGGCTTTCCAGCCACGGATAAGTCGATTACCCCCATGAACGATGAGTTTCTACTCCGTGTCATGTCTTGATGTTTCTACATAAGGTAGGATACCGTTTTTTATCCTAGGGGATCCGCCCGGTTGTATGGGCACGCGGAACCTTGGGTGGGGGTTTATCCACTCCGGATTGTGAACAAGGTATGGGTGCCGTTTTTCACCCTTATGTGATCTTAAGACAAGAAGACTACTGGTCATGGTTATTATGGACAATGTTTTGATTGACAGTACCCTGCCTTAAGTTTAAAGATGTCTGTTTGTTAAAAGAATGATTTACAATGCTGTCTTTAATACTTGATTGAAGGAATTACTATGACGAAAAGTTAAAAGAAACCATTATTTTAAATGTTAAAACAATGTGGTACTAATTAGAAAACAAAAGAATCATGTGTGAGTCCAGGGTGGTAAGTGGGTATTGACTAAGGTTGTCGATCATGGATGGGTGGACCTGATTAGTCAGATAATTATCCATTCTCGCACACTAAAAACATCTAGAAACTTCTCCACTTGGAAGAGGAATCCACCAACGGCTGTGCCCTTACATATGTTAGGGAAAAAAAAGCGTTGGCTAAGGAAACCTTAATCTGAATGATGGAAGTTATTGGGCCGGAATAGTTTTTTTGGACTTTTAATACGTTGTCTTGTTTCTGCTACGAGACAAGATTAGATCTTCTTCTAAGGCTATAGACCCAAGCCATTGTCAATGGTAAAGGTCTATTCCTTGGATTTTTCTTGTTTAGAGACTTTGATTTTTATCAGACCTAGAGACCTATCAAGGATCCCATCCCGATCTTGGTGTTGGCGGGTTAGGGATCTCACACCAAAAACCACTTTTCCTAAAACATTGGCAGATTGGAGGCCCATCACCATGATGGGGATGTTGTACAAGATGCTGGCCAAAACTATTGCTATTAGAATAGCTCCTAAGCTGAGGAAAGTTATTCATTGTGCTCAAATTGGTTTCATTGGGGGCAGGTCAATCTATAATAATATACTCACTGTTCAACTGGGCATAGAACATGCCATCACCTCTAAGCAGGACATAGTCATGTTTCAAATTGACTTTGTGAAAGCCTTTGACATAGTGCAATGGGACTTTTTTCAGCAAATTCTGAGACATATGGGATTTGCGGAAAAAATCAGTGGGTTCATCAATATGATGGGCCATCAAGCTTACTCAAAGGTAGTCATAATAGACAGATTATTAGAGAGGGTGCATATAGCTAGGTCAGTTAGACAAGCCTATCCCATTAGACCTCTTTTTTTGTAGTTGTTACTCACCCCCTGTATTGTTATCTGGACCAAGGGACAGCTTCTAGCCACATTCAAACCTTGCAAGTAGGTACTAAATCATTGCCAGGCAAGGGATTTGCTGATGACACCTTTCTGTTTTTGAAAGCTCACAATGGGATATGTATGTTGCTGCTGCTGGCTTAACTGTAAATCTGACCAAATCTGCCCTGATTGACATCTCTGCTAGATCATTTGATGCACTCATCTGGAATGGGAGAAGATATCCCAAAGGTCACATATTCATGCATTTAGGGTATCCTATTGCAGTTGGAGTGACTCAGAAGCAGCTACAACAATAGTCATTGATAGAGTTCAAGGAAAAATTGTTGCTTGGTACTGTGATGAATGGCCTCTTCATGTGAGGTTGAGAATAGTTCAGTCTATATTTGTCCCCTATATGCTTTACTATCTGCCACTCCTAGATTGTTCTGAAAAATGTTACAGCATTGTGTTACTCTTTTGGCTAAATTTTTGTGGAAAACTAACTCTGCCTCTCTTGCACTAATTGCTTGGAAGCAGGTTGCTATGCCTTGCACTTTAGGAGGCTTACATGTTATTAACCTCACACTGCATGATCAAGCTAGGAGAGCATGCCTCATTAAACACATGTTTGACAAGGATACTGACTGGTCCATATGTATGTGGCACCTCATGCCAGCATCAATGGTTTACTTTCATTGATTCTGGCACCTGTCTAATTGGGATAAACTATATTTTGATGCTCCTCTTAAAACTGGTTTTGATATCAGTAATATGCTAGTCAAGTCTTGGAAATAGTCATGTGTATTCTTATTATGGAAAGGCAGGATTAGATACACAAGGAACTCTTTGGGATCAGAAAATGTAATCTGGATTTGTCTTTAAAGTGCCACCTGCTAGACTAATTGGAAAACCTTCACTTTACCTCTTCAATAAAGGGGTTTTCCAGATTAATCAAATGTTGGACTCTAACCTGCAATTGAAACTTTTTCTCCAGCAAGAAGACAATACAGAATTGGATACAGATGAAAAATATTGTGACACCAGTTGATTACCCATGTACACAGCATCCCCAATCTCAATATGCATGGAAGCGACTCGGGATTGGGCACGGAGACTTAATGAGAGTGTCAATCTCATCGAAGTGAACAAAGAGGGCTACTCAATCTACTACAAAAGCAAATCAACCACTTCCTAGTCAGACAATCAGTATGCATTCAATCGCACCGCTCTAGGTCATTACGCCATTTTGGCATCCAAACGAATTTGGAATGCAATGAAACTTGAGGAAAGGTATCACAACACCTAAGGGCTCAATCCCACCAAGTTCTGTCACCATCTGAGAAGGTACATAAATCATGATCCATCACAAAAAATGTTCAAAAAACTGAAATAGAAGTACTCAAAAAGGTCCTCCTTAAGCATAGAAACATTTATCCATGGTCAAAACATCAAAAAACAACCATTTTAACCTTCAAATCAATGCATTTATCTCACAAACAAAGCGTCGCGAACCATAGGAAGATTGAAAATGATTACACTTAGATTGCATAGCAAGAGACAAGGAACGCAATGTGCTATTCGAAGTGAATTTTGATTACCAGTCCAAGAGAAAAGAGAATTACAATTTGTAGCAGTAAGAGGCTCTCACAGTGCACGTTTTTTGAATCTTCAAGCTAATGGTATCTCTTTTGTTCAAAACTAAGGGTTTTGACTTAAAAGTTAAGGGAGCTTTTCCACGGCCATCTGGCCACTTACAAGGGTGTAGACTCAGAGAGGTTGAGATGGTATTGTCAGATTACATCATAATTACAAATCATCATAGGCTGAATTACATGGCTTTTTTTGAAAAATCGAGTAGTGTTTATAGGGTTTGGTGTGCATACGCATGTATCCATCGTATCCACCAAACATTCCTCCCTTTCTATTCATTGCATCCTCGTGCAAGCCATTTTGGTGTTTATAGGGTTTGGTGTGCATACGCATGTATCCACCGTATCCACCAAACATTCCTCCCTTTCTATTCATTGCATCCTCGTGCAAGCCATCTTTGAGCGAGTCTACTGCCTTCTCTCGAGCGTTGCAGTGAGATTTCTGAACTTTTGAGCTATTGCTTCAATCTCAACTTTGGTGGCCAGCTCTCTGAAGGGATTATTACTGAGGGTACTTTGGTAGGCAATGTGGCGGGCTGGCAGATCTTTTGTCATGGGATTGAATATCGAAGAGTCCACTTCGAAGAAGCCTGTCCTAAAAGCCTCTTCAAAGGTCTGCATGTAATTAGAGGCTAGAAACGTGACTCTTGCATATAATCCAATGATGAAATTCCTGCTTGTGATTTCTGTCTCCATATTTCAGCAAATGCCTGCGTGCCTTCGACAAAGATTTGCCAGGAATGCTCTATTGCTTCGATATCACTGAAAGCTGTAATGTAGGTGATGAGCATCTTGGAAATTTCTACAAGCATGTGACAAGCGAGATCTGGGATCTCCTTCATCATGTTGATCATCCCTTTTAAAGTTTGAACCATGTACTACTTGGATGGTGGGTTGTTATTGAGAGGCTTTGTGATTACCGGGTACTTTAGCACTACCGATCTTTTGCTTTGCCAAATATAAAAACTATCCCAGGATCGTCGTCTGTTGATGAGGCAGTAAGTGGGGTCAATCATCCTGAGATGCTGGGGAGCGTTCTTGTAATAGGTTTCATATGTTGGCCTCTGATCAAACCATTTCTTTTGCCAGAGGGGTTGATTATCTATGATTTTTTGAATATGAAGTGTCGTAATAGGAACCTCCCTGTAGTCCCCTCTACTATTTGGTTCAAGTTTGGGGAGCATCTTTTGCTGCCATAATTTAACCTCTTGCCGCATCAATGGCAGGGAGATCATCTCATGCCCAAGATTCTTCACCACCTCATTTGGAGTAATCATGAGGAGGGCAGCTGACTCCATCACTTTCAGTTCATACTGCATATAAGATTTTTGTGAGGGATCTTTTACTTCTAAGATCCAACGCTGAATTTCATCTTTGGCTGACTCCGAAGTGGATGTTGTGGCTGGATCTGCAGATTCCAGCGTTCTTTTTCCCATGCTAGTAGTGGGCACTTCTGTTTGATGAGCCTCAGATGTGGACGGTTCAAATCCTCCCTCCTACTCAAATTCCACTGGGCGTGCTGATGCTTTGTCTGATTGGCTTTGAGAGTTTCTAAGTCGCCTCTTGCCTCATCCAACTGCCTTTTTAATTCTTTGATTTTTTCGTCCTTGGCTTGTTGTAGGACCCTATGTCCTGCCATCATGATATGTCTGTTATATTTTTCTTGATTCAAGGCTTCTTTCAATTCTTTGATTTCTTGATTTAAGGAGGCAGATCCTGCAATCGTCATTGAGGAGGAGGGGGTCTCTTGTATGTCCAGAAGCTGAGTTAGAGATCTATTCACCATAGCATACGAGCTTTGCAACTTCATCGAGGCATCATGTTGTCAATTTTAGCATTGAAAATAGGATTTAGCCATTGATCAGAATTGTCAGAAAGTGTAAACTTGACCATAAAATGAAAATTGTCAGAAAGTGTAAACTTGACCATAAAATGAAAATTGAGCATAACTTTGTCAAAACTACCCCAAATTTGACCAAATTTCATCAGTGCATTTAGGATTACTATAGGCACAAGAAGGTAATGTAAAAGATAAATTTTGGCAAAAAGGAACATGGATAGCGATCCATGTTTGGAAGAATTTTGAAGTTATAACTTGGGGAAGTTGTTCCTAGGCATATGGGATGTTACTGAGCAATTTTCTCTAGATTTAGTGTTTGAGGTACATGGATCTTGATCCATGTGGGAAACATTTTGGAAGTTTGATGATACCATATGGTAGGGTTCATCTATATGATGCCTTGGTCTAAAAAATTTGCGATTTGGATCACTGGTTTGACACAAACTAAATTTTGAAAAACTTTTGTAAACTTAGAGATTTTGGCATTTTGAAGTGGATTTAGGGATTCAAATGGCTTGAAACTTCATGGCTTGGATTTCTTGAACATGCTGGGTTAGATGGCCAGGGTTTTGCTTTGATTGAGAAAAAAGGTACATGGATCGCAACCCATGTTGGACAGAATTTTGATACAGTTCTTTTGCACAATGTTCCTATAGGTTTTCCTAGTACACTAGTGAAATATTTTCAAGTTTGATAATGTTTTTCCTTAGTTTGCCCCATTTCCTACTTTATAGTCATGTTTTTTTCGTTTTGTCCATATCTGTTCCTTGCACCCATTTTTGAACACAGGTTTTGCCTGAGGTCTATCATTGTCTTGATTCTCGATGATGTAGGTTTGTAGTTTATAGCTTTGCCTAGCTCCCTGTCAAAAATGCAAAGCAACGAAGAGGCCAAGGAGGCGTAGCATGTATGACCAAAAAGGGTTTGAAAGATGTTTCCATTGTCAAAGAAGATAAGTATAAACGCTACTTATGGCTGAAAATCAGCCCACCAAATGGTCAAGTCATGTTTGTGGCCGGTTGCTACATTCCTCACTATGACTCCAACTTTTATGCTTGCTTGAATATGGATAGAGATCAGCCCTTTGTTGAACTAGAGGAAGACATTGCTCATTACAAGGATCAAGGTGAAGTCATTGTTTTTGGAGACATGAATGCTCGCACAAATATGCTACAACACGACACACAACAAGTAGACATGCCGCATGTCTCAAGAAGAATGGATGACTCATACATGTATAATCGAAGTTCTAATGATGCAAAAGAAGTGGATCACTATGGAAAGTCACTTCTACATATGTGCAATAGTACCGGAATGCTCATTGCAAATGGTGTATCTCTATGGCAAGGCACCAATGACTTTACATGTAGAAAGCACAACGGTGCTAGCGTGATTGACTATATGTTGTTCTCGGAAGCCACTCTAGAATGCATACAAAGCTTTACACTTGGTGAATGGAATCCAGAATCGGATCATAGGATGTTATGTATTGACCTCAAGTGTGGTAAACGGCCCGAGCATGTAGCCTCCAATCATGATGTGAATCATTTGTACCTACGTCTAGACTTCAAACGAGCACTTATATATGCTGATATGGTGGACCAAATGTTAAGCATGATAGAGCATCAAGAGAGCCCAACATTAGAATGCAAGTGGAAACTTTTCAAAGAAGTAATTTTCTCTTGTGCGAAGGAATGCTTTTCGGTGAAACACATGTCTTGCAAAAGGTCTAAGAAGGGTAGCACCAAGAAGAAATGGTTTGACATAGAATGTAGTCAAGCCCGAAAACACTTGCTAAGATTGGATGCAATCAAAGACAAGGAAGTTTACTTGGAATGTTTACACACATACAAAGCACTTGTTCAAAAGAAGAGGAGAAGGTGGGAAGTTGAAAAACAACTTCTTTTAGCACAAGAGAAAGCACATGCATGTGGCAAGTTTTGGTAAAATCTAAAAGGCAAGCGCGTTGAGAGCTTTGGTGACTTGACTCTTGAGGATATGTATATGCATTGTAAGAATCTCTATGAGCAACCCAATGTTGATAAGATGGAGTGTTGTAGCTCCCTTCCATTTATGTCTCCTTTCTTTACCATTGAAGATGTATGCCGCACGCTTGAGAAACTTGCTACTCGCAAGGCAGGTGACCTTCAAGGTGTCAAGGCTGAAATGATTAAATGGACAAGCAAGAAAACACGATATTGGATATGCGATATGTTTAACCTTGCACTTCAGTATGGCATGCCTCATGATTGGAGTGCAAATTGGATCAAACCTTTGCACAAATGAGGAGATGTAAACAATGTGAACAACTATCGCACTATAATGGTTGGTTCTTTAATGGCAAAGTTATTTGGATGTATCATGGAGATGAAGATAAGTGAATGGGCTGAAAAGAATGGCAAACGTGCACTTGGCCAAGCAGGTTTTCGAAAGCATGATAGCACTATTGATCACCTTGTCACTCTTCGAGTTCTTATGGAAGCGTCTCGATTGAAAGGAAAAAAGTTGTATTGTTGCTTTGTGGATTTCAAGAAAGCTTTTGACATGGTACCGCGAGGAAATCTTTGGAGACGTATGCAAAGCCTTCAAGTGCCGAGATAATTTATGCATGCAGTCTTTCGCATCTACCAAAAAGTGATATGTCGATTACGTATTGGAGATGGAATTTCAGAATTTTTTGCAAGCACTATTGGTGTCAAACAAGGATGCCCACTTTCCCCAACCCTCTTTGGGCTACTCATTGATGAATTGGAATGCATGGTTCTTGACTTTATGCAGCAAGAAGGCATAGAAGAGGTTAAGATTGGAAATGCGGTGATCATGCTTTTGCTTTATGCCGATGATGTAGTGCTCTTGGCACATACCTTAGAAGATGCACAAAAGCTTATGAGTGTCTTGGAACGCTTTTGCCTACATAGCGGGCTGATCATGAATGGATCCAAAACCAAGGTTATGCTTGTAAAGACCCTCAATGATGAAAATCCATGCATTGTATATAACAATGAGAAACTTGAAGTGGTAGATCACTTTAAGTACCTTGGCCTTGAGGTTCCATCCAATCATAAATGGAAGGATTGTGCAATGCGTCGCTTGGAAGCCGGAAAGAGGGCCTATTATGCATTTGAGAACATGTGCAATGCAGGAGAGATCAAGTGTTGGGCTCTCAAAAAGTACCTCTTTGACACATTGGTGACACCAGTGCTTCTTTATGGAGTGGAGGTGTGGGGTGGAAGCATCGGGAAGTCTACTTGGAAAGAGTTTGAGAATGTCCAAAAGCGTTTTCTCACCAACTTTCTCCAAGTCAAGACACAAACACCCTACATGCTCTTACTTCTTGAGTCCGGATTGCTTCCCATTGAGGTCTTGGGCATGCAAAGGGTTGTGGAGTACATGCGTAAGACACAACGTAGCACTTTGCATCAACTTCCTAGAATCGCATATGAAGCAAGTCAAATGGTTCAAAAGACATGCAAGAGCAAAATACTATGTTCGGGGTGGATGCTTGATATCAAGAAATGGTTTGGAAGATGGGATTCATGTCACTTGGTCAAGGATGCGTCGATCGACTCCCAAGTTAATGAGGCCTTCTTACAATGCCAATGTATCACGGCTTGGGAGAAATCCGGAGGTTCTCGCTTCAGCCATTACACCACACACGTTGCCCCAAACTACAAATCTCTCTTCTTCTCGGAACGAGGTAACCGAATCCATTCCTACATCCTTGAGCCCATCCATTGAGTGCGATCCGCACCATTGTCTCCATTCATCTTAGCTCCCATTCTCTACGCTGCAAGACAGGACGTTGGGGCACTGGCGAGGAGTGTCATCGACTTTGCACCTTATGCCCTCATCAAGTGCGAGAGAGTGAGTACCACACACTACTTGAGTGCTCACCTTTTGACCACATTAGGTCCTCTTTTCCCCATATATTCAGCCATGATCTCTCCCTACATACCTTCCTCTCCCAACCACGATGTGGACTCTATATTGCGACGCTCATTTCAGCCATTTTTGAGCATCGAGAGTCACTTATGAACTCCACTCACACCACGTGACATGTTCATTTGGTCCCATAGGTCATATTTGACCTCCCAGGACGATAATAGAACTATCTATCTCTCTCTCTGTCTCTCTCTCTCTCTCTCTCTCTCTCTCTCTCTCTCTCTCTCTCTCTCTCTCTCTCTCTCTCTCTGAATGCAAATGAGCTTATGTTGCCCATTTGAATATATGTTCCTAATTTACCCGGAATGGCCCATTATACTGTTAGGAAATAAGACGTAGCTAAATAGATTTTTGAGTAGATTACTTAATGGAGAGAGATAGATTTCACACACAAGAGATTATACTAGAGTAGAGAGAGAGAGAGAGAGAGAGAGAGAGAGAGAGAGAGAGAGTACACACAATATACGTGGTTCACCCAATGTGGGCTACGTCCACGGGAAAGCAGCCACTCAATGGCTTTAGCACTTCAAAAGAAGAAGTAGTTTACAAAGGGATTAAACCCTTGATAGAGCTCCCGCCTTGCTTCACTCTCACCACCTCACACTCACCTTGTTGCATCAACTTCACACTCTGAAATGTGTGTAGAAATGGCCTCCTTTTATAGGCCAAAAGGGCTGCCCTCTCTTATGAGAGACAGCCATGTGTAGCCGCCCTTGTGCGAATAAGTCCAAATCGGACCCTCCAATCTGCCCATGTGTGGCCGCCCTTGAGAAGACAAGTTCGCTTTTGAATTCATCCACCGGCCACCGGCCATTGACTTCCGACCACCGACCACCGGCCATTGACTTCCGACCACCGGCCACCGGCCATTGACTTCCGACCACCGGCCATCGGCCATTGACTACTGGCCACCGGCCAACCGACCACTTTCCGGCCACCGTCCGGCCATAATATTCCAGCGAAAAGGAATATTCTAAAGTTGTCCCTGATTCTTGTCCGTGAAAATTTTGGTTTCCGGTGAGTGATTTTCCTTCACGCACGATGGCTTCTCCTCATAATGGGGGCCTTACAAATGTGCACTTTTACCACAGAAAATTACAAGGGTAAATCAGGCTCCATACTTAACATATACTTACCTCCATTGATCATGTCTTGTTGTTCATATCACCTGCGGCTCGAACCGTTCATCATTCTGACACTAGCTTTTTATCCCAATCATTTCTTGAGTCACTGACTATTTTGGTGAGTACTGTGCATAAGATTTTGTTGGTACTCTCTGCTTGCCCATTAGCTTGCGGTGGATGATAAGGTGCTGATTTGCGATGGACTACCATGAATTTGTCAAGAAGGCTTTCAATGACATCGTTTAAAAAGTGTGTTCCCCTATCGATCACTATTTTGATAGGTAGTCCATATCTGGTAAAGACGTTTTTGAAAAGGAACTGAGCTATAGTTCTTGCATCATTTTTTTGGGTCACTTTTGCTTCCGCCCATTTCTTCATGTAGTTTGTTGCTACTATGATGTATTGTGAGTGCGTCCTGTATCTGAGAGGTATGATGGGACCCATGAAATCAATGCCCCATTTGTCAAAAGCCCATACTCCCATCATTGGCCTCATTGGCATTTCATCTCTCCATTGGGGTGGTTTTGTGTGCTGACATTCATCACATCGTTTGACATATTTCTCAGCATCCATAAACAGGGTTAGCACCAGATGCCTGAGTGTAGCACGAGCTTGGCCGTTTTATCAGCTAAGAAATGTCCCCCTCGCTGCCCTGAATAAGCTTGATCTAAGATAACGTAATATGCGCTTTTTGTAGCATATAGCCGTAGTTGTTTGTCCTTCCCCCGCCTATACAGTTGGTTGGCAATGAGCAGATAGTGTTTGGCCTCTTCCTCTACAATTTGCATTCTTGCTTTGCCCCATTCCTTTGGGAAGGTTTTGTTTTTTAAATATTCAATTATACGAGTACTCCATTTGGGTGCTTGTACTACTCGAAACAGGGTGGCATGCTCAACTAGAGGTTGTTTTGTACAGCTATCGCAGGATTTTACATATGTATGGACACTGTGTTCCATGTTTGGCTATTAGACTCCTAGTCTCTTTAGCCGTTAGCCTATTTGTGTTTCTCCACTGTGAAATCGCGTATTTTGTATATGAGCCTATTTGAGGTAGTAGGTGGATTCTTCGGGCTGTACATATAATCTCAATACCCCATCCTTACTGTGCTGGTACAACCGTCCTGCTAAAAGTTGGAGATTTTGTGTTTGATGTATAATTGATGGTTGTCTTTCTATCTGTAATGAGCCAATTGTGAGTAGAGGAATAACCTCTTCACTCCATCTTGGTACCATTTCAATGTTAAGCAGATACAAATCAAGAAGATCATCATCAAAACGCTCAGGTGCTTCCCCATGAAATAGTTGTGAAAGATGATCTACCCTTGTGTGAGTGGTTCCCTTTTTTACGACTAGTGTGAAGTCAAACTCAAGCAATAGTATAAACCATCAAACAATGCTTCCAGTGTTGGAAGGTTTGTTTACTAGATATAGCAGTGCTTGATGATCGACAAAAAACAAACTTGTTTGATAGAAGGTAGTGTCTAAATTTCTTGACAGTATATATCATGCCCATACCTTCTCTTTCCGTAGTGGTATAATTTTTCTTTGCATTGTTTAGCTACCAACTAGATTAGCAAATGGGAAAATCCACTTTCTTCTCTCCTGGCTGGGCTAATATGCACAGATGGCATAGGCTGATGCATCCACATGAACATGAAATATTTTTCTCCAGTCAAGGTCTTGCAAACTTGGAGCAAAAATTAATTTCTGCTTTGATTTTTGGAAAGCCTGCTCACATTCCTCCATCCATTCGAACTTAGCAATGAGGGCGTACAACGGCTTAGCTATTACATCATACATATATATGAAATGCCTATAGTACCTGAAATGCCCCATAAATGCTTGCACTTCTTTCATCTTCGTTGGTCTCAATAGTGCAGCGATTATTTGTACCTTATCTTGATCAGTTGAAATTCCATTTTTGGACACAATGTGGCCTAAAATTTTACCTTGTCTTACCATGAAGACATATTTTTCAGGGTTTAAGCAAATACGATACGTTCTCCACTTTTCAAAGACTTTTCTCAGATGAGTGATGTGGTCACTTCTTCGATGAGAATGAACACAAAGATCATCCATGTAAATCTCGAGAAATTGTATGAGATATTCTTTGAATGCGTGGCTCATTAGTCTTTGAAATGTGGCAGGGGCTTTGGTCAGGCCAAAAGGCATTACCCTATAGGCAAATATACCCCACTCTATTGCAAAAAATGCCTTATGCTGATCTTCCGCTTTAATCGTCAACTGGTTGTAGCTTGAGAACCCATCCAAGACACTATAGGCCTCCTTCCCTGCTACCCTCTCAATAACATGATCTGTTATTGGTAGTGGATAGTTATCCCTGATGGTGGTTGCATTTACCTGTTTGAGGTTTACACAGACACAGTTTGCCATTCTTTTTGGTTACCACCACAATAGGGGACACCCAATCCGTGTATTCAATCTCGTAGATAAATTCAACGTCCTTCAGTTTGTATATCTCCTCCTTAATTTTCTTGGCAAAAGTTTCATTATACTTGTAAGGACGTTGTCTGTGTGGTCTAGCAACACTCTTAAGGGGTATCGTGTGCTGACAAATCTCAGGATCTATCCCCTTTAGATCTTTGTATGACCATGCAAAGACATCTTTGTATCGTCTAAGTATATCGGCTAGATGTTGCTCTTTCTCATCAGTAAGGTCCGTTGGCGATGTATGCTGGTTTAGGTTCCTCGCGTGGTTCTACTAAGTTGATGCATTTTGTTGTTTTCGGCCCATCATATGAAGTCCCTCGTTCTTTGGGATCTTGTTTGGGTTTCTGTACCACAATTTTCCTATCCTAAATGGTATACTTCTTATAGTGGGAAGGTGCATCGAATTTATCATCGTTCAATTCCTCGTCACTTTCCATATCTGTTGTGCAAACCTCCTTCAGGGCTCATTTCAGTTCATTGTATTTGATTTTGCGCTGGACAACTTCATCGATTTCTCAGAATTTCTCTCTTTTTTTGGTTTTTATTTGTTCGTTTTTTTAATTTTGTTTTGGCTGAGTCAGGTTTCATGTATCTCTTTGATATTCCATCTTTGAGGAAGTTTGTTGCTTCGACTAACCTTAAGTACTGTGTTTTGTCAGTTAACAAAGGTATTGAGTGTTTGTTGTGCTTAATTTGGTTGTTTCTGCATTTATCCTGATATCTGCATTGTCTCCAAGAATTTTGGTTTGGGAACTCATAGTAGGTCACCCATCTATCCTTCCGTTTGATGCTCTCACTTGAGCTACTAGACAGCTCGTCGTCTGCGTTATCCTCTAGCAGCTTATCAGTTGAGTCTTGGAAATCTTCTTCATCCGTTTGGTCAAGGTCTCTTACAGAGATTTCATCCACTATGCGTTGGCACTCGGCAACCCCGTCTTTGTCAGGGACTTCCCACTCTAACTTCGTAGGTAGGCTGACACCCATCATCTGGAATGGAATGATATTATATCCTTCCTCATCATAGAATTTGGTGAGGGTCACCTCGTTAACACAAACATCAAGAGTGGCTAGTATTTATTGCCATCCAAAAGGTTTGAACATCGGCTTTGGTATATATGCCTCGTCTTGTGCAGTCCTATTAAGAATGCATTTTCCCTTTTTAGACTTCCACATTCTATAGCTTCTCCTGTCCACCACTGGTGAGCTTTGTTTTGTACCCAAGCCGGTATTCCACCTTCCTAGTCAGTTGTGGAGTTCAAGTCTTCTCCTGGGGTTCGTTCTACATCTCTATAGCTATGATCCGCGACACTAATTTTCGTAGTGACATCCTTGTTCCTCAGATAGATATAATCGTAGCCCCAATCTTGCACCATTTTGAGCTGACACATGAATAGTCTGCCCAATATGATATCAAAGTTGCTTCTCTCAATAATAGCAAATGTTCTCCAAGATGCCTATGGGTCTTTTCAGATACCCATCTGTCAATTGAAGTTTCATTCTCGTCTTTCTGAGAGCAGATTTTTCCCATTTTTCCCACATTGCTTTGGTAGCTATGGCTATTCTAGACCCAATATCCAATATTGCAATCGACTTAATCTCTTTGTACTCCACCAATAGAGTAGTATTTCCTTCTTCACCTTCACAATAATCCCCTACCTTGTTTATTGGTACTGGCTCATGTTTAGTTTGTTTCGAGGGTTGTGTCTTTAGTGTGTTTGGAGAAGCCTCGGGTGACAAAATTACCAACCCCATTTTTTCCAAAATTTTCCCGACCTCATCCCAAAGATGCAGTCTAATGTGCAATAATTTTGATAGAGTCAATGTATAGTGGATAGGGGATGGCATCAGTTTGTGAAGAGTTTTACTATCCATCATCTTAGGATTGGCTTTCCATTGAGATTGTACTTTCTTCACCTCCGATCGAGTTTCATGGGTCCCAATAAATGAAGGTAAAGTCTTCAACGAATGATGTTTCCTGTCCTCCGATAACACTGTCCCTGCATCACCATATAGTGATCGGATGTCATTTGGGTAGAGCTCATGCTCCAAGTGAATCTCTGGGATGGGAGCTGATAGAAGTGTAGCACTTCCATCTTTTCTATTTCTGATCTGTTTTCATAGCTCCTGTGGCCATTGTTCTTCTACTTCCAGAATTGGCAGTGGTGCTTGAGAATACATTCCATATGTTGTATTGGCTGCCACCCTCGTATCCAACGGTGTTTCGTGTACAGAATATGGTCGGTCTTTCTTTTCAATTCCACTCCCCTCTAACTCTTGAATCTTTTCTCGGATTAATACCTTAGTTTTTGGGGCAGTAGGAGCTGATGGTTCCATAAGCGCTTGAGCTGCTTGGATAATTTCCTTGCACATCTTTAGCCTCTCTTTCTCATAGCCCCGATGAGAGTATGTTAACCATCTATCCTCCTAGGTTTGATTAAGCTTTAGCTTGGCCTCGTAAGCTTTTAAAACTGCATCCAAAGGTTCGAACACCTTGTCTACGAAGACAAATCCTCCAAAAGGTATATCCGATGGTTTTTTTATCTCGTCGTTTCCCTTAAGGTCTCTTTCCCTTTGTAGTTGTTCCTCTGTTTTCAATAATTTGGTTTCCAATGCCGTTTTTTTCTTTTTTCTTTTGGCTTTCATCTTGTCTTGTTTTGCCTTCCAAGATTTCCTAGGGGTTTGGACAGACAAGTTTTCTATCTCTGTTTGGCTGGCATCTACTTTCCGTGCTGCTTCATGTTCTTGAGCTTGAGTGACCACATTTATCGGAATGTTCGGTTCTATTTCCGATCCACTTGAGCTTGGCACAATCCCCATTTTGTTCATAGTTGCCTTCCCTTTGCTGTCAGGGTTTTTCAGACAGTGTGGAATGAGATGGTCAGTCGTACATCCATCATAGAATCCAAAAAGTTTTACCCGTTCTCCTTTGTTTGGATAAACTTGCACCCAATGATCATCACCACATTCATAGCATGGTCCTGCAGGTGGTGGAGTAGCTTGTGGATCCCCCATCGGTTGTCCTGCTCTAGGAGGATACCCCCTACGTTTGTAGCCTTGATTTGCCATGAACATAAACATATTCTCATCGACCAAGTAATGGTTTCTAGTTGGTTATGCAATGTATGAGGGATTGGAAATCTCTGCAGGATTCATCCATGGATTGTATCCCTCTGGAACATATGCATTCTCCTCAAATCCCCTTTCGTAAGTATTGTCTGATTCTTCCTGATACGAGACTACTTGGACCATACTCTGATTAGAAGGTGCTTCTATGGGTTGAGAAATGGGCCTTACCATAGCCCTATTTTCCTTGGGTAAGGGAGTTTAATGTCCCAACACAGGTTGAGGTTTTTTGTGCCCTAAGATTGTGTTATTTGGCCCTACTTGGTACCTTGGAGGGGGTGGAAATTGTTGTCCTCCATGCGGTCCATATTGTCTCTCTCTCACATAGTTCCGATTAGAGAAACATTTGTGAGTTTCATGGTTTGTCCATTTTTGGTCGGTAGCACACCACTTCAGTATTCATTGTGCATTTACTCCTGGCCTTTGTTGAAGGTTGCACCACTGGGTATGGGAAAAGAACCTTTTGAGATCATTGAGGGAAGACCTAAAAGTCCCTTGCTACTCAAAGTCCATGGGAAGATCCTCGCTGCGGATGAGTATAGCCACAACCTACAAAATTCTTTTCAAAAGATTAAGGAGGATATATCCCTCTCTCAACAAAGATAAAAAGTTGATGTTGACAAGCACAGAAGGGCCTTACGTTCAAAGAAAATGATTGGGTTTTATTTAAGTTTCCTAAGGCTCGTTTAAGAAAAAGGACGGGCAAAAATCCTACGAGCCATCAAAAGTATTATGCTAAGCTAGCAAAAAGATACTATGGTCCTTTCCAAATCTTCTAGCTTATCAATGAGACGGCCTACCAACTCAAGTTTCCTAACCATTAGCTCATACACAATGCTTTTCATGTGAGCCTACTCAAGCTCTACAAAGGAGAGCCACCAAGTGAACCAATTATTGAAGACCCTCCCAAAGTTGAAGACCAAGAAGAGGTGCTACAACCCGAAGCTATCCTTCGACATGAAGACAAGGTACTACGACATGGTAAGATTATCCGATGGTATCTTATTAAGTTAAAAAATTATCCTTTTGAAGATGTTGTTTATGTTATGCTTGTGATGCATGAAGCTTTCCATCTTTATTGCATGACCTAGGTCACAAGGAACACAAAGATTGTATTGTAGAAAGTCTCTCTTAATGGGAGAAATCATAATACAAATTCCTATTGGAGGGGGGACCGGGGCTCCACATGAATCCGGTCCTCAACTGTGTCATGTTCTCTAAATTCTCTCTCTTGCAAAAGTATTGTTCATTCCAAGTTAACTAAATGCTATGTTTATGTTGCTACCATCAATTATGTTCACCCTCTATGCTCACAAAGTAATTTCACAAAAGTACTCTCTCTTATTTCCGCTACTCTCAAGTTAATAGGCCAATTCCATTACACTAAGTTTATTCCTATTGATCAAGAGTTTGCAAGCCTGGAGAACAACGGTGTCATAGATGTGGAGGTATTCAACAAAGAGCTCAACCTTGTGAAAGTGGTCACAATAAGAGAGTAATGCAACCTTATGCAACTTCGGCACAACATCGTGGACAAGACCGCGGAGAACGAGCCCTCGCAGTTCTATTTCTTAATTGGTGGACGCAAAGTAATGCAACAAAGGGAAAAAGAGATTGTCTGCAGAGAACTAGCTGGCCGAGTCCAAATTGTGCCAATGCAACTTGAATGAATCTATATTCATGACATCCATTCCAACGTTTCTTGCAATCTAAATCTTTTGTTTCAATTGTGAGATGATTCCCACAATTTGGTTCTATCTTTATTTCAATTGTAAGATGAGGTTTGTCTCACTACCTCTGTCCCTTTGTTAGTTGGAAGTGTGATTGTTGTATATTTTGAATAGCATATGTAGAGTTTAATCTCTCTCTCTCTCTCTCTCTCTCTCTCTCTCTCTCTCTCTCTCTCTCTCTCTCTCACACACACACACACACACACACACACATGGCACCACATTGAGAAGTACAAATACTCATATTAATCTAGATAGGTAGCATTTCGGAGAGTATTTGTAAGTACAAATTATGAAACAGTCAATGGGTTGAAATACAAATTTTGAAGATAATGGATCAAAATGTCCTCTAGATAAAAGTCATACTCATGACCTTCAAATGAGGGTGGGAAGAGAGTAGTGCCCGGTTGAGTTAGCAAGCCCTTATGGGATGTGTCATCTATTAACAAAGTTGATATCATCAGATGGGACATGGATTTGAAAAAAAGGTTTATAGACTAAGAATGCATTTGGTTTGGTAGGGTGGTAGTGGCCTTCAATGTAAACACACTCCTTTTGTAAAAATAAAAAAATTTGTAAACGTTCGATTCCCGCTACGGTGCAAACCATATTTACAAGGGTATTGAGGTTTCTCTGCAGCACAGAGGACCATATATTGCAACCCGGAACCCTGAAGGTAGAAACTGTATAGATACCTTGGTTCGTGGATGCATAATGGCTCTGCTATCGCCTATTCGGAAGGTGGGCAGGTTGAAAACTTCTGCGTGGGGATCATACGGCTCCCAAAACAACAACATTCCGTTGACGTCCAAAATTATTAGTCTTTGCAAACATTTTGTAAAACAAATAAGTAGTTAGACAATAGGTTGACTTTCATATTCTTTTACATTGGTTATTACCAGAACAATCATGTCAATGTCTAGCAAAGGTCCATACTGGTTTTGCCTGCCTGCCGTCGAGGTTGTCTTGTCCTGTGTTGACAACCTCGAGCTTCTTCTCTTGTTCTTTTGTTGTTCGAGACTCTTGTGTCTCCAATGTTAAGGGATCCATTACACTTGAATTTTCTTCTAATGTACTATGATCTGTTTGTGTGTGAGGCATAAATGACTTGATTTTCAAGCTCAAGGGTGGAGAAGTGGCAGAGGTATGTTCTGTATGAGGTTTAGAGCGTTCTTTCTTAGCCCCTCCCTCTGCATAAATTTCTTCTTTCTGAAACCCTCCAAGTTTAGAAAGGAGTTTCAACATTTATTTCTTCGTCAATCCCTCAATCTGTGTGATGTTTCTCGTGCGTGGGCTTCCCCTCATTCCGAATTTTCTCCTTGTCAAACTCTCCCTCTGCAACATTTCTCCTCTTAGACGTCCCTCCCTCCTCTTGCTCTTGTCCTTTCTCAGCTACCCTTATGAATTTGTTTGATGTAGTCCATTAGCAGTCATCGTTAACTCTACAATGTGGTCATCCAATAGGGTTTGTTCTGCATCCATGCTCATGGGATGTGAAGTTGCAAGCAGATGCTGGATTATGGTGGCATGGTATCGGTGAAAATACTCTATGGTGTACTTCTCCAATGCACTCTGCAAAAGAAAAAATGAAAACAAAAGGGATTTGAGACACATTTTTGTCCAAACTGTCACAATGTTATAGTAATGCTATGCAAAATGCATACCTTTGACATGAATGGATTTAGTTAAAAAAAGCTCTGCAGTATATACTCAGCATGGAGGAGGCATCTCCATCCACACAAGATGCCTTCCATATATGTGCAACAATATTTTTATGCATCTGCAAGAAGGAGGATTTGATATGAACCCAACACAATAACTATCTCCATTGCTTATAAAAAATAAAACCAATTTATAATTCTCAATACTCACAGTCTCAATTCTAGATGCGTTCCTCGAATTGAGTTTAGTGTCTAGATAGCTGGCTTGTCAAGTTCAATGCAAACAAGGCTCTAGTGGTAGTTGCTCTCATATGGAAAAATTATGGTTGTTACTTGCAACATTGGACAATGAGTAAGCCACTTCTCCAATGTGCCAATAGGGGTATTTTTAATTCTAAGAAAGGAAGAAATCTGGGAATCCAATATATATATTTCTACATGGATTTGTGGAGGTAGTTGGCTCTTTGTCAAACCACAAGGCAGCTACTAGTTGTTAGTCTCTAGCCTCAAGGCTGAATAAAAATATGTTGAAGCTGGTGAAAGCATCTTACTTCAGGAAGATATATACAATTGAATATGTGATTTGAGCATCTAGATTCCGCAATATATTGATATTCGTAGTATCTAATGTAAGTCTTCTTATACCATCTTCTAGCTGTATATCTACTACTAATCCTTCCTCTATAGATGATAAAATTTTGTTCTTACTAACATCAATTTCGTGTGTAACAATGTGGTAGCTGTTAATCTCTTCTTCTATAGCATTTGCTGCCTTTTCCTTCTCTTTCAATTATTCATCTCCTCTACACACCGATTTTTCTCCTCAACCCTGGCCCTGGTATTTACATCGTGCGTGACTTCTAGAATCTTCATCGCCTCTGGCTTTGATGGAGGAATAAGCAAAATTTCCTTCATTTTATTATCTATAAATTCATTGGGCTGGAGCAACTTATCATATCTTCACCTTACTCTTGTCAGAGTTTCACTACCCTTGCCCATAATCACCTACGAAGGATGTTGTAACCTACGGCGGACATTGTATTATTTATTTGTAGAGTCAGGTACCAGGCTTGTCGGTCCAATAGGAAAAGAGTAAGAGTGATCCCCGATGAGAGGCACACTCTAACTGGAACATTCAAGGGATTAGTTGGCTAAGCATGGGCGCCCAAGTGTGAATGGGGCGAGCTCATATAAAAGTCAACTAAACCTAAAATTCACTCATTCTCTCATTTGTGCAATTGAAGAGTGCTCTTGCTCCATCTCCATCTTCTTCTTCTTCATCTCCTTGTGTGTGTGTGTGTGTGTGTGTGTGTGTGTGTGTGTGTATGCGTGAGAGAGAGAGAGAGTGCGATCAAGCATTGCGACGGCACGACTGCGGCGAGGTGGTTGAGAGCGGCGTAGCGGCGTCTCCCTCTTCTTCAGGGCGAGGAATCCTCCACGAAGCAAGCGTAGAGCGGTGAGTGACACACCAACGCCATCTTTGTGAGCTTACTAGTTTAGGCTTGTTGTGTGCTTGGAGCCATTTGTGGCTCGCACACGGTGTATCAGCAAGTTCCTTGCATTGACACGTGCAACATACACGCACATTTTTGGCGCCATTTCCGGGGAATGCCATACACTAAGCTTGAATGGCACTCTGTGCTTCTTTTGTGGTGCAATTTCTATTGTAGGAAAGGTAAGGAAGGAGGGTGTGTGTGTTGAGAAGAGGGATTTGGTGTTATATTGTGTTTTTTTTTTGTTAATGGAGTTTTCAAAGGTACTGTGTTTATTCTCTATGTACTAAGGTTGTTAGTTTCTTTGTTAATGGAGTTTTCAAAGGTACTATGTTTATTCTATGTGTACTAAGCTTGTTAGTTTTCTGTGTACAGTAAGTAGGAAGTAGATCTGTGAGAGTTAATAGAGTGTGTTAGTGTGTAACAGTAGGTGTATTAGTTAGAAGTAGGTAGATAGAGTGTGTGTGTGTGTGTGTGTGTGTGCTCTCGCGCAGGCCACGGCGACCTTATTCTTTATAAAATAAACTTAAAAATTAAAATTTAAAAAAAAACTAAAGGTAGGACCGGGATCGGGAATATCTCCTAGACCCAAGCCCAGACCTAAGCCCAAGCTCACGCTTAGGTCTCGGCCTCAGTCGCCTTTTAAAAAAACAAATTTTAGCTTCACATGTAGCTAAAAATCGATTTTTTGAGGACCAACGGAACGTCAGATGCCCGAAAATTGTGTTGTAAAGCACACAGCGACCCTCTAAGTGATACACTCATTTCGAGCTATCACACACTTTAATCAAAAAAATCAAACATTAAAAAACATTAAAAACGTAAAAAACACGAGTGAAAACGGACGCTTAAAAAAGGTAAGCAGTTAACCTTCGAGGTTATTCGCCGATGTTTGTAGGGTGCCAAAGGCACATGCATCTGCGCTCTGGTCGTGTGCTAGAGACGGAGCAACTAGAGAGAATTTCAACTTACGCGAGTTCTCAATATCCACCTACTTTAGGTTCTGGACCCTCGGCGGGGACCCAAGGTAGTACAAACCAAGACCCGAACATAGCGGCTAGTGACTCTTCCTCTAACTACGACGTCATGGAGGGTTTCCCAATGCCTACTCCCGATAGCTTGAGCCAAGACATGCATGCCATGGGTCCTTGGTCTGGGCCGAGCGTGCTTAGCTGCCTGAAGGAAACCTTTAGTAGAGCCACTCGCTCCGAACATGGAGTTAATGATATAAATGAGGGGGGGTGGGGAAGTAAATTCTCCATTCGTGACAAATGTAGACCCTATACCATCAGAGAATGTGCACGTGAATACTTCATTCACTGCACCTCCTGACTCTTCAATGTTATTTCCCTCCGAGGTCAAATTACCCGATGGTAGAAGCCTTGCCGAAGTGCAAGAGGTTGAGCGATATATCCTTGTAGCGAGGGAAAAGGAAGTCGAGAGCTTACGCAAGGCGGAGCAACGAAGAGATTTAAAAGCAAAAGCTCCTATGTCAATATCCTTGCTAAGAGAGCAATCAAGTGCTCCTGACTTAGCAACCGCTAAGGGCCAACCCCTAGAAAGCAGCATTGCATCTAGCTCAAAGGACACCCCTAGCACCTCAATCCTAGATGGAGTGTTCTTAAATGAGAACTGGGAGTGTGAATTAAAAACAGAGACTCTGACCGACCTATACACAGGTCACACCTATCATGTGGGTTGGTTAGATGTCCTACAATCCACAATGGGCGCTACTAGTGTGGAGGATCAACAACAAAGGGTTTGTGAGGTCATCCATAGGGTCATTCAGTTAGAGAGACAGAACAAGGGAATCAACATGCCTTCAACGGGTCTGATGAGATTCTTAGATACAGGAAAGGCTAAACAACCGACCTTATCGCAAATGGAGACTCCCTCGGTAAGTCCGATGGATCCTCCATATGTTGTTTCTCCAGGGGTCTCAGTGCAATCTGAGCCCACAAGTGATAGCTTCACCTTTCCAAGTCTATCTCATCTTTCCCTTGATGACACCACGGCTACCATGCCTACCCCAATGATGGGCATGCCGAGAAACATGCCATGGACCTCATTTGTTAGTAAAGCACCACTACATGGTAGCTCAATGCCTGCAACAGTACCTACAAGTGTGTACCAATCGTATGCACCTATGGGTCATCACACTCATGTAGTCCCTACCCCTCCCATTGTTTCAACTACCTATGCTCCACAACCACAATACAAAAGTTCTTATTTCCATGGGACTATACCGGCTAGCATTAGCATGTCACAATCGACGTGTGCTATGCCTAGGGCCACCCATATGATATATGGACCACCACATGGCACAACATCATACCCAACCGGGAACCCAAGGGCTTCCTATGCGCCAAGCCCAATGCCAATACCTACTCCACATGTAGTCTCTTGAGTGCCTTCACCCATGGTGCCTGCTCATTTAGGTGACTTGGCAACATTTTCTCAAGCTATCGGTCGATCTATTGCTAAGAATATGCGTTACGCGTCTGATAGAGAGCCTAGAAGTAAGGCAGTACAAATAGCCAAGCTCACACAAAAATTTAGTGGAGACGGGGATGTGAGAAAGCATATAGAAGTGTTTGAACAAATATGCGATTCTCTAGGAGAACACAATGACCTACATAAGAGCAATGCTTTAAGCCTAACCTTAAGTGGAAAGGCTGGGGATTGGTATAGAACCCTAAGGGTGGAAGAAAAAACGATTTGCCCTACTATTAGGAGACTGTTCTTAAAAGAATACATACAAGAGGGAGTACTTTGGGGTGTAGCCTCTCAGCTCCAAAAAGCCCAACGAGAGGAAGGAGAGTTGGTGAGAGACTTTATAAGTCACTTGAAGCATTTGAATTCTCATTGTAATCCAAATGAGCTTCAACAATAACCAATTTCTTGATAGATCATTAGGGGATTACGGCATGAGGATATCTACAATGGCCTAGTCATTAGAGGTATCACCACTTGGGAAGCAGTCACCACCAATGCGATTCAATTGGAGGATAATTTAATGATTCAAGGAGAAAGAGTGTCTGTTGAGACTAAATCTATTAGCTCGCAAGCATCAGGGCATCAGCCAATGACCCTAAAGCCTATTGGTAAGGAGCCAAAGATATCTGAGATGACTTTAGCAGATCTCACCAAGACTATTCACGAGAGTCTTAGAGACAATCGTGCTCTGCAAAACAATCATATGTATCCAAGAAGGGAGCAACAATGGTGCTCAGTATGCTATGGACCGCATAGTACCAGTGAATGTCCTACTTTTAGAGTAAAATTCAATGGGAATTGCAATGCATGCGGGAGGTATGGTCATCAAGCTAAGGATTGCATAGTATTTAAGCACGCGATGGCCAATAGACCAACCTTAGCATGGATAGACACACCTCGAGTGCCTGCATTGATGCCGACCCCACCTCTTGAACAAACAACACAACACATGGTCCCTATGGCCCAAAATGTTGTTCAAACAACACCCTTACCACCTCCAGTGCTAGGACCGCAACCACCACATCCGAGAATCACTTCTGTGAATCAAGTGGGTTGTGAGTCATCTATTGCTTGTTTGGAAGGTTGTGAGGAAGATATAGATCCTAATATCGCCTATGGGATGGATGTGCTTGAAGAAAGTCCACAATACTACATGGAGGACTATTCGGGACAAGTCAAACCTGTATATCAAGTAGCTGCTCTTGCGGCAAGAGGCCAAAATATCAATTACACTGCTAAGAGACCACCTTTCAATGCTATGAGTGTGGAGGTCCACATCGTGTAGCCGAGTGTCCTATTAGGCTACAAAAGAACGCCACACTAATGCAAACCAATCAAGCAAGCACGTCTACAATGCCCATACTCATGTGTAATCGATGTGGCATGGATCATTTGATTGCCCAATGTCCAAATAATCCAAATGCACTGAGGATCACGCCATTAAACTTGATTGAAGTTACCAAGGAGCCATCACAAAGTACACATGTGGTACCAGTAAACGTACTCACACGATCGATGTTCCAAAAACAAAATTATATTCTTGAGGAAAGAGACACGGCATCAATTGCCCAATCTCAGAAAAAGAAGAAAACACAAAGGAAGAGATCACAAAAAACAGCGAAGTCAGACCCCAGGACCCCAATTCAAAGACCAACATAGGGACTGGTGAAGACCCTGTATATATGAACGACGTTGAAGAGGATTCGGATTCAGGTGAAACCATGGAGACCAAAACGACCACTAAGATAGAAACCAACAAGGAAGATCTTCATGAGCCACAATGGCCAAGATCCAAAAAGAAGTTAGGAACTTACCCAAACCCTACAGAGGAGATTGAGTGAGTCAAGCAATTAAGGAGTTTGGTAGAAAATACCCAAAGGGATCTAGAACCAGCACCTAGGAAGATCCAGATTACAGACACCGTGTTCCCTATGCAACAACAACCTCACCAAGTCCATAGACCCTTGGACATACCTAGTGTCATCCAAGAAGAAAGTGACTTAAAGTCATGGGAATGTGGGCATTCTCACTTCTTGATGGAAAGAATGTTTACAGAGAGACTACCTGATCCTATCAAAGAAATGGAGATCCCATCTTCCCTATGTCAAGGGACTCAAGGCCAAAAGGTGTCGTTAAACATTGCCAAATTGATGGATTTCATGTCTTCAAAAGTTAGAACCACCATCATGTCCAAACTATATAAAGACCCTGAGCTAGTCTCAGCTCTTCGAGCCTTCCTCAATGGAGAACTGAAGTTTGGGCTACCACAATTTGCACAGATAGATGGAGCTGGGGAGATGCCAATAGAGGAGGAATACATAGATCCACAACCCAACCTAGATGAGAACCTTGTTATAGAAATACCTGTTAACAAGTTGGGACAATACTTTGAGGGTGATGAATCCAATGCGACTATACCAATCACTAGTAAGGGATTAACTGTGAAGGGAATTCTTGATGGTGGCGCTGGGGTTAGCATTGTGACTAAAAACTGCTGGGAAACTATGGGAAGACCTCACCTTGCGACCACAACAATAGTAGTGAAGATGGCCAATGGGTCTATTGTTAAACCTATTGGGATGCTAGAAGATCTCAAGATCAAGGTGTCTGGACATAAAATAAGGGTTACCTTCATTGTTATGGATTTCTCCAAGCACACTATGGCATCGGAGATGATCTTAGGATGTCCTTTCATGAGGGAAGCAAAAATGGTGCATGACTGGTCCAAAAAAACCATGTCTACCTGCAGTTCCAAGATTCTGTCATTCGAGTAGATCTTGTGACGGGTCGATCACATCCTCTAGGAAACCGGTTTATAATTGATCATAGATCTGAAACCACAGTTCACTCGGCCCCATTGAAGTATTGTTACACGTGTAAAGCGGACACTGATATTGGGGAAGATTCTCCTTATATGGATGTACTACCTGGGATGATTGAGTCGGACAATGTGGATTGGGTCCACCTAGCAGCAACCATAGACACTTGGTGAAATAGGGGACGACCTAGGTAACACCTGAGGGGGATGAATTACCACAACTTGTACCCTTAAATATGCTAGAAGCAATGCATATAGCTTCTGATGATCTACAAGATGAAAGTTTGACTGGCATTGGAACCAGTAGCGCCTCACAAGACTATAGCCCACACGATTTGGGGTCAGAATCATCAGTTGAAATTGACTTTGAGGACGAAGAATCTGAGTTAAATATTAGTGCAAATGTGGGGACAAACCATTCAGGGCCTAGTGGTAACCTAGATGATAATCTATCCAAGGGAGCAGAAGACACAAGTAGTGATTCATCTAGTGAGTCTTCACTAGAAATCAACCGTAATCGAGAATTAAACAAGAAAAGTAAGAGATATAAGAGGCGACGATATTGAGCAAATGTGTGTGCTAGAATAAATGAAAAGAAATCTACCGCAGAATGGCTTAATTATATAGGGGCAATGATGCTCATCGAAAGTTGTTAGATAACTGGGGTGAATACCTTCAAAGCGTTATGTGGTGTAGTCCACAACCCATTGACATTGCACAACTAGAGGCTACAGAGAAGCCAAAGTTGAGCCGTACCATAAGGAGACGAAAAAATTGAGAGTTAGCTCAACAACAAAAGGAATTAGAAGTGAAATCACAGTCCACAGAACAACAGGACTCCACAGACTTACACCTTGCACACCTGAACATTTCAAATCCTATACCACAGAGGAACGTAAGGTTTTGTATACAAAGGCTCAAAGAAAACCTATCGATGGAAGCAATGGAGTCTATGACGGTCCAATGATAGTTAAGGAAATAGAGCTAGCAGACCCAGGAGAAGAGTCTAAACCTGTTTTCATTGCCCAAGATCTGACCGAGACTGAGGAGTGTGTACTTAAAGAACTTCTCAAGGAATTCAGGGATATATTTTCCTGGACATATCATGATATGAAAGGTGTTCCACCTTCTGTGGTGCAACACACAATCCCTATGAATAGCATGGCTAAACTAGTTCAGCAACGACCCTACCCAATGAATCCTAAATATGCAAAAATCGTTCAAGAAGAAATTGAAAAGCTTGTGGAATGTGGATTCATATACCCTATTGAGCACTCAGAATGGGTGTCACCAATAGTGATTGTGCCGAAAAAGAATGGGAAACTCAGAGTGTGCGTGGATCTCAAGAAGGTCAATGCCGCCACTAGGAGGGACCATTACCCCTTGCCATATTCAGAACACGTGCTTGAAAGAGTTGCAAGGAAGGAAGCTTATAGCTTTCTAGATGGGTACTCTGGCTACAATAAAATCACAATTGCGCTGGAGGACCAAGCTAAAACAACCTTTATAACCGAATTTGGAGTGTTCACATTTCGCGTTATGGCTTTTGGTTTAACCAATGCCCCTGCTACCTTTCAAAGATTAATAAACACTGCTTTTAGAGAATATTTGAGGGAGTTTTGTGAAGCTTTCTTAGATGACCTTTGTGTTTATTCCTCTTGGAAAGAACATCTATCATGCTTACGAAAAGTGTTTGAGAAGTTTAGGTTGTATCGCATCTCCTTAAACCCTTTCAAATGCCAATTTTGGGTTAAACATGGAGTCATTTTAGGGTATATAGTGTCCAAAAATGGGATTTCCACATATGAGAGCAAAATTAAAGCCATTGCTGAATTGCCACCACCTACAAATTATAAAGGGGTTCAAAGGTTCATGGGCCATGTTGGTTATTACCGACGGTTTATTTTAAACTTTGCCGAGATAGCTCGTCCTTTGTACAAGCTTCTTATTGAGTTCCAATGGACTGCGGAGTGTGACCATGCTTATGAGTCATTGAAAAAGACCTTGACTAGCACTCCTATTCTACGAGTGCCCGATTGGAATGTAATTTTTCATGTGCATATTGATGCATCGAACTTTGCTATTGGGTGTGTTGTAGCTCAACCAGGAGAACATAAACTGGACTACCCCATTAGCTTTGCAAGTCGTCAGTTGAATGATGCCAAAAGAAACTACACCACTACAGAGCGAGAAGGTTTAGGTATGATTTATGCAGTGAAGAAATTTCGCTACTACCTTCTGGCCAACAAGTTTGTGTTCTATGTTGATCATCAAGCCTTGTTGTATCTACTAAATAAACCTTGTTCCACGGGAAGAATTACACGATGGTTGTTAATTCTCCTTGAGTTTGATTTTACCGTTGTGGTGACACCTGGTAAAAGACATGTCATGGCTAATCATTTGTCTCGCATACCCAATGGTGAAGCCCCTACTGGAGTCGATGATGAGTTGCCCGATACTTCTCTATTCTTAGTCGAAACCATACCTGAATAAAGTGAGAAGATTGTGAACTTTCTAGTTAATGGTTTTCCCCCCAAAGAGATTCGTAAAGACATAGCTCAAAAACTGTTAAAAGAATGTGGACCTTACTCTCTCATTGCAGGAACTCTCTACAGGCTAGGGAAGGATGATATTCTTAGACGTTGTGCCCGTGAGGATGAGTATTTATACATACTGCAAGAAGCCCACATGGGTATAGCCGGAGGACATTTCTCAGGGGAACTAACAGCTAGAAAGGTGTTGCAATCAGGCTATTGGTGGCCAACCTTATTTAAGGATGCATCACTTTTTGCAAAAGGATGTGATGAATGCCAACGTTACAAGATCACACAACAAAAGGATAGGATGCCCTTACATCCTGTTAAAGTGACTCAACCATTTGAAGAATGGGGTTTGGACTTTGTAGGCCCAATTAGTCCGGCGGCTCATAGCACTCAATCTCGATATATTATCGTTTCCACTGACTATGTAACAAAGTGGGCGGAAGCCAGGGCGACACGTAAGGCCGATGCGAGGTCAACTGCCAAGGTTCTCTTTGAGAACATTATTACAAGATTTGGTTGTCCCTTTGAGATTGTGAGTGACAATGGTACTCATTTTATAAATGGAGTAATAAAAGAACTCACTACCAACTTTATGATAGCTCACCATAAATCCACACCTTATTATCCACAAGAAAATGGCCAAGCTGAGAGCACCAATAAGACCTTAATCTCTATCTTAACCAAAACGGTGGAAGCTCATCGTACAGATTGGGATTTAAAGCTTACACCAGCTCTATGGGCTTATCGTACTGCGTATAAAGTTGTCATTAACTGCACACCATTCAAGATGGTGTATGGCCAAGAAGCGGTTATGCCATGGGAGTTTTTCATTCCTAGTCTTCGAGTAGCTTCTCAAGAAGGTTGGGATGGTAACCCCTTAGTTGAGCGATTATATATCCTTGAAAGGCTAGATGAAGAGAGGCAATTAGTTGTGCAAAATGCACTTGTGGAGAAAGATAGGAGGAAGAAATGGTTTGACCATCATCTAAAGAACAAAGATATCAATGTTGGTGATAAAGTCCTTATGTATAAAGTGCGTAACAAAAAGAAAAAGTTGAAATATGCGAGAAAAGGACCATATAGAGTATGTGAGATCACCCCACAAGGAACCATTCATGTGGAGACTCTTGATGGATTTGAAACCATTGGATTCCTCAATGGGAGCAAATTTAAAAGATACTATGATCCTTTAAGCCAAGAGGAGTTGTGTGCCATCCATACAAAAAAGGCAGCCAAGGCACAAATAGAATTGAAGAAGATACAAGCTCAAGCTGAGGCTAAGGAGCGACAACAACGTATAAGACAAAAATGAGAGGCTAACCTTGGAGTCACACATGCATTCCATGTTGAAATGGACGAGGATTGGTTGGACTCTGACACACCTCTACGATACCCTATTGAGCTAAACAGCACCTATGGAAAAGTTCTATATAATGCCTTATTGGACACGGGTGTTAAATATAATCTGCTATCATATGGGGTGTGGTGTCAGTTAGGGAAGCCACCTCTATCTGAGAGTATTATCCAAGTCAAGGGTGTCAACAAGAAAAAAACTGCAGTTTTTGGAATTTGGCACACTTCTGTCAGTTATGACAGTGGGGTTGTAGCTCAAGACTTTTTGGTCATGCCTGTTGGAACTATGGAGGGTAATATAAACCTAGGACGCACGTGATGATAGCCACAGAATGCATTATTGATTGGGGGACAGGGGGTGTCACAACACGGAAACCAACTCTTAGCCCTACCACACAAGCCATAGTCCCTGAGATATTGCCTCTTAAGGAAATAAAACCCAAAACATTGCATGTCCAAGAGGTTGAACCATATGTCCCCATAGCCCAAGTCTCTAGAGCTTCAACTGATGTAGCTGAAATAAAGCTTGATACACACAAGACCCATCCCAATATAACAAAGAAAACATACAAGTGGGTCCCTAAAGCTTCTTTAGCAACCATAGCCAATGCTAAAAGACAGGAGCCTGCTGGTAAGAGACGTCCCATTCGCCCCAAGAAATGTAAAGAAATGTTGCGTTGGATTCCTAAAAAGCTATTGGAATCCCAAGGCTACTATGAAGGAAATGATCAAATCTGGGTGCCAAAACATAAATTGTTCTCTTACTTGTCACCGGGCGCATGTGAGCTCAATCATGTGGCTCCAAAACAAATTGAAGATCGTGGAAAGGAAAAAATCACAGAATGCGACACACCCGCTCCAGAGCTAGTTTGGGTACCAAAGAAAGAACGATTTGTTCCACCTAGCTCAGGAACAGGGAAAGCAAATGAAGCTTCTTGCTCTTCATGTAGTTCCTATACGGAAATAGAAGCTTCGACACAACCTCCACCTACCATTGTACATATCCATACAAGCAAGAAAAAGTTTACACCTCCCGTTGTAAGTTCACCACCTACAACGATGTTGCAAATAAAATCATGGCAGAGTACCTTACCACCCTTGCAACTAGATGAAATGCATAGGGCGGTCGAAAACTATTGGTTGAAGCCTTCACCCATAACAACTTGGAACAATTGGTTTCAAAAGGTGACAACTGTTACCATATACATGTGGTAGTGATGTGTGTGAACACACTAGGACCGCCGGTGCATTTTTTCCCTCTTTAGGAGGTTTTTTCCCCCGTGCATTGTATATACGCCCATCACTCTAGGGCTATCTATCTTTCCATTGCACACTAAGTTATACACTCTCTATTGTGTGCCTTGAGCTTCCTTCGTCTTCTCTAAGCTGTGTGTTTCTCTGCAACCCTAATTCCAACAATTGGTATCAGAGCAGGTCACGTCCTCCCGTGCTTAGTCGCCAGCTGCTCCAGCACACGCCTGCTCATTTTCTCCGATTTCAGTGAGCTTTGGCGAGCATTCGCAGGTCGATAAATATTTTAGGATCATTTCGGCCTCCGTTTCCGCTACAGACAGTACTGCACAGGCTATTTCGTCATTTTGTGCAGAATTTCTGTCAGTGCCGTTTTCTGCATAACAGGTGCCTTATAGTCTTCTACGGTTCGTGCTATATAGCACAGGTTGTTCTCGCTCCGTTTCTCCTATTTTCGTGCAGTTTTCACATCAGGTGCAGCATTTACCATGGCTGACAACAACAACACATATGTGTTCAAGATGTTTGCTGTTGAGGACAGGTTGGATGGGGACAACTACCCTATGTGGGATTATATGATGTAACATGTTCTTGTGTCAAAGGGTGTCTGGAACATTGTGCATGGCATTGATGTACGTCCTGGTTCTAAGGATGTAGGCGATGTTGAGGATGTTGCAGGTTGCTGCAAGGATTGCAGCTGTTAGATTTGTTTTGCCTACGACAGAACAAGCTCATTGGGATGTTAAGGATGCGTAGGCTCATGCATTGATTGCGTTGTCTGTGAAGCGCATCATTGTTCCTTACATCCGTTCAGCAAAATCTGCAAAACATGCTTGGGATATTCTAGCAAGTCTTTACGCAAGCCACAATGAGGCTAAAATTGCTTTGCTGCGTAAAGAGCTACAATCGAAGATTATGCATGAGGAAGATGATATGGACACTTTCCTTACTAGTGTCAAAGATATCAATGAGCAACTTATTTCTGCAGGTGAAGTCATTTCAAACAGTTCCCTTGTGCAGACTGTTCTTGATGCCTTACCAGATTCCTACCAGACTTTTGCTAGTACTTGGAGACTGATGACCGAAGGAAATCCTAAAGTTGTCAAGTTTGATGCATTATGCACATTGCTGTTGCAAGAGTCACTTTCTAGAAAAAATAGGACTAGGCAGCGTGCAGTTGAATAGGCTTTTATTGCTTCTCAAAAAAAGGGTGGTAACAGTAATGCAGCCACTTCTTATGGTTCTGCTGCGAGTGGCAAAAATTCTGTTCCTAATGCTTCTGCTGGCAGTACTTCGTCTGGCAATTCTGGTGATAAGGGCAAAAAGAAGATGCATTGCCATTATTGTAAAGCCAATGATCGCTTGATCAAGTCGTGTCCTAAGTTCAAGGCCAAAGAGGCTAAGAAGAAAGAGGGTGGTTCCACTGCAAATGCTGGTTCCACTACAAATGCAGCCATTGTTGAGTCTTCTGTGAAAGGATACTGTAATGTTGATGTTGATGCAGAATGGGATTTTAGCGCAGAGTGCACTTACAATCCTGTTGTCCATGATGCATGCTTGTCAGTTGCTGCAGATTCACATGTGTGGTATTTCGATAGTGGTGCTACAAAGCACATTACCTCACATCGTGAATTGTTTACCTCTCTCGAGTTTGTCCCTCATGGAAATTCAGTCACTTGTGCCAACAACGCCTCTTATCCAGTTCAGGGAGTTGGAAAGATTGTGCTCACTGCTGCTAATGGCAGTTCCTTCACACTTGTTGATGCACTTTATGTACTTGGGATCAAGAAGAATCTCTTGTCTGTATCCGCACTTGCTAGACTTGGACTTGTAGTCAAATTTGTGGATGACAGATGTACAGTTCATGATCTCAGTTTTGGTGATGAAATTGTTGCATCTGGCCTTTTGTGCCGCGGGCTATATAAGCTCACTTTGTATGACAAGTGTGGACGCAATTTTGCAAATGATGTTGCAGATTCAAGGGCTATTTCAGATGCAAAACTTTGGCATGCACGTTTTGGTCATCTGAATTTTGCCAATTTGCTGCGTTTGCAGAAATCTGATATGGTTGCTTCTTTGCCACCTCTTGAAGCACCTGTCAAACATGTTTGTGAAGGCTGTATTTTGGGTAAGATGCAGCGTTCTAAATTTCCAAAGGATGGTTCAGTTCGGGACACATGCAGGTTGCAGCTTCTGCATAGTGATGTTTGTGGGCCCATGCAAACTCCGTCCTTGGGTAATTATGTGTACTTCATGACTTTCATTGATGATTACTCCAGTCATGCATGGGTATTTCCACTTAAAGCAAAGTCCGAAGTTTTTATGTGCTTCAAACAATTTCTGGCTATGGTTGAAAATGTCTCGAAATGTACTATGGGCACCCTTCGTTCCGATCGAGGGGGGGAGTATATGTCTCATGAATTTAATGCATTTTTGGCTAGTCGTGGGATCAAACACCAATGTACAGTGACTTATACACCTCAGCAAAATGGTGTTGCTGAGAGGAAAAACAGGTCACTAACGGAAATGGCACGATGTATGGTCAAAAGTCAAGCTTTGCCGCATTCTTTTTGGCTTGAGGCCATCATGTGTGCCACTTATGTACTTAACAGGTGTCCTACAAAAGCTTTGCAGTCTATTACTCCATATGAAGCATGGCATGATAGAAAGCCTTCTATTGAGCACATGCGTGTTTTTGGTTGTTTGGCATAGGCTTTGGTGCCACAAGTGCAGCGAAGAAAATTGGATGATAAGGCTGTCAAATGTATTTTTGTTGGTTATAGTGCTGAAAGCAAAGGTTACAGGTTGTATCATCCGCAAACAAAATGTATTCTGGTTTCTCGGGATGTAGTGTTTGTGGAAGATTCTGTTCAGCCCTTGCTGTGATGTACTAGAGACAGTAATGTAAGCTCACAGGACATTTATGACACTTTGTTGCCTCTTTTCAATGCTGGAAATATGAATGTAAGTTCCAATGAGGCAAATGTACAGCCTATGGGGGTTTCTGAAAATGTTTTAGATCAGCCTATTACTGATGCAGATGTACATGATGTACTTGATGAGGAAAGGGCTGAAAATGAGCAGGCTAGAGGTATGCCAAAATGGCTGGTGCACACTTTGCGTGACAGTAAATTGGATGCACCTTTGTCTAGTCGTACTCGTTCAAGCTCTCGCCATGCATATTATGCATCAAATTGTTATGCTTTGGCTGTGTCTAGCTTACATGATGTTGAGGAGCCTCTGTCTTTTGATGAAGCACAGAATTCAGAAAATTGGATGGCTGCCATGCAATCAGAATATGATGCACTTATAGAGAATAACACATGGACTTTATGTGATTTGACTCCTAGCAAAAAGGCCATTGGTACGAAGTGGGTTTACAAGTTGAAACGCAAGCCGGATGGTGAGATCGATCGCCATAAGGCTCGACTTGTTGCAAAGGGTTATGCACAGCAAAAAGTCATAGATTATGAAGAGACTTTTGCTCCCACTTGTCGTATGACTACTGTGCGTTTTCTATGTGCATTGGTAGCTCATTTTGGTTGGGATGTACATCAATCAGACATTGTTATTGCTTTCTTGAATGGACATATTTGAGGAATTTTATGTAACGCAGCCTCGTGGTTTTGTAATAAAAGGACAAGAGGACAAAGTGTGCAAATGTAACAAGGCTTTGTATGGGTTGAAGCAATCTCCTCGTGCTTGGTATGAGAAAGCTGACACTCATTTGGTCAAACAAGGCTTTCGTAATAGTCCAACAGAAAGCACATTGTATGTAAAGCGTGAGGGTGATGTACTTCTCATTGTGGTTCTTTATGTTGATGATTTGCTGATCACTGGACCAAATGAGAGACATATTGCTGAATTTAAGGCTGATTTGAATGCTACTTTCAAGATGAAAGATTTGGGGCTGTTGCATCATTATTTGGGTATACAGTTTAAGCAGTGTGATGGTGGTATTGCCTTGTGTCAGAAAAGTTACATAGAGACATTGCTATGTAAGTTTGGACTTGAGGATTGCAAACCTATTTCCACTCCCATGGAAACAGGTTTGAAGTTGAGTCTACATGATGCTGGCGATCCTGTTGATGTCACTCTTTACCAAACTGTTGTTGGATGCTTCATTTATGTATGCAACACGAGGCCCGATATTCAGTTTGTAGTCTCACAGGTCAGCAGATTTATGCATAGCCCAGGGTCTAAGCATTGGCAGGCTGTCAAGAGGATTTTCCGCTACCTTAGTGGCACTTTACATCTTGGCTTGTTTTATCCCAAGGGGGGATCATTGCCGCCAGACTTACATGATTTTTCGGACTCAGATTGGGCTGGTTGTTTTGACACGCGAGTGTCCACAAGTGGTTTTTGTTTCATGCTTGGCAGTTCATGTATATCATGGTTTAGCAAGAAGCAACCTATTGTGGCCACTTCGAGTTGTGAGGCTAAGTACAAGGTAGTATTCACAGCTACGGTTGAGTGTGTATGGCTCAGACGCCTTATGGATGATTCGGGTGTTGGACAGGACACTGCCAATACTATCTACACTGACAGTCAGAGCACATTGGCAGTTGCGAGGAACCCAGTTTTTCATGCTCGCACAAAGCACATTGAGGTGCATTACCACTATGTCAGGAAGAGGCTCTCAGCAGGAGGGATCAGCTTGGCTTATGTGCCAACACAGGACAGCCTTGCAGATCTTTTCACAAAGGCATTGTCTCGTGAGAAGCTTGAAGCTTTCCGCAAAGCTTTGGGCTTACTCCCCTTTGTGGACTGATCCTATCCTCAGGGCATGGCACTTCCCTTTATTCATGTGCCAGCTCTCGTTCACCGCATCACTCCAGGGGGGATTTGTTACCATATACATGTGGTAGTGATGTGTGTGAACACACTAGGACCGCCGGGGCATTTTTTCCCTCTTTAGGAGGTTTTTTCCCCCGTGCATTGTATATACGCCCATCACTCTAGGGCTATCTATCTTTCCATTGCACACTAAGTTATACACTCTCTATTGTGTGCCTTGAGCTTCCTTCGTCTTCTATAAGCTGTGTGTGTTTCTCTGCAACCCTAATTCCAACAAAGACATCATTCCAAAAGGTATGATCTACCCAAGGAAGGGGGGAGTGTTTGCTGACATCCATCATTCACTTGCTTCCCCCTCAACCTTCCTCCCTGACCTCTCAATCTCCAATATTAGGGAATGTATATATAAAGCCTTATACCCACAAAAACAAGATAAAAAAGTAAAAGAGCAAGAGCCATAACACAAAATCATAAAAACCCATTATGCACAAGAACACGACCCTTGTAATATTTGCACTCTAACCATCATCTATTTGCATGTACAGATATGGCTAGTACGCTAGAGTCACTCACTCCTGCCTTGGGTGAGAGGTACCCTCGTTACTTTTCACAAATGTTCCACATGGTCTTTTCGGTGCTTGCATGTGACTGGGATTTGGTAGGTACGATAGCATGTGACAGGAATTTCGAGGAGTTAGAATGGCTGATACGTCTCTTGACCACGACTGATCCATACTTAGTAGAGAGTGTATCTCCCATTGCACAAGCCTATCCTTTTGACCAAGATGACTATAGGCGTCTAGTGACCTTCTTTGTAAACATGGGTACCTATGATGAAGAAGAAGATTTACATGACTACACGGATGACACATATGGTCTCATGGATGATGACTTTGTTTATCTTGACGATGAGGATAGGGGTTTAGCCTTAGGGTTTCCCCCCAATCTCTACAATATCCTATTCCCTTGACTCTCTAGGGGGAGTGCAAATAATTAGGTTGGGTTCCTTATGTTTTTTTGTTGTGTTCAATAAGTGTTGGTACCTTTTCCCACTGATGTGCCTCCTAGAGGTATTCCTTGTGTTTCCTAGTGTGTACAGGAGCGTGTTGCTGTTGTTAGGATTTGGACCTTCATGGAATCTTTATCTCGACTCACTCTTCAAATCAAGCGCGACCATCAACACAAACAAGTGTTTCTTGTCCATTAGCATTGCCCCTTATCTTTTTTGCATCTATGTTTGTCTGCTTTGATTGTGATTGGTAGCATAATATTTAGTGCCTTTGTTTAGTACCAAACATTAAATTCAATGTAATTTTTTGTCATAATCACTTGTCTAGATTTAAAAATCAAGCAGTCCGACTAAGCTAGTTTGACCAAGTTAGGTGTTACAGATCTTCTCTTAATACCATGGGGAATTCCTTGCTAATAATCAATGGATACTTAGGTTCTTAATCCGATTTAGGCAGCATTGTGTGAAATGTACTAGGGCTTTCTAGTGGGCTTGACCCTATTGACCTTTAGCTTAAGTATTAAAAAGGGAGTTTACTAGTGTGATGAGCCTGGGGAGGTGTAACAGTGTTATATGACCCCCCAAAGTTACAAAATTAAAATGTTGAAAACGAACAAACAAAAAATCAAAGTGCCACATTGTAAAATCTTAAGCTAGAAGAGAAATCTCAGCTTGATTGGGTACTTCACTCACATGTATCGCCTATGCTACTAGAGCCCTAGAGGTTCCTAGTGTGGGCGCTTTTCCTTGAAAAGCAAAAAACCCAAGGCATACCAAATAAGCAGACACATCAAAATTGAATCACGGGAAAAGACTTTGGGGGATCTAAGAAAAGGTAATCAGTCAAGAGATGATTTCATGAGAAATTCCTTTTATCGTAGCTTAACTACAAGGTCTTCTAGGTATAGCCTCTAGTCCTCTAGTCAGTCCTCGAACATGAAATACTTGGCTCTCGCGATTAAACAACTTAATTGACCAGAGAAAATTAAGAAGCTTACCCATGGTATTAATAGTCATCTCTAGTGCCTTTCGACTGTTAATTAGCGACCCCAGACTTGTTTAAATTTTTACCTTTACATATTTTTATGCATTTGATTATATTGCAATTTAATGTTTATGTTGCTAACAAATTGTTTAAAATTCTGTTACCAATCAATTTGTCTGCCTAAAACTGCATATGCTTTTTAATCGCTTATGAGAATGCAATTACTGTGCCAATGTTGTTTGATTTTGCAGTGACTGAAGAAGGCTAAGGACATTCATCTCAAATTCTCTTCCACCTCGACGAACAAGCTTCAACTCAATAGCTTTCGAGAATGGAATCTACATCGGGAAGGGGGGCATGTTAACCCTCACGGCTCACAGACACCCTATCACCTATGACGGACGTTGTAACCTACGACGGACATTGTATTATTTATTTGGTAGAGTCAGGTACCGGGCTTGTTGGTCCAATAGGAAAAGAGTAAGAGTGATCGCCGATGAGAGGCGCACTCTAACTCGAACATTCAAGGGATTAGTTGTCTAAGCATGGGCGCCCAAGTGTGAATGGGGCGAGCTCATATAAAAGTCAACTAAACCTAAAATTCACTCATTCTCTCATTTGTGCAATTGAAGAGTGCTTTTGCTCCATCTCCATCTTCTTCTTCTTCATCTCCTTGTGTGTGTGTGTATGCGTGAGAGAGAGAGAGAGAGTGCGATCGAGCATTGCGACGGCACGACAGCGGCGAGGCGGTTGAGCGCGGCATTGCGGCGTCTCCCTCTCCTTCGCGATGAGGAATCCTCCACGAAGCAAGTGTAGAGAGGTGAGTGACACACCAAAACCATCTTTGATCTTACTAGTTTAGGCTTGTTGTGTTCTTGGAGCCATTTGTGGCTCGCACGCGGTGTATCGACAAGTTCCTTGCATTGACACGTGCGACATACGTGCACAATTCCTGGTTTCCTTGAACAGCTTGATGTGTCTTTGTAGCCTATTCATCCTTGGAGAGTTTTAAATTTTCAATACATTTTTGAGATCAATCCATTTTTTAGCCTTCCTGATTTCCTTGAACAGCCTGATGTGTCTTTGTAGCCTATTCATCCTTGCAGCTTTCAAGATTTTCATGGGCTTTCTTGGTCTCTTCTTTTTACTAGCAGATCTTCCTCCTGCTTTAGCAACCAAACGTGGTCCTTTGCCTGCCTTTCTTGCAGTCACCTTTGTTCTTGCCATTTACCTATAAGCCAATCTCTCTCTCTCTCTCTCTCTCTCTCTCTCTCTCTCTCTCTCTCTCTCTCTCTCTCTCTCTCTCTCTCTCTCTCTCATAACTTCTTCATCCGAACTCCGATTTGGGTGATCCATAGCCTCAATCAAAGAGCATTACACCCTCTACACATTGATCTAAAGACAAAAAAAATTAGAGTTATGGAAGGCATTTCTGTAGCAACATTTACAAAGTGAAAAAGTTAAAGAAAGTTGACTCTCGTCTTTTATTCTACATACAATGTCTTCCGGCACACGCAAGGGTTCTTCTTCTTCAACAAGGTCCACAACCATTGTAGAAAATGATCCAAAATCTCCTAAGTGTGGAGATAGAAACACAGCCACTCAACCAACAACATCGGAAACAATGATCATGGTGTACTTGGTATCATTGCAAGAGACCGTAAACAAACAAGGTGAAGACTTACGGGCACTTGCAATGGAGAATGGCACGCTAAGGGTTCTTGTGGTTGAGAATGAGAATATCAAGAGGACACTTGGGATGCAAACAACACGTTTGATGCAACTTGAAGAGGAAGTCAAGGAATGTAAATGATCTCTTGTGGACTTGAATGCTTTGAAGGAGCGCATGAGTAAAGTAGAGCATGACCATGCATTGAAAGAGGAGAAATTTGACACCATGAGTCAAGATGTATGCGACATGAAAAATGTATACACAAACAAGTCTTGGGCTAATGTATGTGGTAGCAATGTGGTTCCTAATTCCTCTCTCATGCAAGCTATGACTCAAACAAAGAATGTTGAGAATGTGGATGTGGAGGAGTTGAAGGAACGGAGAAGGAACGAGAGAGACGTTCCAAGAACATTTTTATTTGTGGAATTCTCGAAGAGAAGTTAGAGACACCTCCTTCTCTTGCCATTGTTATCAAATATTTCTTCAAAACCCACTTTGGCATGTCCAAAATTATGGTCTATGGAGCACATAGAGTGGGTAATCAAGGAGCCCCTCGCTCGGAGAATGACCAATTGTATGCACCATGCCGGATGATACCAAATGAAAGATTATCCTTGATAATAGTTGGCTCTATTTGAGGGATACAAAATGTTTTTTATGTGAAGATTGCACTAATAAGCAACAAAATATGTGCTGCAAGGCATATGAAGAAAAGAATAAGAAAAACAAGGAGATCTCTCACGAATAAAATGTGCCCAAGGAGGAGGCAAGTTCCTTAAGCAAATAGGGATGCGCGACCTATGAGGCCGAGTTACAATTGAAAATATGCTTTTGGAATTGTAATGGATACCCATGGAATGTGGGGGTTGGCATTGATGAACTAACAAGCAAAGCCGATGTTGTACTTCTTGTTGAAACTTGGTCTCATGATACACAAAGGATTAACGGCTTGGAGGATTACAATGTACATTCATTGATGTGGTCAAAGAATCTCAAGCAACGAAGAGGGCAAGGAGGAGTATTATGTATGGTTAAGAAAGGATTGGAAGATTGTGTATCAATTGTAAAAGATGACAAGTAAAAATGTTATGTATGGCTTAAAATTATGACACCAAAAAGAGAACCCATTTCTGTAGCCGGTTACTACATTCCTCATCATGATTCCCCCTTTTATGCTTGTATGGATAGAGATCAGCCATTTTTGGATTTAGAAGGCTTAGCTCCCATTTCCTTCGATGCGAGACAGGGCATTGGGGCAATGGAGAAGAGTCAAATAAATTGTGCACATTATGCTCACTACAAGTTCGAGAGTTTGAGTACCACACACTACTAGAGTGCTCAGATTTTGGTCACATCCGAACTTGCTTCTCTTACATTTTCAGCCATGACTTAGACCTACACACTTTCCTCTACCAGCCACAGTGTGGGCTCTCCATTGCGACTCTCATCACCACAATTTGGAGCATCAAGAGTCACTCATCATCCATGCACATACTACATCGCGTGTAACTTTGGTCCCACAAGTCATATTTGACTTCCGAGGACGATAATAAAATCTCTCTCTCTCTCTCTCTCTCTCTCTCTCTCTCTCTCTCTCTCTCTCTCTCTCTCTCTCTCTCTCTCTCTCTCTCTCTCTCTCTCTCTCTCTCTCTCTCTTTGGGAAAGTCATATTTACACTACTTTGAGATCATATATGTGGTGCACTCAGGTATTAACCCTTCAGTTTACCAATGATGAAGATCACCCTATCTCTTTGTTCTTTGTCTATTAGGGCCAAGGTGTCTTCTAGCATCCTATCTCTAATGACTGACATAGGAACCGTATGCTGGTAAGCATCAACCTTATCAAAGACTGCCATATTCCTCATAGACCAAATGAACCACAAAAACCAGATTCTGAAGGATTCAACAACAAAAGTCAAAGAAGGGTCTTGGTTAGTGTTAACGTTAGCAAAAGTGAGTTTAAACTTTATCAAATGCACTCCCCAGGCTGTATGCCACATGTATGATGCCCATTTTCACCACCCTAAAACCTTCTTACAATGCCAAAACACATGCCTTACAGTTTCTGGTCTATTACAAACAGTGAATTTTCCATTAATAAACCCTTTCTTATGCAGATTATGAGCAACAGACAATACTCCAGTACAAACTCTCCATAAGAACAATTTAAACTTGAACTGGTTAGGGATACTCCATATAGAAGTCAAAACATGTACCCACCGCTTATCAGTCATATGCAAAGTCCATTGTTTGTTACATCTATCTTGAATACATGAGATGGGCAACATTGCCTTGTAAAAAATAGAGGATGGAGATTGCCACCAATGGGCAACTGTTTGATGGATACGGTGGATACATGCGTATGCACACCAAACCTTGTAAACACTACTCAATTTTTTGAAGAAAGCCATGTAATTCAGCCTATGATGATTTATAATTCTGATATAATCTGACAATACCATCTCAACCTCTCTGACTCTACACCCTTGTAAGTGGCCAGATGGCCGTGGGAAAGCTCCCTTAACTTTTAAGTCAAAACCCTTAGTTTTGAACAAAAGAGATATCATTTGCTTGAAGATTCAAAAAACGCGCACTGTGGGAGCCTCTTACTGCTACAAATTGTAATCCTCTTTTCTCTTGGACTGGTAATCAGAATTCCCTTTGAATAGCACATTGTGTTCCTTATCTCTTGCTCTACAATCTAAGTGTAATCATTCAATTCTGTTGTGGTTCACAATGCTTTGTTTGTGAGCTAAATGCATTGATTGAAGGTTAAAATGGTTGTTTTTTTATGTTTTGGCCATGGATAAGTGTTTCTATGCTTAAGGAGGACCTTTCCGAGTACTTCTTTTTCAGGTTTTTGCACATTTTTTGTGATGGATCATGATTTATGTACCTTCTCAAATGGTGATAGAACTTGGTAGGATTGAGCCCTTAGGTGTTGTGATACCTCTCCTTAAGTTTTATTGCATTCCGAATTTGTTTGGATGCCGAAATAGCGTGATGACCTAGAGCGGTGCGATTGAATGCATACTGATTGTCTGACTAAGAAGTGGTTGATTTGCTTTTATAGTAGATTGAGTAGCCCTCTCAATTCACTTTGATGAGATTGACACTCTCATTAGGTCTCCGTGTCCCTCCTCTTCCTTGCATATTGACATTATGTTAGTACAAAAGAGCTATGCTACAGACGTCCGTCACGCGGCGACCCGCTAACATTGGCGCCACTGTTAGGGAAACCGATCCTTAAGTGGTGAGTGATTCAGTGTACGAAAAATAATTCTCCCTTCAAAGCTTTTGATACCCGTTTTGCTACACATAGACAGTGAAGCATCTAGATGAAGGTTTAGTGCTTGGTAGGGATTGGAGTCCAAGACTAGCCAGTGTTACTCCTTAAGGGCAAAGAAACTTGTGAGTGAAGTACGAGATAGTATTTTGTTCTCTGATTTTCCCATGCTTAGAAAGGACTGTTCCACCACACACTTAGCTGTTATTTTTGTACTGTTAAGTTCATTTATGTTTGTATATTCATTTCAGTTTATAGGAATAGGTTAGGAAAAAAATTACACCATCATTTGGGGCCAAAAGGATCGAGGAAAAAACTGTCAAAAACCTTATTTTGGTGTTGAAGACCATAACTCTGAAAAGTTGAAGAAGTGATGGTCAGAGCTTCAAAAGTGGACCAAACCCAGAAAAACCTTCAGAAAAGGGATAAAAGCACTTGCTGGAAACAGACTGTGCAGAAAACTTCCATTTTGCCTGTCCAACATGGATCGCGGTCCATGTACCTTTTTGGCAAAATGTGCTAAAAATGTTTCCTTTGCTTAAAACAGGCTCTCAGGCATCAGAACCTTGAAGTTTGGTCAAAAGAAGTGTGCTAGAAGATCACTAAAGTCAAAAGATTGGGGTGAGTTGAGCAAAACCTTGGAAATTTGGGAAAACAGAAAAAAACTAAACTTTTATTTGCCCGAATTCAAACAGGGATGAGAATTGAGATCAACTAGAAGCAGGGAATCAACGGGGAACCAAGAGAACCAAATTTCATGTCAACATGCTTCCAACATGGATCACGATCCATGTTCTAGGTAGACATCTGATAGTAAGATTTGACCAGTGTACTCTTGATTACTAGTTGAACAACTTTTCCAAAAGGAGCCATAGACAAAAAGTGAAAAAATATGATCAAAATACCACAAAAGGAGTTGTTTGTAAAAAACACAAAACAGACTCAAAATCTTGTTTTCACTTGAAAAAATTGATCAGATCCAAAAAGATTCAGGGAATAGCATCACCATACCTTGTGTGACCAGCTCACAAAGTATCAGTCCAAAATCTTGACAAACATGGATTGCGATCCATGTAACTTTTTGGAGTTTTGAGCTGACAATGGGAAGGCAGAAGGGTGATAGTAATTGAAACACTTTCTCCCAAAGGACCCTTATTAGAAAAGTTCAAAAAGAGGGCAAAAGGGGGCAAAAACCAGATCAAGAGGGAAACCATTGAAACAAACCCTTCAACTGACTTTTGGCTTACCTAAAAAACTCCAAAACATTCAAAACCATATAGCCAGCATCACTAGGCCAAGAACTAGCTGTGGGTCAAGTTTCAATCCATACTGACACTAAGGAACATGGATCGTGATCCATGTTCCTCTGACACATTTTAACACCAAACTTTTTGTATTGTTGTAAAATGGTAGAGTGGTGATGTAAAATTGTTGTATTTGAATTTTCAATTCGAAAATGTCTTAAGGCCAAAATCTATAAGGATGGAATGGACCGCTACTGTGTTAAGTTGGAAAATAAACCGAGCGAGTTCAGAGACCTTGTAGATGTCGATTATGATGGAGATAGATATTTTGACCGAGAGGGAATAATGTACCTGGTGGTTCATAACCCTTTTATTGTGGATAAATGGGGAATGACTGGCACCAAGAACAAGGTAGATAATGAGCTGGCGATGAACCACCCAAAATTGAGAAACAAAACGCAATACTCAAATGCAAGAATGAGACAGAGCACCTTAATACATACAACACGTATGTGGGGCTTTATAAGCTCAATAATGGAGAACAAACACTCTATTACAGACGTGACGAGCCCCGCATCAAGGAATTGACGTGCCGAAAATACTTGTATGTTTACAAGTACACGGAGGGGATAAGTATTCAGGTGGTCATAATAGAAAAGTATAGCCGAAAGTACTCTCCAATGGATCGTAAGGAATTAGAGAGATATACATATTTTCGAGGACCACTCCACCAATACTATGTAAATTTGGAAGAGGTAAAAACCACGACTACTCACACCAGACCTGAGACTGTACATGTGAGCCCCTTGAGAAACAGGGTGGTGGAGTCTTTTGGAGATGAACGAGTCCCAAACACAGGGCCTTTAGGATCAACGGTGTCTAGGGCATCCATGAACGCAAAAATGGACAGTATTGTTCCTGATGTCACTTACACCACTAGAATCCCTCCGACTATTACATGGGATCTACTTGACGAACGTATAGCGAATAGGATACCACAGGTAGTACCAAGAGGAGATTACAAACCTAGAGAAGCCACACCAGGCGGACCAGGTGTTTCTAGAATGGTTGCAGAGGCCAGACGTATGCGACCATCTCAGGTGGAAAAATGCGTACTCAAAAAGTATAATGGATCGGGAGATCCATATGCCCATGTTTCAATATTCAAACAAGTGTTGAGGGGAGAACATGTAACTAATTTCCATACTCAATATGAAGGATTTGGGTTGACATTAGAAGGGACGTCTTTGACTTGGTTCCAACCATTAAATAGCTTCGAATTCCCAAGTATTGAGCAACTTCTCCGAGAGTTCGCTGAGGAATTCTCAAAGAGGGGGATCAATCATAACATTGTCTCCCATATCTATGCGTTTAGGCAAAAGGAGAAAGAGAAAGTGAAGGAAGCATCACTTAGTTTCAAGCAGTACATAGAAAGATGCCTTGCTCAAGAAGTACCTCAGGATGAAAGACTGTCAGTCCTTTTAATTGCAAGGCATATGGGGAGGTGACTGAAGACACAGATCAAGGAACGAGTAGCACCTCTTCAACCACTAGTGAGTCCACGACAAAACTGGGAGGCAAAACCCAATTGTGTCGGACGTTGATCAAATGATCGAGGAAGTGATCAGAAGGATAAACTAAGGAAACAGAACGAACCCAAACAAACGACAACCGCCCACTCAAAAATTCAACACTTGTGGAGGAGACCATTTGTTGTTAATTATATTAGGGTAAGTAGAACTGGGATCTATTATCGGTTTTGTTGAGCCCACTATGTGGGGGATGGTGCACACCTTGGGAGCTTTGGACTTAATAATGGATTCTTTTTAGACTTGCCTATGGCTTTACCATTATTGAGCCATAAGAAGTCCGAAAGGAGCTAGCCCTTGGCAACTCTGCTATGTTAGACCTACTCCTCTACTCTCTATAATTAACCACTTCGAGCCGTGGGTGTAGATACTTAAGAGACGATTTTCAAAGGCTAAGAGGAGTGGCAACTAAGGTTTTCAATTGCCAAAGAATACACTAAGTACATACATAAATTTTGTTAACATGGCTGACACTAATCAAGAGAGTAGAATGAACATTGATAGCTTTGATTTTGCACATGAAGGTGCTAATGATGATGCTCCCATGTTTGTGAATTATCTCATCACTAGGTTGCAGCAAGCTATGGGCAACCCTGCTTTGCAAGCCAAAGTTACTCAACAACTTTGTGCTTATGGAATTTCCCTTCCTCTCCAAGAGGAGAGAGAGCTTAGGAGGCCTCTTGAAGAGACCCCCAAAAGAAGACTGAGGGAGGAAAGAGTCTCTCTTTTCTCACCTATGATGGCACCTTCGGTGTTACCGACAAAGTGTTGACCTTCATCCAGCAATTTGATGCGGCCTTTGGAGATGAGGGCTTCACAGATTCCTCTAAGCTACACCATGTAGCTATGCACTTCCAAAAATCAGCTCGTCAATGGTGGGCTAGCCTTCGTGGAAATGGTGAGGCCCCAAAGACATGGAAAACTCTATGAGTTTCCATCATGAAGCAATTCCTTGAAAGCGATGCAAAGGACAAAGTGCTTACCAAATGGCGAAGCTTGAAGCTCCTCTCCCATGAGTCTATCCACAAATATGTAGACAAGTTTTGGGATTTACATCTCAATGCTACTGTCTTTCAAAAGATAGACTTTGCCAAGCAAAGGCAGCAATTCTGTGCAGGATTACCTGAAGAGATGGCCAAATACATCGACTCTCAACAGCCTGGTACTATTAGCGAAGTAATCCATCACACCATGGTTGCTTCACGCATCAATTTCCATCAAGGGGCTAGACGTAATGTCAAGCCCATGTAAAACAAAGACAAAAATGATGCAAAGGGAAAAACCAATGTTCAAAATACTTCCCAAGTCAATTCCAACAACAACAACAATCGGTCCAAGGAGAAGGGAGTTTACAAAGGTAAAAAAAAACTCTCTCCTAAAGAGCTTGAAGCTTTTCGCAAGGACCATAAGTATTTCAAGTGTGGGGAGCAAGGACATGGCTATCGTTCTTGCCCCAAGAAGAATACTCGCAATGAGACTCCTAGGGCTTCCACCATCGAAGCTCCAAAAGAGGATGCTCATTGCAAAGGATCATCACTTTCCTATGCTTGGGGAAAGGTAAGAGAGCATGATGCCTTCATCTTGTTTGACCCTGGCTCTACTCTTAACTTCATATCAATGGAGTTGGCCACCAAGTTGGGCATTCAAGCTTTTGAGATGGGAGATGGCTGATGCAGCTTTCAAGGGACAACAAGCCTCCGTTACTCCCTTGATTGGGAAGTTGAGGCTTCATGTCCAAAGCTATGTCGACAAGGAATACTTCTTCATCTCTCCTCTCCAACATGAGGATGTTATCCTAGGGGCACCATGGTTTGATCGCATGGCTGCCAACATGAAGTTCCCTAAAAGGAGAATCTACTTCACCTACAAGGGAAAGAACATGTATATAGATGCTAGTGAGCGTGGTCGCACTATTCCACTTGTAAATCCTCTTGCTTTTGATAAGTCAATGAAGAGCTCAGTTTCTGTGTACATAATTTTTGTCAAAGAGTCTCTAAAAGATACTAATGTTTCATCAAATGTAAATGGTAGGAATCAAGAAGAGTTAGACTGGTCTAATTTTCTAAAAGGATTCCAAGATGTGTTCATCGATAATATCCCTATGGACTTACCTTGAAAACGAGGGGATGATGACCATCGTATTGAGCTCCTTCCTGGACGCTCACCACCTAACAAGCCTCCTTATTGAGTCTCACAAGCTCAACAAAAGGAGATCATGAGGCAAGTACAAGAGCTGGTAGACAAAGGGATGGTGAGGCCTAGTTCCTCTCCCTTTTGTTCTCCAGTCCTTTTAGTGCAAAAGAAAGATGGTACATACCGTATGTGTATGGACTATCGAGCACTAAACCATATCACTATCAAAAACAAATTTCCCGTACCTCGGGTAGAAGATCTGTTTGATAAGCTACAAGGCTCGACCTACTTCAGTAGGATTGACTTTAAGAGTGGCTATCATCAAATAAGGATAGTGGATGAAGATATCTTAAAGACCACGTTTCGCACAACGTTTGGTCTTTATGAATATCTAGTCATGCCTTTTGGCTTGACTAATGCACCAGCTACGTTCAATCGTTTGATGGAGAAAATTTTTAGACCATACTGCAAATTCACTGGAGTGTTCTTTGATGATATCATCATCTACTCCAAGTCTTTGGAGGAACATAAGCAACATCTCCAAGTGATTTTTCAAGCATTGAGGGAGAACAAGCTTTTTCTCAACCAAAAGAAAAGCGAATTCCTCCTTCAAGAGATTCAATACCTAGGTCATATTATCCCTAAAGATGGTATCCAAATGGATCCATCAAAGTTAGAGGTAATAAAAGCATGGCCTAACCCAAGAAACCTACATGAGCTAAGAAGATTTGTTGGTATGTGCGCATACTATAGACGCTTCATAGAAAAATTCTCTCAAGTAGCAGGACCACTACACGACTTAACTAAGAAGAACGTTAAGTTTGTATGGACTGCTAAGGAGCAAAATGATTTTGAAAAGCTCAAAGAGAAGCTTACTTCCCAACCAGTCCTCGTGCTTCCGGATCTCTCAAAGCCATTTGAGGTCCAATGTGATGCTTGTGGTGATTGCCTTGGAGCAGTTTTGCTTCAAGAAGGGCATGCCATAGCATATGAGAGCCGAAGGCTCAATATTGATGAACGAGTCTTGGGAATTTATGAGAAAGATCTTTTAGCTGTTCTACATGCCCTAGACACATGGAAGCACTACCTATTGGGGACTCCATTTATCCTACAAACCGACCACCAAAGTCTCAAGTATTTCATGACACAAACCAAGCTTTCCGACAAACAAATGAGGTGGGCAAATTTTCTTTCGCAATTTAATTTCCATATTTCTCACATAGCTGGTAAGCACAATCAAGTGGCCGATGCACTTTCACGACGACCCAAAGTTAATGCGGTGTCTATAGCTACTCACAATGATCTATCCTCTATGATAGATGAGTATGCTACTGACCCTGACTTTAGAGACATAATGTCAGCCCTTGCTTTGGGGAAGAAAGAGGAACCATTCACCTTGCAGGATGGTTATCTTCTCCACGGAAATAGGCTATGTGTTACCCATTCCCTTCGTGAGAAAGTTATGTATGAATCCCATGCTCCTCCATATGCGGTGCATAGAGGTATTCAACCTACTCTCCGAGGAGTAGAGACGTACTTCTATTGGCCTACCATGAAAGTGGACATACAAGAGTATGTTTCAAAATGTGTAGTATGCCAAAAGACCAAGTATGATAGAGGGAAGCAACCTGGATTACTCCAGCCATTGCCTATCCCAAATTCACCATGGGAGAGTATATCCATGGATTTCATCTTTGGATTACCCAAGTCTATCCATGGGAATACATGAATATGGACAAATAGTTGACAGATTTAGCAGAAAAGCACATTTTATTCCTGTCAAAAAGACTATTAAGGCACATCAAATGGAAACTCTCTTCATATCTCAGATTTTCAAGCACCATGGATTACCCACATCCATCGTGTCAGATAGAGATCCTAGAATGACCAGTAATTTTTGGAAAGGTCTCTTTGAAAATCTAGGAACAAGATTGAATTTCTCTTCGGCCTATCACCCACAAACGGATGGCCAAAGTGAGATAGCCAATCTTACGATACTCGATCTACTCAAGACTTATGTTACCGAAGTGATCAACGCTCACAATGAAAAAAGTACTTACCTCTTGTAGAGTATGCCTACAATAATACCGTACATACTTCTACGAGAAAAGCACCTTTTGAGATCATTGAGGGAAGACCTTAAAGTCAATTGCTACTCAAAGTACATGGGAAGATCTTCGCCACCGATGAGTATAGCCGTGACCTACAAGAATCTTTTCAAAAGAATAAGGAGGCTATATCCATCTCTCAACAAAGGCAAAAAGCTGTTGCTGACAAGCACAGAACAGCCTTAATGTTCAAAGAAAAATATTGGGTCTTACTCAAGTTTCCTAAGGCTCGATTAAGGAAAACGACGGGAAAAAATCCTACGGGCCATCAAAAGTATTATGCTAAACTAGCAAAAAGATACTATGGTCCTTTCCAAATCTTGAATCCCATCAATGAGACGGCTTATCAACTCAAGTTGCCCAACCATTGGCTCATACACAATGCCTTTCATGTAAGCCTACTTAAGCCCTACAAAGGAGATCCACCAACTGAACCAATTATTGAAGACCCTCTTGAAGTCGTAGACCAAGAAGAGGTGCTACAACCCGAAGCTGTTCTTCGGCATGAAGACAAGGTACTACGACATGGTAAGATTATCCGACGGTATCTTATTAAGTTCAAAAATTATCCTTTTGAAGATGCTAGATGGATGCAAGGAATATAGCTTAAGGATTGTATGAACCTTGTCAATGCTTACAATGCTACATTAGAGTAAGCAAATGTACAAATTTCTTTTTAATGACTCATTTTTTTGTCTTATAAAACTAGTCCTCTTTTTAATTGTGCACAAATTTAACTAGTATGCATGCTTAGAATCATGTTTGTGATGACGACATATCTCAAACACCAAGTAGAATTTGTCACTCTATTTTGGGAGAATGAAATGGATTAAAGAGCAGACATGCTTGCGGCAGCTATGTCTCCCAAGAACCAAATGGATTAGTCATCCATCTTGGAAAGATGTCGTAGGGTAAAAAGGGATCCTCTACCCTCTAAGTAAAATTGACTAATGACTAAGGCTTTATCTCTTCTACCTCATAGTTGAGGACGACTATGATTTCAAGAGAGAGGTAATGTCATAAAATCTAATATCTAATATCTAACCAACCCAAATGATTTTCTCATATTAAATTGATCACTTAATGTGGGAGAATAAATGGGAACAAGTGTTAAGATATAGACATGTGCTTATAGATCTATCTCAACACGGGGCCAATGGTAAAGGGGCCCAAATGAGAGATGTTCTATCAAAGAGCAAGGCTAACAAATGGAGCATAAGACCTTAGGGTTAGCTTCATTGAAGACCTCCAATAATGTGTGTAAAAGGCCTTTGACCTTAGGTAAGCTAGGGCTGAGCTTGAGGCGCGGGAACCCGACCCAGCTCGAGGTGTGTGTCCTGCTTGTCATGCTTGATGACTAAGGTGCTTGAGGTGCTTGATGATTGAGGTGCTCGAGATGCTTGAGGTGCTTAATTGTTGAGATGCTTGAGGTGCTTGACATGCTTGAGATGCTAGGTTTGCACTTAAGGTGAGAACCCAGCCCAAGCTTAAAGTGCTTATGAGCCAAGCTTGTGGTGGGAATTGGGCCTATGCATGAGGGGCTTGAGGTGTCAAAAAGTCAAAGATTCAACCCCTACAAGGAGGGGGCGAGTCCTACATGAGGGGGGATGAGAGAGAACACTCACACACTCACACAAGGCATGCATAGTACAAAGAAAGCAAAAGGGACACTTGTCAAGTTCCTCCTCATGTTGCCCTCATGGTGTGCCTGAAGCCTATTGGTTGGCCACCCAAGGGGTCCAATAATATTTTAGGAGATTTAATTAATTGATTTAGCATTTATGTAGCCCTCTCTCTCAAAGGAGAAAGGGGGACACTTGTCTCAAGGCTACCCTTGCTGCTTGTAATGCCTCCTGCTTGTGATTGGCTAGGCCTGGAGAGGTCCAATGAGCTTCAAGCATGAGCTACAAGGGGGGTCGACCCAAGCAAGCTAGGGAGTTTCTTAGGGGGTATACTCACCCACACACACTCACAAACACTCTCATTGTGTGCTATGCAACGTGCAAGAACTCCCTCTCCTTCTCCAAGCAAGTAGAGGTTGAGAGCCTACACCAACACTCTTGGATATGAAGTGCAAATCCAACCAAGAGCCATGCTTCAATGCTTAAGCTTGCCATCTCCTTCTTCTTCATTACAATGCTATTATGTATGCTAGCAACAAGAGTTATGATAAGTGAGGAACTAATTCTTTCTCCTACGAAATGTTTCTTCTTCCTCTTCCCTACCCTACCCTCATTCTCCTCTTTCTACTACGAAATGTTTCTTGTTTCTCTTCCCTACCCTCATTCCCCGCCAGCTCTCTCCACCTTCGAAGGTGTTTGAGGTCTTGGGAATGAGGCTTGGGATAGTTAAAGCTTTCTTCAAGTTTATGTTATGTTTGTGATGCATGAAGCTTTCCATCTTCATTGCATCACTAGGTCACAAGGAACACAAAGATTGTATTGTAACAAGTCTCTCTTAATGGGAGAAATCATAATACAAATGCCTATTGGAGGGGGGAACGGCTCCACATAAATCCGGTCCTCAACTGTTGTCATGTTCTCTAAATTCTCTCTCTTGCAAAAGTATTGTTCATGCCAAGTTAACTAATTGCTATGATTATGTTCCTATCTTCAATTATGTTCGCCCGCTATGCTCACAAAGTCATTTCTCAAAATTACTCTCATTAATTTTCGCTACTCTCAAATTAAATAGGCCAATTTCATTACACATGGCTGTCTCTCATGAGAGAGGGCAGCCCTTTTGGCCTATAAAAGGAGGCCATTTCTACACACATTTCATAGTGTGAAGTTGATGCAACAAGGTGGGTGTGAGGTGGTGAGATTGAAGCAAGGCGGGAGATCTATTAAGGGTATAATCCCTTTGTAACCTACTTCTTGTTTAAAGTACTAAAGCCATTAAGTGGCTGCTTTCCCATGGATGTAGCCCACATTGGGTGAACCATGTATATTGTGTGTACTCTCTCTCTCTCTCTCTCGCTCTCTACTCTATAATCTCTGGTGTGTGAAAAATATCTCTCTCCATTAAATAATCTACTCAAGTATCTACTTAGCTACGTCATATTTCCTAAAAGTCGGTATCAGAGCAAGGTTTTCTCGTAGCTAAATTATTTCAAGGAAAGGATTCCTTGAATTGAGTGGGAGTAATGACGGAATAAGGGAAGCTCAAGATCGAGAAGTTCAATGGCAAAAACTACCAACATTGGAAGATGCAGATTGAAGACTATCTCTACCAGAAGGACCTCCATTTGCCACTAGGCGGTCTTGAAAAGAAGCCTGCAACGATGGTAGATGAAGCATGGATTTTCCTTGATCTAAAGGCACTGGGAACAATCCGGTTAAGCTTGGCGTCAATGCTGGCCTTCAACTTTTTGGAGAAGAAGACCACGGAGGACTTGATGAAGTCACTTGATGACTTCTACGAGAAACCATCGGCATCCAATAAGGTATTTCTCATGAAGCACTTGCTCAATCTAAAGATGGCAGAGAATGGTTCAGTTGCAGAACACCTAAATGACTTTAACACCAACATAAGTCAACTTTGATCGGTGAAAATAAATTTTGATAATGAAGTGGGAGCTCTCCTTATACTATCATCTCTAACGGATAGTTGGGACAGCCTTGTGATGGCTGTAAGTAATTCTATTTCTGGCATAAATACTCTTAAGTTTGATGATGTTGTAGGTTTTCTCCTAAGCGAGGAAATGCAAAGGAGAAGCACAAGAGAATCATCAAGTGTTTCGCTATCAGTGGAAACAAGAGGAAGGCCTAAGGAGAGGTTCAAAAACCAAAAGGGTCGTGATCGCTCAAGATGGATCAAGTCATGCACAAAGTCAGTTCTTGAATGTTCGAATTGTGGCAAGAAGGGCCACATCAAGAAGGATTGTTGGTCCAAGAAGAAGAAGGAGTCGCAGTCTCAAGACAACAAGCCAACATCGGAGGTCAATGTGGCAGGTAAAGTAGAGCAAGATGCTCTAATTCTCTCATTAGACAATGTGTCTAATTCCTGGATAGTAGATTTTGAGGCTTCATTCCATGCGATACCACACAAGAAACATTAGACAATGTATCTAATTCCTGGATAGTAGATTCTGAGGCTTCATTCCATGCGATACCACACAAGATTACACCAAAGGTAATTTTGGGTATGTATACTTGGGGGATGATGAAGCTTGTGAAATTGTTGGCAAAGGTACAATTTGTGTCAAAACTGCTAACGGAAATGAATGGAAGCTTAAAGATGTTAGGCATGTTCCTTCTCTTTGTAAAAATTTTATCTCTCTACAGGACAATTGGACGATGAAGGTCACAACATTGCATTCGGAAGCAAACAGTGGAAGATCTCAAAGGGATCTTTGGTGGTTTCCAAGGGAGAAAAGTTCGGTACACTTTACTTGTATATTGTTAGCACACAATCTTCAACTTGTGCAATAGCTACGGAAGTCGACAGTGCGGTGTGGCACTATCGGCTTGAGCATATGAGTGCCAAAGGAATGAAAATTCTTCAAACAAAGAAGCTTCTACCAGGTTTGAAAGAAGTGGACTTAGAGTTCTGTGAATATTGTGTTAATGGTGAACAAAAGAGGGTAAAGTTTCAAAAATCAGGAAATGAAAGAAAAATAGAAAACTTGAGTTGGTTCATTCTGATGTTTGGGGTCCTGCAAGTACACCATCACTTGGTGGCCCATTGCATTATGTAACATTCATAGACGATGCGGCTAGGAAAACATGGGTTTATGTCATGAAGAATAAATCCAATGTGTTCTTTATATTTCAAAGGTAGAAAGCCTTTGTGGAGAATGAAGTAGGTACAAAGGTTAAATGACTCAGACCTGACAATGGAGGTGAATATTTCAGCCAAGCATTTGAAAGATTTTGTGCTAGAAATGGCATTTGGAGGCAAAAGGAAACCCCAAGGACACCTCAACAAAATGGGATTTCAAAAAGGATGGATAGAACAATCATGGAGCGAGCACGAAGCATGCGCCTACATGTAGACCTACCACTTGAGCTTTGGGTGAAAGTTGTAAGTACGTCTGTGTACTTAATCAACCGGTCACCCTCAACGGCATTGGATGGGGAGTTTCAGAAGAGGCATGGACAGGTGAACTGGCGAATTATGCATTTCTCAAAGTGTTTGGGTGTGAGGCTTTCATGCACATAGATAGAAGCCTAAGATCAAAAGCTAGATGCAAAGTCCAAAAAGTGTTTCTTCATTGGCTATGGAGAAGGTGACTTTGGGTATTGCCTATAGAATCCTAAGATGGTAAAATCTTTAGGACTAGAGATGTAAGTTTTAACGAACAAAATATATACAAAGATTATTTGGAAAGAAAACAAACAAAAGAAACAGGTGATGAGTACATGGAGCTTGAGGACGGTGAAGACTCAAGGACTGCCAACGGTGAGAATGTGCAACAACGTCAACCAAATGAAGAGCCTCAACCTATTCCCCGAAGATCTATAAGAGAAAGTATACCTCTAGAAAGGTTCGTTCCTTCCTTCAACCATCTCTTGATCTCAGATTCTGAAGAGGCGGAATCATACGAAGAAGCTATGCAACATGAATCCAAAGAAGAATGGATGAAGAGCATGCAAGTGGAGATGGACTCATTACATCGCAACCAAACATGGGAGTTGGTTGAGTTGCCTAAAGTTAAGCGGGCACTTCATAACAAATGGGTGTATAAGCTGAAGGAAGAAGAAGGTGGGAAATAAAAGGTACAAGTCTACGCTTGTGGTAAAAGGGTTTTCTCAAAAGAAAGATATTGACTTCAATGAAATATTTTCTCCTGTTGTAAAAATGAACTCAATTAGGCTTGTCTTAAGCCTTGTGATTGCTCATGATCTAAATCTTGAGCAAATGGATGTAAATACGGCATTCCCTCAGGTGACTTAGTGGAGGAAATTTACATGCTTCAACCAAAGGGGTATGAAGTAAAAGGTAAGGAGAAAATGGTTTGCAGATTAAAGAAAATCTTGTATGATTTAAAGAAAGCATCAAGACAATGGTACTTGAAGTTCGATCGATGGATGTTGGATCATGGATTCACAAGATGCAACTCGGATCACTTCATCTACACGAAGAATTTTGGGAGATGGGAAGTTTTCATCATCCTAATGTTGTATGTTGATGACATGCTGATTGCAAGTGCTAACATGCAGGACCGTCAAAGACCTAAAAGCGGAGCTGTCTAAATCTTTTTCAATGAAAGTTTTAGGTGCTGCAAAGAGGATACTTGGTATGAAGATATCAAGGGACCGAACAAAGAAGACAATAAAGCTATCTCAAGAGGATTACATCAAGAAGGTACTAGAAAGGTTTGCGATGCAAAATGTAAAAATGGTTTCTACACCTTTGGTTGGTCACTTTAAACTAACCAAGGATATGTGTGCAAAGACACAAGAGAAGATAGTCTATATGTCTAAAGTTCCATATGCTGCAATGGTAGGTTCTCTTATGTATTCTATGGTCTAAACAAGGCCAAACATTGCACATGCAGTGGGAGTTGTAAGTAGGTTCATGGACAACCCAGGTAAAGAGAATTGGAAAGCTGTGAAGTGGATACTTAGGTATCTAAAAGGGACAACAACAAATGCTTTGTATTTTGGAGGAACTGATATTTTTCTAGAAGGGTATGCTAATGCAGATATGGTAGGTGACAAAGATACTTGAAGGAGAACTACTAGCTATGTCTTCACAGTTGGAGGCACAGCAGTAAGCTGGGCTTCAAAGCTGCAGAAAGTGGTCTCACTTTCTACCACGGAAGCAGAGTATGTAGCAATAACGGAGGCAAGCAAAGAAATTATGTGGCTTCACAGATTCTTAAAAGAGCTTGGATTCAAACAAGACAATTGTGTCTTGTATAGTGATAGCCAAAGAGCTATCCATCTTGCAAAGAACTCAACCTTTCATTCAAGGACAAAGCACATTGAGGTAAGATATCACTTCATACGCACTCTTTTGGAAGAGGGACAACTAAAGCTAGGAAAGGTGCATACAAGTGAAAATCCTGCAGACATGCTTACAAACGTGGTCAATAAGGAGAAGTTGAGATTTTGATCATTTTCAATCGGCATTCAAGGATAAGAAGCCAGGATGGAAAGCAGTCACAGGTTTGGTTTGGAGATCAGTCTCCAAGTGGGAGATTGTTAAGTATAGAGCCTGATTTACCCCTTGTAATTTTTTGCGATAAAAACGCACATTTGTAAGGCCCCCATTATGAGGAGAAGCCATCGTGCGTGAAGAAAAATCACTCACCGAAACCCAAAATTTTCACAGCCAATTTGCTTCGCCGGAATATTATGGCCGGACAACGATCGAAAAATGGTCAAAAAACGACCGGTTGGTTGGCCGGTTGGCCAGTGGCCGGTGGCCGCATTCAACGATCGATGGCCGAATTCAAAGGCGGACTTGTCTTCTCAAGGGCTACCACACATGGGTGGATTGGGGGTCCGATTTGGACTTATCTACACAAGGACGGCTACACATGGCTGCCTCTCATGAGAGAGGGTAGCCCTTTTGGCCTATAAAAGGAGGCCATTTCTACACACATTTCACAGTGTGAAGTTGATGCAACAAGGTGGGTGTGAGGTGGTGAGAGTGAAACAAGGCGGGAGCTCTATTAAGGGTATAATCCCTTTATAACCTACTTTTTGCTTGAAGTACTAAAGCCATTAAGTGGCTGCTTTCCCGTAGATGTAGCCCACATTGGGTGAACCACGTATATCGTGTGTACTCTCTCTTTCTCTACTCTATAATCTCTTGTGTGTGAAAATCATCTCTCTCCATTAATTAATCTACTCAATTTTCTATAGCTACGTCATATTTTCTAACAAAGAGCTAGCAAGGAATTAGGGTAGGGAAAAGAAAGAAGAAGCATTTCATAGGAGAAAGAACTAGTTCCTCACTTATCATCACTCTTCTTGCTAGCATACAATAGCATAGTAATGAAGATGGAGAAGATGGCAAGCTTAAGCATTCAAGCATGTATCTTGGTTGGATTTGTATTCCGTAGCCAAGAGTGCTGGTGTAGGCTCTCTACTTTCTTGGAGAAGGAGAGGGAGCTCTTGCACTTTGCACTTCACACAATGAGGGTTTGTTTATGTGTGTGTGGGAGAGTATATCCCTCAAGTATGCCTCCTACTTGCTTTGGTTGACCCCCCCCCTTGTAGCTCATGCTTGAAGCTCATTGGACCCCTCAGGCCTAGCCAATTACCGTCTATCAAGAAGCTTGTCACAGAAGCAAGCATCTAGAGATTTACATACCAGAATTTTCTTTGCAACATGTATGTGGCAGGTGTGAAATAGTTCCACAAATAAACTTATAGGACAAAAATTAGCAATCTTTACCAATTTAGTGGGCACTAAATTTTGTAGGGACCTCTGCACATCCGTAAACAGCTTGCTTCTGAGAGCTTCACACACTGTGGTGTCCGGGACTGGCTAGTAAATACAACTCCAATTGGTAGGGAGAGGAACTTTAACCAGAGTATCTTTTTTATTTTTTTGGTTGAGCTGGTAGAAATGCTTGTAAAAGAAAATTCCCTCAGCTGCAATACTCTTGATAGTTCTTCCATCATACTGTAAAACACCAATGCCAGCACGGATTACAAAGATGAGACCTATAATACACTCCACTGGCTCCCATTCCTCGTATGATGAAGGAGAGACATCTGCAATTGCAACAACAAAATGTAATAGACCAACAAGTCTAGCTACTAAAACGAATTAAGAACATATGAGAAGTTGATCTACCTCTGTTAATATTGTTTCACCTCTTCAAAAATAAAAAAGAAATTAAGAGAACAACAAGGTCTAAAAGAAATAATAGAGATGGAAGGCTATGAACACACTTACAGTTGCATGGAGGATGATAAGCCAATGAGACACCTCCACCATTAGCAATCACATCGGAGTGGTTGTGAGTGACCAAGCCTACAAACTAAAGTTACCTACAAACTTGAAGGTTCATGATGTGTTCCACGTCAGCTTACTCAAACCCTATATTCCTAACCCTGATCAATTCTTGGACTCAAATCAGATAGTCATGCCAGCACAAGGAGTTCTCGAGCTCCAACCTGACTACGTACTGGAAACAAGGGAAAGGAAGTTACGCAACAGAACTATCACGGAGCATCTGGTAAAGTGGAAGGATTACCCAGAAGAAGATGCAACTTGGGAGGACGAACCAACACTCATAAAAGATTACCCAAACACATTCTTGAGATGAGGACATCTCAAATTCTTCACGTTGGGGAGGATGTAAGGTCTCCGACCCCGAGCTAAAAGAGCACCATTGTACCATGAAAAGATCATAATGGAAAAAGTTACTATTTTTAGCAGTTTTCCGAATTCTGTCAGTGCCATGATGTTTAGAGTGTTATAAAGCTTCGAAATGTGAATTAAAATAATTTTTGTGAAAATGTTCCAAATATAGTAAGTTTTTGGTCACCCGACTTGTCTAGTTTTGACCGTCTCGAAAATCTGCACCCGTACCCCGAATTTGAAAAAAATGCATTTTCGAACCCCGAGGGGCTGCTAAATATGGCATGTACTCGGTCCAATACGCCTCAGTTAGAGCTCAGTATAGCAATTTACGGCATCAAAATCCGACTCGTATGGCCCGTTTTAGCCTAAAACCAATTTTTCATAAAATTGTCCAGGGAGGCATTGGGGGCCCGGGGCTGTGTGGGAAAAGGTTCCAGGCCACTCCATACCTATTTTAGCAGCTAGGGGGCACCCTCTTGCCTTGTGGGAGTCTTGGGATAGTTTCCAAGCTTGCAACTAAGTGAGAGAACCAGTTAACCAAACCAATTGGACACTTGGTGGGGGTAGGCAACTGGACTTACCATGCTTAACTGAAGTAGCTCCCAGATGCATATAGCAAGCAAGTTCGATTTTCAGCTTGAGGAGCCTATTTAAAGGTGTGCTCACACACACACACACACACACACACACACACACACACACACACACATGCTCACACACACACCCAGTACACACACACACACCTACACACACCTTGGGGAGGTGCTGCAGGTACACACATAGTTTTTGAACGTGAAGCAAGGAGGGAGGTGCTGCCGAAATTCTCATCTTGAGGATTCATTGGATCAGAAAAATCAGAGGATTCTCAGCCCCTAATCACGGTAATCATGGTTTAATTACTGCTCTTCTTAATTCTCATCTTTATTCTCCAAATTCCTTAGCTACTATGCTTAATCCTGGTTCCCTATAGCTGCTCTCTAAATCTCCATAGCTATACTCCATTACATAATCATCATTCAATTAGCTAAATTATGCAGCCATTCATCATCCTTAACCAAGGATTAATGCATGATTAGGAAAGATTCTCTCTCTAGGCACCATAGTTAATAAAATGTCAGCCAGTAATAGTGTAGATTTGATGAAATTCATTCTTTTACCACTCAATAGTGTTGTAATTAAATTAGACTCAATCTTCTCCCACATTAAAATGTGATGAAGGCTGAAAACTAATCCATCACTAGGCCATTAAGAAGAGAATTTTATGTCACACATGCCTGCGGCAATTCTGCATCTTCATATTGCTCTAGGAAAATGAATGAGCTTGCTTACTTCATCTCTTTCGTGAATCAATTAGTAAAATTCTGAATTCCTTAATCATCTAAGCCAAGTAATTAACCTTAGAGCCATTTCCCATAGGGTAAGTAAGGAATTACCCATAAAATTGCTAGGTCTCGAAGGAAAAATCTAATCTCTTGCCTAAGGAGGATTCTTTAATAATTCTAATCTGCCATTTGGTTGTTATGATGTTCTCGGACTTTAGCTCTTTTCTTCAAGTTTATCATTTAAAGTAGTGAGTAAAATGGCCCCAGTTAAGAGAACTCGCTTCGGTGGTGCCCACGACCACGAGGCGGGAACGAGCAATACAAATGGAAAAGGAAAAGCTCCCATGGTCGAACAAGCACCGGCCGAAGGGTGGTCCCGATTGGTCGGGAACTCTCTGTCCCCATAGTGTTTAAATCGATACTAGTAATACTCATTGCCCCTAGAGCGGCGAAGTCTCAAGTATACGTGCCTCTGAAACATGGGAAAAAAGGCACTCGGGGTTTCTCTCCTCTTGGAAGGTGGGTCTTAGGATTGCTAGATAGTTTAAGTACGCTTCCCCTGCGAGGTGGAGCTAGATCTCATTGCTAGTAGGCTCGAACTCGACTCACTTTGTGATGAGAGATCGTCCGCTAGCTGAACCCTGAACCACTTTGTTTGCTTCCGTTATAGATCTAGTGGCCACCAGGTTCACCATCAGATCCTCCGTTTGACACAGCGGGGTGGGGACCTCACATTTTCCCTATGTAGCCTCTCTCTCTTATGTCTTTCAGCTTCTTCATCAGCCTCCCTTTGTCTCCTATGCATGGCTTCATTACGCTGGGCATCGTTGCGCCGGTGCATTTCTCATTCCAGCTTCCTGACCACTTGATGTCAAAAAAAATCTGGGGTAGTATCAAACGCATTTTCAACTGTATACGCTACACGATCCTCTGATTGCAGCCATAAGAACAACCAACTGCTCAAAGTATCTATCAGGAAGTTTTGTCATTGTTCTTTGGTCTGGTCCTCTATCTTAGGAGTAACAAGCCAACTTCCTTAAGGGTTCTGGCACACTTTGTAAATACTATCATCAATAATTAGACTGTTTTGGGGCCCAAAGTTGCAATTCTTCCAAAACAATCTCAAATCCTTCAAAAATACAGGCTTATTATATATCTACCAAGACTGGCCACTACAATGACTCTATGTAAAAACACCTCTCAGCTTATCCCGTTGCTCTTAATTTGAATATTGTTTCTAATATTGCATTCACTTTAGGTGCCATGCTTGTGCTCCATATATACACATGGAAAAAACGGAGGCACCAATCCAAAAATTTGTGGTTGTCTTTGTGACAAAATACCAACCTCCTATCTTGCACATTGTACTTTATCATTTCCCATGCATGTTTAGGGGGAATGTCACCATGCATTGGCCCTACAACTTGAACAATCAGGCCATTTAAATCAAGAACCAAAGCGCGCCCCTCGTCTGGCAATGGCTTTGGCACGCATATTAGGTCTGTCAGTGCATACCACTCAGCAAAAATAACTTCCCCCGAGGGATGAACATAACTAAAGTACTCATTTATTTTTGTTAAGTGTTTAAGATAGCTAGCCAGGTGCTTCTTAATCTCAGCTTTTTCTTTTTGTAGCTATCTAGCCTTGGCAATACGCCGCTTTCGTATGGGTTTGCATGCAATGGCATAATTCAAATCATGCAGGGCAACTAACTGCAATTTCTCTTGCCCTGTGACATCGAATAAAGACATCATAAAGGACAAGCAAAAACTATTGAACTATTGCACAGTAAAATAATATTGAAAAGAGTTTTTCCATTATAGATATCTAGAGGGATACATGCCACAGGGTGTGGAGCTTGCTAACACTACATAACTTGGACACAATAGGGAACAAATTCAGCATAATTTCTTGCAAGCACGTGAATGAATGACTTTCTTTTCACCTCTGCTGCGTTCATTTACGTCATCCAGGGTGCTCGGAGGGGCATCACATTTCTCATCCCCAGGTTCTTCCAGAATCTATTCCAGCCCACCTTTTCTCTTTAATTTCACTTTGTTTACAAAACACTGTAGGGGGCTGTCATCACTGGCATCTTGCGCAGTCAGCCCGTTGTCAGTCCTGAAACCTTCCTCTTGAGCACTCCTACCTTCCTCTTGCACACTCCTAATTGTTTCCTCTAAGACGCTTGTTTGATCATTTGTAGGGGGCTTGGGTTTGGGATGAGTAATTATGATAAAATCTTCATCATCATCATCTGTTTCTTTACCATCTGCAGCAGCCTCGTGCGATGTGGCATGCTGTGGCATTACATTTTCCCTTTCATGTTGTCTATCCAACTCATCAGATTCATCATTACAGAGCTTCTCTTCTTTCCTTTGATTGACAGGTATCTTGTCAGGTTTGCATCCTGCATCATTGATACCTGTGTATTCCATTCACCCGTTAATTTTCATTGATACCATTATGATTGCTTGTATGCATAGTGTGACAAGTAGCATTCCATGTATGGTAGGCATCTATATCCTGTAGACATTCATATTGTCTATGCTAGCTATGCTAACTAGTATACAAAGTGTGCTAACCACCATGATCAATATGCTAACTAGCATACAAAATATGCTAACAAGGAAGTGTGAATATAGTGTGTATGCTAACTAGGAGAGAATGTATGCTAATGAGCATATATAAAATGATAGGAAAAATTGTGTGTATGTTAATGGTATGCTTATTATTGATGGTGTGCTAATTAGCATACATGCTATGTTGATTAGCATAAATGGTATGCTAAGCATACACAGTTGTATGCTAATTAGCATACAATGTATGCTAGCATAGATGGTATGCTAACTAGAGGATAAGTTATGCTAATAAGCATAACTTCTCTGCTAATTAGCATACCATTTTTGCTCGTTAGCATATTGTGCATGCTAACTAAAATACACATTACGATAACTAGCAAAGAGGTATGCTAACTAGCATACAAATTATGCTAGCTAGCTCAAAATGAATGCTAACTAGCATAGAGGTATGCTAACAAGCATACACATTATGCTAGCTAGCAAAGAAGGTATGCTAACTAAACTTGAATGCTTGTTAGCATGCACCAAATGCTAGCTAGCATACAAGCTATGCTAGTTAGCATACTGAGTATGCTAATTATCATACCTTCTTTTATAGTTATCATACTTGCATGCTAGCCATCATACAAAATGTTCTAATTAGCATAAAAGGTATGCTAATTAGCATATTATATATGCTAATTAGAATACCTTGTTAGCTAGCATAATTGTGTGTGCTAACTAACATACACGGTATGCTAATTATCATACCTTGTTTGCTAGTTAGCACACTGTGCACTAATTAGCTTATTTAACATGTTGATTAGCATACTTTGTGTCTAACTGGGAAACTCTCTATGCTAGTTAGCATGCATAGTTTGTTAACTAGTAGAGAAGGTATACTTATTAGCATACACAATATGCTAACTAGCATACAAAAAATGCCAACTAGTATTCACAATATGTTAGCTATGATAACTATCTGTGCTAACTAGCATACACATTATGCTTACCACCATGACAATGTATGCTAGCTATATCTCATAGCATGCTAACTAGAATAACTAGGTTTGACAACTACCATACACAATATGCTAGACACCATACCCACTACAAACCAATCAAAAGAGAGGCATGGTAAGTACATAGGATAGTTGTGCACATATTCAAAGCATAAGGCTCAATCACAAAAACCATCGGCACTTACATGAAGACAGGTTATGTCAATATCAACAGCAGTGGGGGTGTCCTCACTATGAGGAAAACCCAAACCATCCAGTGTCTCGATCTTTACCTTGAGCTCTATTTCTCTCCTTGCATCCACACTGTTAGTGAGGCCTAAACACTGCAATTCGTTTCCGTACTAGTAAAGATGGCGTCATGAATCTATGCTAAGATTTCTACAGGTGAGGAGAATCTTGATGAATGGCTTGCAGATTTTGAATTGTACATGTTCTCTTTGATAATGCCCAATGAGGACAGCAAGGTGCAAACCTTCCCATTGGTGATGCACAAAAAGGCTAAACTGTGGTTTGCAGCTTTGGATATGGAGCCAAGACAGGCATGGCTAGCTCTACAGACAATACTTTTACATGTTTTTCATAGGGAAGCATCTCCAATTGAGATGGATGATGAAGCGATGGCACCTGCTCAATCACAAAGTCCTTGAGAGTCAGCTCAAGCCAAAAATCAAGGGAATAGTGTGCGACTGCTTTTCCACAATAGTGGGTACGTACGGTTTAGGATATATAGAAGCACATGCAAGAGCTATGGTTGAGTGTAATGAACAGGGGACAACTGAGAGGAGCAAGAGGTAGTGCAAGGCCGGTGCCTAGAAGGTGATATAATTGTGGTGAACAAGGGCATTATGTGCCAAACTGTCCTCATTTGTTGAGGAAAAGAGGTGGTATCTACCCGTTGCTTGGTAGACGGAGAGGTCAAGCACAACTTAATGGCCTGAGAGAGAAGGTGTTTGAGCATCCAGTGTAACTGGTCCCTCTGGATGGTGGTGAAGTCCCTTGAGTGAACATCATTGGTGTGGATAAGCAAGATGTTGATAAAAGGGCAAGAATGGAAAGAGAAATCGAAACCTAGCAGGAAACTAGAGCCGGTAAAGGCACAGACAAAGTGTATGAGGGTAGGGAGAAATCGAAAACTAGCAAGAAGAGAATGCGTCATAAGATCAAGCAAGCAAACTTTCAATTAGGGTACGGCTACCCCGAATATGATTTGGTAAGTGATGTGCAGAACAAAAAGGCTGACATAACTTTTGGTTAGCTCTTGGCTTTGAATCCTAAACTAAGGAGGCAATGGTTTACAAGTGTGAGCACAAGGCTACCAAAAACTGAGGGCAATGTGCAAGCATTACAAAATATGGCACTCATGGTAGGTAGCGTGGCGGGTGTTATTCCTTTGGTGGATGTTGTCATCAAGAAAAGGATGCAGGTTCAAGTCTATATAGATGGTGAAGCACATGTTTGCATCATGATGGAAACTACAATGAGGGAAACATGTGCTAAGGAGATATCCAAGTCAAATGTACACATAAGGATGGCTAACCATGCTCAAGCTAGGTGTTTGGCCGTGGCCCAGGATGTATGAGTGAAAGTTATGGGCATTGAGTGACTAATTGACTTTTTGCGACAAAAGCAGATGATAATTCTTATCCAATCGTCTTGGGTAGGCCGTGGTTGTTGGCAAAAGATGCCAAACAGGATTGGCAAAGCAAGGTGTTTACCTTGCCTGATAAAGACAAAAGAGGACAGGTGGTGCTAGACCTAAAGACTAAGGAAACCCGTTTCAACCTTATGGCGGCAAGAGACGAGGGCAACACCACTAACTATGAGTACGAGACTAAAACGGCCTATGATGAAGGCTATACAGATACTGAGGAAGAAGAAAGTGAGGAAGATATGCTCAAGATAGATGCTGACTTGTTTGGGGTCACTGTGGAAGAATCTTGTGTGAAAGAGAAGGTGCAACCATAAGTGCATGCTATAGGTACGAAAGAAGTGGTCAATCTGCTAAGTGGAGACTTGACCAAGCAGGAGAAGGAAAGCTATATGCTTCCTTTCCAAATCTATTTGCGACAGAGTATAAGGATTTGCGAGGAGCCAAGGGTGTTGAGCACAAAATAATCCTCAAGGAAGGATACAAGCCTAAGGCACGGAAGCTAAGGAGATTGGGTGAAATTCAAAAGGAAGCCCTTTGGGAGGAGATCAATCAATTGCTAGATGCAAGTATTATATACCTCGTGAAGGAGCTAGGGTGCGTTTCTTCGGTGGTGATTAATCCTAAGAAAAATGGGAAATGGCGGGTGTGTGTCAACTATAAGCCTTTGAATGTGGCGACCAAGAGAAATCACTACGCCTTGCCATTTCATGACGAGATTTTAAATTAGATGGCTGGCCATGAAAGGTATTCAAATCATCATGGATGGATTCTTAGGCTACTTTCAAATAGGGATTGCTCTTAAGGATCAGGTCAAGACGACATGTATATCTCCATGGGAGTGTTCTGCCTATCGTAGAATGCCGTTTGGGTTGGTAAATGCCTACGCCACTTTTTAGGATTGGATAAATAGGGTATTGGTCCCTAATTGGGCAAGTTCGTCAGGGTTTTCATTGATGACATAGGGTGCTATAGCTCTAGGCTGGAGAATTTGTCAAAATTGTGTCTATGCTTCCAAAGGCTTGATGAAGGAGGGCAGTTGAACCCCAAGAAGTGCAGATTAGCACAACCCCGAGCATCATTGTTGGGCCATGTCATGTTGAAAAATGGAATTGAAGCAGTTACATAGAAAGTAAAGGCTCTTGTTCTGATGAAGCCTCCTTCCAATGCTCAAGGTTTGGCATGCTTTGGGCACAAATTGAAGTATTTGTCGTGGTTTTTTTGTTTGTTGTCTCAGTATGTATACCCCTTCAAAAGAAGGCCCAATAGGTGCATGGTTTTGAATGGCATGGAGAAGCTCAAGAAGCTTTTGATAGGGTAAAGGAAATCTTGTGTCAGCGACCAACGGTGTGTCCTCCCAATCATGAAGATTATTTTTATGTTGCTATGACGGTGGGAACGATAGCCATTGGGATAGTACTATTGCAGAAAGTGGGAAGGAGCTATAAGCCTATCTATTTTAAAAGCAGGGTGATAAGCGTGGGAGAGGCGACCTAAACAGAAGCAGAGCAGTGGGCATGGCCTTGGTTTTTTCCTACAGGAAGTCAAGGTGTATCTCATTGTGCAAACGTTTTATGTACTAACGGCTAACAATTTATTGTTGGAATGATCACATTTGAAGCAAGGTAAGCGGATCATGAAGTGGATGGTAGAGCTATAGGAATTCAAGTTTGAATTCAAAATTGACCATACGAATCGATCTCACCTAGCAAATATTTTGGTCAACAAGGTCGTTGATTTGCCAATCTATCCCAGGGTGGTGCGGAATGAAACCAAAGAGGAACCTGATTTAGTGGGAGCTTTTACCATGTGGTTTTATGGAGCATATAGAAGGGTAATACAGAAGGCAGTTGGAGGTGTGGTGATACGCGATTTACACAACAAGGTGATCTTTTCGAATGCCTATGACTTGGAGAATGTTCACACCAATAATGAGGCGGAGTATCTCACCCTCCATTTAGGTTTGAAGTGGTGCATGGAATTTGGCATCTCTAGGTTAGTGGTGAAAGGTGATGCACTATTAGTCATCCAGAAATGGTTGGGCCAATGGCAGGTGAAATGGGATTCATTAAATCATTGGTTCTATGCCATTAAGAAGTTGTTAAAGTTTTTTGAAGAGGTTCAGTACAAGCATGTTAGAAGCGAGCAGAACCAAGAAGCAGATTATCTTTCAAGGAGCAAGGTGCAAGTGCAGGTTGCAGGTGTATATGTAGCCCCAGCCACCTATGCTGGTTGTGAGACCTTAAAAGAGATTGAAGACTTTTTGAGCACCAGTCAGTGTTCAGAAAGGTTGTTCAAGCTACATAAGTGGAGGATAGTGCAGAAGTCCCACAAGTTTACATTATTTGGGGAGGATCTTATGATCTTTGGATGGGATGAAGTGATGCAAAGGGTGCTTTACCAAGAAGAGATTGATATGGTGCTGTAACAATGTCATGAGGAAAGTGGACATCAGGGTAAAGACCGAGTTTTGTTTCGAATCTTGAGCGCAACTTTTTGGTGGTCGTCGATAGTACGCGATGTACACTATTGGTGCAATACCTGCCATGAGCGCCAAACTATGGGTGAGAGGAGGCTAATAGCCCAATAGCAAGGCGCTATCATTTCCTTGTGACCTAGGTGATGCAATGAAGATGGAAAGCTTCATGCATCACAAACATAACATAAATTTTGTAGAAAGCATTAACTATCCTAAGCCTCAATCCCAAGGCCCCAAACACCTTTGAAGGTGGAGAAAGCTAGGGGTGAATGAGGGTAGGGAAGAGGAAGAAGAAACATTCCATAGGAGAAAGAAATAGTTCCTCACTTATCATCAATCTTCTTGCTAGCATACATAATAGCATAGTAATGAAGATGGCAAGCTTAAGCATTGAAGCATGGCTCTTGGTTGGATTTACATTCCATAGCCAAGAGTGTTGGTGTAGGCTCTTACTTCTCACAAACTTGGAGAAGAAGGTGGAGTTCCTCTACTTTCACCAAGTGAAAATGATCCACAAAATGAATGTGTGTGTGTGGTGTATACCCCCCCCAACACCCCTCTTGCTTGCTTGGGGCGATTTCTAACCTTTCCACAGCTTCAAGCTCATTGGACCCCTCTCCCCCCTAGCCAATCACATGCAACATGCGTTCAAGTACATGGGTAGTCTTTGGACAAGTGTCCTCCTTACCCCTTAGAGAGAGAGAGCTTGAAAATATCTAGATATTTGTTGGGTGGAATTAGAAGCTCATTGGATCCCTCTTTAGCCCAACCAATAGCATTCAAGCACACCATGTGGTTAAGCTTAGGGAGAGTCTAACATGTGTCCCATGTGTCCTTTGAAGAAAAGGGGTGCCCTTTGGGTGAGTGGAAGGTTAAGTCAAAGATTCCCCTAACTTTGGGATTTTCATGCATAGGAAGCTTCTCAAGCACCTTACCCCCAAAGCATGGGAAGCTTCTCAAGCACCTTCCTCATTAAGTTTGTAGGGTCTCTTTTTGACTCAAGCACCTTACCCCCCAAGCATGGGAAGCTTCTCAAGCACCTTCCTCATTAAGTATGATAAGCACCTCAAGTACCTTAGTCATCAAGCATGACAAGCACCTTAGTCATCAAGCACGACATGCACCTCAAGCACCTTAGTCATCAAGCACGCACCTTAGTCATCAAGCACGACAAGCACCTCAAGCTTAGGTCAGGTTCCCACCTCAAGCTCAGCCCTAACTGGCCTAAGGTCAAAGAGCTTTTAATAGTAACCATTGGAGGTCTTTAATGAAGCTAAACCTAATGTCTTTTCAGCTCCATTATATGCACATTGCTCTTTGATAGACTACCTCCTTTTGGACCCCTATTGAGATGTAGCCACATCTCCCCTTGGTCCCCTGTTGAGGGAAGTCTAGAAGCACTTATTGTACATTGCTCTTTGATAGACCATCTCCTTTTGGTCCCGTGTTGAGATAGGTCTAGAAGCACATGGCTCTATTATAACTCTTGTTCCCGTTTATTCTCCCACATTAAATGATCAGTTTAATATGAGAAAATCACTTGGTAAAGTTAGAGATTATATTTTATGACAGGATTTGAAAACACAATAGCCCTTACCTTTTGATCATTTTGCTTCAAAACATATAGAAAATGGTTACAAATTCGTTGAAGATTATTGTTGATGTAAAATGTGATGGGATGAGAAGCTCCAAAATACCTCAAAATCTTAAGAATGACTCTTGAAACACTGAAATCAAAGTTTTGAGTAAATTATTTGATGATTTTATGTTTTGGTGAATTGTGGATTTTTTCTTTGTATGTGCTGCATGAAGCCATAGAAGGCCAAAAAATATCATAAGACGCTATTGTTGGGTGGAGAGTTTGCATTCAGATCTCCTGTGGTGTCACAATGGTATCAAAGCTAGAGATAATTTTGCTAGTGCAAGGGCATGGTTTTTGTAGAAAAAAGTTTGCATGTTGTCGTGAAGAGGGCCAAGGAGGGTGTGTGCAAGCCGGCTTAACAGGAGAAAGGATCGTCGGTTGCCCACAGTAAACGCTCGTACTCTTGGGCTTGTTGGGCTTGCGCCGTTGAGGGGGAGATATTTTGACATAGTAACATCTCCACTCGCGGTTAGTAGCAAGATCTACATCTCTCTTTTTCTCCCTGCATGCTAGCGCCATAAACCGCCTTTTCCCACTTGGGGCGCCCAACCAACATTAGGGTTTCCCTTTCAACGTTAAAGAAAAATTAAAGGGAGGCTGCCTAGGGCCATTCCCCCCCCCCCCCCCGGCCTTCTCCTCAGATATAAAGTTAGGGAGAAAAAGAGGCAAGCTACAGAAAGTGAGTACTAAATCTGAATTTCAAAAGTACTGAATCTCTACAAATTCCAAAAAAATCAAAAACTTCCAAGAGTTTCAAAGCATATATCTTTCAATATTGTTGTTTGTGCATCCTCTTTTGATTGGCAAAAATGATGTCTACTATGAGCTCCACCGTTCAATTGGGTCACTGCTAGCCACACCTTATTGCAATCTATGAGATGATAGTCTCTAAATGGTGGATTTAACAAGGTCTATTCTAAACGAAAGTTCCACCCAGCAAAGTTAGTGCTTGGGTGAAATTTTTACAGTTTGCGGTTGCCATCGATGATTGTCTACAAATTGATGGTATTGAATTAGCAAGGATAATTCACTTCATAGTAGGGCACGGTCCGTCTCGACGTGCAATTTTCTCTAAGGTACACTTTTATCTTGCTAGCACAACACAAAATCACCATGTATTCAAACATTGATATGAATCATATGTTTGATTTTGAAAATCCTGCACAAATTTCATCGGGTGCTGCCTCGTGGTTAGTTACTCTCATGGAGGGTACCCACACAACAACAGGGTCGGATGATAGCTACAAACCTCTTGACATCCAATAGTTTAGAGCACTAGCAACACGCATGATTGTCTTAGAGTCTAATTTTGCAAAGTTTAATGAGAATGTCATCCCTCGTACCCGACAAGAGCACACAAGGTCTTTAGGAGCAAGGCTCCAATTTGGAGGATTGCACCTTCTCTCTCAAAGAGGTTGATGACTTGTTAAAGAATACTAAGCCATTGATTTTTACGGGAGAGAAAATGGAACACACAAAAATTCTGTGAATATATTCCTGAGCAAATGAGATGGGATTTTACACGCTCCAAATGCAATCAAGGCACTACAAATTAGTCTTACTTTAGAAGGCAATGCCTACAAATGGTGGATGTCTCTCAAGGGAGAAAGGAATCATACCACAGACTTGGACAACCTTTGAGATTATGTTCAAAAAAGAATTTTTACCCACAAATGAAGCGGATAGAAATTGGTCTACCTATGATAACTGCTCTATGCGTCAACATAAGACACTTACACTATCGTGATATAATCCACAAGTCAGAGGGTTTGGATACCTTTTAGCAAGTGTGTGGGTTTATATGTGGGTTGACACCAGAGCTTAAGAAGCATGTCAAAACCCAGGACCCCAAGACATTTGAGAAGGCCATAGTGAAAGCGCGTATACAAAACGATCTTGATGAGAAAGCATTGCATAACACTCAGGTGTCTGACACTGCACATGCAAATGCACGCACAAAACATGGACACAATAAAAGAAAGTTTATAGTAGTTGCATCTGAGGCATCCAAGAAGACCAAGGGGTATCGGGGCCTCCGTCCTAGTGAAGAGTTTGAGAAGGCTAAAAAAGAAAAATTATGTTTTACATGTTTAGGGAGTGGACACATAAAAAAGGATTGTCCCAAGGGGAAATCTAATGTCCAAGGTAAGGGAAAAGCGATGCACATGGTGCAACTCCTGCCTCTTGAGTCCTCCTCACATTTCTCCAATGTGGAGGTAAAACACACCGAAGTTATAAGACCTAGGGTAGTTGGACCTGGGATCCTCCTCCCTACCGCCCCTTATATAGGCTAGCTCCTAGCACTTGCCTTAAGCGGATCCCCAGTCCGCACTGGTCCAGCCAGTCCTTGGCCTAGGTCCCTGACCCCCTAGGTTGGGCCTTGCCCTGTAGGACCCTTGTCCTGACATTACTCCCCCCTTAAGGAAGAGTTTTCGTCCTCAAAAACACAAGTAGTAATATCTTCTTAAGAATATTGATGTTTTCTTTACTAACGTCCCATAAGTGAGCCAGTTGTCTGTATGACCGATAATTGGTGCAGCGAGGAGGTTCAATGAAACCAAGAGCAACATCTTGATTTTCAACATTGTTGTCCGTTTGCCACCACTTGGGTCTAAATGGTAACTCCATTTATGACTCACTTGAGTGTTGTAAAGGAGTAACCACAACTAAGAGTTGTCCAAAGGCATAACCAGTTTCCAGATCTTCTGAAGGTACTAGAATAATGCAATGAAACCTTGGCGTAAATTTCCATGCAGTTGTAAGCGTGCTCATCCCTAATGAAGGTTACTTGTACCTTAATAAGTCATTCTAAGTATCCGACAATTTTTGGCCACGAAATTGCTCTTGATACGTCGTGCTAAAAATGGTCTAGAACACAAATGTGACCAGCACCTAGGGACTTTGTCGTGACACATAATTGAAATAATGGCTCCAGTGTCAGTCCAGAGACTCATATTCTCCACATGTGGAATATGTCTCATGTAAGGATGTGTAAAAAAGAACATCCTTCAAGTACAAGATGTAATTGTGTGTGGAGGTAATTGCAAACACTCTACGACGGGAGTGAGAGGGACCCTCATTAGCCTTGCTCCACACTGGCTAACCCGAACTCCTTGAGTTCCTAGACCATGTTGTATCCCATGTGAGAACATGTGCCAAATTGAACCGACAAGTAGGTTCGTAATAGCATAAGAAAAAAAGATAGATTGGACACTTGGCCCAAAATACTTTGTGCCGACATGCCCTTGGCATGGCTCTGTAACATTCAAGCGTACTTAGACATCTTGAAAAACCAAGCAAAGTATACTAAAAATGGAATAACACCAAATCAATAGATGCATACCTGGAGATTTGAACGTAATGTACACTTACATGTATTCCAATGGGGAGGAGCATGTCCCCTACCTGAAAAAACAAACAGCATTGCACTGGAAACCCTGGGTGTTGCATGTGCAATCGAAGCCCTTGGATTAGAATCTACGTAGTCAAACCCCTTGGTAAGACTCAGTGTAGAAACTGCTCAACTAGCAGATAACGGTAAACAACATAATCAACTATGTACAGAATGATTGGAATCAACTTGAAAAGTGTGTCCGTCTGCTACCGCATGTGGTAGATTGTTGAATTCTTTCCTTGAAAGTATAACTGGGAGAGATCAACTGTGATTCTCAATGCAGATCAACTTGTGATCCTGAATGACAATGGGGTGATGTAACAATCACCCCCCGGGTTCTTACCTCAAAACAGTATGTCCATAGACACACCGTAGTGCTAGAGATAGAGTAGGAAATCCACACAAGTGAAGCGTCAAGCTCTTATGGACAACCATGCTGTCACAACTGATTGCTGCGTCCATACTCCGTGGTAGAAAGCATCTGGTGTGAGTGTAAGATTATAAAAAACTCACTGGAGTGTCACACTAAAAACATGTAGTGCAAAAATGACACCCTAAACATCCGTAATGACAAGACACTTGCTTGTCAATTAACGTCAATGTGTACTCCACTGGGTAGTGCTTTTCGATCTTGAGAACAATCGTCCAAGGAATACCAACAAGTGGATCTTATCCTAGGTTTAACAATGGCTCTTATCCAACGTGCGTGGTTCATAGCCATCATGGCAATTAGTGTTCAATCGTCGAACGGATGAACACTAATGTGGATGGCACCTTGCCCAATTTCTAGCTGAGAGTTTGAGAGCATCTTGGCTCAGGAAAGAGAAAAAAAAGAAGAAAAAAAACAAGCCACAACTTGCCCCACTTACCATGTATGGGGTCATGACTTTAGGACGACTTAGCATTGGCACTTTGCCCGTACAATAAGTCCTTGATTTAGGTTCTGTTTAGTGGTGTTGTAAACAATCCCCTTTTTAGTCTCCTGTCCATGACAGAGTTGCAAGTGTGATAGCGGAAGCGTAATCTCTGAAGCGGTGGAAGTCATGCCACCTGGTTAGGATGCCTTGCATACCGTTTTTTAAGCCCTTGGCGAGAGTGATGGCCTCAAACATGAGAGCCAAAACCGTCAGTGTCTTGCACAGTTTAAATTGGAAGGGATTAGGTGAGCTATGAGTCCCTATTTTGCCAGTCCCTTGAATCCTTGTTTTATATAAAATTTCCAGAGCACTTTGCTTTGCACAACGACAATAATTGCCAAGTGAAGTGTAAACAGGAAAAAACTTAAACTTGGCTAACATGGTCGTTGCTGTAACCAGTTGCCATGAAATGTGGAAGGAAAAACTCGATCCAAAACAGCTTATAGCCATATCTGCACAGACGCCATCGTATATCCTAGACACTTGTCTGGTACATAATGAAATAACCTGTAATATGAATTAACCTGCAAACACATTGCCTATTTCTTCGCAATTTTGTATGCTCATAGCATATGCCAAACGCGTGAAGTCTCCACATACCCAAGCTTCACACATGAACCAACTCTCCAACATAAGGAGTGAGAGACATAGCACCTAGCCTAGTCTCATCCAACGTAAGGAGTAAGAGACATAGAGCTGAGCCTAGTCTCACATTGGACAAGCCTTATGTGTCTAACCTTACTCATGCCCTACACAAGTAGGTAGCACAAGCTAGTGTCCTTGCATCGTACATGCCATCACCATGCCATGCATGTGACGCATGCTTTGACGCCTTGCATACCTCAAGCTCTACTTGATAACTGCCTTTGAGACATGTGTGTATGCCCTGCACACCGTCATGATCTCCTAGGCATGCTTACTGCCGCTTAGGCAACATGGTGCCTGCTAGGCACACTTTTTTCTGCCTCCGAGACATAGGGGTTACCTCGAGGATGGCCCTATCACCGGTTAGGCATAAGGGTACCTCTTAGGCTTACCCTAGCGCGTCCCATGCATAAGGGTTACAACTTGCCTCAAGCAAGTCAACAACATGCTCTACAGATATGACACATGCATTGATCGAGTAGACTAGAGTATATGCAACCACTAAGGACATCCCCGCATCATGCTACCAAAGCCATACCGTCCTCAAGCACACATGGTTATGCCCCCTCCTCGAGAGCTATGTCAATGTCGTACATGTAGGGTAGAAGCCGTGACACACATGCAGTGTATTCCGAAGTAATTTGACACACACATCCATCTACTACGACTCAACCAAGTGTTCCCTTGTAAGCATACCATATCAAGCATACAAGGTCGTATGCCTTCTTTAAGGGCATTCCTTGTTCTGCATGATATCAAAACATCTAAAGTACACTATACTTGCAGTCCTGTGCAAAGTTTGTGTACATGTACGTTGCACTCATGGAGAGATATAAATGTATCTAACACAATCAAGTTAGAGCGCTATACTTTCCTCTGGCAAATAACATGCTCTACACATGCATCAACACATCGCGTAGCTCAAGCCTTGCTTGACTTATCATGCATGAGGCTCACAACCGTGTGTCAATACGACTACTCAAGCATAAGTGCTTGTGTCAAATGCATACGTGAAAGAAGAAAACATAACTTTAAAAAGTTACCTTGGCTTCCAGTCCCTCAGCTTCATGTTTCCTCCAACAATCAAGCATGTCGGAGCGTGTGCATATAAGCTGACCCAAGCCTAACCAGACATGTGCCACCTTTGGATGCTGCCATTGCCCCATGCATGCATCTATGCATGGCAATATCCTTGACGTTCCATCTTTGCATGTGACATCTCGGCATGTGCACTCATCCCTCAATGCAAACAGTCCGCTCGAAGAGCCTACGACGCCTCCCGGCCCCGCTCCCAGAGCCTGCGAGGCCTCCCAGCCACCCTCTAACTATACCCAAGAGAGCTCTGCACTATCCGGCTCGTTCGTATGCAGTCCGACTGTGGGACCAACCCCTTGTGTGGGGAGGGTGCCCAAGTTGGGGCGCCCATTGGTGTGTAAAGGAAAAAAAAAACAAAAAAAAAACCTCTTGCTGCAGCGATGGCGGAAAACGCAGGGCTGTCACCAAAAATCTCTCGCGCTGCTCCAACCACGCCCCTAAAGGGCTCCGTGCTGTGACAAAATTTGTTTATCTTGCCGGGGCGCACCCTTTTGGTGCCAGGCTCGCCCAAAACGGCTCAGGTCGATCTTCCTCTCCCCCTCTTGCAAAAGAGGCCCTTCCCACCCTGCACTTCTCGACAAGCCACATATACACAGAGCCGATTCTTGCGGCCATGGTGGTGTCAAAAACTCCGATCACGAGAGAGAGAGAGAGAGAGAGAGAGAGAGAGAGAGAGAGAGAGAGAGAGAGAGAGAGAGAGAGAGAGAGAGAGAGAGAGAGAGAGAGAGAGAGAGAGAGAGAGAACATGCATCCGTGCAAGGCTTCCTCCTCCTCCATAGCTCCTCCCTCCCCCTGGCTCTGATACCAATATAAGACCTAGGGTAACTGGACCTGGGATCCTCCTCCCTACCGCCCCTTATATAGGCTAGCTGCTAGCACTTGCCCTAAGCGGATCCCCAGTCCGCATTGGTCCAGCCGGCCCTCGGCCTAAGTCCCTGACCCCCTAGGTTGGGCCTTGCCCCGTGGGACCCTTGTCCTGACAGAAGTAGTGTACAAGTGAGGTCACAAGGTGAAAATCTTGGTGGACAATGGTGCTTTGCACAATTTCATTAACTATAAGTTAGTGAAACGGCTCCAATTGCCCAAGACTCTGAGTTCCCACTGTTACACGGTAGCCATGATTAACGACCATGATGTGAGGTGTGGGATACTCAAGTGAAAGATGTACCTCTGGAGATTCAAGGTTATCACAAATCCTTGAATTTTCAAATCATGAATATGGATTGGGTAGATGCAGTCCTTAGTTGGGAGTGGTTACATGGTCTCGAATCATCACTTGAACACACAACAATTTGATGTTCAAATCCACAGGCATGCACATGCTCTTGTTGGGGAAGAAGGATGTTCCTTCCTTGCCACTCATTTGTACAACCAAGCTTATGAAGCTCTCTTCTCAAGGTGAAATAGAATAACTCTTTTTTTGTTATTTCATGTGGCATTTTCTTTCAAATGTTGATAATGTTTTAAATGAAAATTCCTCAACGCTGCATGCTTCCAACTATGGCTACTTCTCTTTCTCTAAAACAAGCAAATGCTGCTAATAAATTAAAAGATTTTTTAATAGAATACAAGGATATATTCCCAGAAGATTTTCCATTGGGGTTGCCGTCAACACGGACTGTGAAACATGGCATAGGTGTGGGTTGCAGACAATAAGCCTGTAAGTAAATCACTCTACAGAACGAGTCATTTGTAGGCTATTGAGGTGGAACGTCAGCTTGCTGGCAATCTCAGTAGAGGGTTTACATAACCTAGTTCTTCACCATGGTCCTCTCCCATCTTATTGGAGAGAGAGAGAGAGAGAGAGAGAGAGAGAGAGAGAGAGAGAGAGAGAGAGAGATTGATTTTTGCACTGCCTACAACTGGTTTATCGTGAGCGAAGATGAGAGAAGCCACGGGGTGTGGTCATCACGTGGAGAAACCGGATGTAGCAGCCTTGGTAAATGACCCCAGATTTTCATCACCATTTAATGGGGGTATGGAGGAGAGCTCTTAGTCGCAATTTATAGAGCCCCTTTTGTTTCCCCTAACAATTGATTCAACTAAGAACATGAGATCTTTGATTTTCTTTGAGTGTCAACTCAAAATGTATATCCTTCGATCACAATGTATACATAACACCCAACATAAATCAAGAAAAGCAAATCGATGCCAAATGTAGATTTTGGGTCCAATTATGGTTAGTGATCGAGTCATTAGCTTTTGTAATTGATAAAACAAAGAGAATTCTTGTTCAATCTTTTACTCTTTCATGAATACACTCACACTTGTTTGTTCTAGCTTCAGTTACCCTTTATTGGCAGTGATTTTACGTTTGGTGGACAATTGTGGTCCCAAATGTCAATTCATGGTTGGAAATTGCTTTTCTAAAAAACTCAAGCTCTTGCTACTCATTTGCAATGTGTTTCTATATCCAATGGTATGTACCTACAATTTTGAAACCCATATTTATGAAAGGGAATCAACGAAGATGTTGAGGGTTGTGTGATGAACGTTTGTCTTAAGGACGTTGGAAGGGATAAGCACCTCCCCCTGTGGGCCCTCTGGTGTGTCCTGCTAAGTTAAGGAGAGATGAGAGAGAGTAAGTTTAAATACGTGTTTACAATCACATGGAATTTTTATTGAGTTTTAATGTAAAACATTATTATCTATTATACATATGTAATCACAAATGGTTCGTAGATTATGAAGGGTCCCACTTGTGAAAGATACCCATTGCATGTCAACATTTTGAAACAAAATAAAATGAGAAAGAAGTTAAAATAAAAAAATAAAAAAATGTGAGTGTTTCTTATAAGAAAAGATAAATTGAATAAACAAAAAAATTAATAAAATAAATTAATGAAATAAATCTTTATGAAATCCTTAAATAAAAAGACCTTTTACATGGATCAAATTCTTATGAATACATTTTTAAGAGGTAAATGCAACTTTAGAAAATAGCATTTAAAAGACCACGGTTACTTTTCATTCACAAACTTTCAAGCCTCATTAGGGACACTTCTCAACCAATAAAAATTGAAAGACCTTCACCAATATAGCCATAGTGCACATAGTTCAGTAAGGCCTTTAGGAGGCCAAAAAAAAGGGGCACTTAGGGTGGATTCACAAACGTCCGCGGACGTTTGTGAGTCTAGGAGCTTGGCCAATGCTTAGTGGGCACCTCACGGACATCTCATGAAAAGGGTTCACAAACAAAAAGCATGGGTGGGAGCTGGAAGCCTAGTCATCACTGATTGGAGCCCGCGAGGAGAGCAATTTTGGGCGGCACCCCCCCTCGCCCATCTTAGGTGATGGCGGACAACACACAAAAAGCTGCAACGTGCAGAGCCCAGCCATAGCATGAATCAATCAGCTATCTGCAACAAGGCCGTGTCCGTCGGGTCCTGTGTGTAAGGGGGTGCTACTGACCAAGCTCCAGGGTGCCCTTCGATGGTGGACAAGGGGAAAACCGTCCGCCATGTCTGCGGACGTTTGTGAATCCACCCTTAGCCTTACCTACCATTTGGCACGCCAGGGTTCCCTTTGCCTTAACATTTCGCGCTTGTGAGGTGGACAACACAAGCTGGACAAGTGTAAAGCAAAGCTCGTACCGAGTTCTATTCGAGGAGGGTGGCAGCAGCTGATGAGCTGAAGCTGAAGGTGAAGAACAATGCCGACTCTGTGCGCGTCTACTCCATTTGTGGCTACAGCGAGATTCGTGCCTCCTCAAACGTCTAGTAATTCCTCGCGTTTTTCATTCTAGTTCTGCCTTTTGTCTTTCGTCTGCTTGTAATGTATCTCCTGTTTCTACCATGCCGTAGCCCGCCTGTCTTCGTCTGCTGATTCCGATAAGGGTTTGATGTCCTCACATTATTTTGTTCCTTGTGGGCAGAATTTGTGCCCTTGGGGCGGACTTCCTTGCAAGTCTCGAAAATTGGCATCGGCACATTGCAATGGGGGGACCCTAGCTCTGGCTTCGGAAGTAGCTTTGGAGAGGCTGAGCTGTGTGGTGCTTTTCAGCAACTCCTGAAGGGTGGTATCAATTTTATCGACACAGCAGAGGTATCCTTTGGTCAATACTTCTATTTGAATACCTGAGATGAGCATGTCGTTCACTGTAAGATTATATAACACACACACACACACACGCACTCTTTTTTTTTTTTTGTAAATCTGTTTGGATTAACTTACAAGTGGGAAACCTCGAAGCGAGGAAACCCACCGAAAAGATCATGTACCAATAGAAGAACACCAAAGTGTTCAGCTGTAAAAGAGGCTAAATAGGAAAGCTGATGTATCTCTGGAGTGATTTTACCAACATCCAGGGAAAAACGTAAAGATTGCCTAAGGAATGCTTGAAAAATGGAAAGGGATCTTCCTCAGGGCGATGGAACATGCAACCGTTACAAAGTGTTCGACTGTCAAAGAGGCCAAAAGCGTTCATAAGAAAGCTGATGTATCTCTGGAGTGATATCACCAACATCTACAAAACGTAAAGATTGCCTAAGGGAAAGCTGGAAAAACGGAAAGGGATCCGGCCTCAGGGCGATGGAACATGCAGCCATTACGTTGGCGTCATAGGGTCCAAAAAGATTAATATCTGACCCACATGAAGAAGACCACAAATCGTTGTAGGGAAGGCAGAGAATGCCAAAAGCCCAAAACTGTTTGTGGAACACCGTAGAGGGAAAACAAAGCTGCATACAAGCTGATATACGGCGAAGAAAAGCTCTAATAATGCAACCATCCCAAAGTAGGTGTCTGACAGTCTCTTCCGAAGTCAAGCAACAGACACAATGAGAAGAGCTGATACGGTGTGCTCTGAGAAAAGTTCCCATTGAGAGAAGTCCAAGCAAGCATTGCCAAAGAAACAAACCTTCCTTCATAGGCAAGTGGCTCTTCCAGAGGTTAGAGAGAGGCTTCCTCCACCACATATGAGACTTTTGCATGGACCATACGGCATTACAATGGTCAGCAAGCTGAGGTTGCGATAGAAGAAGAACTTGACTGGCAAGAATGGCCTCAAAAGGCGTGTCTTAGAAATTCCAATCAGACATGCGACGACCATCATCCAATGGCGGATGGGTAAAAATTCAACAAGCATTTGTTGAAGCTCTCTCCAGACTGGACCGTGGACGACAATGCATACCCAATCCAAAATGGCAAGCTGCAAGTGGAAACTGGAAAGGGTAGCCCACCTCATCAAGCACATCATCAACTACATGAAGGCCACGAGAAGAGAGAAAATTGCCTGACGAGGCGAACAATCAACCAAAGTAAGAGAGAATGCCCAACTCCAATGATTACTCTCCAAATGAAGCGAATTACCTTCCTGTTGCTGTCGAAGTGCCATGATAAATGAATTGTAACAGATCTCCAAGCAGAAATCAAACTTGAAGTAAAAAATGTGCCCTTCCATCTTGCCAAACACGACCTCCCATAGAGATGATTGCCAGTGACCAAAGGAGGAAGTAACAACATGTTGGCACAACGAGGCAATCATAAGAGTCCAAGGTTGAGTTTGTTGCACTAGAGTTGGCAACAACATGGCCTTTCTTGCAAGAACATGCTTGCGCAAGTCCAAGATATTGAGCCTGCCAAAGGGCTTAGGAGTGCAGAGTTTTCCCATTGACATCAAACTCAAGCTTTTTTGTGAGCATGGGTTTGCCACAAATGGGACAAAATATCTGACATAAGAGAAGTGAGATGATGACGAGGCCAATGCAACAATGGAAAATAAAACTGAACGCAAGCTATCAAGACACTTTGAACGATACGCAGGCGAGCATGCAATGGCCAGGTATGCATGCGCACACACTCGTGCACGTGAACACACGCGCATGCGCGTGTGTGCGTGCACGCACACACACATACAGGGACCGATTGATCTAGATGAAATCTCAAACCTTTTGAGATTTGGTATCAAGCCTTGAGATGTTTTGTATCAAGCTTGGAGATCAATTCAAAGAATCTATTAGCCTTGATCCTCTCTTAGTATTCAAGGATGTAAAACCCTTTGTTTCGAGACAAAAATTGGCAATGCATGTGCACTTCTCATGGCTATTAGATGCGTTGTAACAAACTGCTGATGTGTTGAAACCCTAATTTTGGAAACCCTAACCCTAAAACCTGCAAACCCTATTTCTAGAAACCCTAAGTGTTGCAAACCTTAACTGCTGAAATCCTAATTTTAGAAACCCTAACCCTAAAACCTGCAAACCCTAATTTTGCTGCCAGAAATCCTAAAATTGTAGAAACCCTAACCCTAACCCTAAGGGCGGGTGCTCGCCTTGTGACAGTGGTATCAGCGCATTGGGCGCGTGCTTTTCTGAAAGCATACCGGTCCTACAAAAGAGGAGACAGAGCTATTGATGGAATTTTATTGGAGAGATTTTCTGCCTCCAACTAGGACACATTAGCCACTCAACCCGGACTTATTAGCCACTCCGACTTATTAGCCACTCAACCTGGACTTATTAGCCACTCCCACCCTTACTTCATCGTGCATCGGGCGCGCTCCCGTCTTCACCGCTCATGTGTTACAGGGCATAAGCCAATTAAGATCATTTGCAAGAGAAGGATCCAGATTTGTTTCAAGTCACTGTTTTTCTCAGAAGCAGTGCCATGTAGATGTTGATGTCTACAGCTACCAAGCAGCATACTCCAAGAACTCGGCAAGCTTTCAAGAAAATTTTTGCTCGAAGTTATATGGTTTCTGACATTTTCCTTCGAAGTGCAACTTCTGGCAGAGTGGGGTATCCTAAAATGCTTGCCATGGAAACCCTAGCAGATTATATCTTGAAATTTCTCGATATCTCTCTGTAGATGTCTCTTCACGAGCAGATGACCTTGGAGATTTCGTGCGATTGCTATCTTGGGACTACCATCGCCACCAAAGCAACACTGTTTGTCCAAGAGCTGACGGACCATGCTGTGCTCGGCTATGACCTCATGGAAGGAACCTAACTCTAATTTTTGGTGCAGGTTTCAAGATGGAAAGTCAGTCGACTTTTCGAGCTCAACTGATGTCGAGATTGCTTTTTAAGTTTGAGTTCTGTTTGATCTTGTTTGGTGATCCTGTTTGGAATTTGTTTAAAATGGATGGTATCTGTTTTGGTGCCGATTTGAAATGTTTGGCTTTGGTTTGATACTGGTTTCAACGATTGGTGATTTTACTCCCGGGTGGAGAAGTGAGAAATATTGTTTTGGTATTGTTTGAACCTCGGAACGAACGCAGGCCGATGCCTGGGGAGCGTTTGGTTGTATGCTTGTAAAATAATTGTTGTTGTGACTCCCGACCCAGACCTGGATGGTTATGCGGGAGGAGTATTAAGAAGTCTGAACAGTGGTTACTCTCAGCACTTCCAAACGACGCAGGCTGCGGTTTGGGGGGCGTTTGGTTGTAAAAGGCCTCTATATCTCTCGGCCCGGACCTTTTTAGGTTATGCGGGAGGAGTGATGAGGGAGTCGTTGAATATCTCCTGGCCCAGACCTTGCTAGGTTATGCGGGAGGAGTGTTCATCGGCGGCTTTATGTTTCTATGTCTTGTAACATGCATATGTAAGCATTTGTGTTGCATTGTGATGTGCCAACCACTGAATATTTCTAATTGAATGAGATTGCCTGGGTATGTAATTTTAGTGCATCAAGACAGCCGTGGAAGATCAGTACGGTCTGGGTGTGATGGCTAATTTTACTACGCCGGAATATCAAGAGTTCCGATCTGGACGAAAGGAGAAGCTAACTCCTTGATCAAAACAACAGAAAGGAGAAGCTAACTCTTTAATAAAAAGAGCAAACTGATTGTCCCTCGGAATGTCCCTCGGAATGACCCTCAGAAATTTTTGAGCTAACTTGAGTTGTTTTGCAGATATTCTGTAATCGCGGACGATTACTCTCTTTCAAGGAGGGGAGATGTAACAAACTGCTGACGTGTTGAAACCCTAATTCTGGAAACCCTAACCCTAAAACCTGCAAACCCTAATTCAGAAACCCTAACTGTTGAAATCCTAATTCTGGAAACCCTAACCCTAAAACTTGCAAACCCTAATTCTGTTGCCAAAAACCCTAAAATTGTAGAAACCCTAATCCTAACCCTAAGGGCAGCAGGGAGATTTTCGAAAATTACGTTGGCAGCTTTTGGCATTGATTTTTGGACCAGAAGCTTTTGAGTTTTAAAGGCTTTGTACTATAAACTGCTTTTGGGGCCTAGGGCCTAAATATGAGGTTAGGGCTCATTCTTTGGCATGCTTCCTAGAGAAGGTGCAGAGTCTGGAGTACCGGCTTGTACTATGTTGATGCAATATAAAGAAATACCGAAAGGGGCGCCAAGGTTTGGGGCCAATACTCTCTGGAGTGGAATTCCGCCACTCCGTGTCGCGTGTCGTCTCTCTCTTTTAGTTCAGTTGTTATTGAAGTGCTAAAAGTCTGTTCAGTCTGCTCTTTTCTATTGGCACGTGGTGCCCGCCTTGTGACATGCGTGCCGATCATAAACCTCTCTACCTCGGAGATTTGAGTAGCCCAACTTAATCCACCTCAAAAATGTCTCATTGGTTGTCTCACAAAAAGAGGGCCGACAAGTGTAAGGGAAAGCATTAAAGTCCCTTGCTACCAACAGATCATTGATGCTCAACATGTATCTTGATCAAAGGAGATTTTTCTCTGGACTGATTTTCCTTCCTAAGTGGCGAGAAAGAGGATCTTGTTTTTTTCTTTGTTCCCCCCTTGCGAAAAAACCCAAAAACACTCTTTTGTGCTTCAAAAGTCTGGGATTGAAAGTTCTTGTTTTCTTTTTCTAGGGGCGGGAGTGTCATGGATGCTTGAGAGTCAGTCGCTTATGACATCACTTGCATCATCGCTGATGTCATTGCCTGTGTCATCACCTGCATCATCGCTGATGTCATCGCCTGTGTCATTGCCTATGTCATCGCCCGCATCATCAGTAGAAGATTCTAGAAGTATCAAGGAGATTCTAGAAGCTTGGAGAAGATTCCGGAAGAATCTAGAAGTTTTTGGAAAGCTCTAGAAAGTTGAAGAAGGATCTAGAAGGTTCTAGAAGAACTAGAAGGAACAAGAAGGTTCTAGAAGATTCTAACCTCCTCAAGAAGAACCTAGAAAGTTCTAACCTCCTCAAGTAACTTCCTCAAGCACTAGTATAAATAAGGGTCTTGGGCCACAAGCCCCTCAGTCTTGCCAACACCAGTTGTGAGGCTCCTACAAGGAAATTTCTCTTCTAGTTCTTATGTTCAAGTCTTCTCCTTGCAATCAAGCCTTGCCCTGTACTCGAGTCATGTAATCCAAGTCTTGTATCAAGCTCTTTTAATAAAGTATTAAGCCTTGTAATCAAGATTAAGCTTATTATCAAGTCCCAAGTTCTTGTTCATTGTGAGCACCTCCGCTTGCTCTCTTCTAGCTATATACGTGCTCATAACGCCGAGGGGGGGGGGGGGGGGTCCTAATTGGCATGCACAAACTGATTTTTCGGGCTGCTTTTTATACGGCACATGTTTAACAACACATGTCATAACACTTTTAGGAGTGTGCTCTTAGAGTAGTTTATATAAGAGTCCCTAATGCATACACAAGGGGGCAATCACACAAGTAGTAATCAAAATGTGCGAGTCTCCATTCTCTTCTAGCTCATATGGCCTAGCCGGCTATGTCACAATTCAATAGACAACAGCTCAATTATACATATAAAATCATTTTTTACATAAGAGACATGCATGGAGTAAAGAGTACCATGCTTATGACCTTTGAGAACCACAAGATTACCCTTCTTGATCATCCAAGATCTGTCCCCAAAGACTATACGTGCACCCCAAAGTCCTTTGTGTCGCTGTCAGACTCCTTTTCATCTTGAGACTTCTTATAGCGAAGCTTCGGAAAAGGGGTGGTCCAACAAACCTATATCACCGAAGGTATTTCAATATCTGAGAATCATCCAGCTCAATAAAACCTCACCACGACCCTCCAAAGGCTCATAAGACTCGACTATGGTAAAGCTTAACAATGACCATCTTGCGGACCAAGTCTCTGAAACGGCCGGACTGTCGTAAGTGCCAAAGAGTGGCTCCACAAAAGCGTACTATGGTAGCAACCGCAACACAAGGAACATCGAAGTAGTGCTAATGATAGCAGGAAACTTGTCACGTGACATAGCCAACCCTATGTGTCCGTGGACAAGCTACATCATGACCAGGGTTAAGTTCAGTCAAGTCAGTCTAGAATAGAAAGTGATCTGGCACTTTTGTGAGTCTATTCGCAGACCCTGCATGTCTAGACACTTAGATTAGATGCATATCCTCCGGTTGCACACAACATGATCATAAGCATTCCCATCAGAATCCATCAGAATCCATTAGGGGAATTTTCCAGTGCATTAACCTGTTTTCCCTATTTTTGACATTTTTCACTTATTTATTAAGTGATTTTTGTTGGAAAGTAGGTAGGGAAATTTTGCTAAGATACTATATAAGAAAACCAAAGCTAGCACTATCTGGCAGAAGAAAGAGAGCATTAGGCACTCGAGTGCAGCAGGCCCTCTGGAGACCCTTCTCGGCAAGACGACCCTCACCATAGCCTGGCGTTTTCAGCCCTAACAAGCTAGCATTTTTGGATCCTTGAACCAGTACTTCAGCCCCAGCACCAAGGCGATTTCATCACCAACATACTAGCGTTTTTCAGCCAGCCATAACCAGCGTTTTTATGCATGCTATCCAGCGTTTTCAGGCCACAGAAAAACAACGTTTTTGCACAGCCCAGATCAGCGTTTTTGGTAGCAGCAAACAGCCAGCTACTTCAGCATTTTGTACTGTCAAATCAGTGTTTTCCAACAAGGCAAATTCAGCAAACAGACGAGCAGTAAATTCAGCAAGTCCCAAGCACGATAGACAGCATTGTTGCACATCAAGTCACAGAAGCAGATAGCCTCATCCTCGTCGTCCACACTGTCGACATCGACATAGCCGTTAGACTTGCATCAACATCATTGTATCAAATTGTGCAATTATAAGTAGACCACTCTCGCCATCGAGAGTGGGGCCCTTGGAGGAGGGTCTGACAACATCCCTGGTGTCGTATTCTCTTCTCTCTCTATCTCAGTCTCATGCACCGTCACGCACAGTGTCTATTCACTTTGTTTGTAATCACTGCACTCTCTCATTAAAGCACGGAAGGCTCTCCCTTCTCTAAGAAAAAGGAACCTTGAGCACAATTCGGAGCACTCATCTTGAGCAAAGTTCAACATTCATTCCGCTACACCTTACATTGGTATTAGAGCTTTGGCAGTGTTTTGTATCACTCAAGGAAAGAACCACAAGAACCACATAATTTTTTTTTTGCTTGTTGCGGTCGCACGTAACCGAAGTTGTCGCATGTCGATTCCTCATCGTTTTTTTGAAGAGTGACAGGAAACCCAAGAAAGAAGGTCTTGTCCAGCCTCCCCTTGTGCCTCTTTTCACTCATTGAGAGCGGACCGTGCACTTAGCGGCCGGCCAATCGACGTGAGGTGGGAAAAAACAACCTTGGTGTGAGCGCAAGGCCACCAAGGGGTGCGCATGTGGAAAATAGCAGAACTCGGGTGAAGAGAAGATTCCTCTCTAACACAGATTGCAACCCTAGGTCCAAAGAACCCCCTCGAGAAGAACCGATCTTGGCTCTCGAGCCTAGGTCCAAAGATCCCTTACAGGAAGTACTATGTGTTCGCATGATTAGTCAGCACGCATTGTTCGAGTGTTTCATTCGTGATCGTTTCCTGTATTTTAGTGAGCGTCTTTATGTGATCCCTTTTCCTAGGCATGACATCTTGTACGTTGAGCACGTTTCACTCATGAATGAGCACGGATGTATGCAGATTGTTCATGAAAAGCTGAAAAGTATGCATTCAAGGAAGTCACATTCCATGTCTCTTCCTTGGCACGACACAATCGTAGAAAGAGCACAAGAAAGTATCAGCACCAAGCATCGACAATTCCATTGTGTTTTGCCACAGTTAAGTGATATAGATCAGAAAGACAAGATTCGATCTCATTGTTTGCGTGTGTGGTGAACGGTTTGGCACTCCGTCTATTTGTTCATCTACATTGCATGCACAGTCTTTGAGGCAGGCAAGATTTTTTCCAGTCGCTTTACATGGAATAGGTATGTTCATGTTTTTGTGTTGGAAGTGGTTTTAGGAATTTTCCGCTTTACGATTCTTGAAGAAGGAAGAAGCATGACTCTAGAAGAAATTGAAGCATTGAAGGAGCCACAGATGACTTTGTCGCTTTCGGCGTGGCCCAAAGAAGCAAGCTTTGCAGACCTTTATGAAGTTCAAGTACCGCACGACCCACACATCAGAGTGGGCCGGCGAAGAGTCCCTTCCAAGATTCCGGATGCTATTGGCGATCTCCCTCGACGCCATATAGTTTGGTACCAGTACCTCACTTTGAAAAGGAGGGGATGTCACGTGACACATCCAACCCTATGTGTCCGTGGACAAGCTACAGCATGACTAGGGTTCAGTTCAGTCAAGTCAATCTAGAATAGGAAGTGATCTGACACTTTTGTGAGTCTGTTCGCAGACCCTGCATGTCCAGACACTTAGATTAGATGCATATCCTCCGGTTGCACACAACATGATCATAAGCATTTCCATCAGAATCCATTAGGGAAATTTTCGAGTGCATTAAACCTATTTTCTCTATTTTTGATATTTTTTTCACTTATTTATTAAATGACTTTTGTTGGAAAGTAAGTAGGGCAATTTTGCTACGATACTATATAAGCAAATCAAAGCTAGCACTATTTGGCAGAAGAAGGAGAGCATCAAGCACTCAAGTGCAGCAGGCCCTCTGGAGACCCTTCTCAGCAAGACGATCCTCACCATAGCCTGGCGTTTTCAGCCCTAACAAGCCAGCGTTTTTGGATCCTTGAACCAGCACTTCAGGCCCAACACCATGACGATTTCAACACCAACATACTAGTGTTTTTCAGCCAGCCATAACCAGCGTTTTTATGCATGCTGTCTAGCATTTTCAGGCCACAAAAAAACAGCTTTTTTGCACAGCCCAGATCAGCGTTTTTGGTAGCAGCAAACAGCTAGCTACTTCCAACAAGGAAAATTCAACAGACAGAAGACCAGTAGATTCAACAAGTCCCAAGCACGATAGATAGCATTGTTGCACATCAAGTCACAGTAGCAGATAGCCTCATCCTGTCGTCCACACCGTCCACATCGACATAGCCGTTAGACTTGCATCAGCATCATTGTATCAAATTGTGCAATCATAAGTAGACCACTCTCGCCATCGAGAGTGGGGCCCTTGGAGGAGGGTTTGACAACATCCTTGGTGTCGTATTCTCTTCTCTCTCTATCTCTCAGTCTCATGCACCTTCACGCACAGTGTCTGTTCACTTTGTTTGTAATCACTGCACTCTCTCATTAAAGCACGGAAGGCTCTCCCTTCCCTAAGAAAAAGGAACCTCGAGCACAGTTCGGAGCAGTCATCTTGAGCAAAGTTCAACATTCATTCCGCTGCACCTTACAAAACTGTGAACAAATAGGCGCATGATAATGCAAGCATTGTTGTCCAATCCCTGTGGGGATATCGCTCTCAAAAGAAAACACAACATTCCGAAGTGTTCAAAGCATGCATTTGTGTATGCATAACTTCCATGAAGTATGTAAATTACTGTAAACTATATGTCAAAGTAGAAGCGGAAACGTGCGAATCTATAGACCCCAGCAGTACCTGTGAATAGTAATCAAAAAGTGGTATGGCTATGCACAATCTATCCACAAGTAATCATGGCTTTTCCTTTTGCATCAAAGTAATCGTACGGTTCCGGATCTGGAGTGTTGCGTCATTCTTGTCATGCCAAAGAGAGCATCGCAATCGCCCAACTTCATGATGTGAAAATCTGCCATTCCATGGTAGCCTTGGATGGTTATCGACAGAGCACCAATGAGAGGTACCACCTTCTGAGTTTGCCCAGTGGCTAGCTCGACTTCAAGTTCTCCACCTTGTGAATTGTAGTCAAAGTCTATCTGCTTGAGGAAGTCGGATGGATGAAATTCTTGGTAACTCCCGGGTCAAAGAAGATAACGGCTTTCAAGCCGTCAATTTTTCCAAAAGCTCTGCCATAAATATTAGGTACAAGTTCAGTTGTAGGTCTAGCTCTCTTAGGTAGAGGTGGTCCTGCGGTTCTATCCGCTCTCGGAGTGGAAGGTTGCTCTGCGGATGTATCTATTCTTCAAGGACATGAAATGTAATTATGCCTTTTTTGAAAACATTCAAAGCATCGATCTTCTTCTAATAGGGTTTCTTGTTGAAGCTGTGTTAAACGAGGCCTTTGAGGTTGACTTCCACGAGATTTTGGAGGGTTCGTTTGTTGCGGCCGAGGATTCTAAGTGTTTGGTGGAGTTTCTTCTGTAGGAAACTCTAGCCTCTCCTTCATAAGCTTGTAGCCGACTGCAGCATGGTCCATAAGCTCTTGCATTGTTGATACTTGTTGGAAATACAATACTCGTGTAACAGTGATGTGAGTTCCAATTGTATATTACTCGCATTGGTTCTCCAAGGGAATCAACTTGAAGAAAGACACCGGAAGGTAGACGTCGAGAACCTTTGGTTATAGCCTTCCATGGTCTCCATGGAAAACATTTTCAAGTTTCCCTATTTTGATAAAACTGGACTTTGAACAGGGAGGTCATGTAAATGCGTGGAAAAATAGTCGTGAAAGCCTACCAAGTCCTTGGAGCATGTGGTTGGGTAGCGATTGAACTCCACCACTGCATAGCATTATCTTTGAGAAATCTTGCAGCTCGAGAAATCTTTGATTCTTCTATGTAGTTCCCCAAAGCATAGATGTTGTCAAATTGTTGGAGGGCTTTCTTTCTATCCTTCACTCTAGAAAAAAGTGAATTTTACTCTGGTTCCGCCATCCTTGAAATCCTTTGGTTGGTTAGTTGCAAACCCTGGATGTGGATAGTAGGGATGTCAGGTGCAACGGAAGAGTTTAAGGATTTAGCTCGGATCTAGTACTCCGCACAAACACAAGGTTACTTTACTTCACTTGAAAAGAGAAACTGAACTGAACACAATGAAGGAGAGAGATAGGGAGAGAGAGAAAGGAGAGACGACACGGCATGTCGGGTCCCAACCACCCTCAAGGGCCCCCTTGCTCTGTTGCCAAAGCAAGTACTTTCTTTATTTTCTTGCACAAGTGCTGATACAATGATGCTAATGTTGAGATGCTGATAGGAACTTGACAAGGATGCTTTGTGTTGCGAGGCTATGAGCTGAATGCTGAAAACGCTAATGGTGCTTGACTAAGATCTGCAATTGATGATGCTGAAGGCTGAAACTGATGGTGCTTAGGGGCTGAAAAATGTTGGTGATGAGGCTGAGGAAAGCTGCGATCTGGGCTGAAAAACGGCAGAGGTTAATGGCTGAATGCTGAGTCCTGCGGTACTTGGTACTTGGTGTTGTGGTCCTGACTTCTTATGCTTCTTCTTGCGCCCCAAGGGCTGCCTATATAGGCACTTAAAACTGGGTCGAGTAGTCACTTTGTGAGCCCCACGGTTTGGATGGAATAAAGCTAAAATGTCACTTATGAAATAAATGACCTAAGGGGTTGTTTACATGCCTATATGTCGACTGACTGTATTGTGCAAGAGAGGGTATGCAACTATGACCTGCCTGGGCATGCACATCTTGCTAGAGGCTCACAAATTGCCAGGCTAGATCCTAAACTAAACTATGACTGATGCTAGACTGTAGCAAAAGCTTGTCCACGTGGTGCAAGTGCAGTGCGCACGTGACAAGTGATATCCATACGGACTCCAGCCATTGTACCTAGGTGGCGGTGATGGTGTTGTGGGGGAGGCATGTAACAAACTGCTGACGTGTCAAAACCTAAAGAATGGAGCCAACTTACAGATGTGACCGAGAGGCCTAAACCCTAAGAAGAACAAGTAAGAGAAGAAGTCCTACCAACTTATGGGGACCCCGTTCGATGGGGCCCCAAGTGACATAAAGGAAGAAAATAAAGCTTGATCTGCGCACACGCAAAAACTGACGATGTGGCAGATTTCCAAAAATTGCGTTGGTATGATGATGTGGCAAGCTGTACGTATTTTCGTGTTTTGCGCTGTCTGATAACGTGGCAGGCTGTACGGATTTCCGTAAATTACACTGGCAGCTTTTGGCATTGCTTTTTGAACCAGAAGCTTTTGAGTTTTAAAGGCTTTTTATTGTAAACTGCTTTTGGGACCTAGGGCCTTTAAATATGAGGTTCGGGCTCATTCTCTGGCATGGTTCCTGGAGAAGGTGCAGAGTCTGGAGTACTGGCTTGTACTTTGATGATGCAATATAAAGAAATACAGAAAGGGGCGCCAAGGTTTGGGGCCAATACTCTCTGGGGTGGAATTCCGCCACTGTGTCGCCTGTCGTCTCTCTTTCAGTTCAGTTGTTATTGAAGTGCTAAAAGTCTATTCAGTCTGTTCTTTTCTATTGGCACGTGGTGCCTGTCTTGTGGCAGTGGTATCAGAGCATCATGCGTGTGCTTTTCTGAAAGCATATCGGTCCTACAGAAGAGTAGACAAAGCTATTGTTTGAGGTATCTTCGCTCTCCAACCCGGACTTATTAGCCACTCCCACCCTTACTTCATCGCGCATCGGGCGCACTCCCGTCTTCACCGCTCATGTCGTACATGGCATAAGCCATTAAGATCACGTGCAAAGAAGGTTCCGATATTTGTTCGAGTCGCTGTTTTTCTCAAAAGCAGTGCCATGCAGATGTCGATGTCTATAGCTTTTAAAAAAAATGACAAATACTAAAGCGTGCGAAACGACTGCATAAGATTAGCAAGAATTGATGGGTGTTAAAAATGGTTGGTAATGATAGGGGAAATACCACCAAACGCGTTTCGCTCTTAAGAGCTCATCAGTGGTGGTGTTGGTAAAATGTGTTTGTAAGGGAGGGGGAGGAGGTAGGGTTTTATAAAGGGTGCTTGGTTAAGATTTTTTGAGGGCTAACAACATTTTTGAAAAGAGTGGAATTTAAGACCGAGTACCAAGGTACATGGAGAGGAAAGAATTTTAAGACTAAGTATTGGGGTACAGGGAGGAGTTAAGGTGATTTAGATGCAGGTCAAAATCCAAGGTACCTGAGTACAAATTTGAGAGTAGGATTTTTTGGAAATGCAAGGGTGAGGTAGAAATGTGCATAAGGGGCTTCTTTAGGTAAGAAGAGTATGTAAAAATTAAAGTGGTTCAAAGTGAGCTTCATGAGGGTGGCAAAAAAGAGTCCAAAGGTAGTACTAGGGGAGAGGGGTAAGGAATCAAGTGTTGTTAACATTTTGAGCTATAAGGGGTAAATTATAAGAGAAAAGATGGAAGAAAATCTGAAAAACTGAGAGTTTTTTAGCTATAACGGGTAAAGTGTAAGAGAAAATACGGAAGGAAAAATGAAAACTGAAAGTGCTTTAAGAAACCAAAAGAGTAGACCAGAGGGGTTGGGGTGGTGTGGAAGGCATACAAAGAAAACTTGTGGGGTGAAAAGTTTGTATCAAGGGGGGTGTAAACTATGTACCAGAAGGCTATGAATGTTGGGCCCGGACGTCCAACAGATGGTAGGTCTACGGAGGTGGGAAAGATCGGCATCCAGTTGGCAAGCCTTAGAAATGGGATAGCTAATACGTTGGGAGGGTAGCATTATTTTTCTCGTGGTGGGTGTGAAGGGAATTTTGAGCACAGTGGGTGGATTTTTTGTTATTTTGTGCGAGGGTAGGAGGAGTGAGGTGCGATTGAGGTAAGAGACTTTGATAAAAACTTTTAGAAGAAAGTTAGCCGGGTAGCCCTTAGCCCGAAGGCGTAGATAGAAAAGGTTGCGAAGGTGGAGGTATCCCTTCAAGGTTGATTCTCGAATAATATACCTTTTGAGCTCTGAGATGATGAAGGCAACCTTTTGATGGGTAGGGTGCCAAGAGATCCAAGGGATGTAGTTGTAGGCACTCAAAGGTTTTTGATAGCAGTGGGAGTCCAAGAGGCTAGATGAGGTGAAGCGGGCACCTTTAAAGAATTCGATGTCAAGGATAATGGCACGGGTATGGGAGATGGTACTAGAGATTTTAATGTGTTCTTGAAGAGGTTTACCGTAAGAGTTTAAGAGATGGGTAAGGGTACTGCGGGATTCTTTCCATAATCCAAAAGCATCATCAACATAGCGCTTGAAATAGAGGAGGTTAGGATTGAGTAAGAGGGGGCAAGTGGTTTCCAAGTGACAAAGGAAAAGACAAGCATATACTATGGCAAAGATTGAGCCCCACGATTTTGATCTGGAATACTGCTAAAATGTCACTTATGAAATAAATGACCTAAGGGGTTGTTTACATGCCTATATGTCAATTGACTCTATTGTCCAAGAGAGGATATGCAACTATGACCTGCCTGGGCATGCACATCTTGCCAGCGGCTCACAAATTGCCAGGCTAGATCCTAAACTAAACTATGACTGATGCTAGACTGTAGCAAAAGCTTGTCCACGTGGTGCACGTGCAGTGCGCACATGACAAGTGATATCCATAGGGACTCCAACCATTGTACCTAGGTGGCAGTGATGGTGTTGTGGTGGAGGCATGTAACAAACTGCTTACGTGTCAAAGCCTAAAGAATGGAGCCAACTTACAGATGTGGCCGAGAGGCCTAAACCATAAGAAGAAAATGTAACAGAAGAAGTCCTACCAACTTATGGGGACCCCGTTCGATGGGGCCCCAGGTGACATAAAGGAAGAAAATAAAGCAGGATCCGGACACACGCAAAAACTGATGACGTGGTAGATTTCCGAAAATTGCACTGGCATGATGATGTGGCAGGCTGTACGGATTTCCGTGTTTTGCGCTGTCTGATGATGTGGCAGGCTGTACGGATTTCTGTAAATTACGTTGGCAGCTTTTGGCATTGCTTTTTGGAGTAGAAGCTTTTGAGTTTTAAAGGCTTTTTATTGTAAACTGCTTTTGGGACCTAGGGGCTTTAAATATGAGGTTAGGGCTCACTCAAGCGTGTGAAACGACTGCATAAGATTAGCGAGAATGGATGGGTGTTAAAAATGGATGGTAATGATAGGGGAAATACCACCAAACGCGTTTCGCTCTTAAGAGCTCATCAGTGGTGGTGTTGGGAAAATGTGTTTGTAAGGGATGGGGAGGAGGTAGGGTTTTATAAAGGGTGCTTGGTTAAGATTTTTTGAGGGCTAACGACATTTTTGAAAAGAGTGGAATTTAAGACCGAGTACCAGGGTACATAGAGAGGAAAGAATTTTAAGACTAAGTATTGGGGTACAGGGAGGAGTTAAGGTGATTTAGGTGCAGGTCAAAATCCAAGGTACTACAAATTTGAGAGTAGGATTTTTTGGAAATGCGAGGGTGAGGTAGAAATGTGCATAAGGGGCTTCTTCAGGTAAGAAGAGTATGTAAAAATTAAAGTGGTTCAAAGTGAGCTTCATGAGGGTGGCAAAAAAGAGTCCAAAGGTAATACTAGGGGAGAGGGGTAAGGAACCAAGTGTTAACATTTTGAGCTATAAGGGGTAGATTATAAGAGAAAAGATGGAAGGAAAATCTGAAAAACCGAGAGTTTTTTAGCTATAAGGGGTAAAGTGTAAGAGAAAATACGAAAGGAAAAATGAAAACTTAAAGTGCTTTAAGAAACCAAAAGAGTAGACCAGAGGGGTTGGGGTGGTGTGGAAGGCATACAGAGAAAACTTGTGGGGTGAAAAGTTTGTATCAAGGGGGGTGTAAACTATGTACCAGAAGGCTATGAATGTTGGGCCCGGACGTCCGACACATGGTAGGTCTACGGAGGTGGGAAAGATCGGCATCCAGTTGGCAAGCCTTAGAAATGGGATAGCTAATACGTTGGGAGGGTAGCATTATTTTTCTAGTGGTGGGTGTGAAGGGAATTTTGAGCACAGTGGGTGGATTTTTTGTTATTTTGTGCGAGGGTAGGAGGAGTGAGGTGCGATTGAGGTCAAGAAAGTGGTTGCCTTGCGGACCTTTGAAGCCTCTGTAAAGTTTCCCCCTGTATAGGCCTTGTCAAACTGCTGGAGGAATGAGAGAGTCTTCTTCCTATCATCAAACCCTGTAAAGGTCGTGAATGTCACACCTTTGCCACCTTCTTTGTCCGTGGAGTTGGCCTCTCCAGCGGTGTTAAGTTGTCATATGGAAGTGACTGAAACATGGGAACACTGTTAGGGTTCATTTGTGTTCCCTGACCGCAATTAAGTTGACCTGGAAATGCCATATTTGGCTGCTGATTTGTAATTCCAGCCATACCAAAATTTGCCTGTGGCATCCCAAATTGGCCCTGAGTGCTTTGAAACCCTGGTAGCATGCCCGTAACACCATACATGGGGTTAGGCATCATTGTTTGAGCACCCCCAAACACTGTTCCTGACGTGTAAAACTGATTTCCAAGTGCATGACCAGCCATGCTCTGGAATACCGATCCACCTCCAAAATAGCCAGGGTGTACTGAAGGTGGTGGGAAGACTTGTTGCATAGCCTGTAGGTTGCTTCCTTGCCCATTAGAACCAGCTATAGGCTGTTGAAAAGTGGTTGGCTGAACTGGTACAGCTTGAAAGACTGGCATCTCAGCCACCTGTTCTTGCACTTTAGGCACAGGTTGTGGAGACTGCATGTTCTCCGTCAAGTGTACAGGTGTTTCCATTGACTATGCAATATGAATCACCTGTGTTCGAGCCTTAGCAGGCTTTTGAATATGATCCAGTGACCCAACTTGCTGAGACGGAAGAGGAGGTTGCAGAAAGGCTAAAACCCTCTGATTCTGCATTACTTGTGTGAACATAGCCACAGCAGTAGCTAACTGGGTCCTGAATATATCATCATCCGTCTATGGTGGTCTTGAAGACTCACCCACTTCATATGTCTGTTGACCCTGTGAAGAGGAAACCTCTTCAGTCACATCATCTGGTCTGTCAGCCATAATTGCAATTCCTTGTGTCTGGTCTATGATCCCCTGTGTCTTCAACCCCAACCTGACCAAGGCTCACTTCTATGGGAAAAAGTGATTTAATCCCGGGGATGGAACCATGAAACCGGCCTGTTAACTTCAAAAAGGGCGGTAGACTTTAGACTTAAACCTTATTTGCTTTCACCCATTTAATTCGTTGCCCACTTTACCTGTACTTTCAAGACACAACAAAGGGGAGAGGGATACAGGCTACTAGATTGCACTTGTATGAGTAGACCGACACCAGATTGGCCCCTAACTTAGGTGCCCCTTTCGGTATTTCTTTATTGTTTAAAAGAGGGAATAAACGCTGTGGTTCCCTACAAGATGCCCCGCACAAGCTTGGCTGAATTTCAATTGTTCCGGCCCGATTTCGGCAGCATAATTGTACTAGGACCCTTCACAGTCAGTATTCCCACGCATTGAATGACTTTCCCGACGCATACGGGCACTTTGCAAAACCTGGCGAGAATCTGCAGCACGCTGAATTCTCTGTTTTTAGCCCCGAAAATGCGCCAGATCACCTGTATAGCGGTCCCCTCGCGTCCCCGAACCTCCTGGGGGTATTAGGGACCGTTTAGGGCCAAAACCCTAAACCTGCAAAAATACACAGCAGGCTGTAATTTACTGTTTTGGGCTCCGTTTCGCGTGCCGGTCGCATCCGTAGCAAGTCCTCGAGCTCCTGCACCTGTAGGGCTACTTGCCCTTTGAATCGGACGAGATTTCTGGCGTGAAACCTCTCCGAATTCACCTGTACGTGCGGGGGATTAGCCGCTAGCTAATTCAGTACCTGTGCAAGAGGCTGTTGCCTTGGCAATCGCTCATGAACCCACACAACTGTACATTGGTCAATTGAAAAGCCCACTAGAGGGGCATAACATACTGCCATAGAGGAGAGAGAGGGCAGTGCATAGCGTGCAGGGCATCACTCCTGGCACCGCACTGTACATAGGAGGGAAAGCAAGCACTCCATAGCTCTAACCTGTGACAAAATCTGAAAATGAGCCTCTCCCACCTTCAAATTCAGCGCCACTTCTTGTTGCATGAGGAAAGTGCACCAGAATGTGCCACTTGGCACATTTACAAGCATTTTCCCGTTTCGGGGTTGCCGTCTAAAAATCTCCCAACCGGTTGCCTAGTTGACTTCACGGCAGAGTAAGAAAATGTTCCCCTTGTCATTCCGGAGGTAATGACGCAAACACATTTTCAGGTCCCAAAATAGCAGTTCCCTAAATTTTAGGAGATGCTGCCATTGTATCTTTCTAGGTCATCTGACCCCCTTTGTACACTGCAGCCACACCCAAAACTGAAATGTAGCCTCTGTAGCAAAGGATTCCACATTGGCTAGTCAATGACCCCACTTTGGCTAACCATAGTCCTTGTCCAACCTTAGTGCTCTCTTGCCCTCAGGCCCGGACTCCCTCTGGACAGTTCCACCTAGCTATGCAATGCAGGGCAGTTAGATTTCCCGAGGGGTGTTTCTAAAAAGTGAAAGTAAATAGATAATAAGAAAGAAATCAACAAAAGGGATAGATAGTAGTCACACGTTGGTGACACCGTACGGATTTCCATTAATTACGTTGGCAGCTTTTGGGATTGCTTTTTAGACTAGAAGCTTTTGAGTTTTAAAGGCTTTTTATTGTAGACTGTTTTGGGGCTTAGGGCCTTTAAATATGAGGTTAGGGCTCATTCTCTGGCATGCTTCTTGGAGAAGGTGCAGAGTCTAGAGTACCGGCTTGTACTTTGATGATGCAATATAAAGAAACACCGAAAAGGGCGCCAAGGTTTGGGGCCAATACTCTCTGGGGTGGAATTCTGCCACTCCGTGTCGCGTGTCATCTCTCTCTTTCAGTTCAGTTGTTATTAAAGTGCTAAAAGTCTGTTCAGTTTGTTCTTTTCTATTTGCACGTGGTGCCTGTCTTGTGACAGAGGCAACGGCGGTGGTAGAGGTGTGGCTGCACTCGATCAAGGTCATTTGTCTGTACCATGTTCCTAAAGACTCCCCCATTTGGAACAGAATGCTAAGTAGGTTGTCGGTTGGAGGCTCTTTTACTTTCTAGTGCTGACGGAGGTGGTACCACCTAGGGCTTATGAGGGGGCAATATGTAATTTAGGGATTGTTGGAAACTTTACACACTGGGAGATTCTGGTGAGGATGCTACGAAAGTATGTAGCGAAGCTCATTGAGAAGAAATTGCATGTACTCTGAGTTCAAAAATGCCATAGTGCTCTATTCTTGGTAGGACCAATATGCTTTTAGAAAAGCACACAACTGGAGCTCTGATACCACTGTAACGGGAGGGCACCGCGTGATGAAAGAACACACTGAGCAGACTTTAGACACTTCAAACAACTGAGTTGAAAGAGATACACTGCACACAAGAAACGGGGTGGTGGAGTTCCACCCAAAGAGAGCATTGGCCCCAAACTGTGGCGCCCCGTCACCAGTCTGTGGCAACTAACTTTACTTGTTGATTTCTTTTTGGGGGAAATTCTATGACTTGTTTTAAGGCACCCCTCTTGAAATGCCAATGCCCGAGTTGCATGGTGTGAGGCGGACAGTGAGAGTCTAGGCCGGACGGCCAGGGAGCACTAAAGTTGGACAAATGGATTAAGGTTAGCCACGGTGGGGCTATGAATGTAAATCACTTGATAGCTGACCGACATTGCATTTTTTCGATGCGGTTCCAGTGGTGATTGATGGTCAGATGACCCGTGTGAGTGCCATGAAAGCATCTCCTAAAATTTAGGGAATTGCTATTTTGGACTAGAAAAAGTGTTCGCGTCATTAGCTCTAGAACGATAAGGGGAATGTCACAAATTATGACGTGCCTGTCCAGTGTTGCAGGAAACCCTAACCCTAATTGCAAGAAATCCTAACTGTAGGAAACCCTAACTAACTGCAAGAAACCCTAACCCTAATTGCTGACGTGGCAGGACTGACACGTGGCAGCTGTACGGACCCCCGCGTTTTGCATGGCAATTTGCGGAGGCACAAAAGCTACGGCAGTTTGTTGCTTTTTGGCAGATTTTGGCATTGCTATTTTCTGTTTTTCTACGCAAAGGATGGGATAGAGAGAAAGACTCTTTGCTTTATTTATTAAGCGAGAGAGAGAGAGAGAGGAAATCTTTTGCTTTATTTTTCTATTGGCTCAAGAGAGAGCTTGTGGAAAGCAGGAAGCCTTTGGGCTTTTGATTTTCAGCTTTTGGGGCTCTGCTTTTGGCTTCCCTTGTACTCTTTAAATATGTGAGCAGACCTCACAACTCAGAGCATCTGGACGCAGAGTCTGAATGCGAGCGCTTGCCCGCACTCTTGTACTTTGAACTTAGATTAATACAAAAAGAAATACCGGAAGGGGCGCCAGTCTTTGGGGCCAATATCTCCAGGCACGGAACTCCGCCGGGCCAGTGTCGAATAAATAGTGAACTGTGAATTGTTTTGAAGTGGTTATTTGGTGCTGTCGCGGTAGATTCTTGACTTGGAGTGTCCAAGTCCGTTACAGTGGTATCAGAGCACAACCGATTTCTATTCTGCGGAAAATTCGATCCCAAATTTTTTTTCCACGGCACCTATGGCTTCGGGCTAAGATTAGTCAACCTCCCTCTGCATCCGGGGATGCGGGAAGGGATCACAACGAAGATTCCGGCAAGAAGTATGGCCCGCCTTGGCCTACTCAGCCGGAGCGTCGAGAGATGGAGCGTCAACGATTGATCGGTGATGCAACAAAGATGATGCTTAATTTTGCCAAGGACCCGAAAATGGCAAAATATATGAGCAAGACCTCTTTAGAAGAGGTGCACGCGTAGTGGCAGAAAACCACAACCCACCCCCAAAACCCGCTCTCAAGAAACCTCCTACTATACAGAGAAGGAATTAGAAGAGGTGGTTGATGTAAGAATTGCTCATCTTTTTGACGCGCAGAACAAAGTTGAAAAGCACGACAAAAAGCAAAAGAAAGGCACTGACTTCCCGGGCTATTTGGGTTGTCAGTCGACTTTTGAAAAGGCAAAGAAACAGAAGAAGCGTGTTCGATTCGGAGGAGTACCCAATTCTTCTTCGTCTTCTGATAGTTCTTCTAGCTCATCTGACTCGAGCGAAGAAGACCGAAAAGGCAAAAAGCGAAGCAAGAAGCAACCCTTCGGAAAGGGCAAGAAAAAGGCAAAGAAGTCTAAATCTCGCCCCGCGAGTGACAGTTCTACAGAGGACTTGTCTACAAACAGTTCAGACTCTAATGAAAGCAACTTTTATGCAAAGAAGAAGAATTTTTAGAAAGCCAACCAGTATGACTTTTTGGAAGACAAAAGCAAGAAAGTCCGAGAGTTTAAGGAAGGTGGACATCCAATTAAATTTGACACGATTGCTGGATATAGAGATGCTTCGAAGGCTTTGTCTTTTGTACAGCAGTTTGACATCGCTTTCGCGGGAGGGCGTTACTCAGAGCACTCTAAGATTCGAAGAGCTACCTCTTACTTTAAGGGGAATGCTCGAGCTTGGTGGTCCACGCTTCTATTAAGCAAGACTGCGCCAGTTAAATGGCTGAAATTCAAGAGGCTTTTTATTTCTTCTTAGTTGACTCGAGAGTATGAACGTGATATACGAACTGCTTGGAACCATCTTCGGATGACCAAGAAAGATATAGTGGACGCTTATTGTGAGAGATTCTGGAGCTCTTTTCTACCCGCCTCTTCATTTAAGAAGATATTGTTCAAGGAACAGATTGAGCAGTTTACCTTGGGTCTACCTACAGAGATCCGAGATCACTGCTTGGAACAAAAGTCAACTTCTATTCAGGAGTTGATGAGTCATGCGAAACGGGGTTTTGCCATCCACTCTGGCAGTCTGACTTACTCCATCGATGAGATCATGACACAAAGAGCTGAACAGACTTCGACAAATGAAGGTAGAATGTAAGGTGCAACGGAATGAATGTTGAACTTTGCTCAAGATGAGTGCTCCAAATTGTGCTCAAGGTTCCTTTTACTTATGGAAGGGAGAGCCTTCCGTTCTTAATGAGAGAGTGCAATGGACACAAACAAAGTGAATGGACACTGTGCGTGAAGGTGTATGAGACTGAGAAATAGAGAAGAGAATACGACACCATAGACGTTGTAAAACCCTCCTCCAAGGGCCCCACTCTCGATGGCGAGAGTGGTCTACTATTAATTGCACAATCTGGTACAATGATGCTGAATGTAAATCTAATGGCTATGTCGATGTCAACGGTGTGGACGACGAGGATGAGGCTATGGCTGAAAACTGAATGCTTTGAATCGGTACTGTTGCACCAAGTCGGGGCTGATCTGCTATTGTGTCTTTGTATGCCAAAAACGCTATCTTTGCTGGGTCTTCAACTGCTGAATTTGCTGATGCAAACACTGGTATGGCTGAGTGGAAAACGCCAGGTTCATGGGCTGTAATCTCTGTGCAAAATGCTACTGAAGGCTGATATGGCTGATGCAAAAACGTTGCATGGGCTGCTTTCAAAAATGCTGAAGGGGCTGCTTGAAAACGGCCAGGCAGCAAGGGATCAAAAACGCTAGTAGGGCTGAGTACTGTAGCTGCAAAAACGCCAATGCAGGGCTGTTGTAAACGCTGAATAGGCTGGCTGTTTTGCTTGCTGAAAGCGCCTGCTGCTGTTGACAGAAAACGCTAATGGCTGAGGTTCTCCAAGGCTGAAAACGCTGATGCTGTTGAAGCAAAAACGCTAGCTATGGTGAGGGTCGTCTTGCTGAGAAGGGTCTCCAGAGGGCCTGCTGCACTCGAGTGCCTGATGCTCTCCTTCTTCTTCTGCCAGATAGTGCTAGCCTTAGGTTTGCTTATATACAAACTTAGCAAAATTGCCCTACCTACTTTCCAACAAAAGTCACTTATTTAAGTGAAAAATGTCAAAAATAGAGAAAATAGGTCTATGCACGGTAAAAATGCTCTTGATGGGATCTCATGGGAATCTGATGGTCATGCTGTGTGCAACCAGAGGATATGCATCTAATCTAAGTGTCTGGACATGCACGGTCTGCGAACAGACTCACAAAGGTGCCAGATCACTTCCTATTCTAGACTGACTTGACTGAACCCAACCCTGGTCATGCTGTAGCTTGTCCACGGACACATAGGGTTGGATGTGTCACGTACATAGAAAGAGAAAGAGCAACTCAGAAAAGAAAGATGCACGATCCAAGCTTACTTCTCAGGAGCGGGCTCGCTTCATCAGGGAGGGGAAGTGCTTTGGATGCGGGGAAACTGGACATATCTCCGCGAAGTGCCCTAAAAAGGCACATGAAGAACAGATGACAAGGATGACGAAAGGCTTGAGAGTTCGAGAGCAGCGGAGGAACGTGGAAGGAAAGGCAAGATAAAAACAGGACTGGTTCTAGATTCCGTGGGTACCGATCCTGGCACGATGGACGAGAGTACAGAACTTTGCCGAGCTTGGGGCAAAGTGAAAGACCAAGAAGCCCTGATCTTCTTTGATGGAGGAGCCAAGGCAAACTTTGTTTCACTTGAATTGGCGGCGCGGTTCGAGATCACTCCCGATCGCATGGGACCACTTGTGGAGGTTGTTCTAGTGGCACGCGGCAGGGACGTAGCCATCACACCTGTCATTGGCAAACTTCGGTTGCATTGTCAGGGGTATTTGGGGCGTGAGGACTTTTACATAATGCCTCTGGAAGGTTGTGATGCTCTCTTGGGAATTCCCTGGTACCACAAGAACAACGCGGTGGTCGACTATCGGGCGAGGAAAGCGACATTGACTAGAGAGAAGGGCAAAACCATTGTACTCGATATAAAACTGCAGGGCGAGTCTGTCCCTATTGTATCGGCTTCGGCCATTTCTAAATTAATGAAATCTAGTCTGTTTGTTTACTCGATCTTTTTGAAAGAGTCGAGTGATGAGGATAGGACAAATATGTCTGAACTTGATAAAGAACGCCAAGATTTTCTCCACTCTCATGCCGATTGCTTCTCAGAGGGCCTGCCAGACGAGTTACCACCTGCTCGTCTTGAAGATCATACTATTGATCTGATACCTGGAAGCACACCACCGAACCGGCCACCTTATCGTGTAAGCCGAGCACAGAACGAAGAGATTATGAATCGAGTGAAAGACCTCTTGGAAAAGGGTCTTGTCCAGCCTAGTACTTCATCGTATTGCTCTCCAATGTTGTTGGTTTTGAAGAAAGACGGATCTTGAAGAATGTGCATCGATTATAGAGCTCTCAACAAAATCACGATCAAAACAGATTTTTATTCCTAGGATCGATGATATACTCGATAGATTACAGGGATCCTCGTGCTTTAGCAGGATTGATTTGAAGAGTGGATATCATCAGATCAGAATCGCGCCGGGAGATGTCTACAAGACAGCCTTTCGGACGACTTTTGGGTTATTTGAGTTTTTGGTGATGCCTTTTGGCCTAACCAATGCTCCCGCGACATTTAACCGGATGATGGACAGGATTTTTCAAAGAGTACAGGGTATTTGTTGGCACTTTCTTTGACGATATCATTGTTTTCTCCAAGAATGAGGCAGAACATAGAGATCATTTGTTTCAAGTCTTTCAGACATTATGAGATCACAAGTTAGTGATTAATGCAAAGAAAAGTGAATTTTTCCTACGAGAGATACACTTTTTGGGACACATTGTGTCAGCAGCAGGAGTGCAAATGGATCTGGCCAAGATAGAGACTATCCGTGATTGGCCCGATTTGAAGAATGTCCATGAAGTTAGAAGCTGCTTGGGATTGTGTTCGTACTACAGGCGGTTCATTCGAAAGTTTGCAGAGGTTGCTTTCTCTTTGCATGTTTTGACGCAGAAAGGAGTCTCTTTCTTGTGGGGACCCACAGAGGTGACTGCCTTTCAGACTTTGAAAAATTGACTACGGGACCAGTTTTGACTTTGTCGGACTTGCAGAAGTCATTTGAAGTATATTGTGATGCTTTGTGGTCGTAGTCTGGGTCCGGTCTTGATGCAAGAAGGCCATGTCATTGCTTACGAGAGCCGATTGTTCTCAAGGCCGGAATTGACAGCACAGATTTATGAGAAAGAGCTCTTGGCGGTTATTCATGCTCTTACTCAGTGGCGGCACTATCTACTCGGAGCAGACTTTACTGTCTTTACAGACCATCAGAGTTTACGCTACTTCTTGTCACAGAAGCAGCTTTGGGAAAAGCAGATGCGGTGGGCGAACATCTTGTCACAGTTTCACTTCCAGATTGTCCATGTTCAGAGACAGAAGAATTTGGTGGCAGATGCTTTGTCTCGGAAGCCGTTGGTTCTGGCTATTTCCATGATATATCATAAGAGCTTCGAGGATATGGTCGATCAGTATGCCACAGATCTAGATTTTGCAGACGTTTTCACACGGATACGGGATGGGGAGACAGTAGCGGGATATTCCATTCGGGATGGCTACTTGATGAGAAAAACCATGTTGTGCGTTACACAGCCATTGAGGGAAAAGGTTAGGACCGAATGCTCCTGTCCACCTTTTACGGGTCACAGCGGCGTTGCTACCACCATGAAAGGGGTAGAGAGATATTTCTTTTGGCCGAGACTCAAGAAGGATGTGGACGAGTTTGTGTGTCACGTGACACATCCAACCCTATGTGTCCGTGGACAAGCTACAGCACGACCAGGGTTCAGTCAGTCCAGTTAGTCTAGATTTAGAAGTGTTCTGGCACTTTTATGAGTCTGTTCGCAGACCGTACATGCCTAGGCACTTAGTATAGATGCATATCCTCTGGTTGCACACAGCATGATCATAAGCATTCCCATCAGAATCCTTCAGGGGAATTTTCCAGTGTATTTGACCTATTTTCCCTATTTTTGACATTTTTCACTTATTAATTTAACTGACTTTTGTTGGAAACTTTGTGACTAGTGCCCCATACTTCACTCCACTAGTACTCATTCTCTTTATGCCATAAAAGTTAATTAAGCTCTCCAGTTCTCGTTTCCAAAGTCTCTAAAAATTTCCTTTTTTGGGGAAAAGAGCATGGTAATAATGCCTTGAAGCAGCTCAAGGCATTATTGTCACAAAACCTTTCCCTGAAGTTGTCTATGATGCACCTCACAAAATCTTTTTGAAAACAATGCACTTGTCTAAGTCAATGCCATCATGTTTTCTAGATATGGTAATGCTTCTGAATTCGTGGCCTCTAATGGAAGTTCTAAAAGCATGCATTTGACCCCTTGGAGGCCCATACTTGGGAATGATGTGATAACTATGCCTATCTTGGATTGATGCATTCATATCTACCATAGGATCATCAAGAAAAAACATTTCCAATGCTCTTATTTCAGTATCTGTAAAACTAGTCACAGCGGTAACATTAACCTCTTTACTTTGAAAAACTCTACTTAGCATACTAAGACGATATCTGACAAAATTTGTAAATTATACATGAACTCAAATTTTGAAAGCTTGTCAAAGAGAGGGTTCTCAGTTTTAGTGTACGCCAAAACCGCTTCATAAGAATCACACACTTTCTTCACAACCATTTGTCTACTCAACCAACGCCTGGCATGGATGCAACTAAGATGCAACACCCATTACACTCTCCTTGCAAAGCCTCTAGTGCTTTTGTCTTTATAGCACTTCGTGAGAAAATGGAGGCAATTGAATTCATGCATGCATCTATGTTTTGAGTGACTGGGTATTGTTTGACGGTATCAGCAACACAAGCTTGTCCTATGGGCAATACAACGAATTCTTGTCATGAAAGGGTTCAATCTTTTGAAGCCAGTAGCAACCCCAACATGACAACCAATCATTGCTGCTGCACCATCAGACCCAAAACAAATCATCTTGGTGACATCAAGATCATACTTGCTCATAAAAGCCATACATGCATCAAACATACAAGATGTGGTCCCATTGTCTAATTCTATGAGTCCTAAGAACATGGTGACAGGCTCACAGTTCTTTAGAAATGAGACGTATACAATCATGTTCTACTTATTTCCAACATCTGTTGATTCGTCAAGCATAAGACTAAAGAAAGGAGACAACTTGATCGCAGATATTTGAGCCTTTAGAATAGACTAACTTATATATTGCACAAACATAGCACAAGCTTTATCATTCCTATATATTTTCAATGGCACACATTCACGATCAACAACCTCTCATAGGTTTAAATGGTGCTCATAAGAGCAAAAAGATGAATCATGCTTGGCCACTTGATAAGCTGCAGCAAACATAATTTTAGATGCACGATCGGCCTTGTCTTTTGTTTTTTTCTAAAGTTTCAATAATCAGAATTTTGTTTGCCCCACAATGATAGGCAGCCAATTTATGTGCATTTGTTTTAGCATGGTCCGATAATGCACTAATTTGAATGTTTATAGATCCCGATTTTCCAAATTTTTGTTTTGTTTTTGGGTCTTGTTTACAAAAAGCACAAAACATACGAGGTCCTTTACAATAAAAAAGAGCCCAATTAGAGATTCTAACCCATGCTTCATTCCATTCAGCTCTAGCCCGTTGCCTTCTTAGCTTTTCCCCATCCCCTGCAAGAAAATCTTTCTTCTTAAATTCATCATTAACCAAATCAAAAACTTCGTTTTCACAAACAGTAGATACTTGCCTTTTAGAGATTACCTTCCTCTGCTTTGAGCTAGAGGCCCCACTTGATTTGGATTGTGTTTCACGAACAAAGCCTCGCATCCCAAGCAAGAAAGATTGAACAAAGTTTGACATCCTACATGGAATATACAAGACTTTCTATCATTTGAAACTAAGCATGAAAAGCAAGCATAATTTTTTTTTCTTGTGTAAGTCTTACTTGGATTGATTAAGGTGTAACCTTCCAAGGTGTTACGATTGTGACTATGTTGCAGTATTACATCTACTCCTAGTTGCAGATACGTGAGGTGCCATGCCAAGGAGAACCCCTACGTTTGGATGGTCACGACCCTTCGCTCAAGAGACGTGCCTCTTCGCCAAAAGCCACACTCCTTCGACGATTGGTCACACCCCTTAGCTCTACGGGTGTGACTCTTCGCCCAATGGTTGTAGCTCTTCGCCGAAAGGATGTGTCTTTACGTCTAAAGTCATGTCTCTTCACCAGGAGACTTGTCTTTTCATTCGTATCTCTTCGTCTCCTATATAAGGAGCCTATTGTACTCAGTTTCAAGCAATCATCAATCAATCAACACAGAGTCTTCTAAGTCTTGTTTCTGAGTTCAGTTCAAGTTTCTTAAGTCTTAATCATGAGTTCAAGTACTTAATTAAGGATTAGTACCTAAAATCCTTACAGTGGTATCAGAGAAATTTTTTTTCCCGGGACCTGAAGGTTGTGAGCCTCTCGCCCTCGCCGCTACCCTCTCCCCCCCTTCTCGGAGTTGCATGGAAGCAGAAGAAAGATGGAAAATACATAGCCCAACATGAGGTAACCTCAAACCTTCTCTTTTAAATAAATAAAGTAAAGCAGAAGACGGAGATGGGTGTTGCGGCATACCGGCTGCAATCCTGGAGTATGCCTCTCCATTAGGTGGTGCCTATTCGCCTGGACGAGTTGCGTCTTTTACCATGAAGAGTCGCACCCTTACCCTGGTATGTGCATCTGGCATGCCTCTGAGAGAGAGAGAGAGAGAGAGAGAGAGAGAGAGAGAGAGAGAGAGAGAGAGAGAGAGAGAGAAGAATACGACACCAGACGGTTGTCAAACCCTCCTCCAAGGGGCCCCTCTCTATGACGAGAGAGGTCTATGCTATTGATTGCACAAATCTGGTACAATGGTTTAGATGCAATGGACTTGCCGACGATGTCGACGACAATGATGACGACGACGAGACGGGCTGAAATCTGAAAACGCTAGGGGCTGAATTCTACAAATCTGCTAACTGCTGAATTCTGACACTGTGTCGGCGAGGATGGCGATGGTGACGACACGACGACGATGCGCTGAAAACACAGATGCTGGAATCTACGAACAACGGGCTGAAACTGAAAACGCTAGCTGATCTGACCGTGCGGCGAGGATCTGTTGCAGGTAGGTGAGATCTACGAGGTTTGGGGCTGATCTTGCGGAGTCTAAGTGCTGAAAACTGAAAACGGTAATGACTAGGGCTGATCTGTCGCCGGGAATCTGCAAACATTGATGCTATCTGCAAGAATGCAAAAACGCCAGGCTGAATCTGGGATATGCAAAAACGCCATGGCTGAAACTGCTGTAGAAAAACGCTAGGCCCGGTTTGCTGTCAAAACGCTGGTCTTGATCTGCTGCTGGTTGGACACGCTAGGTTACCTGTCGGTCTTGCTGAGAAGGTGCACTGTAAGTTAATGAACTCTTGCTACCTCTTCAGCCAAAAAGTGCTAGCGCTAGGTTTCTATTTATACTTGCTTAGCAAAAATAAGCTATCCAGTTTCCCAACAAAGTCACTTATTGATAATAAGTGAAAAATGGATAAAACAATGAAAATGGGTTTTGTGCAGTGTAAAATGCTCATGATGGGTACTGATTGTCATGTTGATGATCATGCTGTGTGCAACCAGAAGATATACAACTACTCTAAATGCCTGGACATGCTCGGTCTGCACACAGGGTCACAAAGGTGCTAGAACACTTCCTAAGCTGACCTGAACCCTAGACCTAAAGTAGCTTGTCCACATGCACATAGGGTTAGATGTGCACGTGACAGTTCTGGTGATGCTTCTTAGATTCTAATTTGCATTCACGAGATGGGACCACCTCCATGTCATGAGGTCCAACCTCAATTCTCCCTTGGTCTTTGGCCTCAAATGCCACCATCTCCACGTCGTCCACCCGACGGTTATCATACTTATTACTATAATTAGGCTCTGTCACCTGCTGCACGAGCAAAAAAGCCTTCAAGAAGGGTAGTTCTCCAATCCAACTTTTCACTTTCTTGGGACTTCAAGATTCTAAAAGGCCTTGAATTTCCTTTAACGATTTGAACTTTGATGTCACCTTCCACAACTTCACCGAATCATTGGAGTTTATAAGAGTTATATTCTCAAGGACAAGGCTATGCTGTACTTTCTATAGAGCCGTATGGACCAAAGACTTGGCAAGAATTCAAGACTGCATTTTATGAGAGTTTCTTGAATGAAACTTTTGAGCTGTACTAATTTCCTGTTGCATGCCATACATATTTTGGACACCCACAACCAATGAATTTGGGACACTTTCTTGCTTAATATCTAGTTTTTTGCGATTGCACATATGCTACAAGATTGAGAAATACACAGTTGGATTTACCTTTTCTTCTTCGGATTATTGCATTGGCACAGTGGTGGCCAACATGAGACAACTCATAGCACATGCATGAGTCGGCTACCAAATCATGAAGACAGATATCCGTGTTCCATGCAAATTTTGTGTCATATTGACGAATAGCAGAAGGGAATTATATTGAAACATTTGTTAGATTTACACCACTTTGCTGCTTCACATAGGTCTACAACATACTTGTACGGCTAGTATGTCTCCGGGCTGCCCACCCATGTATAGGTTGCACTTTTGTCCGCCCTCCCAGTATGGACTTCCTTGGGCACTGTACCCATTTCATATAGTCTGACATACGATTGGCATTGTATTGCAGGTCTTCTGCTCTGGTAGTCATGGGGGGCTGATCGCCCCCTTTTCCACACACCAGCGTTTTTGTGTCTCTCCTCTCTCTCTCTCTCTCTCTCTCTCTCACGCCAAGTTTGGTAGATTGGTTATGCCATTTCCCTCTTGAATAACAGGTTTTGAGTTCAACTCTCCTCGTCGGATAGATCTTTAAGGTCTCTTGGGATAGTTTCCTACGACGTTAAAACTCTCTCTCTCTCTCTCTCTCTCTCTCTCTCTCTCTCTCTCTCTCTCACGCTTCCGCACAGGTGCACTCACATGGTATCAGAGCTTCAGGCTCTTCATGTCCAGGCGCATCTCCGCATCAGGTTTCTCTCCCAAGATTAGAGAAAAAGCTGCTCCTTTCCCTTTCGCTTTCTTTGGCGTGCCTTCTCAAAACGTAAGAGCACCCAATCGTCTTCCTTTAATTTCAATTCTCGTTGAACTCGAACCGTTGCCTTCTTCTGTTGTTCTTGAGATTTCGCCAAAGCCTCCCGGACCTTGGCAAAAGCAGTGTCCAAGTCCCTCGTGTATTGGTCGGCTTCAAAAATCTTGGCCTTAGTGCTGAGAAAAGGTGGAACCTTTGGAGCATCTTCAATTATCTTAGATGGCGTATTCCCCGTTGAAGAGTGAACCGTGAACCATGTTGTTGTAGGCAAATTCCACCAAAGGCAATTTTTTTCCCATTGAGTCTTTTGATCAGAGCTGTAATACTTTAATAAATCGAGAACAATCGAATTTGCAATCTCAGATTGCCCATGTGTTTGCGGGTGGAATGATGACGAGAGCCGCAATCGTGTGCCAATGTTCTCCCAAATAGCCCTCCAAAACACACGTGTATTGGATATCTATGTCGGAGACTATTGTCTCAGGCATGCCATGTAATCAAAATATTTGCGCAATGAACAGTCTCGCTAAATGGTCCGGGACTATTTTCTTTATTGGAATGAAGTGAGCTTCTTGCTAATTTTGTCAATGACGGTCCTAATGCCATCGTGCCCACTCTATGTCTTCTGTGGAGGACCCCTCTCCACCCGTGATTTTTGCAGATCCACATGGCGATCACCTTGTGGCTGCAAAGGCTAGCCTTCTCAGACTGTTTCCTCGTAGGAACACCCCTCCCTCTACCTGCGTTTTCAGCCAGCACATCTGCATTTTTTTGGACAGCAGCACCTGCGTTTTTGGGGCTGAATTGCCAGCGTTTTCAGGACAATAGGTCAGCATTTTCAGAAGAGGGGGGCAGCATTGGGCCTTGCCCATTGGATCTTGCTATTCCTACCCGGCTTGGCATCCGGCGTCTTGCCGGCAACAATCCTCTTCTTATTTTCAGATTTCAACCATATACCACTGCTGTTTTCTCTGTTTCAGCCCTCCGACGGCTCTACACATAGAGATAAATCCTCCCTAGACCCTCCTCACCGCTCCAGATCATGCCGGGAGCGTACGAGCATGCTGAAAATTGCTGGACAGCAGCGTTTTCATCACCTCGCAGTTGCGTTTCTGGGTGGACAGCAGCCACATGGTTTGTGTTTTCACAGAGGATGAAGTTACCTCCTGCCAGGACACCATCTGGTGGTGGTCCATGCGGTCTCTCAGTGACTGCTGTAGTACACGGTAGTTCTGACATCAGCTTGATCATCTACGAGCGTACAATCCTTGGGAGATCCATTCATTCGAGCCATCATTCGGCAGTTGTGCACTCCAAAGGGGATGGCGACTTGTGGTTTGTTTTGGACATAGCTATGCACTCATTAGAGGAGTTCACACAAGATATGGCCATGCCAATGGCATATGGGATTCTGACATTCCCAGAGAAGACACCACCATCTTGGGTGGACAGACACTTACCACTTGACCTCGACACATTAGATCACTTGCTTACACACGAGCATCGATATGGGCTTAGGGAGAGGATCTTGGATCTCTCCTTGAACAGGTTCATTGCTTGGATCTACATATTGGAGTGGGACTTCAGTGCTTTGGACTCTCTTGGAGAGTTTGCGAGCGAGATGCAGGAGATCAAGCATCCTGCGACTACATCCGGAGTCACCCGGAGCTTGGCTTGGATGGTAGTGCAATTGCTCTTCTACTCCTGATCATTTGGATCGCTACCTTCAGAGTTGTTTACGCTCACCCTCGGTAACCTTACAACAGATTTATCCCCCGACCTGTGTAGTAGGCCACTCCCAGTTCATTCACATCGAGAGCCACACCGAGTTGCGGTTTGGTGGCGTTGTTGGCGCATATTTTGTTTTGGTTGACACCGGAGGATTGGAGGCAAGAGATAGTAGATACAGGCAAGACGGTGCAGACAGATTGGTTTGGCCTTTCCTCTTCTTAGAGGATCTTCACAGTGCAGATTGTTCAATTTGGCTCCCCTTCTTCATACAAGATGATCACGGTGCATACAGCCTGGTATGATCACACCTCTTCTTAGAGGCCCTGCACAGCGAAGACTATTGAGTCTGGCTTTTTTCCTCATCTTGGATTACACTACATACTGACAGGACACCATCTGGTGGTGGTCCGTGCAGTCTCCCGAGGGGGGCTGTTTAGTCTGGCTTTCCTTGTTTTGGAGGGAGTTTACGGCGCATATTGTAACCGGCCTGTTTAATCCAAAAAGGGCGATAGACCTTAGACTTAAACTTTATTTGCTTTCACCCATTTAATTTGTCGCCCTCGAAGTTTATAATTTGCAAATAAGATGGGAAAGATTTGAAAACTGCCGCTCGCTGCTGCTGCTTCACCTGCGCACGCCATCGCTCCACCCCCTCTCCTCTCCCTCACCTCAGCCCGCTGCCTCCCCCCCCTGCCCTTCTGCCCCGTTGCCCACCCCCGTGCTGCTTGCTGCTTGAGCCGCCCCCCCGTCAGCCCGCCCGCTGCCTGCCCCGCGCTGCCGCCCCCGTCACCCCCTCCTCCTGCTGCCGCCAGCGCCTCCACCCTCCCGAACCCGCTGCCCCTCCCGCCCGCCTCGGTTTCTCCCCGTCATCCCCTGCAATTCGGTCTCCTCGGCACTGCTTCATTTTTTTGGGGCAGTGTCTCCTGCGCCTGATTGCAGCGTCCACCCGTCGCCCTCTTCTTCGACACAGCAGTAGACACAGATGGAGGCTCCAGCTTCGCCACAGAGGGACTCGCTAGAAGCCCCCTCGCCCGACCCCGCTGAGCCCACCATTCGACTTGCTCTCTCGCCGACAGAGCAAGCGAGCCTTGCCGCAGAAGTAGAGCGAATGCAGGTGACTTCGGTCATCTGTAAGATTCTCGGCACTCGACCTAGCACAGGAGAGCTGCGAGACCTTCTCCAGGCCCGCCTTCTCGCAGAGGTGGGCAAGATCTTGGATGTCCAAATTCTCGGACGGGGGTACTATCAGATCGAGTTCGAAACCTCAGAGATGGCGTCCAAGGTCATAGCTATGAGTCCACTGGCCATCCGAGCATCACGCGCCCACTTTCGACAGTGGCGACATGGTTTTGACCCGACTACGGATGTTCTAGTAGAGGAGCCAGACATCCCCATCTCAGTCTGCTTTCCTGGTTTGCGGAGGAAGTACCTACCACTTCTTTCCAGGATTGGCTCCGCCATCGGGACTATGCTGGAGACACCTCGTACGGCAGCATCAGTAGTTGCCAAGGCGGCTGGCATCCCCTAAGTTCGAGTTTTGATCAGAGATACCCACACGCTCCCGAAGGTCATCCTTCTGCCTCGGGTGAGTGGGGGTTGGTTTAGACAGAATGTGGAGTACTCAGGCCTCTCGAACCAGATGGGACACCTTGCGAAGGCCTGTCCACGGAGGAGACCACGACCTGCACGTCAGCCTCAGCCCTAGCTTGCCGTAGCCACAGCCAGCGGCACAGCGCACAGATGCAAAGCCACCCTCCGAGGCTGGGGCTCCAGCGGAGGAAGGGTGGCAGCAGGCCCGTGGCCGTCGACGCCAGGGCCACAGCGACAGCCTGGCACTCAGAGTGGCCCTCAGGTGCCTACTTAGCAGCGGTTCCTACGGGGAACCGCTTTGGTCCTCTTGAGCAGGAGGAGTCCCCTACGCCAGCCTCCACCTCAGCTTCACCCTCGACAACCGCTCCCCCTTCAGAGTTTCCCTCCTCCTCCTCATCCCCCCCCCCCCCCCCCCCCCCCCCCCCCCCCCCCCCCCCCCGCCCTCTGCTCCCGTCGCCTCTCCACCTCGCCCCTCTACCTCTGTCGCTCCACCCCGCTCCTCTTCTCCTCCGCTCCCCCCAGCTCCTTCTCCCCCCCCTCGTGCTCCAGTTCCATAGTCGACTCAGGAGACTGGTCCCTCTCCGGTGGCTAGGAGATCTCTTGGCAGTGCCTTTGCCACGAGTCGCCTAGCGAGAGAGGGTCAGCCCTTCTTGCGGCCCCCTTTGCAGATTCAGACATCTTCCCTTGCAGCTATCCCTCTTGGTTTGACGAGCATTGACCTCCGACGCCGCTCGGACTTCTTCGACTACGGGTTCACTCGCTTTCTCGGCGATTCCGCAGCAGACCACGAGGCAGCCTGCTTCAGGGTCCATGCTTTGTTCCTTGCCGCAAGGGGGACAAAGGCCTTGGACTCAGCAGTTGGTTTCTCCTTCCCCCTCTGTGGTAGGGCCGAGACAGAGTGGTCCCTCGACTCAGTGTTGGGATGGTTGCATACACAGGTTCTCGAGTTCTCTCATCACATGGGAGAACTTGGAGTTACAGATTTGCTGCAGACTTTGTGGCCATTGGCCAAGTTTGTGGTGACACCCCCAGACTCAGCAGGATGTAGGCACATTGTGGTGTACTTCTTTGCTGATATGCAGTGTTTGTCTTGCTATGTATACATTCATGAGGACTCCTGGACAGAGGAGGTTGCTTTACGCACGGCTCGCTCTGCTTGGGCTTGGGCTAGGCACTCACTGCAGTCTCGCCTATCTAGAGGACGCTCGGATGCGGATTACTCCCCATCCAAGCCAGCCTCGAAGATAGCCCGTCTTGCTGCTGCGGGTATCTGTTCTCTCTCGCTCCCCATGAGGATCGTCTCATGGAACGTGGAGGGACTAGGTGGGCCCCAGTTTCAGCGACAGCGGGGCCGATTGCGTCAGGAGCTTCAGCGTTGCCTTGTGGGAGGAGAGATTGATCTCCTTATGCTTCAGGAGCACCATCTGTCTGAGAGCCGCATTCGGCGATGTGGTCAGATTTTGCGTGGACGATATGATACCTTTTGGTCAGCTGCTTTTGGACCTGGAGGCATCCAGGGTGGGGTATGCATGACTATTGTGGATTCATTGCAGCAGGCCATTGTGGGCAGAGGGATTATTGTGCCAGGCAGGGCTCAGTGGATTACTATGCAGGTTCAGGGTGGCCTTGTGGGCTTCCTGAACATCTATGCGCCCAATGTAGCGAGTGCTCGTGCAGAGTTTTGGTCACAGATTGTTGAGTCTTTGCCGCAGGCCGACCATTGGTGTGCAGGAGGGGACTTCAACATGTTGGAGGACCCTTCTGACAAGATTGGAGGCAGCCATGCTACTGTGCATGGAGTCGAGTTAGCAGCTTGGGAGAGGTTGTGTATGACTTTGAGGGTCTCGGATATATGGTAGCACTCTGGCTTTGTGAGGCCTCCACCCAGTCTTGCCTTCTCTAGATCGGACCGCAGAGTGGGAGGAGTGAATCTATCGCGGATAGATCGCTTCTACACTAGTGACCACTTCAGTGACTTGGGGGGATCAGTGGGCATCCTGGCAGGGACATCCTTCTCGGACCATGCACCAGTGATCCTCACAGTGGCAGACAGGCAGAGGAGTGGGAGCACGATGCTTCGCATCCCAGAGCGGGTCTTGTTGGACTCAGCACTCAGAGAGAGGGTAGAGGTTCTCTGGACAGAGGGCATGGACAGCCAGGTTCCACCTGCAGACAGAGTGGCCTTAGGCCTAGCTCAGCTTATCCACTTTTTTCTCCAGGAGTCTTTGGCTCTCCGGGCTGCAGCGAGAGAGGAGGAGTAGCGTCTCAGACGAGGCATTGCTTCACTACAGAGGATGCAGGAGCAGCATCCAGACAGTCCATGGTTGGAGGAGCAGTTACAGCAGGATCGTCAGGAGCTTGCTAGCACAGAGGAGAGGCGTCATGAGTTTGCCTTTCACCGACAGACATCTCAGTGGACTCAGGTGGGTGACAGAGTGACAGGTGCTTTTTTTGAGACTGTGGGATCTCGGTACTCTCATGCCAAGGTCAATCAGTTGAGGAGACCCGATGGGTCAGTTGCTTGTGAGCCCGAGGATATGCGTGCAGTTGCTACTGACTTTTACCGTGAGTTACTGTCGGTTGAGCCCCAGTCAGAGCGGCAGGATGCATGCAGGGAGCAGGTTTGCGCACAGATGCCTTATCTTGTGACAGAGGAGATGCGCTTTAGGCTAGAGATGCCACTTCAGCTTGAGGAGCTGCACACGGCTCTTAGGGCCCTCCGTCGTGGTAGCTGTCCAGGTGAGGATGGGTTGACTCCTAGCTTTTTCTTGGAGTATTGGGACCTGCTTGGCCCAGATCTTTGTAGTGCCTTTTAGTACATTTTGCACACAGGAGTGATGCCTGATAGCATGAGTGAGGGCCTGATTTACCTCATTCCAAAGGAGGGTGGCTCCTTGGATGAGATTCGACAGTGGCGCCCCATCACCATCCTCAACTCAGCCTACAAAACTCTTGCCAAGGCTCTGAGTTTGAGGATTCAGCCACTTTTGGAGAGCCTTATACATGGGACTCAGACAGGTTTTGTCAAGGAACGCAGTATCCTTGACAACATCTTCACTTTCTGGGAGGCTTCTGCCCTGGCACGGCTCCGTGGGGAGGACCTTGTGATTCTTCTTCTCGATTTTGAGAAGGCATATGACAGAGTTGACTGGGACTTTCCAGAGGGCACTCTACGCAGGATGGGCTTCTCAGATGCTTGGATCAGAGGGGTGTCAGCTTTGTACAGACATGCTCACAGTCAGGTGCTTTTGGCAGGAGGTAGAGGTGAGCGCTTCATGCTCACACGCTCGGTCAGAGAGGGTTGTCCTCTTGCCCCCTTTCTCTTTCTGTTCTATGCGGAGGCGATGAGTAGATTTTTGGTGTCATATCAGGTTGGTCTGCGAGGCTATTGGACGCTGAGTTTGCCGATGACTCAGGCTTGTACTTAGAGGGCCAGGATGCCAATCTGCACAGATGTGAGCAGGCTTTGGAGACCTGTTGTGCATCGGGCACACTGATCAATTGGAGAAAGAGAGTGGCTTTCTCGGTTGGCAGTGCCCCTGTGCCAGATTGGATGCTAGGAAGAGGGTTTCAGGTGGATTCCCCCAGGGATTGTAGTTCGGTACTTGGGTTGTCAGGTTGGTTTGGACTTGTCCCCTGAGCAGCAGATTGCTCCTCTTCTCCTGTCCATGAGGAGAAAGCTGTTACATTGGAGCTTAGCACGAATTTCGCTGGCTGGTAGAGTAGTAGTTGCCAACCAGGTGTTGTTGGCGACTATGTGGTACATCACTTCTTGCTGGATCTTCTTGAGTTCTTGTATCAGCCACGTAGAGAGGCTGATCAGGAACTTCCTTTGGTCAGGTCGTGACACTCAGATTGCCCGAGCCAAGGTGGCTTGGTCGGTCATCTCACTTCCTTGCCCTCAGGGAGGGCTTGGGATCATTGATCCAGCACAGCAGAGCAGAGCCCTTCTTGGGAAGTTCGTAGTCAGAGTTCTTCTTCCAAGAGAGGAGCCCTGGAAGGAGTTCTTGGTGCAGAGGCTTCGTGCCAGGGTGCCTCAGTCAGGAGGCCCTTGGCAACCTTCGACCAGATGGATCTTTACAGAGTTGTGCCGAGTTGGTTTGAGCAGGAGACTGGAGGACCGCTTCGCTGTGAGTTTGCTTCGACCTTGGGAGCTCTTACGGCGTGGCGTAGAGCAGAGACAGCCGACGTGCACGGAGGAGTGCCTACGGCAGCCCCTCGTCTGGAACCCCATGGTTAGCACTCAGAGAGGCCTCTTGGTTGGTAGTCGGCCTCATGTTTCTTGGGGTCCCATGGCAGCAGGTCCAGCGCGCTCTCTAGGTGACTTGCTAGAGTTCACAGGTTTGTCAGAGGAGGTGCAGGATACAGGGCATGAGAGGGGTGCAGAGCATGTGTCAGGACATCACAGTGTCAGTTCGAGCTGAGTGGCTCACGCCTCTTGAGCCAGTAGCACCCCGATGGATGGGAGCCTTCACACGACTGGAGGTTCTCATTTCAGACAGGGCCTGCTCAGAGTCTGTCTCAGCCCTGTTCTTCGAGCTTCAGGGTGGGAGACGACTACAGCGAGTTGCAGTAGAGGCCCCGCAGGTAGCAGAGTGCTGTTTTCAGAGGATCCGAGTAGTGGGCATCTGTGGGAGGACCTGCGTCATAGACCCTGACCCAACAGTCCTTGAGACAGGACGCTGGAAGCTATGGGCTTGGGAGTGTTGTCCGCTGGCACGAGTACAGTGGGATCGTGGTGAGTGGCTATGGAGGGACCCCTTCTCTTCTGCAGACCACCCAGGAGTCCCGTTCTTTTAGTACACTGTTCGACTGGGACGCCATATACTAGCAGCACAGAGAGAGGCCCTCCCCGCTGCAGCACGTCATTGGCAGGAGGAGGGTCTCACAATCGAGTTCTTGGCAGTTTTTTGGGAGAGGTTGTGGGACTCCAGACAGCCGAGCCGAGTCACCTTGTTTCAGTGGGGCTGGTCGCACATAGAGCCACAGCAGTAGGGAGCTGGCTAGTGCATAGTGGTCTCTCGGCCACATGTGCAGCTTGTGACCATTTGGTGGAGAGTCAGTGTCACTGTCTTTGGGATTGTCCCTCGGCCCAGCAGGTGTGGCTACGAGTTCTTCGGCTGATGCCTGCTCTCTCCACGGCTCGACAGTACACTTGGGGGGCAGCGGCTTGGTCCACCCTCACGGGCCTTGCACTTCAGTTTGCTATCTTCCACCAGCAGGATGATAGTGATGCAGGGGGGGCGTCCTACACTCCAGCCTGCTACAGAGCTTACTCCACAGGAGAGGTGCAGTGAAGAGGAGTGTTGGGAGCTCATCAGTGGCCTGACACTTTGGTTCATCTGGCTGGCCCGCTGTTTCCCCACCTTTGAGGCTCGCCTTGTGCCACCAGCAGAGACTGTTCGTGACTTTTGGCTAGAGCTGATTCATACTCTCTGAGGACAGCTTGAGGGACTACAGGGCAGCTCCGACTGCATGCGGGAGCGCCGCGAGGCTTTCCTTCGACTCTGGCGCCCTGGGCCTTTCTATACCATAGTCCAGGGGGTGCTCAAATGGCACTACTGTCCACCTGTGTGGCTCTTCCCTCTCCCATCTCTTGATTTAGCCTCATTGTATATATGCTGTTTTTTCATTGGGAGTCTCCCCATCATGCTTGTTGTAGCCCTCTCTTGCAGAGGTGGTTGTAGCCCTATGGGAAGTTTTCATTAACTAATAGAAGGATCTTTAAATAAATTTGTCGCCCACTTTACCTATACCTTCAAGACACGACAAAGGGGAAAGGGATACAGGTTGCTAGATTGCACTTGTATAAGAAGACCGACACCAGATTGGCCCTTAAATAGGCGCCCCTTTCGGTATTTCTTTATTCTTTAAAAGAGGGAATAAAAGCTGTGGTTCCCTACAAGCTGCCCCACACAATCTGGGCTGAATTTCGTCCGTTTTGGCCCAATTTCGGCAACATAACTGTACTAGGACCCTTCACAGTCAGTATCCCTACGCATTAGATGACTTTCCCGACGCATACAGACACTTTGCAAAACCTGGCGAGAATCTGCAGCATGCTGAATTCTCTGTTTTCTGCCCCGAAAATGTGCGAGATCACCTGTAGAGCGGTCCCCTCGCGTCCCCGAACCTCCTGGGGGTATTAGGGTCCGTTTAGAGCCGAAACCCTAAACCTGCAAAAATAGACAGCAGGCTGTAATTCACTGTTTCGGGCTCCGTTTCACTTGCTGGTCGCATCCGTAGCAAGTCCTCGAGCTCCCGCACCTGTAGGGCTAGTTGCCCTTTGAATCGGACGGGATTTCGCACGTGAAACCTCTCCGAATTCACCTGTACCTGCAGGTGATTAGCCGCTAGCTAATCCAGTACCTGTGCAAGAGGCTCTTGCCTCGGCAATCGCGCATGAACCCACATAACTGTACATTGGTCAAATGAAAAGCCCTCTAGAGGGGCATAACATACTGCTCATAGGGGAGAGAGAGAGCAGTGCGTAGCATGCAGGGCATCACTCCTGGCACCGCACTGTACATAAGAGGGAAAGGAAGCACTCCATAGCTCTTGCAACCTGTTGCAATCCACCTACAGTTGAAAGGGGCAGAAGTGCTCACAGAGTGGCACCTTGCCCAGTTTTCGATTTTGGCCAACTTGGCTAAAAATATCTCAATTGGTTTGTCAGTTGACTTGGCAACAGAGCAATAAAATGTTCCTCTTGTCATTCCAGAGCTAATGACGCGAACACATTTTCAGGTCCAAAATAGCAGTTCCCTAAATTTTAGGAGATGCTGCCATTGTATCTTTCTAGGTCATCTGACCCTCTTTGTACACTGCAGCCACACCAAGAACTGAAATGTAGCCTACGTAGCAAAGGATTCCACTTTGGCTAGTCAATGACCCCACTTTGGCTGACCATAGTCCTTGTCCAACCTTAGTGCTCTCTTGTCCTCGGGCCTGGACTCCCTGTGAACAGTTCCACACTAGCTATGCAATGCAGGGCAGTTAGATTTCTAGAGGGGTGTTTCCAAAAAGTGAAAATAAATAAATAATAAGAAAGAAATCAACAAAAAGGATAGATAGTAGTCACATGCTGGTGACACATATTGCTACATCTCGCCTTCCAGGAGTTTTACACAGCTAAGCCACCTTGCCACCTTGGGTTGCAGGTTCATGCATTGACAGGCTTCCGGTCATTCTCAAGACGTTTCCTGGGCTTCTCCATTTTTTCAAGACAGTTTGACTACAGACACCACAGATCCTATTGGGAAAGACACTTGCAGGTCTATTGGCACTTCTATTATGACAAGGAGTTGTTTTCACACTCAGTTCGGGACCTTCACGCAGTATCTTCACCCTGTATTGGCGGAGTACATCAGTTTGCTACACTGCTCGTTACGACACTTCACCATGGAAATTTCTCTGAGGTTGGGACACCCCAGACTACTGCAGACATCGCAGTAGACATCTTTATCATTTGCCTCACATCTTTGGCTTCATGGGCTTTGCTCAACATCCGGTGCTGAGGGGGTGTTATATTTACAGCATTCTGTTGCTTCACATAGGCCTACGACATACTTGTACGGCTCGTATCTCTCCGGGCTGGCCACCCACGTATAGGTTGCACTTTTGTTCGGCCGCCTAGGCGGTCGCGTGCCCAGTATGGACTCCCTTGGGAACTCCTATATATGGAGTCAGGGGGGTACCCATTTCATATAGTCTGACATATGATTGGCATTGTATTGCATATCTTTTGCTCTGGTAGTCATGGGGGGCTGATCGCCCCCTCTTCCACACACTAGCGTCTCTCTCTCTCTGTGTATCACATGCGATTATTCGAGCGGAGCTAGCAGCCCCTCCTATAGAGATTGAGGCTATTACCAGATCCGTGTCCTTTTTGCACAGCCTATGGGATACACGTGGAGGCAAATACGCTAGATTGGCTCTGGAGTCTTCTAGATAGTTAGCGACGCAGGGAGACACATCATGTTGGTATGCGCAGATGACCTCTTGGTTTCAAAGGCATAGTTTCAGCCTAGATAGACTGCCTCCTTTTTGGTATTCCCTGGATGCACCTTCACTACCAGTCACACGGACGGAGATCACTAGACTTATTCGTCAGGATCTTATACAGTTGGACACCAGGAGGACATGGGTAGAGCCAGTGCAGGAGTTGGGCATGAAGATGGCTTTCTACAAGGAGCATCTTCTCCAACTCTCGGGTGATGGGTTTGTGATTTGTCCGAGCTACATGGACACTCATCTGTCTCATAGTTTGCGATGCGCTATAGGTCAGATCCGCACATCCTCGCACCATTTGGAGATTGAGACGGGCAGATTCAGAGGGATACCACCGGAGAGCAGGATATGTAAATTATGCGGTACAGAGCCAGAGACAGAGTTACATTACATATGCCACTGCACTGTGTATTATGAGATACGAGGGCGCTTCCATTGCTTATTCAGGGAGGGCTTTGGACCCCTAGATAGAGTCATGAAGTATGAGGATCAGAGATGCCTTGGCTTATATCTACTTGAGCTACAGCGGCATAGGGATAGTCTGTTGAGGAAACATGGGACACGACAGTCACAAAGACCGATCACAGATTTCTTTGGATCGGGAAAGCCAGGAGAGCAGCCACCAGCGCAGAGTTGTGCCCGTGTCCATACCAGAGGCACCCTCATTGACAGGGCGATTGAGCTTGGGAGATCGAGGTGACCACGACCGAGACACAGGAGCACACTCCATCGACGGAGACTTCAGTAGAGGATCAGGGACATCCTAGCACGACATCCGGAGTGTCATTGAGAACTTACTCTACACTTCATTTTCACTGTCACTACTCACTTCTCATTTTTATTTTTTGCATTCAGTACCTTTGTACTTTTGTATTCAGACATTGTACTAGTTTCACCACTTTGTATCAGCTCGTCTCATAGGTCATTTTGGCCTTTTGAAGACGTTAATATATATCATATCATATCATCATATCTCTCTCTCACAAGCGCACTCTCACATAAATGGCTCGTATATACTAGGCTTTAGGCGAACGATCACACTCAAGATTCGATTATGGTTGGAGATAGACTTTTCGGTCCCTCATGTCTGTTAGCTAGGTAATTCGTGATTCACTTTGCCACCACAGAGTATGAGAATGGCTAATTGCATAGGAGCATACAATGTACATGTCTTTCATGTGTGTGCTATTTCCTTGTCTTTCATTTTGTGTTTCTCTTTCTTCCGCTTTCAACCTATGATTGAGGAGGATCGCTTTGAATTTACAGGGCTAAATATGACCAATTTACGGTTAGGGCTTTTGCGTTTAGACCGGAGACGTGACTCATCTATGCGCATGTTTGGCCAATCGCACTGTCATCATCCATGCCAATCTTTGTCATAGCAAGAATTCCTTGCCGTGCACTTGACCTCTTGCTCTTGATTCTTTGGTCTCTCTAGAGAAAATCAGCACTCTACGGAGTGCTAAATTTCGTGTAATCCTCAAGCTTATTGTTTTTGTTATAGAAAAGTGTAGTTTTCCTCTGTAGCAGCCAAGGATTGATTTTTCTCTCTTGGAAAAATTTTCTCTCTCTAGAATAGGATATTTCTAGTGGAATTTTTTCTCTCTTCACTGATCTCCCGGGGATTCGCTCTTTATAGAAAAGGACATGCCACCTACAAGCGGAGAGTTTCGGAAATCCCCTTATTTACGACTCATGTGAAGTAAAAATGACCCCCTTTCTACACTTTTACGACAGGTAGTTATTAAAATTATTATGCCCCTACCTTATATATAAGGTTTCGTACAATGTCTCACCTTCAAGTTTAAAAAAAACCAAACTTGATGCCATATATGTTGCATTTTTAAAGTCAATACCTTAATCATATTGGCTTATCTTCTTTTTATAGCGGCATGTAATGGGGTAACCACATATAATTCTCTAGCAGCAGTTAGATTGTTTACTATAAAAAATCCCTAATTTGTGTGTCTATATGTATTCTATCTATCTCCCAAAGAAACCCCTTCCCTTGCACTTAGGTGGTATGATAAGTTTCTCATGGTGAATCCCGGGACTGATCTTTTCCTAGGTGAAGACAGAGAGAGGATCTTGTTTTCTCTTCTCTCCTCTTCTTGTGGAAATACCCAAAACACTCTTTGTGCTTCAAAAAGCTGGGTTTTCAAAAAAGTAAAAATAAAATTTGTTTTTTTTTTGGGGGGGGCGGGGGGGGGGGGTTTACGGGAATTGACTTTTGGGGCTGCTTCCTAAGTGCCACTTGTTTTATAAAGCATGTGGACTCTGACACTTTTAGGGGTGTGCTTTTGCAGCAGTCTATAGTAGAGTCCTTGGTGTGTCACAAGGTGGTGCGGACACAAAAACACACACTTGGTGCATTAAGTCTGGATTTTACAAAGAAGACTTCCAATTCTTGTCGTCTGTTGTATACACAATCAGTAAACAAATACTCAGCCGGGGGTGCTAGCTGTGGCGGTTCAGGGCCATTTCCTCTCTTTTTGAGTGATCTTCTTCCTGACCATTTTTTTGAAATTTTCAGTCCCCTCATAGCCAGTTTCTATCAGTTTTTCCAGTTTCTGCATCTGGGCTTCCTCTCTTTTTTAGTGTGTTCCTGACCATTTTTTCAAATTTTCAGTCCCCTTGTAGCCAGTTTCTATCAGTTTTTCCAGTTTCTGCAGCTGGGCCTGCTTTTTATCAAAGTTTTACTTTCCTCTCAGTGTGCCTCCAGGATCGGGAGTAGTTGGGGGAATTTCAAGCAATAGAAATACAGCTTCTTCTTTGTGCAAACAAAGGAAATAGCTTCTCAAAAAGCATGGTGGACATGTAACAAGCTTGTGAAGTTGATCAATGATGATTCCGATTAGCAACATATTTATCACCTTCATGAATTATCGTTTTCATGGATTTTACTTATGCCTATATGACTTGTTCCACCTTATATGAAAAAGAACGCTCACACTGGCTACCTCTACTGAATAATCAACAAATTTCCCTTGCATTAAAGGCTCGGTGGGGGGGGGGGGGGGGGGGGGGGAATGGGTGCCATAAAAAACACCCCCTGACATGACATAAAAATTGGCATTAATATGGAAAATGCTGAAATTGCAGAAAAAGTGGGCAATCGGCTTAGACAATGCAATTCCTTGGTGACATGTACATGGCTTCCAGTGCTACCAAGAAAACCTGGTAAAACAGCATGAAAGGCATCCAAAAGAAGACATTTGTATCATCTATTTGAAGACAAAACGACAAATCCAAACAAACAAGTACAACAAAGAAATTCTGTGTGTATGTTGTGGATGAAACTTACATCCAATGCTAATATGATAGTGTTCCATGGATTTGTGTCATGTGATTGATGTACGACCCCATGGCACTTTCCCCATGCACCTTCTCCTTGGTTGCATTATGTTTATAAGCATGCTCTAGTGGTGATCTTTGCCTCTGAGTGGATTTAATACAGTACCCTAATGAAACTGAAAGTCTGTGGCTGAGAAGATGCCTATTCTTTTTCTGGGAAGGGCCTCAAGTCCAGAAGACCCTACCGCCGCCCTCCTATGGGACTCAATCTCTCTTTAATGTTAGACTTACACCACTCTGCTGCTTCACAGGTCTAGGGCATACTTGTATGGCTAGTATGTCTCTAGGCTGGCCACCCATAGTCTAGGTTGTACCTGGTCCGGCTGCCCGCGTTTGGGGCCGGCCACCCACTTTTGTCCGGGCGCCCACATATATTTCCATATATCATTTTTCTGTTGGGTCGTGGGGATTTTTATCAGGCCTTGCCCTACCTCCCCTTGGGCACCTATTTATGGGGGCAGGGGGTTACCCACTTCCACATCTCTCATCTCACAGAGATCACACGTCTGATTGTATTGTGTCTCTTGCTTAATCATGGGGGCTTGATCGCCCCTTCTTCACCATCTCTGGCGTTTGTCTCTCTCTCTCTCAGAAAGGGAAACAAATAAGGCAAGACAAATGGCGGCGCACTACATGGTCACAAGCAAGAGGATGACAGCCATTGAAAAGGAGTTGAAAGAATGCAAAGCCCACATGGATGAGTGGAAGAAAGAGAAGAATTTAATTCTCGAATGGAAAAAGAGGGAGGAACAGGCGAGGGAACTAGAACGCAAGGAGTTCCGGGATGAAATTCAAGCTTTAAAAAGTAGCATCTCAGCCCTTCGGGAGGAACTCGACGAAACCAAAGAGGGAAGACGCCTTGAAGATGGGGAAATTCAGCCATCAATGATTGACGAGCTGAATAGTATACGAGCACAAGTCAAAGAAATAAAGGAGGAAGGAGAAATGAAGACCTCATGGGTGGAGGTTCTCTCCAAAACACAAAAGAAAATGGACGAGGCTGAAAAATGGATTGAAGTTGTCAAGAAGGGAAAGGGCAAGGAAATTCCGACTACACCCGACATCATCAACAAAACACTAGAAGAGGAACAACGAAGAAGGGTACGCGCTCTACACGTGAGAGTGACCGGCCTAAAAGATTCAGATAAGGTGGACCAAGAGGTGAAGAGCCTCATGTCCATGATGGGGGTGGAGAAGCCCTCGCACACACAAGCTTGGAGAGTGGGCAAGAAGAGTGAAGGTAATGGGGAGAGTTCAAAAGGACGGGCTCTCATTTTACGCTTTCCCTCCATGGAAGAAAGGAAAGACTTTTTAAAGAAGAGGCCAACCCTCAACAAAACAGGTATCTTTTTAGGAGATGATCTTACGCTCTCACAGCTTGCACATATGAGAGAGGTCATGCCAGAGATTATAGCAGCAAGGGAGAAGGGGAAGTTAGCTTTCTACAGAAATGGACGAGTAGTGATTACAGAGCACCGCTCTACATGACGGTGCGAGACCTATGGGACCACTCTCAGGATGGCAGTTTGGAACTGTAATGGTTCGTATAGACTTGATGTGGGGGCCTTTGAGGATAGCTTCAGAGACAGAGACATTGTTTTCTACTCAGAGACTCATCAGGCTCCAGGACAGTTGATGCCGCACATATCAGGATACAGATGGGAGACAACTTGTAGGACATGCACCAGAACTGCACATGGGACTAGAGGATCAGGAGGTGTAGCAGTTCTTTTCAGAGAGGAGCTCCAACCACTATTGCACATAGTTCGGAGAGATGATCAGGCCAGATACTTGTGGGTGAGGCTGAGGGTAGAGACTGGACGTTTCTTGTACATCGCCATATGCTATTTTCCTCCCAGCACTTCAGTATATGCTTCACCCAGAGGACAGTCTCCTTACTCTGTACTTGATGATGATATCTGGGAGTTCTCCAGAGATGGAGACATCATACTCCTGGGGGATTTCAATGCCTGTACAGGCAGCTCACAGACAGTCTTCTATGACACATCAGAGGAGATGCTTAGAGAGCTAGAGCCAGAGGAGTTGGGACTTGAGAGATGCTCACACGACAGAGAGCATACAGAGTATGGGAGATACCTGAGAGAGATGACGACTACTCACAGTTTAGCCATACTGAATAGCTTAACGACTTTCCCATTGTCTACAGGTTTTACTTGTTTTCCACATAGACATGGGTCCAGCACTGTAGACTATGTTCTGACACATCCGAGCTTTATCTCTCACATTTAGGATTTCACAGTGGGGCCCAGGCCAGTTGGGATAGCAGTAGATCATGCACTTTTAACATTATCAGTCTCCTTTGAGTACAATACATCTCAGGCCTCACGGGGTGGTGGATATACACGCTATACTTTTACACCAGAGATTGACTCAGTCTATGTAGAGGAGATACGTAGGCTTTTATGCACATCAGAGCCAGTATACACAGTGGAGGAGATCACATCTATGCTGACAGTGACATTACATGGGGCAGCGACAGAGGCATACCCACACACTCAGCCTGGGCAGAGACGTCGTTCTGGGCACATGCCTCAGAACAACTGGTATGATGAGGAGTGTCGACAGAGGAGAGCTCAGATACAGCGGGACCTTACATTGGGAGTGATCACCTATAGACAGTCTCGCATTGCTACACGACGACTAGTGCGGCGGAAGAAGCGACCTTTCTTGGTCTAGATGGAGCAAGATTTATATCAGCTCTTCCTTAGTAGAGATTCAGGAGAGGCTTGGCGTCTATTCCATGAGAAGTCTCCCCCACCAGTGATTACTTCTACAGAGATATGGGGGCAGTATGCAACATCTTTATACACTGTACCTGGACAACCACCATTACCAGACCCACCACAGCCATGTCCGGCTACGAGCACCTTCTTTACCACTGAGATGGTAAAGGAGGCCATTGACAGGATGAAGACCAGACGGGCACAGGATCATGAGGGTTTGGTAGCAGAGCACATTATACATGCTGGGGATTTGTTGGCAGAGATGCTTGCACGGCTATTCAACCGTGTCATGTGTGAGGGTCTCCCTGAGTCTTGGAGATTATCTACTATTGTACCTATCTTCAAGACGGGTGACCCCACAGTACCGGGGAATTACCGTACTATCATGGTAGGACACACATTGGCACGGTTATATGCATCCATCCTCGAGCATAGGCTGAGCAGTTGGGCAGAGATTATGGGCATACGAGCACTTGGGCAGGCTGGTTTCAGAAGGGGTTTCTCCACACTAGATCATGTCTTTACACTCAGAGCTATCATTGAGGAGGGTCGAGCACATGGTAGACGGATATACTGCAGCTTTGTGGATTTTCGCAAAGCCTTTGACACAGTGCCGAGGGCCAGATTGATGCACCGGCTTATGGAATTGGGGGTACCCACAGAGCTGATGTGGGGGATCATGGCATTGTACAGTTCAGTGATGGGCCATGTACGCACATCAGAGGGGATATCCGACATAGTTCACTCCACCATCGGAGTGAAACAGGGATGCCCACTGTCCTCTACTTTATTTGGTATGTATGTTGATGGGGTCTCTGATTATATTGACAGAGGAGGAGATAGAGGTGCTCAGCTTGCAGGGACATGGATTCCTCTTTTATTGTATGCTGACGATATCGTGTTCATATCAGAATCGCCAGAGGGTATGCAAAGACATTTGGACGCATTGCATAGTTTTGCAGAGGATAGTGGATTGTCTGTCAACCTTGGTAAAACCAAGGTCATGGTATTTAATACCACGCCACAGTGGGTTAGGAGATCAGCACCTACTTTCGCATATGGACAGGACAGTATGGAGTACACTGATGCATACACATATCTTGGGGTGGTCTTTAGTGGACCGAGGTTCACACTGAAAGTGGCAGCAGACACTAGATTGACTCGTGCCTATGCAGCCCTAGGTGGTTTAGAGAGGATTTGCTCGCAAGTTCAGTTCCAGGAACCTCGAACAAAGCTCTGGCTTTTCGATACTTTGGTCGCTTCAGTTATGCACTATGCGGTTCAGGTTTGGGGACCGTCTATTGACAGTGTTGGATGGACTAATATGGAGAGACCCCTGATATCTATGATTTCTAAGCTGATTAGAGCCAAGGCCTCAGTCCCACATGACATCATACGAGCGGAGCTGGCTGCCCCACCTATGGAGGTTGAGGCACTCACCAGATCAGTATCATTTGTACACAGCTTATGGGACACCACCAGGGACAGGTATGCCAGGCTTGCTCTCGAGTCATCCAGACAGCTGGCATTACAGGGAGATACATCATGTTGGTATGCACAGATGAGCTCATGGTTTCAGAGGCATGGTTTCAGCATGGACAGGCTGCCCCCTTTCCAGTATTCTCTTGATGCACCATCCTTGACTCTTACACGGATGGAGACTACTAGACTCATTCGGCAGGATCTTATCCAGCTTGATAGCAAGAGGACATGGATAGAACCATCACGGGAGTTGGGTACGAAGAGGGTTTTCTATAGAGAACATCTTCTTCAACTCACGACAGACGGATTTGTCACACGGCCCAGTTACATGGACACACATCTATCTCATAGGTTACGATGTGCTATTGGCCAGATTCGCACATCTTCACACCAGCTTGGGATTGAGACAGGTAGATTCAGAGGCATACCAGCAGACAGTAGGATATGTCAGTTATGCCATGCAGAGCCAGAGATAGAGTTTCACTACATATGTCGCTGCACAGTCTACTATGAGATACGGGGACGCTTTCATTGTCTATTCAGAGATGGTTTTGACTCGTTAGACAGAGTCATGAGATATCAGAATCAAAGATGTCTCGGATTATTCCTACTTGAGATTCAGAGACATAGAGACGCTCTATTGAATGGGCAAAGACAGAGACAGTCCCAGAGACGCATCTCAGATTTCTTCAGTCTGAGTACCACAGAGTCAGAGGGGACACCACCACCAGAGAGCTCGGTTCCCACCCATACACACATCAGCGGTACTCTCATTGATCGAGCTATAGAGTTAGGGAGTTCGAGACGACCGCGACTGAGGAGGGGAGCCACGCAGCACCGGCGGAGATTGCGGCAGAAGATCCACAGGATTCTAGCACGACACCCAGAATGTCGATCGGGATAGGCTTCATGCTACTGCTATATTGTATCATGGTGACACTTATCCCCACTTTGTACCTTTATGGCATGATACCATTGCTCAGCCTACCAGCCACCCATAGGAGTCGGTAGCACTCCTATCAGTTCTTTGTTTGTAGTTTTCTTGTTTGTACCCAGACTTGGTACTAGACTCATCATTGTAATCAGTTGGTCTCATAGGTCATTTTGGCCTCTTGTAGACGTTAATATATCATTTCATTTCATTTCATTTCTCTCTCTCTCTCTCTCTCTCTCTCTCTCTCTCTCTCTCACGGTTCCGCACACACGCACTCTCACATGGTATCAACAGCTTCAGGCTCTGCCTGTTCTGAGGCGCTACATCGCATCAGGTTCTTCTCCCAAGGGCTGGATCAGCTAGCGTTTTTGCAAATTGGAGGCAGATCTGCCAATGGTTTTGCATCAGCCAGGCAAGCGAAGGAATGGGAGCATTTCTGTCGTGGAGGACCTCACCTCACCTACGTTTTTTGCAAGAAACATCAGATCTGCTGATTTCCTTGCTAGCGCTACATTTCTGAACATCTTTGTTGCGGAAAACCCCTCCAGATTCATTTTGCGTTTTTGGGTTTTCAGCCCATTTTCGGCGGTTTTATTGGTCACTCTGTGTCGTTGACACCTTCCACAAGTTGCTGGGCACCTAGGTTACCCATAAGGACTTTGTTTTTTCAGCAAACAGAAGTTTTTTGGTGCCAAAAAGTGCAGCAAAAGTGGAGGGCAAATTGACCTGCTTTTTTAGAGCAGGAGGGTAGTGCTCAGCTTCTGAACCCCGGATCTTGTCACCACCTACCCGGCTTTGCATCTGGTGCATTGCCGTCGAATATGCTCTCCGTCTTTATCAGATTTCAGTCATTACCCCTTGCTGTTTTCTTTGTTTTCAGCCCATCTAAGGCAGTGATAGTGATTCACCACCCTTCCCATACTCCTCTACCCCGCTCCGGACCATGCCGGGAGCGTACGAGCACGCTGAAAATCGCTGGACAGCAGCGTTTTCATCACCTCACAGTTGTGTTTTTGGGTGGACAGCAGGCGCATGGCTTGTGTTTTTACAGAGGATGAAGTTACCTCTTGCCAATGGTGGTCCGTGCGGTCTATCTGTGACTGCTGCAGTACACGATATCTTCGACATCGGCTTGATCATCTACGAGCGTACGATCCTTGGGAGATCCATTCATTTCAACCATCATTTGGCGGTTGCGCACTCCTGAGCGGGTGGCGACTTGTGGTTTGTTTTGGACACACCTATGCACTCATCAAAGGAGTTTACACGAGATATAGCCATGCTCATGGCATATGGGGTTCCGACATTCCCAGAGAAGACACCACCATCTTGGGTGGACAGACACTTACCAACTTGACCTCCACATGTCAGATCGCTTGCTTACACAGAAGCATCTACATGGACTTAGGGAGAGGATCTTGGATCTCTTCTTGGACAGGTTCATTGCTTGGATCTACAGACTGGAGTGGTACTTTAGTGCTTTGGACTCTCTTGGAGAGTTTACCCGCGAGATGCAGGAGATCATGCATCATTATGTGACTACATCCGGAGTCACCCGGAGCTTGGCTTGGATGGTAGTGCAGGTGCTCTTCTACACTCTCGATCATTTGGATTGCTACCTTCAGAGTTGCTTACACTCACCCTCGGTAACCTTACAACCGACTTATCCACCAACCTGAGCAATAGGCCACTCCCAGCTCATTCACATTGAGAGCCACACCGAGTTGTAGTTTGGTGGCGTCGCTGGTGCGGATTCTGTTTTGGTTGACAAGGGAGGATTGGAGACAGGAGATAAAGGAAAGATGGCGCAAACAGATTGGTCTTGGTAAGATGGCGCAGACAGGTAGGATCTTCACAGCGCAGACTACTTAGTCTGGCTTTCCTTCTTCTACAAGATGATTACAGTGAAGACAGCTTGATTTGACCACACCGCTTCTCAGAGGCCCTTGCGCAAACTGTTGAGTCTGGCTTTCCCCTCATCTTGGATTACCCTACCTACTAACAGGACACCATCCGATGGTGATCCATGCGGTCTTTCGGTGTTTGCTGCAGCTTACGGTAGCTTCTATAGTGCAGACTATTTAGTCTAGCTTTCCTTGATTTGGAGGAGTTTACGGTGCAGATTGCTACATTTGGCCTTCCTAGAGTTTTACACAGCTTAGCCACCTGGCCACACTGGGTTGCAAGTTCATGCATTGACCGGCTTCCGGTCATTCTCATGACGGTTCTTGGGCTTCCTCATTTTCTCTAGACGGTTTGACTATAGACACCACAAATCCTATTGGGCAAGATACTTGCAGGTCTATTGGCACTTCTTTCACGACAAGGAGTTGCTTTCACACTCAGTTCGGGACCTTCACGCAGTATCTTCACGCTGTATCGGTGGAGTACAACAGTTTGCTACACTGCTCGTGACGGCACTTTACCATGGAGATCTCTCGGCGGTTGGGACACCCCAGACTGCTGCTACACTCATGGAGTATTTTTCTTCAGTGGACATCGCAGCAGACATCTTTATGATTTGCCTCACATCTTGGGATTCACGCGGTTTGTTCAGCATCCGGTGCTGAGAGGGGGTGTTAGACTTGCACCACTCTGGTGCTTCCCAGGTCTAGGGCATACTTGTACGGCTAGTATGTCCGTCAATAGGCTGGCCACCCATTGTCTAGGTTGTACTTGGTCCGGCCGCCCGAGTTTGGGGCCGGCCGCCCACTTTTGTCCGGGCTCCCACAGATATTTCCATATATCATTTTTCTGTTTGGTCGTGGGGATTTTTATCAGGCCTTGCCCTACCTCCCCTTGGGCACCTATTTATGGGGCCAAGGGGGTACCCACCTCCACATCTCTCATCTCAGAGAGATCACACATCTGATTGTATTGGGTCTCTTGCTCATGGTAGTCATGGGGGGCTGATCGCCCCCTCTCTTCTCTCTCTCTCTCTCTCTCTCTCTCACACACACACACACACACACACACACACACACACACACACACACACACACACACACACACACACGCGCGCGCGCGCGCACTCTCACATTTAACAGGCAGTGATGTCTGTGTCTGATCTGAGTGTAGACTCTAGAGTGGGGCGTGCATATTAAGGCTCTTTAGATTCTATCTTGGTGGCAAAGTCTGCTAGTGTTTGTCTCATGCAAGGTTCCAACTTCCAGTTGCTCTTTCTCATTCTAGGTCATGTCAGATCTGTGCATGCCTACTCCCTCCCCCTCATCTCCATCTTTTCTTCCCTGCCATTTCTAGGCACAAAATACGGCAAGGGACACCAAAATTAGCAGCAAATATTCTTGAAAGGGGTGCTTCAGTCACTGGTGGCTAGCCTAGGTTTCCGGTTTGACAAGTTTGCCACCAAGACAGTGTTTCTCAAATAAACTTCTTCAGATTGAAAAATTTGTTTATTAGCGTTGCTCGATTGTTACAAGAGGGTTAATGCAGCACGATGCAGCATGGGTGTTGATTTCACTAGTTTATGTTTCGATTCTTGATTCACAAAAGAAGACCAATAGAAAATGTTTTGGTTGTAAGTCCTGTTTTTGAGAAGATCAAAGATTTAATCATGATTTTGTTTATTGAAAACAGGATTGACACTGCTACAAATTTTGATGAGAGCACATGGAATCACTTGCTTAGAATGGCTGCCTTATTTAGTTTTTGTACTGATGACCACAGGTTTATGGATATCAAGGTATCAAAAGTGGCACCTCAGCTGAGCAATTAGTCGGAAAGTTTTCCAAACAACGAAGTGAAAATGCATCTGATACGGAGACACTTCCCATTATTGCCACCAAATTTTTCACTATACCATGGTCTAACTTCCTTGTCGGTAAGAATGACATTTTAATGTTGGCAGTTCTTACTGTTCGTTAGTAATCTTTTAGTGATGGATCTATAAATTGGTGGATAACAGGGGGTGGGTTCAGGCTTGGGCGGAAGTCCTTGCTAGAAGCTCTGCGTAGAAGCTTGCAACGTCTTGGTAGAAAGAGGGTGGATCTCTACCAGGTCTAGTGTCAATGCTTTTCCTCGGAAGGAACAGAGAATATGAGGTTTATGGTTATAGTTACAATAGCATGATTTTCCCACATTGCAGATTCATTTCCCATTTCCTACTTTGAGCAATGCAGCATTGATGGAAAGCTTAAAAGAGTCTGTGGAGTTGGATCTTACTTCGGCAGTGGGTGTGTCGAACTATTCGAAGCAGCAAGTGAGCAAACTTAATGTGTTTAGTATCCAAGAACATTGAGCAAGGATTTTATTACTGCGAAAAAGAAGGAATGCAGCACTTTATATATCAACAGCTCTGAACAAAATAATAAGTTAAGATAGTCTGTAAAAGATACAAGGTTATAGAGATGAATCATCACTTTATGCATGTCATTTACTACTTCAGATTGGAATGATTAGAGAAAGTAGAGTGCTTACATAGGTAGCTTGACTTCATTGCAGCGAGCATTTAATTTCTGGATTTTAAAACTGTTTCACCCTTACCATCGCCTTGAAGGGCTGTGCTAGAATTGAGAAAGCATGTCTTAGTACATGAAATCTAAGAGGCTTGTTGATGGAGATAAAATCATTGCTAGCAGGAAAATGTTCAGAAGATGGGAGGAGCACAAAGATGTCAGCCCGACATAGCTTGTGCTTGCTTTAAACTTAAGGCACAGATTGTTGGAGGAGGTAGAGCATAGTTATAATAGCAAGCATTCAATTTACTACAGGCACTTGAAACCTAGTGCCACTCACAACTTTTCATCCATGTATGAAGTATTAGGGTTTCCTTTCCTTGAAAATATACTTCACAAGAGAAACCTTCTCAAAGAACAACCTATCGCAAGACCTCTTGGGGATCATCTTATCACAGATTCGTGTGGTTTAGCTGAAATAGACAAGGTGTGGCACTTGAAAACATAAGCTATGTTGTTCATCAAAAGTGCAAGGGTGATCGTTGATGATGAAGAAAGTGAGCTCTTTACTATGTGGCATTTGTACAAAAAAGGTTTGTTTCTAGTCCATAATGTGATTTTCCTCTAAAGCCTCATCCATTTAGCCACCTTTGTTTTTACATAAAAATGGAAGGAAGATATATTAACATATCTTAAAGGCCAAACTGGCCCATGAGACGATAAAAAATTAGAATTGATGATGATGTTGTTCACCATAGCATGTAACAATGAATGAAGTTTAAGCCTGACTAAATTCCTAGCTAGAATAGGTGTAAAAAGGTGCTCAAATGACTCCAGATCTGTATGCTACAACAGCAAAGTTTTATGAGTTGTCTTTCTCAGTGGGCTGTCACCATCAGGGTTTCCTTGAGAGGGAGAGACCAACTTAGTTATCGTGCAATATTCCTCCAATGGCAGCCGATGATGGCTTGAATCTGCTTATGGCGAGGAAGCTGTCCTTGTGGTTAAGGATATCTTGATCTATAGATGGCAGTGGCCTTGTCTGCTGTTATTCCTCTGAAGAGCTGACCTGACAGGTAGGTCAATGGATGAGGGAGCAGAGGCATAGAAACAGGGAAGCCTGTTTGCAGCCCTTGCAATGCTCGGAATGCGTTCCACTCATGTGGTGTTCTGAAAATGCCGTTCCAATCACGTGCCGTTACCCGTTCTCAAATATGTTTCAGTATCATTTCGGTTATGAAAAGCCGTTCCGACAGTGGCCACGCAACGAGTTTTTTAAAGGTCTTATGGGTCACATTTATCGTAAGTTACAGGGAATAGCCCTTTTGGGCCCTTGAATTGTGGGAGTGCGTTCGTGCACTACTAGGAATTACTGTCCTGAGAAATGGAATTAAAAATTGCATAATTTAGGTTAATCTAATGCCTCCCGTTCCACATCGTTCCCGTTCCATACCCTCCTCCTTCAGCATTCCCCTTACATGTTTCATGTATGATTAGAGGCGGCTGGCACTGGAAAATCTTTAATGGCTAATTGTGTTGGCATCACTAGACCCACACTCTCTTGTTCTTCAACAAAATCTCTCTGGGATCAAAAACAGGTCAAAGCAGCTCTAATCTTCACTGCACGTGAATAATTTGTGGAACACAATATGTTGCCATCCATCAATAGTCTCTCTCTGGTCCATTGCACCCCGCCAATGTCTCTCCTCTTACGACAGAGATGAGAAATTCAATCCCTACTTATCCAAAACAGCACTCAACCCCTAAATCATTGTACCATAAAGTAGTATAAGTGTTCCATTGTAGTGGACAACCATATCGTTCTGCATGGTTCTTAGAAGTGTATCTGCACGCTGTCTCTCAAGTGCTCCCAAAGCTGCAAAACCAAGTGCAAGTTTGGCCTTTGCTGCCTCCTTCATTGAGAATTGCGGCCCTTTGAAAGTGACTCAAGTGTAAAGGATCTACTTACTTAATTCCCTCTTCTCAGAATGTGAATTGCAGTCGTGATCTAATTACCCATGCTTTTGTGGTCTTGAACGTCATAACCAAGGTTCATGAGGTCTCTATCCACTCAAAAGGGTTGCAATGCATTCAGGTGTTGTAATAGCCCCTCGTGAGAGTTTGAAATAAGCACAAGCTCATCTACATATAATAGGATGGGTATCAACACTCCCGCTCCCATTCTATCTATATAGTTGGAGACCTCATCTATATGTGTAGTTTTGGCAAAGACCGGTAGGTGTCACAAACTGGTGAGTGGCAACCCTATAAGTTGTCCCAACTTATGGCCAAGTGACGAGGGGACCCCGGGGACAAAAAAACATAAAGCTAAGCGGTTGCTGACGTGGCTGGCGTACGGAATTTTTCAAAATACGTTGACTGTACGGATCTTTGCAAATCGCGCTGATTGCCGTGCGGATCTGCCGGAAATTACGCAAACAGCTTTTGGCAGTTTTGGAAGACCAATTGCTTGTGGAAACTTCTGCTTTTAAATTTAAAAGCTTTTGGGGCATCCCTTGTAAGAATAAATAAGTCCACAGGGACTCACTCTTTAGGGGCATCTGGACGCAAAGTTTGAGAGTGAGCACCCAGGGGCTCTCTTTGTACTTTGAACACAAATTAATATAAAAAGAAATACCAAAAGGGGCGCCAGTCTTTGGGACCAATACCTCTGGGCACAGACCAATATCTTTGTGAAATGTTTTGAAGTGAATCTTTGTTGTGTCGCGGTAGAATCTTGACTTGGGGTGTCCAAGTTGGTTACGAGTGCGGCCGATTTCTCTTCTACTGAGAAATCCGATCCTTTTCTTGCGGCACTTATGGATTCCAACAAGAATCATTCGACTTCTTCTGCATCTACGAATGCGGGAGGAGATCACGAAGAAGATTCTTATGATCAAACAGAGGAAGAGTACGGCCCACCTCAGCCTACTCAGTTCGAACTTCAAGAGATCGAACGTTGACAGCAGGTTGACGAGGCAACAAAGCAGATGATTAAAATTGCGAAGGTTCCGAATTTGCAAGTTTTTTGTCTCAGCAATCCATCGCAGAAGTGCGCACCGAGTGGCAGAAAGCCACACAACCACCCATCAAACCGGCGATCAAGAAACCTCCTTCTCCGAGGATGTTTACAGAGCAAGGATTACAAGAGGTGGTTCAAACACAGATCAGCCGGCTTTTGGACGCTTATAAACAAATCCAAAAAGCAAGGGAAAAAGCACAAGAAGGGGAGTGACTTCTCTCGTTATTTGGGTCGTCAATCTTCTTTTGCATCGGCAAGAAAGCAGAAGAAGCGTGTACGATTTGAAGGACTACCCAATTCTTCTTCTTCTTCTTCTTTTGATAGTTCTTCTAGCTCTTCTGACTCGAGCGAAGAAGATAGAAAAGGCAAAAAGAGAAGCAAAAAGCAAAGCTTTGAAAAGGGCCAAAAAAGGCAAAGAAGCCCAGATTTCGCCCAGTTTCTAACAGTTCTACCGAGGAATCATCCTCAGATAGTTCGGACTCTGACGATCACATGTTTTATGCAAAGAAGAAGCATTTTTTTAGAGCCAACCAATATGACTTTCTCGAAGACAAAAGCAAGAAAGTAAAAGAATTCAAAGAAGGTAGACAGTCGATTAAGTTTGACTCCTTTTCTGGGTTCCGAGATGCTCCGAGGGCTTTGGCCTTCGTTCAGCAGTTCGACATAGCTTTCTCTGGAGGGCATTACTCAGAGCACTCCAAGATTAGGAGGGCTACATCTTTCTTCAAGGGAAATGCTCAAACATGGTGGTCCACTCTTCTTCTGAGGCAGGAAGCTCCGGTCAACTGGTTGAAATTCAAAAGGCTCTTTATTTCTTCTTGGCTGACTCGGGAGTACGAACGAAATATACGAACCTCTTGGAATCATCTTCGGATGACCAAGGGAGATTCTTTGGACACTTTTTTTCGTTTTCGAGAAAAAGATCCTTCTATTAGTTAATGAAAGTGCCCATAGGGCTATAACCTCCTCTACAAGAGACGGCTACAACAATCATGATGTGGAGACTCTCCCAATGAAAAAACAACATATGTACAATGAGGCTAAATCAAGAGATGGGAGGAGGGAAAAGCCACACAGGTGGACGGTAGTGCCATCTAAGCACACCCTGAACCATGGTGAAAAAAGGCCCAGGACACCAGAGTTGAAGGAAAGCCTCTTTATGCGGTCAGAACTGCCCTGGAGTCTCTCGAACTGTCCTCTGAGAGTATGGATCAGCTCTAGCCAAAGATCCCGAACAGTCTCGAACAGTCTCTGCTGGTGGTAAAGGGCAAGCCTCGAAGATGCGGAAGCAACGGGCCCGCCGGATGAACTAGAGTGTCAGGCCATCGATGAGCTCCGCTCCCAACACTCCTTTCTCTCGCTGTACCACTCCTGTTGAGTAAGCTTTGTAGTAGGTCGACCCCCCTGCATCACTATCATCCACCAGCATAGCTCAAACTGAAGTGCTGGGCCCGTGAGAGTGGACCAAGCAGTTGCCCCCCAAGTGTATTGCCGAGCTGTGGAAAGGCCTGGCATTAGCCGAAGGACATGAAGGCTGAAGCCACACCTGCTGTGCCAAAGGATAGTCCCAAAGATAGTGACGTTGACTCTCCACAAGATGGTCACAAGCTGCATATGCGGCCGAGAGACCACTATGTACAAGCCAGCTCCCAGCTGATGTAGCTCTGTGTGCAACCAGCCACCACTGGAACAAAGTGACTCGTCTCGGTTGTCTGGAGTCCCACGACCTCTCCCAAAAAGCTGCGAAGAACTCAGCCGTGAGACCCTCCTCCTGCCAATGAGGTGCTGCAGCAGGACGAGCCTCTCTCTGCACTGCTAGTATGTGACGTCCCAGTCGAACAGTGTACTGAAAGAAAGGGACACTTGGATGGTCTATAGAGGGGAAAGGGTCCCTCCACAGCCACTCTAGGATCCCACTGTACTCGTGCCAGTGGACAACTCTCCCAAGCCCATAGTCTCTAGTGGCTAGTCTCAAGAGTTGCTGGGTCGGGATCTATGACACAAGTCCTCCCACAGATGCCCACCACGCGAATCCTTTGAAAACAGCGCTTAGCCACCTGCGGGGCCTCTACTGCAACTCGGTGTAAGCGTCCCTCACCTTGTAGCTCGAAAAACAGGGAGAGTATAGTCTCTGAGCAAGCCCGAAGTGAGATGAGAACCTCCAATCGCGTGAAGGCTCCCATCCATCTGGGCACTGCTGACTCGAGAGGTGTGAGCCACTTAGCTGGTAATGCCTTTGAGATGTCTTGACACATGCTCTACCCCCCTCTCATGCCCTGTAGAATGCCTTGAAGCTCCTCTCACAAGCCTGAAAACTGTAACCAGTCACCTAGAGAGCGTGTTGGACCCTCTGCCATGGGACCCCAAGAAACATGAGGCCGACTACAACCAAGTGGCCTCTCTGAGTGCCAACCACGGGGTTCCAAACAAGGGGCTGTCTCAGGCGCTCTTCCGTGCAAGTAGGCTGATGCTGCTCCGGGCCTCGCCGCAATTGCTCCCAAGATCGGAGCATACTCACAGCGAAGCGGTTTTCCAGTCTCCTGCTCAAGCCAACTCTGCGCATCTCTATGAAAATCCATCTAGTCGAGGGTCCCCATGGGCCTCCAGCTTGAGGCACCCTAGCACTAAGCCGCTGAAGCAAGAACTCCTTCCAGGGCTCCTCACCTGGAAGAAGTCCTCTGACGATGAACTTCCCAAGAAGGGCTCTGCTGTGCTGTGCTGGGTCTATGATACCCAACCCTCCCTGAGAACAAGGAAGAGTGATGACTTGGCATGCCACTTTGGCCCGGGCTATCTGAGTGTCACGCCTTGACCAAAGGAAGTTCCTGATCAGCCTCTCTACCTCGCTAATACAAGAACTCGAGAAAATCCAACAAGAAGTGATGTACCACATAGTAGCCAACAACACCTGGTTGGCCACTACAACTCTGCCTGCCAAAGAAAGTTGTGCGGAGCTCCAGTGTAACAACTTCCTCCTGATAGACAGGAGGAGGGGAGCAATCTGCTGCTCGGGAGACAAGTCGAAACCAACCTGACAGTCCAAGTAACGAACTGCAGTCCTTGGGGGAATCCACCTGAAACCCTCACCTGGCATCCAATCGGGCGTAGGAACACTACCAACCGAGAAAGCCACTGTCTTTCTCCATTTGAAAGTGCGCCAGATGCACAACAGAAAGTTTCAAGAGCTTGCTCACACCTGTGTAGGTTGGCCTCCTGGCTATCCAAGTACAAGGATGAGTCGTCTGCAAACTCAGCGTCCAGTAGCTCATCTCCCCGAATAGGGAGCGCTAAGCCACATAAACCAACCTGTTGTGAAACCAAAAACCTGCTCATTGCCTCAGCATGGAACAGAAAGAGAAAGGGGGCAAGAGGGAAGCCCTGTCTGACCGAACGTGTGAGCATGAAACGATCACCTCTACCTCCTGCTAAAACACCTAACTGTGTGCTCGTCTGTACAAAGTTGACACCCCTCTGATCCAAGCATGTGAGAAGCCCATCCTGCGTAGAGTGCCCTCCAAAAATCCTAGTCAACTTTGTCATAGTCCTTCTCAAAATCGAGAAGAAGAATCACCAAATCCTCACCACAGAGCCGTGCGAGGGCAGAGGCCTCCCAAAAAGTAAAGATGTTGTCAAGGATACTACACTCCTTGACAAAACCTGTCTGAGTCCCATGTATAAGGCTCTCTAGAAGTGGCTGAATCCTCAAACTCAGAGCCTTGGCAAGAATTTTGTAAATTGAGTTGAGGATGGTGATGGGGTGTTACTGTCAAATCTCATCCAAGGAGCCACCCTCCTTGGGAATGAGGTAAATCAGGCACTCACTCATGCTCTCAGGCATCTCACCTGTGTGCAGGATGTACTGAAAAGCACTACAAAGATGTGAGCCAAGCAAGTCCCACTACTCCAAGAAGAAGCTGGGAGTGAAGCTACCCTCACCTGGACAGCTACCACGGGGGAGTGCACTAAGATCCGTGTACAGCTCCTCTAGATGTAGAGGCAGCTCAAGCCTTTGACGCATCTCCTCAGTCACAAGACAAGGCATCTGTGCCCACACCTGCTCTTTGCATGCATCCTGACGCTTTGACTGGGGCTCTGCAGACAGTAAATCACGGTAGAAGTCATTAGCAACTGCACGCATGTCCTCTGGCTCTGAAGCAACTGACCGTCTGGGCCTCCTCAACTGACTGACTTTGGCATGCGTATGCCGAGGTCTCACTGCCTCAAAAGAAAGCGCCTGTCACTCTGTCACCCACCTAGGTCCACTGAGATGCCTGTCGATGGAAAGCAAACTCATGGCGCCTCTCCTCTGTGCTGACGGCGAGCTTGCTGTAACTGCTCCTCCAACCAAGGACTATCTGGATGTTGCTTCCTGCATCCTCTACGAGGAAGCAACGCCCCGTCGGAGGCGCTGCTCCTCTCTCGCTGGAGCCAGGAGAGCCGAAGACTCTTGAAGAAAGAGCTGACTAAGCTGAGCAAGTCCTGAGGCCACTCTATCAGCAAGAGAGTACTATAAGTCTAAGCTCTCTATCAAAAGAGCCTCCACTCGCTCTCTGAGCGCAGATTCCAGCAAGACCCTCTCTGGGATGCGTAGCACCATGCTCCCCCTCCTCTGCTCATCAATCATTGTGAGGATCATTGGTGCGTGGTCCGAAAAGGAAGTCCCAACCAAAATGCCAACAGTCCCACCCAAGTCACAGAAGTGATTCACTAGTGTAAAAGCGATCTTTTCGAGATAGATGCACTCGTCCCACTCGACGGTCCAAACGAGAGAAGGCCAGGCAGTCAGGTGGCCTCACAAAGCTAGAATGCTGCCACACATCTGTAACCCGCAGTCATACATAGCCTCTCCCAAGTTGCCAACTCATCTCCATGCACAGTAGTATGGCTACCTCCATCCCTGTCTGCTGGGTCCTCCAACATGTTGAAGTCTCCCCCAATGCACCATTGCTCTGCCTGGGGTTGAGACTCTGCAATGTGAGCCCAAAACTCTGCACGTGCACTCGCTACATTGGGCGCGCAGATGTTCAGGAAACCCTTCAGGCAACCCTGAACCTGCTTAGTAATCCACTGAGCCTTGCCTGACACAATAATCCCCCTGCCCACAATGGTTTGCTACAAATAGTCCGTAATGGTCATACATACCCCACCCTGGATGCCTCCAGGTCCAAAAGCAGATGACCAAAAAGTCTCAAAGTGACCATGCAAAATCTAACCACATTGCCGAATGCGGCTCTCACAAAGATGGTCCTCCTGCAGCATAAGGATGTCAATCTCACCACCCACAAGGCATCTCTGCAGCTCCTGACACAGCCGACCCCTCTGACGCTGAAACTGGGGCCCTCCTAATCCCTGCACATTCCATGAGATAATCCTCATGGACTCAGTGAGAAAAAACAGATGCTGCCACAACAGCCAACCTCGCTATCTTTGAGGCTGGTTTGGATGGGGAGTAATCTCATCCGAACGACCTCTAGACAAGCACCCATGAAGTGACTGCCCCGCCCAGGCCCAAGCCGAGCGTGCAGTCCAAGAATCCTCATGCACAAAAACATAACGCGGAGGGCACTGAGTGTCAGCAAACAAATGCACCACAGTGTGCCTGCAATCCGCTGCATCTGGAGGTGTCACGCAAAACTTGGCAAGAGGTGTAAGACTTCAATAAATCCAGTACAACTGAATTTGCAATCTCAGATTGTCCATTTGTCTGCAGGTGTAAAGATGACGAGAACTGCAACCGTGTGCCAATGTTCTCTCAAATAGCCTTCTAAAACAAACTCGTGAATCGGGGATCTTTGTCAGAGACTATTGTCTCAGGCATGCCATGTGAAAGCGCGAAGCAGAAGGTACCGGTAGGTGCGCGTCACGATGTAGTGCAGGATTGGGGCAAGAAGCAGGAGGCGGAGTGCAGTAGAGAGGAAGCGCTAGGGATCGAAGTAGGGAGAGAGAGAGAGAGCTCACGTTTTTGAGGAAAACTCAATAAGTGAGTTTTGGGTTTTCCCACTTTTATTATAAGTGACTTAAAAAAAATGTGTCCAGGTTCATGTTGAACCTGGACAAAGAATAAAAATATACAAAAAGGGGTTATTTAGACCTTTAACCCAACAACCTCCCACTTAAAGGCATAAATGACGCCTTTAAGTTAACCAACTCCCACCAGTTGTATGCAATGCTCATGTTGAGCCTTAGCAAGACTCTTGGTGAGAACATCTACAGGGTTAACCTGTGTATGGATCTTAGTCAAGGTGACTAGACCATCCTCCAATACCTGTCGTATGAAGTGGTACCGCACATCTATGTGTTTGGTACGCGCATGAAACATGGAATTTTTGGCTAAATAGACAGCACTCTGGCTATCACAACCCAACACGGGTGTATAAGCAGGCATGCCAAGTTCTTTTGCAAGTCTGCCCAACCAAATGGCCTCCTTTGAAGCCTCTGTGGCTGAAATATATTCAGCCTCAGTAGTACTCAATGTCACAATTTTTTGCAACATAGAACACCAAGAGACTGCACCACCAGCAATGGAAAATACATATCCACTGGTAGATTTCCAGGTATCCATGTCACCTGCCATGTCTGCATCGCAATATCCCTGCAATTTCAAGTCACTTTTTCCATAACAAATACACTTTGATTGTGTACCTTTCAAATATCTCAGAATGCATTTGACACCTTCCCAATGCGCTTTGCCAGGATTCAACATGTATCGACTAACAACTCCCACTGCATAAGCAATGTCGAGACGAGTGGCAACCATAGCATACATAAGAGAACCACAAGCTAATCCATATGGGATTCCCTTCATTGCCTACAATGCCACCTCATCCTTTGGGCAATCTGCTTTGCTAAGCTTAGTGTATGGAGGTAAAGGTACTCCAAGAGGCTTAACATCAGCCATATTAAATCTGTCAAGTACTTTTGCAATATACCTTCCTTGAGATAAAAACAACAATTTCAGCTTTCTATCTCTTTTAATACGCATGCCCAAAATATGCTCTGCATCACCCAAATTCTTCATAGAAAATGCTGAATTTAGCTTACGTTTTAGAGCATCAAGACTAGTCTTATGTTTCTCGGCAAGCAGTGTGTCATCAACATAGAGAACAAGTATGATGGGACTACCATCTTCATCCCTTTACATATACAAACAATAATCTGCATGACTGCGTTTAAAGCCTTAGACAACATAAAAGTATCAAACTTCTTATACCACTGTCGTGATGATTGTCTCAAACCATACAGAGCCCTTTTCAGTTTGCATACAAGTTCCTTACGTGTAGGAACTACAAAACCTTCAGGCTGTTTCATGTATATGTCCTCTTCAATGTCACCATGCAAAAACGCTGTCTTTACATCCATTTGATTCAATTCCAAATCAAGCACCGCAACGAGAGCAAAAAGGACACGTAAAGTTGTAAGCTTTACAACAGGAGAAAAGATTTCTTGAAAATCAATTCCTTCTTTCTGTGCATATCCTTTTGCAACCAATCTTGCCTTGTACTTGGGTTTTTCATCCACTATCTTAATCTTGTATACCCATTTGTTAGGAAGAGCCTTTCTCCCTTTAGGCAATGGCACAAGATCCCAAGTATCATTTGCATACAAGGATTTCATTTCCTCTTGCATCGCAAGCTCCCACTTACTGCTTGACTCACATGATGTGGCCTCTTTATATGTAAGAGGTTCACCCTCATCTGTCAACATTACATGATCCAAAGAGGGGTTAAATCTCTGCGGTTGCCTTCTCAAACGAGTTGACTTGCGTACCCAATGATCTACATTCTCAGGCAACGGTTCTACATCATAAGGCAACTCATTTTCAGCTCTATCACGCTGCTGAAAATCATTTTCAGCCAATTCAGGTGGCTGTCCATCCTCATTAGGAGCATCAAAATCATGTTCTACCTCTTCTGACTCAAGGTTAACCGGCTGATTATCAATTTCAGCTTGCGGTAATACATCACGAGGCTCTTTTTCAACAACAATAGGTGGCACGGAAGGCTGAAATCTGACTGTTTTCTTGTCAGCATCAGATTTTGTAGCATTTTTAAGCAATTTTGCCTCATTGAACACTACATCTGGGCTGCGTATTACCTTTCTAAACTGTGGTAACCACACTCAATAGCCCATTTCACCTTCTTCCCCATAACCTAGGAGGACTCCTTTAATGGACTTCATATCAAGCTTTGTTCTCAAGTCATTGCGTACATGAACAAAAGCTTCGCAGCGAAATACTCTCAAATGATCATAAGAGGCAGGTTTGCCAGACCAAACCTCCTTTGGAATGTCATTTTTCAGCGTACTATTAGGAGAGCGATTGCAAATATGAACTGCAGTTTTCAATGCCTCCTCTCAAAACTCTTGGGAAAGATTAGCGGTGGACAACATGCAACACACTGTCGCATAAAGTACGATTATACCTCTCAGCCACACCATTAGAAGACGGATTATAAGGGGCTGTCAACTCCCTTTTAATCCCATTTTCATCACAAAAACGTTGAAATTCAGCAGATACATACTCTCCTCCATTATTAGATCTGAGACATTTAAGCTTAGTACTCTTTTGCGTAGTGACAAAAGCATGAAAATTCTTAAAAGCATTAAAAGTCTCACTCTTACTTTTCAACAAATGTACCCATCCTTTCCTAGTACAGTCATAAATGAATGTAACAAAATACAATGCACCACCAAAAGACTTAATAGGCATAGTGCATACATTGGAGTGAATAAGATCAAGAGGATTAGCTTTGCGAGAGACACCAGAGTAATAAGAAGATTTCTTTTGCTTTCCATAAAGACAATCGTTACAAAAATCCAAGTTTTTGCCTTTAATATCAACTCTCTTCAGAGAGGAAAGCACATCAATACCCTTTTGGCTCATATGGCCAAGTCTCTTATGCCACAATTTCGTGTGTGAAGCAATTTCAGCAACAGCAAGAAACTTGCGAGGCAAAGCTTTGCATCGAAGATAGTACAAAGTACCTCTTTTAGACCCTTTTGCAACAAGCATAGAGCAGTCGAGCAACTTCCATGAACCCCCAGCAAAGATGGTAGTATAACCATGTGCATCTAACTGGCTAATAGATAGCAAACTTTTCTTAATGCCCAGTACAAACCTGACATCATTCAACACAAGCTCTTGACCATTGTTAAGAGCCAAACGCATAGTACCCATTCCCTCAATATTGCAAGCAAAATTATCACCAAGGTACACCTTGCCATAATTGCCTGCAGCATATGTAGCAAAACACTCCAAAGATGGAGTCACATGGAATGAAGCACCAGAATCCATTATGTATGATTGGGATAGGCCATCATTAACGTTGAGCAATGCATCAATGACATCTTTCTTTGAGATAAGCATGTCTTCTGCATTAGCTATCACTAAATCTGAGGGGTATGAAGCCGCATCCAAGATTTCCTCAACGTCTGACAACTCCTCAATGACCACACTAGAGGATACATTTGTATTCTCAGCATCCTTGGAGGAATCACCTACTGATTTTTCCTTCATCTTTCTTCTTCTTATCTTGCGTTTCCTTCTTCCTTTCCTGCTCTTTCTTAAAATACCTGCAATCGGGTTTCTTGTGACCCTTTCTGCCACATTGATAACAAGTGACATCCTTATCCTTTGTCTTGCTCTTACTTCTATTTTGAGTCCTGTTGCCCGCATCATGCTTTTGATTTCTACCTCTTGCATTGTAGGTAGAACTGCCACCTTCCCACTAGACTTGCGTCTAATCTCTTCATTGAGAATAGACCCTCTCACACCGTCATATGGGAGGGTGGGTCTAGTGGGGAAGGTGGCAGAACTACCACCTTCCCCACTAGACTTGCGTCTAATCTCTTCATTGAGAATAGACCCTCTCACACCGTCATATGTGAGGGTGGGACTGTTGCTCAAGGAAACAACCAAAGTTTCCCAAGTATCTGGCAATGTCATAAGCAAGAAAATAGCTTTCAGCTTATCATCGAATTGTTGAAGCCCACTGTCTTGCACAACTGACTCAACACATTTGTAAAAGCACTCAAATGCTCAGAAGTTAACTTCGAGTCATCAAGTTGCATATTCACCAACTTTCGCATCAAATACACCTGGTTCACAGGCGTCGTGTTTTCATAGTTGGACTTTAGCTTTTGCCATATTGCATAAGCAGAGTCCAAACGCTTGATGTCCGTCAAAATGTCATCATTGATAGCCATTTTGATGTAGGCCATAGACTTCTTATTCAACCTGGCCTACTCTTCGTCAGACAAACCTGGCAGTTTATTCTCTTCCAATGCATCTTCACAATCCTTTCAAAAAAGGATAACCTTGCATACGTTCTTGCCAGAGGTCGAAGCCTTGACCATCGAACCGTTTGATTTCCATCAAACTTTTAGTGTCAGATGCGGAAGAGGAAGAAGCCATTTTGATTCAACCACAAGTGTGGATACAAGAGAGATGCAATAGGCTGAAAATTTCAGCAAGTAGGAGCAACCACAAGACTTTGCATACGATAGACTACAATTTCTTTACATGAAACTGTCCAAATCTGAAATTTTAGTTGGAAAGTGCAATTTTAAGCACCTGTACTCAGCTTTTCACTCAATTTGTCGCGACAAACATCAATACATGTGATCCCACAACTTTGGTACACCTGCGCATTGCTGTTTTGACCTGTTATAACCTGTAAATCACTTGTTTTGACCTAAAAACAGCCTCTTTTGGGCTGTTTTGGCAGGTTTGGTGACTTTTTCGACTCGGGAAGCAAAGGGGCTTCGCGATGGAATTGCGGGAGAGCAATTTTAACTTGCTGTCCAGCAGACTGCGCAGAGCTGTTTTGAAACCCTAGGTCTCCTATATCAGTTGAAAGCGCGAAACAGAAGGTACCGGTAGGTGCGCGTCGCGATGTAATGCAGGATTGGGGCAAGAAGCAGGAGGCGGAGTGCAGCAGAGAGGAAGTGCTACGGATCGAAGCGGGGAGAGAGAGAGAGCTCACGTTTTTGGGGAAAACTCAATAAGTGAGTTTTGGGTTTTCTCACTTTTATTATAAGTGACTTTAAAAAAAATGTGTCCAGGTTCATATTGAACGTGGACAAAGTATAAAAATGTACAAAAAGGGGTTATTTAGGCCTTTAACCCAACACCATGTAATCTGAAAATCTGTGAAATGAACAGTCTCGCTAAATGATCTTGCTAAATCTGTCGATGACAGTCCAAATGCAATCATGCCCACCTCTGCGTCTTCGGCAGATCAAAAATGAAATTCATTGCAATACTTTCCCAGGGGCGGGTGGGAATGGGTAAAGGATGTAACCATCCCTGTGCTTTATGCCTGTCAAACTTGACCTTCTGGCATACCAAGCAACTGTGGACAAAGTCCTGCTTCAGTTTCGGCCAAAAGAAGTAACACTCCACACCTTTCCAAGGTGGTGTCAATGCCCGGTGACTCGTAAAAGGTGGACATGGCATTCAGTTAGAACCTTTTCTGTCAACGGTTGTGTAACGCACAACATCATTTTCTTCGTCAAGTAGCCATCCTGTATGGAATATCCCACTACTACCTCCCCATTCTGTATTCGATTGAATACATCAGAAGAATCTGGATCTGTGGCGTACTGATCGACCATGTCCTTGAAGCTTCTATGGTGAATCGCGGAAATAGCCAAGACTAACGGCTTCGAGGACAAAGCATGTGCCACCAAGTTCTTCTGTCCTTGAACATGGACAATCTGGAAGTAAAACTGTGACAAGATGTTAGCTCACCGCATCTGCTTTTCCGAAAGTTGCTTTTGTGACAAGAAGTAGTGTAAACTCTGATAATTAGTGAAGACTGTAAAATCGGCTCCGAGTAGGTAATGTCGCCACTGAGTAAGAGCATGGATAACCGCCAAAAGCTCTTTCTCATAAATCTGTGCTGTCAATTCCGGCCTTGAAAACAATCGGCACTCATAGGCAATGACATGGCCTTCGTGCATTAAGACCACACCCAAACTACAACCACAAGCATCACAATATACTTCGAACAAATCCGGCAAAGTCAAAATTGGTCCCGTAGTCATTTTCTCTTTCAAAGTCTGAAAGGTAGTCACCTCTGTGGGTCCCCACGAGAAAGGGATTCCTTTCTGTGTGAAAGTGTGCAAAGGGGAAGCAACCTCTGTAAACTTTCTAATGAACCGTTTACAGAGCTCTTGAAAAGAAGATGAACCAATTAAGGAAAGGCTTAAAGCACTCTCAGGAAGAAGAGGAAATCAGCAAATTTCACCAGCTATTTGGGCCGGAAGTCAACTTTTGAGGTGGTAAGCAGATCCAAGAAGCGTGTTCGTTCCAAGGATGACCCAGATTTTTCATCATCTTCAAAAAGTTGCGAAAGTTCGTTGTCCTCTAGTTCCAAAGAGGATGAGAAAAGGCGGAAGAAGTAGAAAAAGCCAAAAAAGCAGATTTTTGAAAAAGTCTAGAAGGCATGAGAGGCCATTTAGCAGTTTAGAGGAGGAGAGCTTGTCCTTTTCTGACAGTGAAAAATTGGACAAGAAGACCAAGGAGTTCAAGGATGGGGTCAAGTAGTCAGGTTTGATACCTTTTCAGGCTACTAGGACACCCATTGAGCCCTTGAGTTCATACAGCTTGACGTCGCCTTCTCGGGAGGTCGGTTCTCGGAACACTCCCCAAGATGCGAAAGGTGGCATCGTACTTGAAACCAAATGCACATACATGATGGTCTACTCTGTTGTTACGCAGAGAAGCACCTAAGAAGTGGGTACAATTCAAGAGAATTTTCACTTTTGCCGGGAAAACATAAGAATATGTCACTACGGCTTGGCATCATCTGAGAATGACTAAAAAGGACATATTGGATAACTACTACTAGAGGTTTTGGGATATCTATTTGCCAGTGTCCTTGTTTCGGATGGTAACTTTGAGGGACCAGATTGAACAGTTTTGCTGTGGTTTCCCAAAAGAGATTCGACGGTATTGTCTACAACAAAAGTTTGACTCCATCCAGAGACTTATGGGAAATGCTAAGCAAGGTTTTGGAATGCATGTCGGCTCATTGACTTATCCTACGGACAAGCCAGTGTCCACCTCAACAGGGCAAGAGTCTTTTAGTGAAGAGAAAGAACTAGGGGAACCAGATGAAAGTTCATCAAAGAATTCCGAAGAAGTAAGGGATTCAGATGATAGTGCATCCGAGGGCTCTGACGAACCAAGGGAACCAGACGCAAGTTCATCAGAGGATTCTGTAGAAGAAAGGGAATGACATGATAGTGCATCCAAGGGTTCCGACGAAGCAATAAAATCAAAGGGTTCCGAAGAACCAAGGGAATCAGCTGATGGTTCATTAGAGAACTTTGACGATTGAGATTGAGGTGCCAATTGACAGGGGAGGTCAGCAGGGCTACCAACAGGTCACATCCCTGCTACCAACAGGTCACATGGCACAACAAAAGAACAGAAAGGTAAGCTAGGTCCACCGAATAATTTGGTCGAGGGTACTTTTTGGCCTTTGATGCAAAGTGGATGGAGGAGGAGAACATCGCAAATTCTCTTAAGAGAGAGTTGCACCTTGAAGCTTTTGGACTATTAGTAGTGTCTATGCCAAAAGTTATCGATGAATCAACAGGCTGAATCCGGTGCGGTGCGGACTGCAAAAGAAGGGAGCCAATCCACTCCTTTGTCTCACAGATTTTCCTATATTAAATAAAGTCACTAATTTCTCTTTGAGATTTTAGGGATACTGACGGGTTGACAGTATTTTGTGGAATGACTTTATGAATATATGTACATTGAATTGGAAATTTCCTTGATGGAACTGAAGACATGTGGAGAAGCAAAAGAATGAAGGCACGAAGGTAACCAAGCTTGCTGCTGCTTCCACCCTCCTCGCCACCGCTATCCCTTCCCCCTCGCAGCGTCCCGCCCCCCGTTACATCCCCAAACATTAGGATGGGCTCCTGAGCTATGTACGACGAGTGTGAACGGGCCCTGCATGTGAACGCACCCTTGGTTGAAGGGAGGTTAAGAAGTCCTAAAAATAGATTGGTCTCATTTGTAAGATATCTCGTGTTATCACCACACTTGGACTCTAGGCCCTTGGCAGCTCTACCCGCACACCCGTACTGGTGTTGGTTTGGTGGTATGGGACACCGGCCCTCGTGGTAGAGGCTAGCTCGCTTGGCTGAAGGCTCCCAAGCTCGGGGGTGACCATATTGGCTCTATGGCCGGGAGGTGAGCATAATGTCCGCTCACTATGTGTGTCTAGCTATGAGTATGGCTTGTGTCACGTCATGTGTGCAGGACGAATCCAATGAGGGATTAACATTGGTATCAGAGCCTCTTCTTGCTAGCATGCACGACATGGCGACGTGCACAAAACCACTAGAGCTCATGGAGCCGTGATGGCCCAGCCTGATAGGCTCTCCCAACTCTCGGATAGGGTGGTATGGGATGCTACTAGTGAGAGAGGAGGGCAAGGGAGGTACATGCCAGCTGGTGGTGGGAATTTTGCGAGTTCTCTTTTTGTTTCTTGTAAGATTCTCGTGTGTGGAATGTTGATTTTCCTGTGGCAATCACATGGATGCTTGGTAAGTTTTTGTTTGCCTCTTTGTTGCCATTTATTGCACGAGGGTGTCCTCCAGAGTTGCCACTCTGAGGACATGGCAGCTGTAACTGACTTGGACACTCCAAGTCAAGAATCAACCGCGACAGCACCAAATAACCACTTCAAAACAAGTCACAGATCACAATAGATGTACACTGGCCCGGCGGAGTTCCGTGCCTAGAGATATTGGCCCCAAAGACTGGCGCCCCTTTCGGTATTTCTTTTTATATTAATCTGATCGAAGTACAAGAGAGTGGCTAGGGTTTCACTCTCAGACTCTGCGTCCAGATGCTCTGAGAAGTGAGGCCCTCACCACTAATTTAAAGGTTACAAGGGATGCCCAAAAGCAGAGCCCCAAAAGCTTCAAATCAAAAGCAATTGCTCTCTCTCTCTCACAGAGAGTCAAAACTTGAAAGCAAAAGCATTCTCTCTCTCTTTCTCATATTGTAGAGAAAAAGCAAAATTTGCGTCGCTCATCATTTTCAAAATTTTCTTTTTAAAAAAATTTTAATAGCCTCCGCGATTTCCGGGAATTAGGGTTTGCAGGAATTTTAGGGTTTCTAGCAGAAATTAGGGTTTCTGTTGTCTGTAGCCACGTCATCACTTTGTGACATACCCCCCTCTTTAAAGCATTGTAATCGACCGCGATTACGCCTGCAAAACCGACAAAAGCCATAAACCGTCTTAGTAGACACTGACTGTTAGTACCTACGTACTAGGAACACACATCTGGCACATGTATAAAATCGACAATCACATCACACGACATCACAGGATAGCACCAGACATCACAGGACATCACATGACATTCAACATTCATTCGGATCTTAGACCATGATTTATCGGCAATGTAGCTAGCAATCACATCTAGGTCCAATCAGGACCTCAACGATGTCCGATTGACTAACCCCTATTGCAACCATGTCTTCGAGATCAATTAGACCAAAATGCTGCAGTCATTTCGTCTATCAGTTCCTGCACTCACAAGAAGTCAAGAACAAATCAGTATCATTATCAGGAATTCCATTTCATAAAGTCATCCAGCAGAATACTGTCAGCTCTCAGTATCCCTGAAGCTCAAAGAGACATCAGTGACTTTAGTATCAAAATCGAGGCATCTGTTGACAAGGGAGCGGAGTGACTCCCCTCTTGTGCATCCCACTGCACCAGATCTCCGGCCAAGCTGAATTCTAGGTTCCGTTTGGAGTAGACTATGCTAAACCAAAACATCGAGGTAAAGTTTCACAATCCGAGGAGTATCTGCTAGGTCCTCCTCCTCCATCCACTTCGCATCAAATGCAGGAAAGTTCTTGAACTTAACCAAGAACCGCCTTCGGACTTTACCTTTCTTCGTATCGTTATGTGCCAAAATCTGTTCATGAACAAGGATCTCCTCGTTTTCTTCCACTTCGGGTTGCTCATCAGGCTCCCCATCATCAGGCACATCACCCTTAACAGGTTTCAAGACACTCACATGCAATGCATTGTGAGTCCTCCAAGTATCTGGCAGTTTCAATCGAAAGGAGACATAATTTATCTTGTCAGTGATCTGGAAAGGTCCGTAGTATCGCATACTAAGATTTGGAAAAAGCCTCTCCTTTCCCTTTTTCTTTCGTAGGCATGCCTTCTCAAAACGTAAGAGCACCCAATCATCCTCCTTCAATTTCAAGTCGCGATGATGGCGATCCGCTGCCTTTTTCTGTCGCTCTTGAGACTCCTGCAAAGTCTCGCGAACCTTGGCAAAAGCCGTATCCAAATCTCGCGAATATTCATCCGCTTCAAATATCTAATCTTCGTGCTCAGGAAGGATGGAACCTTCGTTGTACTTTCAACAATCTCACATGGCGTCTTCCCCGTCGAAGAGTGTATCGTGTTATTGTAGGCAAATTCCACCAAAGGTAAGTTCTTTTTCCATTGAGTCTTCTAATCCGAGATACAAGACTTCAATAGATCTAAAATCATTGAATTGGCAATCTCAAATTGCCCGTCAGTCTGCAAGTGGAACGATGACGAGAACTGCAACTGCGTGCCAATGTTCTCCCAAATTTCCTTCCAAAACAAACTCATAAATCTGGGGTCTCTGTTGGAGACAATCGTCTCAGACGCGCCATGTAATCGGAAAATCATCGTGATCATTCTGTGTTCTCGGGAGATCAAAAATGAAATCCATTTCAATACTTTTCCAGGGGCGGGTGGGTATGGGTAAAGGCTTTAACAATCCCTATGCCTTATGCCTGTCAAAATTGACCTTCTGGCATACTAAGCAACTGCGCACAAACTCTTCCACATCCTTTTTGAGTCTCGGCCCAAAGAAGTATCTCTCTACCCCCTTCATGGTGGTAGCAATGCCGCGGTCACTCGTAAAAGGTGGACAGTGGCATTCAGTCATAACCTTTTCCCTCAACGGTTGTGTAACGCACAACATAGTCTTTTTCATCAAGTAGCCTTCCCGAAGGGAGTATCTTGCTACTGTCTCCCCATCGCGTATCCGTGTGAAAATATCTGCAAAATCTGTATCTGTGGCATATTGATCGACCATATCCTCGAAGCTCCTATGATGTATCGCAGAAATAGCCAGATCCAACGGCTTCCGAGACAAAGCATCTACCACCACATTCTTCTATTCCTGCTCATGGACAATCTGGAAGTGAAACTGTGACAAGATGTTCGCCCACCGCATCTGATTTTCCGAAAGCTGCTTCTGCGACAAGAAGTAGCGCAAACTCTGATGGTCTGTAAAGACAGTAAAATCCGCTCCGAGTAGGTAGTGCCGCCACTGAGTAAGAGCATGGATCACTGCCAAAAGCTCTTTCTCATATATCTGTGCTGTCATCTACGGCCTAGAGAACAATCGGCTCTCGTAAGCAATGACATGGCCTTCTTGCATCAAGACCGCACCCAGACTACGACCACAAGCATCACAAAATACTTCAAATGACTTAAGCAAGTCTGGCAAAGTCAAATCTGGTCGTGTAGTCAATTTCTCTTTCAATGTTTGAGAGGCAGTCACCTCTGTGGGTCCCCACGAGAAAGGTACTCCTTTCTGTGTCAAGATATGCAAAGGGGAAGCAACCTCTGCAAACTTTCGTATGAACCGCCTGTAGTACGAACACAATCCCAAGAAGCTTCTAACTTCATGGACATTCCTCAAATCGGGCCAATCACGGATAGTCTCTATCTCGGCCGGGTCCATTTGCACTCTTGTTGCTGACACACTATGTCCCAAAAAGTGTATCTCTCGTAGGAAAAATTCACTTTTCTTTCCATTAATCACTAACTTGTGATCTCGTAATGCCTCAAAGGCTTGAAGCAGATGATCTCTGTCTTCTGCCTCATTCTTGGAGAAAACAATGTCGTCAAAGAAAGTGCCAACAAATAGCGTGTACTCTCAAAAAATCCTGTCCATCATCCGGTTAAATGTCGCAGGAGCATTGGTTAAGCCAAAAGGCATCACCAAAAACTCAAATAACCCAAAAGTCGTCCGAAAAGCTGTCTTGTAGACATCTCCTGGCGCTATCCTGATCTAATGATACCCACTCTTCAAGTCAATCCTGCTAAAGCAGGAGGATCCCTGTAACCTGTCGAGTATATCATCGATCCTAGGAGTCGGAAATCTGTTCTTGATGGTGATTTCGTTGAGAGTGCTATAATCGATGCACATTCTCCAAGATCCGTCTTTCTTCAAAACCAACAACACTGGAGAGCAATACGGTGAAGTACTAGGTTGGACAAGACCCTTTTCCAAGAGGTCTTTCATTGGGTTCATAATCTTTTCATTCTGTACTCGGCTCACACGGTAAGGTGGCCGATTCGGTGGCGTGCTTCCAGGTATCAGATCAATGGTTTGATCTTCAGGCCCTCTGAAAAGCAATGGGCATGAGTGTGGAGAAAAATCTTGGCGTTCTTTTGATCAGGTCAAAACATATTGAACCTTTATCCATCGTTCAATTCTCTCCCAAAAGAATGAGTAAGAAACTGAAGTTCATCAAGTACAATCTCTAAGCCCTTCATTTATCAAAGTCGCTTTCTTGGCCCGGTAGTCAACCATGGCGTAGTTCTTGTGGTACCAAGGGATCCTGAGTAGAACGTCACTCGCGTGCCCTGAACACCCTTGTCATTGCAAACGAAGTTTGCAATGCTCGGTGTAATGGCAACATCCCATCCGGGTGCCAGTCGAACTACCTCCGTCTGTGGCGTCAGTCTGTCGGGCGTAATTCCAAATCGAGCCGCCAATTCCAAGTGAAAAGAATTTGGCCTTGGATCCTTCAAAAGAGCTTCCTGATCCTTCACTTTGCCCCAAAAAGCGGCAAAGTTTGTACCTTCATTCATTTGATTTGGTGCAAGTCCCACGCCATGTGGTACCAGTTCTGCTTTTCTATCTGCCTTTTCTGCCACGTTCCTCAGCTGCTCTCGAACTCTTAGGCCTGTTGTTGTCTTTATCGTTTTGTTCTTTCTGTGCCTTTTTAGGACACTTCGCGGAGATATGTCCATGTTCCCCGCATCGAAAGCACTTCCCCTCTCTGATGAAGCGAGCTCTCTCCTCAGGAGTAAGCTTGGGTCGTGCATCCTTTTTCTCTGCGTTGCTCTGTTTCTTTCTACTTTCATTCCTAGAAGTCTGTTCGGCTCGTTGTGTGATGGCCTCATCTGTGGGGTAGGTCAGACTGCCAGAGTGAATGGCAAACTCCCGCTTCGCATGACTCATCAACTCCTCAATAGAAGCTGACTTCTGTTCCAAGCAGTGATCTCGGATCTCTGTAGGTAGACCCAAGGTAAACCGTCAATCTGTTCTCTGAATGAGATCTTCTTGAATGAAGAGGCGGGTAGAAAAGAGCTCCAGAATCTTTCACAATAAGCATTGATTGTATCTTTCTTGGTCATCCGAAGATGGTTCCAAGCAGCTCGTATATGTCGTTTATATTCTTGCGTCAACCAAGAAGAAATAAAAAGCTTCTTAAATTTCAGCCATTTAACTGGCGCAGTCTTGTTTAAAAGAAGCGTGGACCACCAAGTACGAGCATTCCTCTTAAAGTAAGAGGCAGCTCTCCGAATCTTGGAGTGCTCTGAATAGCAACCTCCCGCGAAAGCGATGTCAAACTGCTGTATAAAAGACAAAGCGTTCGAATGATTTGAGTATCATGAAAAAGTATCAAACTTGATGGAGTGGCCACCTTCCTTAAACTCTCGGACTTTCTTGCTTCTATCTATGAGAAAGTCATACTAGTTAGCTTTGTAAAAATCCTTATTGTTCGCATAAAACTTTCCGTCATCGGAATCTGAACTGTCTGTAGACGAGTCCTCAGTAGAACTGTCAGTCTCTGGGCGAGATGTAGCCTTCTTTGCCTTTTTCTTGCCCTTTCCGAAGCTTTGTGTCTTGCTTCGCTTTTTGCTATTTCTGTCTTCTTCGCTCGAGTCTGAAGAGCTAGAAGAACTGTCAGAAGAAGAAGAAGAACTGAGTAAGCCTTCAAACTTGACACGCTTCTTCTGTTTCTTTGCCTTGTCAAAAGTTGAGTGACGACCCAAATAACCTGGAAAGTCAGTGCTTTTCTTCTTCTTTTTGCCGTGCTTTTTGGCTTTCTTTTGCGCGTCAAAAATTTGAGCAATCCGTGCATCAACCACATTCTCCAGTTCCTTCTCCGTATATTTTCTTGGAGGCAGAAGGTTTCTTGAGAGCGGGTTTCGGGAGTGGTGTTGTGGTTCTCTGCCACTCCGTCTGTACCTCTTCCAAAGAGGTTTGATTCATATATTTTGCCATCTTCGGGTCCTTGGCAAAATTGAGCATCATCTTTGCTGCATCGTCGATCAACTGGCAACGCTCCATCTCTCGCCGCTTCGTCTGAGTAGGCCAAGGCGGGCCATACTCTCTGCCGGAATCTTCGTTGTGATCCATGCCCGCATCGCCAGATGCAGAGGGAGTCGACTGATCCTTGCGTGAAGCCATAGGTGCCGCGGAAAAAAAAATTGGGGATTGGTTTTCTCGTAGAAGAGAAATCAGCCGTGCTCTGATACCACTGTAACTGACTTGGACACTCCAAGTCAAGAATCAACCGCGACAGCACCAAATAACCACTTCAAAACAAGTCACAGATCACAATAGATGTACACTCACTGGCCCGGCGGAGTTCCGTGCCTAGCCCCAAAAACTGGCGCCCCTTTCGGTATTTCTTTTTATATTAATCAGATCAAAGTACAAGAGAGTGGCTAGGGTTTCACTCTCAGACTCTGCGTCCAGATGCTCTGAGAAGTGAGGTCCTCACCACTAATTTAAAGGTTACAAGGGATGCCCAAAAGCAGAGCCCCAAAAGCTTCAAATCAAAAGCAATTGCTTTCTCTCTCTCACAGAGAGTCAAAACTTGAAAGCAAAAGCATTCTCTCTCTCTTTCTCATATTGTAGAGAAAAAGCAAAATCTGCGTCGCTCATCATTTTCAAATTTTTTTATTTATTTTTTAATAGCCTCCGCGATTTTCGAGAATTAGGGTTTTTGGCAAAAATTAGGGTTTGCAGGAATTTTAGGGTTTCTGGCAGAAATTAGGGTTTCTGCTGTCCTTAGCCACGTCATCACTTTGTGACAGCAGCCCCTCCGTATGCAAGTGGCGAGAGGAATTGATTCATTGGAGTATGTTTTGTAGATATATGGAGGAGAGGAGAATTTTGTTTTAGTGTTGTGCTTGATACGAAGTGGTCCATGGGGTTGCTCACTAGTTTCCGTGCCGCACAGGGCAGGCAATTCTGCAGCGGCAGAGTTGCATAGTACAGGTGTGGCAGGGCAGATTGGGATGTGGCACAACAGCGCTGACAGGGGATGCGCTACTATCCAGCAGTGTTACGCAGGTGCAACGGAGCATTGCATGCGTGTAGTAGGGCGGCGAGCAGGGGGGCGGCAGTCCAAGGGCGATAGACAGGGGACAAGGGTGGCGAGTACAAGACGGCGCCCATGGTCAGCGCACGCAATCTGCTAGTGCAACAAGGGCGGTATCCTTTTTTTGCTCGCCACTTTACTTCCAGACTAGGGGAGGGGCCAACTTAGAGCCACCTAAGTCGCAAAGCAAATTGCCGGCGGCTGAATGCTTTGTTTGCAAGCTTAATGGGCGCAATGAGAAGAGCGGAGCAACGCCTACTTGTCGTAAAAATTGCGCCATGATTGGAGCTCCGAGGGCGACGCACGACAACGGCAAAATTTTTGTGTGTATCAAAATTGGGTGTGAATGGGAAGCCACACCAGGGGTACAATATGAGACAAAGCAGCCAACAAGACTTGAACCCAGATCCAACGGATATGATTTCATTTCATGCTCAACTAACCAACCCACCATGGGGGAACTTGTGTCCTACTTCTGGGTCTTAAAAGACATAAAGTAGGGGGGGCAAGGGTCCCTTCACAAGGACCTGGTTTTTTATTGGCCCCTTCACCCCAAGGGTTAAACTTTTAACCCCTTTACACTTAAGTGACCATTTTTTTAGTAAGTGGCAGCCGAACATTGTTTTTCAAACTTAAGTGGGAATAAGCCCTTTTAGCAAACTGGGTGGCCCATTGCACTTGGACCTTTTTTCACTCAATGACGGCCGTAAGTTGGAACCGCCCCGTCGATCTCTAGGGGGGTTAGCCTCTTCTTCCCCCCTACTCTCTATTTCACTCACGCTGCGAGTGTGGGCATAACACTTACGTTATCGCAACCCCATCTCACGGGTGAAAGACAATCTCTCTCATCTTGTCACCTACGCTCTCTCTTTCCCTTGCTACTTACTACTACTTTCTTATATTTTACGTCTTGGATGCTTTTTCCAATGAAGCTTGTGCTACATACTCCCGTATATTGTCTTTACCTGAGCGCCATGGCGTCACACGACGCTTGTTCGCAGGAGAATGGCGCCACTAGCACGTATCAACGCATGGAGGAAACACCAGTTTTTCATCCCGATTCCACACACACGCACGGGCATTGTCCAGATGTCTCTCCTTTCCATCTCCCGCTTTACACGCATGTCCCATTTTTCAGCCCGTGATCAGGCATCTTTTATCTCTTTAAATTTGTGTGGCCCTTTTTTAGGGACTCATTCAGTTTGAAGTGACCACTATTCGAACCTGATTGGCGGAAATGGAGGGACTTCTTAGGCTTATGCAGTCCACGTTTGGGATGGACGAGAAGCCCATCGAAGCTTCCTCACTGATTTCCAGGTCCTAGCCAAAGGTTTTGGATGCTCTGCAAGCTCTTTTGCAAATAACATATATGTTCTAGATTGCAATCACATACCCGTTCGGTATTGTGCAATCCTGTGGACATTTTTTTAGGACATCTACACCTTTGCGAAGAACTCCAACCTACCTTTCCCTCGGATCGGCAATTGAATGGCGGCCACTATGCCATTTGGAAAGCAACCATGATGGCGGTCTTCGACTCTTACGAGCTTGGAGGCTTTGTTATGAGCAACTTTCAAAAGCCAAAGGATCTTGCGGGAGCGACATCATGGGAGCGTGTCAATGTTTAAATCCGCTCTTTTATAATCCTCAATAGTACACTATCAATCATCAGTCACATTCGATTGATGAAGGACTCAAAGTTGGTTTGAGATCAGCTTTCTTCACTATATGATCGAGTTTCTCCAATGAAGTGGATAGCCTTAGAGGTGCAATTAAGGAGCTTGGAAACAAAGAACTCATCCATGAAGGATCACATCAACAAGATGCAAGAGCTTCACCAGGAGATACTTCATCTGGGAAAGCTTATGAGTTCAAAGGACATGGCCTCCAGCTTTTGACCCAGTTACCTCCTTGGTATACCGATTTCTTTTCTTCGTTGATTACTAGTGGCCAGTTGAATACTATTTCTTGGGATGAGATTGTTCCATGTTGTTGTACCAGGAGGAGCAATTCAATACCGGAAAGACGTCAAGCTTCGAATCCTTGAGGGGTTTTCTCAAAAACAACAACAACAACAACTAGCCGAAGGGTAAGAACAAAAGAAACAACAAAGAAAAGAAGAGTGATGCTTAAAAGGAGCCGTAAAGGTGGATCGACATTGAAATCATTGTGGGGAAAAGGGCAATTGTTGGCAGAAGTGTTCAAAGGGAGTTAGAGATGCTTCGACTTCTTCAGCGGCAGTGGTGCAATCACCGGCCTTTGTTCCATTTAGAGATTCTACCATCGGAGGACTCTCCAGGACATCGGAGGTTGCGACGGCTCTTGCGGTTCGAGATGGTCGTGATTGGATTCAGGATAGTGGTGTCTCACAGCACATGACACCCTCAAAGGAACTGTCGTCCAACATGCGGTGACATTGTGGTACTATTTTCATTGGCGACAAATTTGAAATTCCTATTCATAGTGAGGGATCTATGGAGTTGATCCTTGATGGTGGCAAAGGGGGTATGCATATCTCCAAGGTACTTTATGCTCTGAAGGTGGGATTTTATCTGATGTCTATGCATGAGGTGTGCAAGCTAGGAATGGAGATGATTTCGACAAAGGATGCGGTGTCTATTCGGGATCATGACTCCGACAAGGAGGTCAGACTCCCAGAGGAGGCTACCACCTTTCATACATGCGGTGTCTACTCGGGATCATGACTCCGACAAGGAGGTTAGACTCCTAGAGGGAGCTACCACGTTTCATACATGATATGGACTTTACCAGTTCTTGGTTTTACCCTTTGGGTTAAACAACGCTCTTGCCACATTCCAATAGATGATGAATGACCTCTTTTGTCTGTATGTGAGAAAGTGGGTGGTTGTGTTCCTTAACGATATCTTAATATATAGCAAGACTGTGCAATAGGCATTGTTCTATATCAAGATGGCTGGCTTGTAGCATTTGAGAGTTGCAAGCTCATAGAGTTACAAATGCGTTATTCCACACAGAAGGAATTGTTGGCGGTCATTTATGCTTTGAAGGTTTGGCGCCTATCACCTCTATGATGCCCACTTTGTGGTATGGACAGACCACCACTCTTTGAAATATCTTTGTGATCAATCCGACCTTGAAGATAGAAAGGCAAGGTGGGCAAAACTCATGCAAGAGTTTGATTTTGAGATACGCTATGGTAAGGGCACTACCAATATGGTAGCCGACGCCCTTGGTAGGATCTTTGAGGTAAATACTCTTTCATTTGCTGAATTTTTGATTGATTTATATCTTTTTCTCAAAGGGCGCTGCCAAAATGATCGTCACTTTGGTAAAATTTGGTAGCAAGTGTAAGAGAGAGTGAAGCCCGGAAAGCTATGGTGGTCCATAGGTTGGCTACAGAGAGAGGTAGCGGAGAAGTATTCCATTAGGAATGGATTACTTTTCAAGCAAGGCAAAGTGTGCGTGCCTATTGATGAGGATATCCGCAAGCAAATTTTGTTTGAGTTTCATGATGCACCAAGTGCAGGACACCCTTGTATATACCATACTTCAGCCTTGGTTGGCTGGTATTTCTATTGGCCACATATAAAAGCTTTGCTTGAAAAGTATGTGTGGGAATGCACACAATGTTAGCTCAATTAAGCTGAACGTCAAACGCTACTGGGCTGTTACATTCTGTGCAAACCCTAGATAGTAAATGGTCAAGTATTTTTATGGATTTTGTAGTTGGATTACCCCGGACCAACCGTGGTCACAATGCCATTTGGATCGTTGTCGATGGACTCTTGATGATGACACGATTTATCCCTACACGTTCCACTGTAAAGAGCCATGAGTTAGCTTAGCTCCTTGTGGAACATTTATACAAATTGTATGGTGTGCCAGAGGAAATTGTGAGTGATCATAATTGGAAACTCAATGGCAATTTTTGGTAAACGGTCTTCCAGGAATTGGAAACGCGCTTGTGCAGGTCATCTCAAATCTCATCTTAAAAACTAATGGACAGACTGAACACACCAATCAAACCATGGAGAATATGCTACGAGCATATGTCTCCCGATGTCACGGTATCTACCGAAGGATTCTAAAACAATCCGAATTGGTTCATGCTCAAAATTATCTTCTCTCTATTGTGGTCTGTTTCAGATCACAAAGAAGATAAGTGGGCTTTCTTACAAGTTGGACGTGCCTCAAGGCATTGCTGTTTATCCCGCGTTCCACGTGAGACGTCTAAGAGAACAGTTATGACAGGATGACTTAGTGTTTCCTTCCGAAGAAGTCGTGAACTTGGAAGACACCACTTGTCGAACCCAAACCGGTTCCGGATCAAAGGGTCTAGAAGATATTGTACCCGAATATTTGATCAAGTGGAAGCATCGTCTTGAATCTCAAGCTACTTGGGAGTCAGTTAGATCGTCGAAGAATCTTTTTCCCAGTGTTATGACCGAGGATATTGACGAGGACAGCAACTAAAAATAAGGGGGAAGGTGTTACATCGTCTGACGCCAAGATTGGCTCCTGGGCTATGTCTGACCACTGTGAACCAACCTTGCATGTGAATGCACCCTTAATTAAAGGGAGGCTAAGAAGCACACACGTGCTTGGTGTAAGCTTGATGGTATGGGACACCAGCCCTTGCGGTAGAGGCTAGCGCGTTAACTGCAGGCTCCCAGGCTCGTGGGTCACCCCGTGTCGGCTCTAGGGCTGGGAGGTGAGTCTGATGTCCGCTCTCTTTGCTTGTCTTTGTGTGAATATGGCTTGTGTCATGTCATGTGTGTAGGATGGATACTTGACACTCGACGATCCCACTATCCAACTTAGTGTAGCTTATTCTCTGCCTTTATTTTGAATCAGCGAGTAGAGATTTTGTAAAAACCTCTTGCTTGATTGGATGTTTGACTTTAACTATAACAAAGCTTGGGGAAGATATGGACATTCTTGAATGATGCAGCTAGAAATGTTATAGGTGCATGTAACTGTATGTGTTTTCTTTTGCATACTTTGGTGTTCCTTCCTTTGAAAAGAAATGAGGAAGACTTGAGACTTCTCGGGTGAAGTTCTTGTAATGGGAATACCATTCTTGACTACACTGGGAGCTTGTAGAGCCACATTCCATTGGTGCCCCTTGCAAAGAATGGGAAAAAAGAAACCCTTTGAGCTTAAGCCACATACTTGCAAGAGACAAAACTGAACTTTGGAAATAGCGTTGTACAAGAGAGGCAACTATGGGAACAGACAGAAAAGAAATACAAGGGAAGGCGGAAAGAAAATAAATCAAGGCAAGAATCTAGCTTGCAGAAGTAAATGAGTTCATGCATGGTTGTTCAGATCATTTTTAGAGGATGACAGTTTCGTCTCTTGCAAGTATGTGGTTAAAGCTCACACTGTTTTTTTCATATAAATCTGTGGAATTATAAGTATATTTTTTTTGGTTGCAAATTTTTGCCCCAATAAGCTCCTACATATTAATTGTATCTTGCTTAGACTCTAAATTCAGCCTTATTTTGATCTTAAAATGGAGCATTACTAAAGTTGTTAAATTTTGACTTGGTTGAATTTTAAAAAGCTACACTGACCATAATTATTATCTGCAGATGGAAGAAGCTGATGACTTACTTGCAAAATTTGGCGTACCATTAGCTTCCAATCAAGTGCGTTTCAAGTAAAGCAATAACTATCTTTTCCTCTTTGCCTTGTATATCTGAAGTGAACACGTCTATACATACATACCTTGTTCTGATACCGGGGTATTTCTTCTTTGAGATACACCAGGCCAACAATTTGGTGTTTAGTATCAAATCCTTCTGTTTCTGGGAAATTTCTCTTCAATTTTCTTATCCTATGGCACACAAAATTTTGGCATACCTTATCTTCCAAGGAAGTGAAACACAAATGACTCCGTAACTGTTGCTTTCATCACAAACAGAATCATTCAATTCAGCTGTCATTGCCTTGTTGGCACACTCCAGCTCTAAGATGCCCGTGCGAACAGCAGCACATGTGGTGAAATTTTGTCTTGCTTTCCACTTAAAATCTTTTGTCTTGATTTAGCTGTGTTGCGTATGCCTTCAAGATTCTTGAACAACTGTGTGGTAAGGCTTTTCTCACGATCATGATTATGATAAGTTCATTGAGGATGGATCAAAATTTGCAATCTTTCAGATGCATTCAATGAATTCGTTTGTTTTAAATATAGCGAAAGAGTTTGTGAGTAGCAAGTGAGCATCCCATGCACTAGTGATCCTGTCTAGTGCTGTAATCTATATTGTATCACCACAGGGTTTCCAAACATCAGAGAGTTAGATTAGTTACAACATACGGTTTGATGTTTTAGCAACCGAATCTTGTGTCAAGTTATATGCTGTGTACCTTTGGTTTAGGATTTCTTGGAACTAATTTTAAGAGTTTATTTCTAAGTATATTCTGGATATGACTATTTATTCCAGATTTCAATTGTAAATGCAGTCTTTTGCATAGAAATCCAGATAAAGAGGGACTCCTAACAGCATGCAAGGTGGACATTTACTATTCACGTCTTTCAAGCATTCAAATCTGCTACTTTCAGCTGAAAATTAACGGGAAATTGAAAATTAACTTGGAGTTCATTTTCCTTTGCTAATTTTTCTTTGTTATTCTATGATAGGAGAGGAATATATCTCTAATAGCATACAGCCCTTTGGCTTCTGGATCCTTGACAGATAAGGCATTGATGACAGAAAGCACAAAATCTGGAAAGGTCAGGATTACTTCCAAATTTCATTGGAGCTACTAGGTTTTACCTTAATAGGTTTCCTGCTTTACAAAATTCTAGGGTTCATATCTTTCTGTTTTCAGGTTTCCTTTCTTACGAAATTGTATGCTCCAAGCCTTTTTTCTACTTGTAAAGTAGTATTAGGTTGTTTCGGCACTGCTGCGTGTGCTCGTCGTAAATTGAACTAGTGAAGGGGAGGCATGTAAGAAATGGGAGCTGTGTTTCTCATTTCACGCACCCTGACAAATCTCTATGCAAACTCAGCGCCAAATGAGAGTCAGTTTTCGGCAGGGCCTTGGGGTCACCCAAATATTGCTTACAGCCACGTGCAGGACGAAGCCACAAAATCTGGTTTATGTATGACCCCTCGTGTGTGTAACACCAACAGGGAGCAACTAACCCGCTTTGAAGAAGGGATGCAGACAGGTACATGGCCCGAGACAAAGGGATGGCTGTTCAATACTTAGTCGCTCCTGCATTGATGTATGCAGTAGCAGTATGGGCAGCAGATTTAGCTCTATTGCTGGACTCAGATAAGGCAACCTTAGGTCATCACAGTGGCAAGGATGACACACAATAGACGCTCAATACCACACAAGATCATTAGTGCGGGCTTTACTTCCCCATCTATGCTCGTGGAGGCCTTGTTTCAGACATTTTCCTAATTGATAGTCTTGAGAGATGACTCCCGAATGCCTTTCATATAAACCTTTTGAGGCATCTTGACAGCTGGTCGAGTAAATTGATCATAAACTGGTAAGCAACCAACATAGGTTGGGGTGGTTTTACTAGACATCCGGCACCATGGGGAGGCCTTCATGCATGTCAGACCTCGTGGGGAGGGGGAGGATAGCACTGACAGATCGCTGCACACAGCATGGAGTCCTTTTTCATGGATAGCAAAGAGCCTTCATCCGAGTAGGAGACAAAGCACCGGGCTATTGGATATCCGGGTTCTACTTGTAGTGCGTAGTGGAAGTGATTTATGGTGAATGCTCAGGATGAGTGCTCAGTGGATACTCAAGGTTCCTTTTACTTCATAGAGATGTGCAAAGATAGATACTAAGTGAAGAGAGAATGACACTAAGTGAAGGTTCTGTGAGTGAAGGAGAGAGAGAGAGAAGACTAACACTAGATGGGGTCCCAAACCTCCCTTCAAGGCCCCCTTCTCTATCACTAGAGAGGTATTTTCTTTAGATTGCACAAATACTGATTTAATGGTCCTAGATGCTGAGATGCTGATGGGATCTTGTGGTAGATGCTTGGATGTGCGAGGCTAAGGGCTGAAAACTGGAAATGCTAGGCTATCTGGCTGGGGCCTGCAACTACGGGGCTGATTTGCTAATGTCGAGGAAGATGATGGCTGCTAACTGAAAAGGCTGGCTTTCTAGGCTGAAATCTGCAAACTGATGACGACTATGGTGGTGAAGATTTTCTGGCTGAAAATGCTGATGTAAGGAGGCTGAAATCTGCAACCTTTTGGCGGGATGCTGAGGAATGTAAAAGCGCTAGGGTGCTAATGGGCTGATGCTGCTAGCAAAAAGCTAGAGAGTGGTACTGCTGCCCATGTGATGTTGGGCTGTGAATGTTGATGGTCTTGACTTGTTCTTGAGAATTGACCCCTAGGGTCACTTATATATAGAATTAAAGCTCGGTCGGGCAGGACTCCAGAAAAATCCCACGACTTGCTAAATACTGGCTCAAATGTTTAATTAGAAATAACTTAGTAAACTCACTTGTATGAGGTGCTTCATATGCAGATAATTTCTCTCGGCAACTGTTGTCTGCAGCAATTTTTATTGCAACCTACAAGTTGGGCGCTTAATTTAAGCCCCCGCCCCCCCCCCCCCCCCCCCCCCCCCCCACCACCACAAACTAGAAGAGGGCACACAGGAGCTCAAGGCGCTTGGCTTTGGAAATCTGGTGAACTTCGAAGAAGTTGGCAGAGGATTTTTATTTTTCCAAGAAAAGATCCTTCCATTAGTTAAAAAACTGCCCAAAGGGCTACAATCTTCTCCTACTAGAGAGGGCTACATCAGCATGTGGGGAGAATCTCCCGATGAAAAAACGAAGATATGTACAGTGAGGGCTAGCTCAGGAAATGGGAGGAGGAAAAAGTCACATTGGTGGACGGTACGGCCATTTCGGTACGCCATGAACCATGGTGAATGTAGGGCTCGATTAAGGCGGATAATGATGAGTTGCATCCATAATTAAAACATCAAGTTAACGTGCTAATTTGAAAATGTTGTAAGCAATCAAAGTACAAATTAACACAAAATAAGTAGATTGATAAGATGCATATATTTTGTATAATGAGCTATGTACTTATATAGCACTATGAGAGTGTAGCTTCAAGCCACATGTTGAGCCACATGTCCTAATACATGGCATGGGAGGTGACACTCTTGGATGAGAGGTAGTGGCATGTAGGTGGCTGTGTGAGAGTAGCACCATTAGGGACAATTCACATAGACATAGGATGAAAGTAGGTTTAACCCTAACAATCGCCCCCTTAAACCTGATTTCATCCTAGGATTGCGTAAGATACATCATGCGTGAATCTCAATGGATTCAACAGGTCATGGTTCATACAAGGCTTCCTTAGGTAGATGCATGGGTTCACATTTGGATGCATAAACATGGTTCTCAAACTGGATACATCATGTTTTGCTCACATTTGGATAGATCATGCAAGTGTAGAGGGTAATGTAGTATGTAGGGATTCAATATCATACATCCTTAGTGTAATGTGATCCTGGTTCGTCGTGTCGTAGTCCTCATGTTGGTTGTCATTTTCATGTGTTGACGACGTTCTTCTTCATCAATGGTCGTTCTTGTCATCTTCATTTCATGTTGAATTAATTGATTTTCATCGGCGTCGTCGGTTTGATTTGTTGAGGATGTATCTTTCTTGGCTAGTGGTGCAAAACACACATACATAGCAAATGTGGTGCACATCTGTGTGTGCTCATGTTGACGGGTAGTCTTACTGTATACTTGGTGCATACGCAGTGTCTAAAACCCGTGTACATGGTGCCTTTAAACACAAATATTTCATACATATCATTAGTGCCCCTGAATGTGCTTTTTCGTCTTGGAGTTTTGGAGGAGCATAAAGCTCGTGAGACAAAACCCTGAGAAGACCCAAAGCTTGTGGGTAGTGAATCTGTAGGCCCTCCAAGTTTAAAAGGTTTGGGGCTTTGGCCACCGTCGGAAAGCCCTTCCTTATTGCATGAGCTGGATGTGGGAATCCATCCTTTGGAGGGAGCTTGGGTTTTGAAGCAAAAAACAAAGCTACAGCCTTTGGTGGGGCGGGAGGTTGAGACAGGTGCAAATCGCACTATGCGAGCAAGGCATGAATTGCAGGTGCCGAGACAACTAAAATTGGTGTTGTTGCCATAGCGGTTTTGGGGTAGTTCAATGCAGGCTTGCGGTTGATGTTGGGGCAAGGGTAGCCAGAGGGCCACGAGGTCACTCTGATTAGGCAGGTGCAGTTTGGGTAGCGCAATTTGCGTATGGTGGGTTGCTTCTTGGTTTGGCTTTGGCACAGAGCTGAAGTGAGCCCAGAGCTTGTTGAATTGTCGATTTGAAGGAATGTGCAACCGAATGAGAAGTTCGCTCACACAGTCAGGCAGAATATGGGGAGAGAGAGAGATTCTACTCAGCCAAGCGATGCAAGCATTGATGAGAATAAGCTGCAGATCTAAACCGAAAGAGTAATCTATGGCCGTCTTCATCCAAGCTTGAGGCCTACGATGCAATTAACGACAGACTGTGTTTCTCTAGCTCGGACTCAAAACAAAAAACCTTAGAATGGTTGATGTCACGTGACACATCCAACCCTATGTGTCCGTGGACACAGTACTACAAGGGTTCAGTCAGTCTAGTCAGTCTAGATTAGAAGTGATCTGGCACTTTTGTGAGTCTATTCGTAGACCGTGCATGCCCAGTCACTTAGCATAGATGCATATCCTCTGGTTGCACACAGCATGATCATAAGCATTCCCATTTGAATCCATCAGAATCAATCAGGGGAATTTTCCAGTGACTTTAGCCTATTTTCTCTATTTTTGACATTTTTCACTTATTATTTTTAAGTGACTTCCCAACAAAAGTAGGTAGGGCAATTTTGCTAAGGTTGTATATAAGCAAACCCAAGTTAGCACTTTCTGGCAGAAGAGGCAGCTGGAGCACATACTCAACAGGCACCTTCTTAGCAAGAACCCGCAAAACCCCCAGCACCCTTGGCGTTTGTGGTCTCCATCCTCCACTCAGCGCTAGCGTTTTCCAGTTTGTAGCATCGCCAGAAGCACCAAATCATTGGCGTTTGCATCAGCATATCCTCGCCATCACACCTGCAAGCCTAGCGTTTCTGGATCGCCATCAAGCCTTGCAACAGCCAGCGTTTTTCAGCATATTCAGCCAGCGTTTTTCAGTATGCAAAAACGCAGCCTTGGACCTGCATTTGGGCAGCGTTTTCAGCCCTCAATCGCCACATCAAACCAGCGTTTGGGAGCCAAGAACAACAGCCATTTTCAGTCATAAAAACGCAGCCAAACAGTCATTTTCAGCCACCCAAAACAGCCCAAAGATTTGCAGATTTTCAGCAGATAGAAGACCACAGATTTCAGCCCTAAAGTCGTCGTCGTCATCACCGTCGTCGTTATCGGCATAGTCCCAAGTTGCATCAGTCCATTGTATACGCATTGTATCACTTTGTGCAATCAAAAGTAGACCACTCTCGCCAATGAGAGTGGGGCCTTCGGAGGAGGGTTTTACAACGTCTCTGGTGTCGTATCTCTCCTCTCTCTCTCTATCTCTCAATCTCATACACTTGCACGCACAGTGTCCATTCACTTTGTTTGTGATCATAGCACTTTCCATTAAGAACAGAAGGCTCTCCCTTCCATAAGAACTAAAAGGAACCCTTGAGCACAGTTCGGAGCACTCATCTTGAGCAAAGCGTAAACAATTATTCCGCTGCACCTAACATTGGTATCAGAGCTTTGGCAGTGTTTTGTATCACTCACGGAAAGAACCACAAGATTTTTTTTTGCTTGTTGCGGTCGCACGTAACCCAAGTTCTCTTGGGCGTGTCGATTCCTAATTGTGTTTCTGAAGAGTAACAGGAAACCCAAGAAAGAAGGGCTTGTCCAGTCTCCCCTTGTGCCTCTTTTCACTCATTGAGAGCGGACCGTGAACTTAGCGGCCGGCCAATCGACGTGAGGTGGGAAAAAGCAACCTTGGTGTGAGCGCAAGGCCGCCAAGGGGTGCGCCCACAGAAAGGAGTAGAACTCGGGTGAAGAGAAGATCCTTCTCAAGCGCGGTTTGCAAGCGAAAGAAAACCTCAAGAACCCAAGAACCAAGACCCTCAAGAACCCAAGTTCCTCATGAACTTAAGTGGTCATCACTTGAAGCGGAATGGATACCTCGCTTGGAAGTGATGAGCATGAGAGAGGCGAAGAAGAATTTTCCCCACCAGGGAGTTTTCTGACCCTTCCCCATCTACGACAACGATTGCACTAACTCCAATGGAGGAGTTGGAGCTGATGTTTCTGGAACAAAATTTACAACGCGAAGCAAGAAATGCAGCAAGAAAAGCGGAAATGGAGCGTAAACACCAAGAAAGAATGGCAGCCATAGCGCGAGCAAGCACGCTTGGAAGCCAAAGAACGACAAGCCAAATTGGATCTTGAGCGCGCAGAAAGACAAGCAGATAACAAAGCAAGACAAGCAGACTTTGCTCGCGAGAACAAAGCAAGAATGCAAGAGATGTTGCGACTCTTTTCTCAAGTGCAGGCACAGATGCAAGAGATTCAGGAGAAGGAGACTCTCTTAGTCTCTTTTTCTCCAAAGCATGACACACAAGATTTGCATGATTGTGTGAAGCATGATGATGATTTGATTGACAATGACTTGCATGATAATTTGAATGACAATGATAAGCATGATGATTTGGATGCCAATGATTTGCATAGTGATTTGGATGACAATGACAAGCATGATGATTTGCATGATCAAGATGTGATTTCTCACAAGCATGATGAGTTGCATGAAGATGATGGGATTGTTCACAAGGATATGTGTTAGTGGATGCTGTTTCTAGCGAAGCTAACCTTGTTGTAGATTCGATCAATCACGAAGAACCGATCTTGGCTTTCGAGTCGAGGTCCAAAGAACCCCCACATGACGATTCGATCATTCAAGAAGAACCGATCTTGGCTCTCGAGCTTAGGTCCAAAGAACCCTTACAGGAAGTATTATGTGTTCGCATGATGGATACGCACGCATTGTTCGAGTGTTTCATTCGTGATCGTTTCCTGTATTTTAGTCAGCGTCTTTATGTGATCCCTTTTCCTAGGCATGACATATTGTACGTTGAGCACGTTTCACTCATGAATGAGCACGAATGTATGCGGATTGTTCATGAACAGCTGAAGAGTATGCATTCACGGAAGTCACATTCCATGTCTCTTTCTTGGCATGACACATTCGTAGAAAGAGCACATGAAAGTATGAGCACCAAGCATGGGCATTTCTGTTGTGAATTGCCAAAGTTGATTGCTTTAGATCATAAGAGAAAGATTCGATCTCATTGTTTGCATGTGTGTGGTGAACGGATTGGCACTCCGTCTCTTTGTACATCTACATTGCATGTACAGTCTATTAGGACGACAAGATTTTTTCCACTCACTTTACATGGAATAGGTATGTTCATGGTTTTGTGTTGGAAATGGTTTCAGGGATTTTCAGCCATGGAGATTCTTGAAGAAGAAAGAAGCACGACTCTCGACGAAGTTGAAGCATCGAAGGAGCCACAGAAGGCTTTGTGTCGCTTTCGGCGTGGCCCAAAGAAGCAAGCGTTGTAGACCTTTATGAAGTTCAAGTACCGCACGACCCACACATCAGAGTGGGCCGGCAAAGAGTCCCTTCCAGGATTCCGGATGCTATTGGCGATCTGCCTCGACGCCATACATTTCGGTCCTAGTACCTCAATTTGAAAAAGGGGGGATGTCACGTGACATATCCAACCCTCTGTCCGTGCACAAGCTACAGTACGACAAGGGTTCAGTCAGTCCAGCCAGTCTAGATTAGAAGTGATCTTGCACTTTTGTGAGTCTATTCGTAGACCGTGCATGCCCAGTCACTTGGCATAGATGCATATCCTCTGGTTGCACACGGCATGATCATAAGCATTCCCATCAGAATCCATCAGAATCAGTCAGGGGAATTTTCCAGTGACTTTAGCCTATTTTTGACATTTTTCACTTATTATTTTTAAACGACTTCCCAACAAAAGTAGGTAGGGCAATTTTGCTAAGTTTGTATATAAGCAAACCCAAGTTAGCACTTTCTGGCAGAAGAGGCAGCAGGAGCACATGCTCAACAGGCACCTTCTCAGCAAGAACCCGCAGAACCCCCAGCACCCTTGGCGTTTTTGGTCTCCATCCTCGCTACACACTCAGCCCTAGCGTTTTCTAGTGTATAGCATTGCCAGAAGCACCAGATCATTGGCGTTTGCATCAGCATATCCTCACCAACACACCTGCAAGCCTAGCGTTTCTGGATCGCCATCAAGCCTTGCAGCATTCAGCGTTTTTCAGCATATTCAGCCAGTGTTTTTCAGCATGCAAAAAACTCAGCCTTGGACCTGCATTTGGGCAGATTTTTCAGCCCTCAGTCGCCGCATCAAACCAGCGTTTCGGAGCCAAGAACAGCAGCCAATTTCAGTCATAAAAACGCAGCCAAACAGTCATTTTCAGCCACCCAAAACAGCCCAAAGATTTGCAAATTTTTAGCAGATAGAAGACCACAGATTTCAGCCCTAAAGTCGTCGTCATCACCGTCGTCGTTATCGGCATAGTCCCAAGTTGCATCAGTCCATTGCATACGCATTGTACCACTTTGTGGAATCAAAAGTAGACCACTCTCGCCAACGAGAGTGGGGCCTTCGGAGGAGGGTTTTACAACGTTCTGGTGTCGTATCTCTCTTCTCTCTCTATCTCTTAGTCTCATACACTTGCACGCACAGTGTCCATTCACTTTGTTTGTGATCATAGCACTTTCCATTAAGAACGGAAGGCTCTGCCTTCCATAAGAACTAAAAGGAACCCTTGAGCACATTTCGGAGCACTCTTCTTGAGCAAAGCGCAAACAATTATTCCGCTGCACCCAACAGTTGAGCGCTTTGCTTTGCATCCGCCCACGTTGCTTGATGTAAAAGCAAGTAGCCTTGAGCCTTTGACTTCCCTAAATATAGCACACTGTTAAATATCTTGACCACAAGACATCGTGGCTTTGGTTGTAGTGGGGAAACTAATAAAAACCAGTTAGGCTCCAATTGTGCAGGGCTCCACACAAGCAAAAAAGACTTCACACACACACCTAAGTGTAGGATGGAGAGTTGAGGGGCTCTATAGGAAACTTGTGATGAGAACTCACACCACACTCGAATAATGCAATGACTTACGGCTTGAAACAAAATCAATTGGAGTTGCGAAGTGGGCCGAAAATCAATACCGAAATGCACACTAAATGCAAGGAAACCGCTCTAATTAATGAGAAACAAGAGAAATTACTCACACTAATTGCATCCATAAAACAAAATGCAATCTTCTCCTTACCTTATCACCAAAGGGTAGGGGAGCATGTTCATGCCCAAATGCTGATTAGAGAGAGTGATTATTAGGGATGTTAAATGCAATCGGAGTTAATTGGCCTAAGTGTAGGACCGTCGGCTCTGATACCACTTGTAAGGCTTATTAAGGTGTATAATGATTAGCTGCATTCATAATTAAAACATTAAGTTAATGTGCTAATTTAAAAATGTAAGCAATCTAAGTACAAAATAACACAAAATAGGTAGATTGATAAGGTGCATATATATTGTACAATGAGTTGTGTGCTTATATAGCACTATGAGAGTGTAGCTTCAAGCCACATGTTGAGCCACGTCCTAATACATGGCATAGGAGGTGGCACTCTTAGATGAGAGGTAGTGGCATGTAGGTGGCACATAGGTAGTCATGAAAAGTGTAGGGTTTCTTCCCACTAGAGTGTATGAGAGTAGCACCATCAGGGACAGTTCACATAGATATAGGGTGAAAGTAGTTTTAACCCTAACAGTGAACAAGGGTCCTAGACGTGCAAGTCACGAGGTGGCCTCGCGACGCTCTCTCATGTAGGCGGAGTTGCCTTGAAGTCTCTCAAACTGGCTCTTGAGCGTATGGACTAAATCCAACCAAATGTCCCGAACAGTCTCTGTCGGAGGAATAGGCAGAGCCTCGAAGATGTGAACTTTGAAGACATCGGGCTCGCCAAATGAACCACAGTGTCAGGCCGCAAATGAGCCTCCAAGGCCACTCTCTCTCATTGCTCCACGCTTGAGGGCTAAGCTCTATGGCAGGCTGAAGTGTAGGGTGACCCTCCTATATCACTATCATCCCGCTAGCTGAAGCCATCTCAAACTGAGTACAGGGCCTGTGAGTGTGGACCATGCTGCAGCCCCCCAAGTGTACTGAATGGCTATAGACAGCACATGCATCAGCCGAACAATCTGTACCCAAACCTGCTGTGCTATGGGGTAGTCCCATAGATAGTGACGCTGAGTCTCAAGTGAGTGGTCACAAGTAGCACAAGCTAGCGAGGAACTGTTGTATACCAACCAACTCCCAACTGCAATAGCACGATGCACAACGAGCCACTGAAACATGGTGACTCTCCTCGGATGTCTGCTATCTCACAGGCGTTCCCAAAAACTGGCCAAGAATTCGGATGTGAGCCCCTCCTCGTGCTAGTGAGTCGTTGTCGGTAGACGCCTCTCTCTGTGTTGTCAGTATGTGTCGGCCCAATAGAGCTGTACATTGGAAAAATGGGCTCCATGGGCAATCGGCAGAAGCAAAGGGGTCTTGCCAAAAACACTCCCCTAGGTCCCACTGTAGTTGTGTCAAATGGCGGCTCTCCCAAGCCTAGAGCTGCCAATGTCTTGACTCTAGGTCGATCGAGGTCTATGGCACAAGTCCTCTCACTGATGCCCACAACTCGAATCCTCTTGAAGCAACACTCAGTCATCTCTGGTGCATCAACAACGACGTTGTGAAGATGACCCTCTCCCTGAATCTCAAAGAGTTTGTAAGAACTTGTGTCTGAGCAGGCCCTAACTGCAATGAGGACCTCAAGGGTGTGTGAAGGCCCCCATCCAACGGGGAGCTGTCGGATCTAGAGGGGTGAGCCACTCTGTTGGTATAGCCTTTGCAATATCTTGACACATGCTCTTTGCCCCCCTCATGCCTTGAAGCTGCATGCTCTAGATCTCCTCAAAAAGTCATGTAAATTGTAGCCAATCCCTAAGAGAGCGGGTTGGCCCCTCTCCCATGGGACCCCAAGAAACGTGAGGTCTGTTACCAACCATGTGGCCTCGTTGGGTGAGACCATATGATTCCAAACAAGTGGTTGTCTCAAGCACTCCTTAGTGCATGTGGGCTGATGCTTCTCAAGGCCACTTCGCAGTTGCTCTTAGGCCCTAAGTAGGCTCGCTGCAAAATTGTCCTCCCAGCTCCTGCTCAAGCCTACTCTGCGCCTCTCTCTGAAAATCCACCGTATGGAAGGACTCCATGGGCCTCGTCTGAGGGACGCAGGCACTGATCCAATGTAGCAATAGCTCCTTCTAGGGCTCCATTCTTGGAAGAAGACCTCTAATCACAAGCTTCCAAGGAGGGCTCTACTCTGTCGTGTTGGGTCGATGATCTTCGACCCTCCCTGAGAGCAAGGTAAAGTAATGACCGGCCAGGAAACTTTGGCCCGATTTGATTGTGTATCACGGCTTGACCACAAAAAATTCACGATCAACCTCTCCATCTGGTTAATGCAAGAGCTTGAGAAAATCCAGCAAGACGTAATGTACCACATAGTAGCCAAGAGCATGTGGTTGGCCACTACAACCTTGCTAGCAAGAGAGAGCCAAGCTGAGCTCCAATGAAACAGCTTCCTTCTTATGGAGAGGAGGAGAGGAGCTATCTGTTGCTCTGGGGTCAAGTCCAAACAAATTTGACAACCCAAAAATCGTATGGGTGTCCCTTGGGGTGGTCCACCTAGAACCCTCACCAGGCGACCAAACAGGTCTAAGAGTGCTGCCAACCCAAAAAGCCACTATCTTTCTTTAGTTGATCAATGCTCCCGACGCACAACAGAACACCTCAAGAACCTGCTCACATGTGTGAAAGTTGATCTCTTGGCCTTCCAAATACATGCCTGAGTCGTTTGCAAATTCACTGTCCAAGAGCTCCTCTCCACTTATAGGCAACTGCAGTCCTCACAGACCAACCTCCTTTGAAATAAAAAATCTGCTCATTGCCTCAGCATAGAAGAGAAACAAGAAAGGGGCAAGAGGGCAGCCCTGTTTGACCGACCGTGTGAGTATGAAGTGGCCCCCTCTTTCTCCTGCCAAAAGCACCTAACTGTGAGCCCGCCTATAGAGAGACGACACCCCCCTAATCTAAGCATCTGAAAACCCTATTCGTCGCAGAGTACCCTCAAGGAAATCCCTGTCAATGTTGTCACATGCCTTCTCAAAATCGAGGAGTACCACAAGATCCTCTCCTCTGAGGCGTGCAAGGGCGGTCGCCTCGAGAAAGTGAAGATGTTGTTAAGGATGCTGCGCTCCTTGACAAAAGCCTGTCTGTGTCTTATGTATAATGCTCTCTAGCAATGGCTGGATCCTCAAACTCAGAGCCTTTGCTAAGATTTTGTAGGCCGAGTTGAGAATGGTGATAGGTCGCCTGAAACGGGCCCGTAGGGCAGTAGACGTTAGCTTTCACCCGATCTTTAACACTTAGACTTTATGACAGAAAGCAATGACTTAAAAAGGAACCTATAACTGAGATTGGAATTCCACTTCAAAACAAAAGCCCGGCCAGGAAGCTAGAATGCTCCTAGGCAGACAGCGACACCTCTAGGCCTCAAAAGTTGGCGCCCCTTTTGGTATTTCTTTACTCTTTAACAGAAGGAATAAAACCTATGATTTCCTACAAGCTGTCCCGCACAATCTAGGATGAAATCCATTTGTTCTGGCCCTCGGCAGCATAACTATACTAGGACGCTTCACAGTCAGTATCCCCATGCAATAGATGACTTTCCCGATGCGTACAGACACTTTGCAAAACCTGGTGAGAATCTGCAGCACGCTGAATTCTCTGTTTTCTGCCCCGAAAATGCACCAGATCACCTCTACAGCAGTCCCCTCGTGTCCTCGAACCTCCTGGGGGTATTAGGGACCGTTTAGGGCCGAAACCCTAAACCTGCAAAGATACACAGCAGGCTGTAATTCCCTGTTTTGGGCTCCGTTTCGTGTGCCGATCGCATCCGTAGCAAGTCCTCGAGCTCCCGCACGTGTAGGGCTACTTGCCCTTTGAATCGGACGAGATTTCTCACGTGAAACCTCTCCGAATTCACCTGTACCTGCGGGGGATTAGCCACTAGCTAATCCAGTACCTGTGTAAGAGGCTCTTGCCTCGGCAATCCCGCATGAACCCACACAACTGTACATTGGTCAAATGAGAAGCCCACTTGAGGGGCATAACATGACTGCTCCCAGGGGAGAGAAAGAGCAATGCGTAGCGTGCAGGGCATTACTCTTGGCACCGCACTGTACATAAGAGGGAAAGGAAGCACTCCATAGCTCTTAACCTGTGACAGAGAACTCCAAAATGAGCCTCCCAGCTATAAATTCAGTGCTACCTTCTCTTGCATGAGGAAAGTGCACAGAAATGTGCCACTTGGCACCATTACACGCATTTTCCCATTTTGGGGTTGCCACCTAAAAAACTCCCGACTAGTTGCCCAGTTGACTTCGCGGCAGAGTAATAAAATGTCCCCCTAATCATTCCAGAGCTAATGACGTGAACACTTTTTCTGGTCTAAAATAGCAGTTCCCTAAATTTTAGGAGATGCTTCCATGGCACTCACACGGGTCGTCTGACTATCAATCACCACTAGAACCACATCGAAAAATGCAATGTCGGCCAGCTATCAAGTGATTTACATTCGTAGCCCCACCATGGCTAACCTTAATCCATTTGTCCAACTTTAGTGCTCACTGGCCACCCGGCCTAGACTCTCACTGTCCGCCTGACACCATGTAATTCGGGCATTGGGATTTCCAGAGGGGTGCTTTAAAACAAGTCAAATAAAATTCAAGAGGAGAAATCTATCTCTCTCAGACAGGAGAAGCCCGCACATCACGATGCTTTGGATCAAATAAAGAGAGAGCTAGCAGAGCTTAGGTCTCAGCAGGAGACTAAGACTATGGTATGGTGCAGCTCATGCCGCTCTCCAGGACACCCTGCACAGGATTGTCCCCTTCGGGTTTATTGCCACTTCTGTGAAAAGTCTGTTCATGAGGACAAGGTTTGCTACTTCCTCAAGGGATTGCGACAAATACAGCAAAGTCTTGGTCATACTCTTCAACAAGGGGCAGCACCGACATCCAATATGGTTTCTCCCTGTGGCCATCCACACCACATGCCACCTTTATTGACAGCCCCTCCTATGCAAGGTATGCAGAGCACTTTTCCCTCTCAGAGCTTTTATCATACCCATGGTCCCTGATCACCTCAAAGCTTCTATGCTTCCACCTCCAACTCCATGCACCAGGAGCAAGGACCACCTCGCCCTTTGACTCGCCCATTGAATCGGCCCGTTTTGCGCTACAGATGCGGGGAATATGGGCATTACCAAAGCAAATGCCCCCTGCCAAAAGGGTCCCCTCCCTGCCCTGAAACGAAGGATCACTACAGTAAGGATTGCCCTAAACTTCATGTATCCACGGCTTCGAACCCAAGTCAAAGCCAAAATGAGTTTACCTTTCCCAAGCTCAATCTGATAGCAGTTAGCACCGTTCCTCAGCCGCCCCCTTCTACCCACGTGGTTACCCCTGAAAATAAGCTGCAGTTGGTAGAGCCATCGGGTGTCCTCAGTCGGGCCTAGAGAGTTGCCCTCGGTCTTAGTATTCCAACACGTTTAACTCCCCCACACATTCTACCAACAGTGGATACCTTGCCTTCAGATGCTGACAAGCCATCACCCAGTGGCAAGCAAGAATCCAAATCTTTGCTTCCAATCTTGATGAAGCTTTCTTGGAAGCAGTTTCCGGTCTACAGAAGATCAAGGTACCAGAGAAACAACAGGTAGAAGAAGAGAAGCTTATAGCAGAGACAATCTTGAAGAACAGCTTCCAACAAGTGTCCCTCTATGACATGCTGCGCGAGTTTTAGAAGTGACACCCTTGCTGTTATTCAGTCACTTTACCCTGGAGCAGGTCCTAGTGGCGGGCACCTCCCAGTGCGATTATCAGAGTCCTATATGTTATTCAATCCCGCTGCTCCACTCACTGATTATAGAAGTCCTCGCCTGACAGTGTCGTCTCGGGTCGGCAATTTTCAGGAGTAATTGTGGATGGTGGATCTGGCATCAATATGATGCCCGAGTTCACTATGATGGCTCTAGGCCTTCAGCCTACTCAACCTGCCTCTTTCATAGTAACATCGGCTGACCAGAGGACAGTATACCCTGTGGGCATAGTGGAAAAGGTGCCTTTGTAGGTACAAGATTTCACTTTTAGTTTGGATTTTGTTGTGGTTTTCGTCTTCCACAGGTGGAGGGCGGATTTCCCTTGCTCATCGGTAGACCATGGCTGCGACACACTAAAGCACTTCATGATTGGGGAAACGATGCCATGTGGATACATACTCCTTGCTCCCCGATGCAACCAATTCGTCTAGAAGGAGGCATGGATCCCGTAATGCAACATAGTTCTTTGTCCCTAGCAACCAGCCTTGAATTGGAACAGCCTACTCCACCTGATGGGTCAAATGAGGATCTGTTGGAGTGGTTGGATGCTACCAAATCTATGTTATGGAGTCTCTATTCACTCTTTGCTTGAAGTTACACCCTCTTCCAATGTTTCCATAGTAACTAAACCTAATGAGCCACCTGAGCCAGCTCAAAGGTTGAAGGTCATAGAGAATACTCTTGAAGCACCCTTGGTGGAAGCCTTTGAATTTGGTGAGCCTATGAAAAATTATAGAAGCGGAAAGAAATCCCCTCTGTAGGAGTTCACCCCCCTTCACCATCAGCCCCCGTGTCTGCTTCTCCGACCCTAACAAAGCTCTCCTCTGTGTCTAGTGAACTCCCTTTGCAGAGCTTCCTCAAGATGGGATACAACCAAAAAGATGTTGATTTCAAGTCTGATAAATTCCTTGTTCATGCTCATGATATCTCTCTGCTCCATGTCATTCCAGCCTCACCATTCACTACCCCTACCCACCCCCTCCCTTTGCCCTCGCCCTTACCCACCCCCTCTCTTGCCCTTGCCCCTACCCACCCCCTCTCTTACCCTCGTCCCTGCCCTCCCCTACTGGCCGCCACCCACCCCCTCCCTGCCCTCGCCCCCTACTCATCCCTTGCCCCCCCCCCCCCCCCCCCCCCCCCCCCCTACCCACCCCCTCCCTTTGCCCTCACCCCTACCCACCCCCTACTCGCGCTGCCCTCCGTGCCCTCGCCCCTACCCACCCCCTCCGTGCCCTCGCGCCCTACTCATCCCTCGCCCCCCCCCTACCCACCCCCTCCCTTTGTCTCGCCCCTGCCCTCCCCCTCCTCGCCCCTACCCACCCCCCTCTTGCCCTCGTCCCTACCCACCCCCTACTCGCCCCTACCCACCCCCTCTCTTGCCCTCGCCCCTACCCAACTCCTATTCGCCCCTACCCACCCCCTCCCTGCCCTCGCCCATATCTAGCCCTCCCCACCCCTCCCAGCCATGGGACCTGGTTGCCATCCTGTTGCAGTAAATGCTTTTTGTTCTGCCATCCATTGGAGCTTAACCTTAATTACGGTATTACTCGAGCTTCTGGTCATCCCTCTTTTCGAGCAACTTCATCTGCAAGCGTGGACCAAGTCATTTTCCTCTCACTATGGTTATGGAGGATAAAGATGCGTTGGATCCAAACGTAGCATATCTCTTTGTTGTGGAGCCTCAGTCTTTTTTACCAATTGGGATTCTTAGACTATGCAATCGTACTGGGTTCTTGTCTATTCAAAGGCGTAAGGCGTTTGCAAGCAGTGCAGTGTTTTTAACTCCACTTTTGAGGCATATAAGGTCATGGTTGAGCCTAGCACCTGCTTCAAGAAAGACGTGCAGATGCGGCACCTAGTGGTTTTCTTTCAAGTTTTTTCAGTATTTCCTCTCATCGGGACGGTGAGCGGTCTTGTGGCGGGCAACCTGTAGCAGGCTACAGTGTCACTTTCACAGGACACACAGTCAGTACAGCTGGTCTATCTGGTTCACACTGGACGGACTCTTTGGGCTAGGCAGCGACACGTGGCAGGGATACGACGGTGGTTCTAGTGGACGTCGTGGCTAGGTCACCACCACCACTCAGTGTGGAGATAGACTTAGATGGCTGACATTTATGAGCTGTTGGTGGCTCTTTATGGTGGGACATGAGTAGTAGCTGTTGGGTCATAAAGATCATCTTCTTCATATATGGTCGAGCGTCGTCGTCTAGAGTAGCGAGTCTATACACACAGCACGTCTACACCATCCCTGCATATCTGAGCCTCGATACCCCCATTGTACCCGTGAGTTCTGGGCTGGAGCTCAGTGTGCTGCCACGCCAGAGTCTGTATTGGTTCTTTGAGATAGTCGAGTCCTTATGTTCTGATCTGCCGTTGTGTCTTGTGTTGATCAGCTATTATGATTCCCTATGTTTTCATTCTGTTTTGAGTGAGATGTCACACACATTGCACTGAGGAGCACCCACTGTAGAGAGCACGACACATTATCCGCGCTACATCGTTTCGCTTCTTTAAGCATGCCTTTTCAAACCGCAACAGTACCCAATCACCAAGTGAAAACAGCAATTCAAGACGGTGGAGATTAGCAGCTTTCTTTTGCTTTGCCTGTGTCCTTTCAAGGGCATGCTTTATCTTCTGGTACATGTCACCCATATTCTGCACATATTGATCTGCCTGAAAGATCTTTTCCTTGGTATGCAAAATGGGAGGAACTTTCACACGACCTTCGACAATTTCAAAAGGTGCTTTGCCTGTTGTAGAATGCACTATATTATTGTACGCATTCTCAACCAACGGCAAATACTGCTCCCACGCCTCCTTATGCTCTGACACATAGCACTTCAGCAAATCCAAGATAGTAGAATTTGCCTCTTTTGATTACCCATCTGTCTGTGGATGAAACGACGATGAGAACTTAAGCGTAGTGCCCATATTCTCAAATATGTCTCTCTAGAATAGACTTGTCATCCGCGGGTCACGGTCACTGACAATCGATTGTGGCATACCATGATACTTAAAGACATTGCACATAAAGAGACGTGCCATCTGATCTGGTTTTATCTTCTTCCTCACATGAGTGAAATGAGCTTGCTTGCTGAATCTACAAATAATGGTCCAGATTCCATCATTCCCTCTCTGTGTTCTGGGAAGATCAAAGATAAAATCCATAGCTATGCTTTCCCATGGTTTATCTAGAATTGGCAATGGCTGTAACAACCCTGGTGCCTTTTGCCTGTCAAACTTGACCTTTTGGCAAATGACGCATGCTCGCACAAAGGCATCCACATCTCTCCTCAAGGTAGGCCAATAAAAGAATTTCTCAACCGCTTTCACTGTAGCATCTATACCACGATGCCCTACATGTGGTGGGACATGACCATGACCTTATGTCGCAATGGCCTAGAGACAGAGCCTGCCATGCATCATCATAAAACCATCTCTGAGGAGGTAGTGCTCATGACGTTGTCCTTCCTGTAACTGTTAAGAGATCCTTGCAAAATCTTCATCACTCGCATATTGTTCCTTCATGTCATCAAGCTCATGATGATAAGGAATTGACACAACTGAAATTTGTGGCTTTCTTGATAATGCATCAGCAGCAACATTCTGCTTGTCTTCCACATGCACAATCTGGAAGTGAAACATGGAAAGAATGTTTTCCTATCGCATATGCTTTTTCGATACTTTGACTGTGTCAGAAAGTATCGCAAGGTCTGATGATCCATTTGGACAACAAAATCAGCACCTAGCAGGTAGTGGTTCCAATTTAAGAGCGCATGAATCACAACCAGTAACTCTTTTTCATAGACCTGCATAATCATCTCTGGCCCTTGCAAGATTCTGCTCTCATAGGCTACTACCCTGCCATCTTGCATTAGCTCTGCACCAATGCTACAGCCACAAGCGTCACACTTGACCACAAATGACTTCTTGAGATCTGGCAAAACAATGACTGTCACGATTACATGGCAATTGCTAACCTTAGTTGTTGGTTTCTTTCCAATGATTTTGTTTAATTTTTGAGACCCTCTTTTTGAAGTTGCAAATGGTCGGACATTGTATGGCCAATGTGAACGGTAGTTTCACCCGCAGACGGGAAGTTGGTCGGCACTGGAACTCGTAAAGTAAAAGGATGTCTAGGTTCAGTTCAAGATCATGTAGGTCCCCCCGTCGCACTTAGCAAGTTGGTGGATACTAGGAAGTGAACTCAATAAAGGCATAAAGTCAAGGTGGGATCACCAACAAAAAGTATCCGACAGTTGGGCCACATTGCACTTTTGGATGTGGTCCCAATGAGGATAGATGGTCAGATGACCAGTGGGAGCCCAACTGAAGCATCTCCTAAAAATTAGGGAACTGCTATTTTGGGTCGTAAAATGTGTTCTTGTCATTACCTTCGGTATGACCAGGGGAACATTTTATTACTCTGCTGCAAAGTCAACTGATGCACCAGTTGAGAGATTTTTAAGCAGGAAGCCCAATGCAAGGAAATTGCATGTATGAGTACCAAGTGGCACTTTTTGGTCAATTTACCAAGTTTGGGAGAAGAGAATCCGTAACTGACTTTTTGGAGCAGTTTTGGAGGCTGATAATTGTGATTTTCAGCCATTTCTCTCCATTTTTGAGCTTCCCATGACTTTACCTAAGACTAAGGAGCTCATCTTCAGCATTGGAAGGCATCAGATGCGTGTTTACAGGGCTGTTTTGTTGCATTTTCAGCGATACGCAGGTTTTGGCAGCTATGAAAATCTTCCCCTTTTTGCATCTATCTGTTCACAGATGCATTATAGGTTGAGGGCAGAAGAGGGGGCGCTTGATTTATGCTTCATTGAGAACCTGTCACAGGTTAAGAGCTATGGAGTGCTTTCTTTCCCTCTCATGTACAGTGTGGTGCTAGGAGTGATGCCCTGCACACTACACACTGCTCTCTCTCCCCCCTACGTATAGTTATGTGATGCCCCACAAGAGGGCTCTTCATTTGACTGATGTACAGTTGTGTGGGTTCATGCTTTTGTGCTGAGGCAAGAGCCTCCTTGGGCAGGAACAGGGGTAGCTAACTGCTACTCCAAAGCAGGCACCGGTGAGGGTCGTAACCTCATCGTACAGGTGTAAATTCAGCGCTATGTATGCGCAGAAAATTGACTGTTTTTCAGCCATACGGACGCCAGAACCATTGGGAATAGTGCCCCACTGGTAGAGGACAGTTAGGGGACTGTTTGGGGCTGAAAACAGGGAAAAAACCAGTAAATACAGCGTGCTGAATTTACTGTTCTTGGGCAGGAATCAGAGGGTTTATGCTAGTGGAAGTGAGTTCCAGCAGGGAAATTGGTTTCGCGCAAGTTTTGGGACTGTTATGCTACCGAAATTTGGCCAAATCAAGTGGTATCTAGTTGGATACAGGTAAAGGATTCTCAGGACTCTACTTTGTAATTTACTCTCTCAAAGAATAAAGAAATACCAAAAGGGGCGCCAATTTGGGGCCTATAGGTTGTCGGCGTTTGCTCGGGGCATTCTAGCTTCCGAGCTGTGTGTGTGATTAAGTGTTAATTCCCGTCGCAGGTTTCCTTTGCAAAGTGCTCTGTGTGTGTCTAAAGTAAAGAATTTCAGGTGAAAGCCAAAGCCTACCGCCCGACCACGGGCCGGTTACAATGACGGGATCTGAAGTCATCTTTTCCTTTAAGAGAATAAAGCTGAAATCTCTTTTTGGGTCCATCTGAAAGTGACCTCTCTCTTTTGCAAAGCATGTAAAGGTGAAGCAATCTCTGGAAAGTTGCGAATGAATCTTCTGTAGTAAGAACATAGCCCTAAGAAGCTACAGACATCGTGCACAGTCCTTAAAGCTGGCCATGTCTTGATTGCTTCTACCTTCGCAGGATCCATTCGAACACCATCCTTTGACACAATGTGTCCGAGAAAGTGGATCTCTTCCAAGAAGAACTTGAATTCTTCGAACACAATGGCCAAGTGATGCCTATGCTCCTCTTCATTCTTCGAGTAGACTATCATGTCACCAAAGAATGTGCCAACAAAGTTCTGATATGGACGGAAGATCCTATCCATCATCCTATTGAATGTAGCAGGAGCATTCGTAAGACCAAATGGCATCACTAAGAACTCGTAGAGACCAAATGTTGTTCTAAACGCAGTCTTATGCACATCCTCAGGCCTAATTCGAATCTGATGGTACCCACTTTTAAGGTCGATCCTGCTGAAAATCACCGCACCCTCTGCGCGGTCAAGAATATCATCAATCCTTGGAATAGGAAACCTATTCTTGATGGTATTCTTATTCAGCTCACAGTAGTCAATACACATGCGCCACGAGACATCCTTTTTTTGTACTAAGAGCATTGGAGATCAATAGGGTGACGAGCTAGGCTGAATCAGCCCTTTCTCTAAGAGCTCCTCCACTTGGCTCATAATCTCTTTCGGCTGCGCCTCACTAACCCTATACGGTGGCCTTTTGGTGGGCACCAACCTGGCACCAAATCAATCGCATGATCCTTGGGCCTCTCCGGCGGTAGTTGAGACGGTAATGAATCAGAAAAACAGCCATTAAACTTTTGCAAAAATGCTAACTTGTCTTTATCTAACACAGATAAATTTGACTGGCAACTATTTGAAACATCACGTGCAAAAACCAAGTACGCAGAAAGATGATTCTTTATTACAGAAATGATAGCAGGAGCAGACACAATAGGGACTGACTCTCCTTTTAGCTTTACATCCAAGATCTGAGTTTTGCCCCTATGCTGTACAATGATCTTTTTGTTGTAGGCATCCAAGACTCCATGCACTCAGACCATCCACGGGATCCCCAACAAGGCATCACATCCTTCCAGCGGCATGATATAGAACGCTTTGTGTCCACATGCGACTGAATATGCAGACATAGCTTTCCAATGATGGGAGTGACGCACTCTGAGTGGCCAGGACATGCCAATCCTGCCTTTGCAGTATACCCCATCTCTTCAGCTCTGATATCCAGCTTCATAGCTAATTCTGGTGTGATAAAGTTTGCTTTGGCACCTGGATCAAAGAAGATGAGTGCCATCTGGTCTCTAACTTTACTCCACGCTCTGCATATCTCACTGGCATCTGTACTAGGCTTGTCGCCCAACATGTCTGGCACTAAACATGCCGAGGGCATAGGCTTCTTTCCTTTCCTGTCCTCTTTGTCATCTTAGTCAGCTGGCCTGACCAGCTTGCTCGCATATAAAGCATTTGTTTTCAGCCATCAAGACCTTCTTTTCCTCGGGCGTCTTACACATAAAAGGCTTCCTTTTCTGCTTCTTTGCCTGCACTCTAGAAGTCTCGGCTGAACCTTTGCCTTTATTAAACCTCGCTGTCCCCTGGGACGCTTCAGGAGCCGCTTTCATAAAGGGCTGCTTTGCTGAATTTTTCTTCTGCTTCCCTCCTTTCTCGTTGCTCGGAAACCCACTGTCTTCTCCTTTCAACAAGGCAAGACCAGTGTTAGCAACTTCCATAATCTGAGTGAGGATAGCCACTCTGTTCTTGGTACAGTAATTGCGAAGCTGTTTAGGCAGCCCACAAAAGTACTTCTCTATCTGCTCTATCAATGGCACAAATCTGTAGGAGGTCACTGAGAGTAACACTTTACAAAACCTCCTATTGTACTCCCGCAAGCTCTTGCATGTAGCCGAAGTAAGCTGGTGCCAATCTGTCATAACGTCGGCTGCAAATTCATCTAACAGCCAAGCAGATGCAAACATTTGCTTGAAGTAAACCCAAGTGGCGGGTGCCTGCCCTTGCATTAACAATGTCGTCCACCATGTAAGCACATTGTCCTTTAATAGAGTGGCAGCTTTTCTTACTGTAGAGGCCTTTGTAAAATTCCCCCCTGCATAAGCTGTATCAAACTGCTGGAGGAAAGTGAGAGCCTTTGCTTTATCCTCGAAGCCACTGAAAGTGCTGAACTTTATAGCTGCACCACCTTCTTTGTAAGCTTTTGGCTTTTCCAGTGCCCCCAAGTTGTCATAAGGAATGGTCTGCAACATGGGCACTGTAGTAGGCATGATCGGCACATGGCCATTAACATTTTGCGTCAGAGGTACGGTATCTGGCTGCTGTCCCAAACTGGCCTTGGTTGCACTGAAAACCCTGTTGCATGCCGATACTACAATAGATGGGGTTTGGCATGATGCCTTGCATACCCCCAAACACTGTTCCTGGCATGTACGGCTAACTTCCAGGCGTATAACCAGCCATACTTTGGAACACTGATCCACCCCCGAAATACCCAGGATGTACCGTGGGTGGTGGAAAATCTGGGTGCATTGCCTGGCAACCAGTTCCCTGTCCATTCAAGATAGCATGCCGGCTCTGAAAGGTGGCGGGCTGAACTAGCATAACCTGTGGAATAGGCGTTCTAGCCACCTGTTCATGCACGGGAGGAACCTGTTTTGGAGCCCCCGACTCCGCAACATGCGAGTGTTCCCTATCCTACTGAGTCTCATGGAGGACCTGGGCTTGAGCCTCAACGGGCTCTATTCGCTGAGGGCATTCCCTTGCCTGCTGTGACTTTGATGGTGCTTGCAAATATTTTATAAACCTGGGATTCTGCACCAACTAAGTGAAGACATTCACAGCAACAACTAACTGTGTCCTGAACGCATCCTCTTCAAAGTGCCCAGTCATGAACCCTTGAACCTGTTCTCGCTGTGCATTTACACGAACAAAAGGCGTAGACAAGGGCGGTCGTGAACTCTTGCCAACTTCATGTTGTAAAGGAATAGCCTGTCTACCTTGGGAAGAGGAACCCTCTTCTCTAGCATCTTTTGTCCTGTCAGCCATAGTGTAATTCCAAGTTCCTATGCTTTGTGTCTTCATCGCAAACCAACCAAGGCTCACTTCTTAAGGAAAAGTGATCTTGTCCCGGCGACAGAACCATGGAACCAGCCCGTAGGGCGGTAGACGTTAGCTTTCACCCGATCTTTAACACTTGGACTTCACGACACAAAGCAATCACTTATAAAGGAACCTGTAACTGAGACAGGAATTACACTTCAAAACAAAAGCACGGCCAGGAAGCTAGAATGCTCTTTGGAAGATAGCGACACCTGTAGGCCCCAAAGGTTGGCACCCCTTTCGGTATTTCTTTATTCTTTAACAGAAGGAATAAAACCTGTGATTTCCTACAAGATGTCTCGCACAATCCGGGCTGAAATCCATCTGTTCTGGCCCGATTTCGGCAGCATAACTATACTAGGACACTTCACAGTCACTATCCCCACGCAATAGATGACTTTCCCGATGCATACGGACACTTTGCAAAACATGGCGAGAATTTGCAGCACGCTGAATTTCCTGTTTCCTGCCCCAAAAATGCACCAGATCACCTCTACAGCGGTTCCCTCACGTCCTCGAATCTCCTGGGGGTATTAGGGACCGTTTAGGGCCGAAACCCTAAACCTGAAAAAATACACAGCAGGCTGTAATTCCCTGTTTTGGGCTCCATATTGGTGCGGATTGCATCTCTAGCAAGTCCTCGAGATCCCACACCTGTAGGGCTACTTGCCCTTTGAATCGGACGAGATTTCTCACGTGAAACCTCTCCGAATTCACTTGTACCTGCAGGGGATTAGCCACTAGCTAATCCAGTACCTGTGCAAGAGGCTCTTGCCTCGGAAATCGTGCATGAACCCACACAACTGTACATTGGTCAAATGAGAAGCCCACTTGAGGGGCATAACACAACTGCTCGTAGGGGAGAGAGCAGTGCGTAGCATGCAGGGCATCACTCCTGGCACCGCACTGTACATAAGAGGGAAAGGAAGCACTCCATAGCTCTTAACCTGTGACAGAGAACTCCAAAGTGAGCCTCCCAACTATAAATTCAGCGCTATCTTCTCTTGCATGAGGAAAGTGCACAGAAATGTGCCACTTCGCACAATTACACGCATTTTCCCATTTTGGGTTTGCCGCCTAAAAATCTCCCGACCGGGTTGCCCGGTTGACTTCGCGGCAGAGTAAATAAAATGTTCCCCTTGTCATTCCAGAGCTAATGACGCAAACACTTTTTCTGGTCCAAAATAGCAGTTCCCTAAACTTTAGCAGATGCTTCCATGACACTCACACGGGTCGTCTGATTATCAATCACCACTGGAACCACATCGAAAAATGGAATGTCGGCCGACTATCAAGTGATTTACATTCGTAGCCCCATCGTGGCTAACCTTAATCCATTTGTCCAACTTTAGTGCTCATTGGCCGCCTGGCCTAGACTCTCACTATCTGCCCCACACCATGCAACTCGAGCATTGGCATTTCCAGAGGGGTGCTTTAAAACAAGTCAAATAAAATTCCCCCAAAAAGAAATCGACAAGTAAAGTTAGTTGCCACTCGTGACATTGCCACTGCCGAATCTCGTCCAGAGATCCTCCCTCCTTGGGGATAAGAAAGATCAAGCCCTCACTAATACTATCCGCCGGAATCTCACATTGTGCAAATGTGCTGGTAAGCGCTAAATAGGTCAATACCAAGCATCTCCCAATATACCAAGAAGAAACTGGGAGTCAAACTATCGTCCCTTGAGCAGCTACCCCATCGAAGTTCCCTGAGGGCTCATGCAACTCCTTTAGCTGGAGAGGCATGCCAAGCCTCTGGCGTATCCCCTCACTGACTAAGCAAGGCATTTGTGCCCACAGCTGCTCTTTGCATGCATCTCGGCGCTCGGATCGGCTCTCGGCTGAAAGCAGTGCACGGTAAAAGTTAGTGGCAAGTGCACGCATGTCCTCGGACTCTGTAGCAATTGAGCTGTCTAACACTGGTGCGGGCATGTCAAGGGCCCACCATCTCAAAAAACTCACCAGTAAACTGTCTCGCAGTGACAATCTCCCACTCGGGTCCATTGAGATGCCTGACAGTGGAAGGGAAGCTCGTGGCGCCGCTCCTCAATGGTAATCAGCTCCTGACGAGCTTGCTGCATGTGCTCCTCCATCAAGGGGCTACCAGGATGACGCTCCTGCATCCGCTGCAAGGAAGCAATGCCCCGTCACAACTGCCTCTCCTCCTCCTTGATCGTAGCCAACTGATCCTCTCATGTCACAAATGTGATCACTAGCATAAAAGAAATATGATCCTCTCATGTCACAAATGTGATCACTAGCATAAAAGCAATCTATCCTCCATAGATTCACGCTCCTTACTTTGTGGTCAGACCTAGAGAAAGAGAGGAGTTCTGAGGGGCGAAAGAAACCTGCATGCTGCCATACATCTGAGATCCTCAAAGGCATACATAGACGCTCCGAAGCTGTAGGCCGAGAAGCTTTGGTTTAAGCTCTCGCTACGTTGTCTGCTGGTCTCGATTGCTCTGGTCCAGCTTGGTCTCGTCCAGCTTCCCCTCGACCAGCTTGGTCTAGTCCAGCTTAGTCTAGACTAGTTGGTCTAGTCTCTCATCCTGGTCTAGGCACTCGTCCTGGTCTAGTCTCTCATATGGTCTAGTAGTCTCTCGCCTTGGTCTAGTGGAGTTTGGATCACAATTGAGTAACTTAAAGGTCTTCATGCCCAAAGCTTGGGTGGGCTTCTGCTTACTACATGACACATACAAGGCAGTCAAAAGAGCGACAAAGTCCACTACTGAGTCCTTTGGAGTACTACCATCGGAAGCACCAACCCTTTGTACCCAGTAGAAGTCCAGCAGCCCCGTTACCCCTACTTCTTCCGCAGCTACCTTTACTCCCTCAACCAATCCTTCCCCTCCCAGGTAGCCTTCCTCAGTACAATTCTCACCCACTGTGTTACAACAACCTCTTGAGCAACAGTCTCAAGAGCAGATAGCCATGGAGGAGCTGAGAAGCATTTTGGCTAAGGTGAACATCAAGTTCTCGACTTTCAAAGGTCTCTTCACAAAGGATGCAGACGACCATGCAAGGAGATTTGTATCTCTCTGCAGGGGGTCATGGTCTCAACAGAGAAGACACCTACCTAGTACTCTTCCCATCAACCTTGGATGGCTTAGTAGATAAATGGTACAGTCAATTTGCAGAGAACCACTTTACTACATGGGCCACATTACAAAAGCAATTCTGTGAAGCTTTCAGACCAGGGGACTTCCAATAGAAGGTTCTGGATGAGCTGGCCAAACTGATGCTCCAGCCAAATGAGATTTTTGCAGAACTCATGATTAGAACCAAGTCTCTGGTCGCCAAGCTTCCTCAACAACCAGGTGAATTTATGGCTAAGAAGTGGGTGGAGAAGGCCCTTCCTAAGATGTCTTAGCAAAAACTCCGAGAGAGAGTCTGCGAACTGACGCCACTCTAGAGGAGTTTGGCAAATTTCTGAAGTTCAAGTGTCCTAGTCTGAAAAATCCCTTGGTTGGAAAGAAAGATTTGTTGATAACTATCTTTACCTCCCCTGACTTAGACAAGATTGGATTAAGCTCTATTTTGAGATCTCAAGAAGCTTTGAATGCTCTCCCTCCTTGTGTGAGAAAGGTATGGAACCATCCCGTCGTAGCTTTCAAATATGTGAAAACTTTAGGACAAAAAGCTTTCAACTATAGTGACATAGGACGTAATCTAAAAAAGCAAGAAAGGCTGGCAATCTCAAGTGTTGATTGCCCTTGTAGTAAAACTGCCTTTTCTTCTTACATAAATGGAGCTTTGGGTCATGTAGTTACTGCCGATTGTTCTATCCTTCCTTCGGATTCCTTGAAAGACCTTTTCTCAAGAGGTACTAAACATAGGCTCCCTTCCTCAAACGACTCTTGCCTTCTCAAAGCCATAGAAAAAGAAATTTCTAGTTTTGTAGTAAAGTTTGAGGAGTCTTTAGGAGTTCAAGGTATTTTTACCCATTGGAAATCTGTAGTCCTCAAGAAAGCTTCTTTGAAATTAGCATCTTGCTCTCGGAACGTTTCTTCAGGAAGTGATAGCTTATCTTCTTCTGATCGTGATGCTCTTAGGAAATTTCATCGTGATTTTGTAATCTCTTACGTAGATAAGTGCTCTAATAACTTTGTTGTTACGTGCAAAAAGTTCTATTTAGAATGTTTGTTAGGTGAAGTAAACTCTCAGACTTACAATGATTGTGATCTTTCAATTCAAGAGGTTACCTTGAAACATCAAGACTTTTGTAAGTCTTTTGGTTTCAAGTGCCAGCCTAAATTACCTTTTTTATATACCGTTTGGAAGTTCCACAAGAACCCTATAAAGCCTAGATATAGTTTAGACTCCCTTGGGTTTATAAGTAGATATCTATGATAAGCGCCTTGAACCAGAATATGCCAATCTAAATATCATCTGTATGCCTTACATTTCTTCGAACATTTCTCTTTTAGCTAAGTACGGTGTCATTTGCTCTCAACTATTTAGATTTTCTCGTCTTTGTTCTAGTAAACCTTCTTTTGTCGTTCAATCTTGCCATCTTATTTCTTTACGAGTTGAAAAAGGATACTCGTTCAAAAGAATCATGAAAAACGTTTGTTCATTTTTGCATCGTACTAAGTTTATTTTTAATGTTTCTTCCTTTGGAATGTTCAAAATAATCAGTAGTAAATTCAATAGAAGTGGGGAGCTAAAAAGCCCACTTATTAACTGACTTAATAACACCTTATGTTGTTGTTTTGATCTTTAGCGCTTCTAGTATTTTTACTATAGCTTGACAAATGCTAGCCTTTATCATGGCTGAGTATGCCCATCACCTCCGGAGGGTGATAGAAACTCAGCTCATTGGTTTTGTAGAGTATGTTCAAAGCATGAATGACCTCTATATAAACCTGCACCTAACCTTGGGCACTGACGACGTGAGTAGGGATGTCATAGCTGTTGTCCAAGCTATGCATGATAAAGGTGATAATCTTATTCTCCCTGTTTGGACAAGCAGCGAAGTTGAGATCACATATTGTCAAGTTTGGTTCTTTGCTCTTCGTAGGTTTGTAGTAGTATTCATTTTTTGATTTCGTATTTAGCTTACCTGAGATCTTAAGAATGTGTCCCGTTAGAAGTTGTTGTGTGAAGTTTGATTTCTAGGATTAAGTTTTTAAGATGTCTTATTTTTTTTTGCTTAAAGTTGAATACTTGTTTTAAGCTACGTCAACTTATTTTACACATGCCTTTTCTAAAAACAGTTTTAAGTTAATAATGTTTTGTTTTATTTAGTTTTGTTTCGTAGCAAACAAAGTGATTTAGTTAGTTTGTTTGTTTGTTTTTGTTTTTCTTTTCTTTTCTTGTGTCCCTTGCTTTTATAGTTCTATGAGTGCTTTATTCCCTCTTATAATTCGTGAGTTCAGACTTTTCTGAGCTTATGAAGGTATATAGAGTTTGTTGCTGCTGCTACTAGGATAGAAGGGGCAAGGAAGCTTTTCAACGACTCTCTTCAGGTAGAGACTGCCTCTGTACTCTTGAAAGTCCATCTGACTCCTTGACTTCTTTACGCAGGGAACTAGAAGCCCTAAAGTTACAACGAGCTTTGCAAGAGGAGAGATCCTTCTCTCTTAGACTGGAGAAGCCTCCACATCACGAGGCTTTGGACCAGATCAAGCGCGAGCGAGAAGAGCTTAGGTCTCAACAGGAGACTAAGGCTATGGTCTGGTGTAGCTCATGCCGCTCTCCAAGGCACCCTCCACATGAATGTCCCCTTCAGGCTTATTGCCACTTCTGTGAAGTCTGGACATGAGGGAAAGGCTACTACCTAAAGGGATTGCGACAAATACAACAAAGTCTTGGTCCTGCTCTCCAACAAGGGTTAGCACCTACATCCAACATGGTTTCCCCCTATGACCGTTCACACTACATGCCACCCTTGTTGAATACCCATCCTATGCAAGGGATTCCAAGCACTTTTCTGTCTCAAAGTTTTTAGCCTCTCAGAGGTTTTCCGTCTCAAAGTCTTTATCATGCCAATGCTGCCTCAGCCCCTCAGAGCTTCTACACTTCAGCCTCCACCTCCATGCAACTGGAGCACATACCACCTTGTCCCCTGTTTCGTCCATGCAATGGGCCCATTTTATGCTATAGATGTGCAAAATATGGGCATTACCAAAGCTAATGTCCTTTACCTGAAGGGTCTCCTCCTTGTCGTCATTGCCCTGAGGCTAAGGACCACTACAATAAGGATTGTCCCAAGCAAAGGGCATCCACGTCTTCAGGCCCAAGTCCGAACCAACAAGACTTCACATTTCCGAATCTCAACCTGATAGCAGTAAGTACCCTCCCTCAGCCGTTCCCTGCTAATCCACAGCAAGTGGAGGAGCCTATCAGCGTCCTCACTCTGGCACAAAGAGCAGCTCTTGGTCTCAGCCTTCCAAAAGGTCCACCTCGTTTATCTCCACTTCCACAACCTAGTCTACCTGGCCCAACTGACAAGCAATTCACCGTTGCTAAGAACCGACCAACCTCCATGCTATGTGATATTGATGGGGCTTTCTTGGAAGCAGTGGTTGACTTGCAACAGATCAAAGTACCAGAGGAAGCCTAGATCGAAAGAGCCAACCCTACATCAGAAGACATTTTGAACAACACCTTTCAGCAAGTGTCACTTTATGACATGCTCCGGCTCGATGCAAATCTAAGAAGTGACACCCTTACAGTCATTCAGTCTCTATACCCGGGTGCAGGGCGTAGTAGCGCGCACCTCCCCTACAACCCTCAGAGTCCTACATGATTTTCTATCCGCCGCTCCCCTCACCAATTACATGTGTCCTTGTCTCACTGTATCTATTCTTGGGCGCCAATTCTATGATCATAGTCGATGGTGGATCTGGCATCAATGTGATGCCGGAGTTCACTATGTTGGCTTCAGGTCTGCAGCCTACCCGCCCTGCTCCCTTCACAGTTACATTGGCCGACTAGAGGGTAGTCTACTTAGTGGGCATAGTGGACAAGGTGCCTCTACAGGTACAAGACTCACCCTTAGCTTGGATTTTGTCGTGGTTCGTCTCCCCGAGGTTGAGGGAGGATCTCCTTTGCTCATAGATAGACCATGGTTGCGGCAACTAACGCACTTCATGATTGGGGAAATGGGGAAATGACGCCATGTGGATACATACTCCTGGCTCCCCAATGAAACCAATTCGACTTGAAGGAGGCATGGATCCAGTAGTTCATCATAGTTCTTTGTCAGTGGAGTCCAACCCCGACCTAGAGCAGCCTACCCCACCTGACGAGTCCGACGAAGATCTATTGCAGTGGTTGGAGGCTACCACATCGCTACCATGCTATATGGTCTCTATTCAACGCTTTCTTGAGGATCCACCCTCTTCCCCTGCTCCTCCAGCTGGGGACAGTGAGCCACATCATCGAGAAGCATGTGTGACAGTCACTAAGGATCATACTTCTGTTGCCCCCTTGATGGAAGCCATCGGCCTTGGTGAACCTATAACACATTATAGAAGGGGGAAGAAGTCTCCTTTGCAAGAGTTCTGAGAGCACCTGTAGCAGAGATAACGTGTCGTGCTCTCTACAGTGGGTGCTCCTCAGTGCAATGTGCGTAAAATCTCACTCCAACAAAATGAAAACACTGAAAACAATGAATAACAGGGCAAACAAAATGACTCAACAATAGAACCTGAACAGCATGGGACTCGACTAACTCAAATGAACCAGTACAGACTCTGGCATGGCAGCACACATAGCTCCACGCCCAAAACTCACGGGTACAATGGGGTGTCGAGGCTCAAATGTACAAGGCTAGTGCAGATGTGCAATGCATGGACTCCAGATTGGAGATGCAAGCCTCGACCATACAAAGTAGAAGTAGATGATGATGATGATGACTCCAAACAACTACGGATATATACAACCATAAAGAGCCACCAACGGCTCACAAAATATCCAATCCAGCTAAGTCTATCTCCAAGCTGTGGTGGTGGTGATTTGGTCGTGTAGACTACCACTCGTATCCCCGCCACGTGTCACAGCCCCACCGACGAGAGTCGGACATGTGTGAACTCCAACCCTACTGTAACTAATTGTGTGTCCCGTGCTACAGGTTTCCCGTCACAAGTATCACGGATTCTTGAGAGTCAGTCTTCTTGAGTCTCCTACAATAAGGCACTAGAAGATTCTAGAAGGCTCTAGAGGATTTTAGAAGAATGGCGTGGAACATTCCAGAAGATTGAGTAAAGTGTTAGAAGGTTCTAGAAGATGGCTTGCATCATCACTTATGTCATTGCGTACATCATCGCTTATGTCATCGCCTACATCATCCCCTATGTCATCGTCTGCATCGTCACTAGAAGGCTCTAGGAGAATCTAGAAGGATCCAGAAGATTCTAAAAGTATCAAGAAGAATCTAGAAGTAGCTAGAATAATCTAGATAGTTTTAGAAGCTTGAAGAAGAATTTAGAAGACTCTAGAAGTTTCTAGAAGCTTGGAGAAGATTTCGGAAGAATCTAGAAGTTTTTGGAAAGCTCAAGAAAGTTGAAGAAGGATCTAGGGCCGGCCTCTGTCGCAAGGTCTTGTTACGTACTTTCTTGCTTCCACCAGCCATAGTGAGTTTGTGAAAGTGCCAAGTACTCTGTATGCTCATTGTATCCTCAAAAGCTTACATTCAACAAAGTTGAATATTCCACAATAGCATACATCAACGTGTAAAGATGTTATGTGCGCTGGACAAACTTGTGTAGCTGTGACTGTGGATTTTGGGGAACCTGCTAAGTAGGAGCCGCAGAGGACGAAGGATCGGGTCACTGCGTAGGAATCGTTCCCAGCGAGAGGGCATGAGATTGCTGAGTAGAAGCCGCAGGTTGAAGGGCAGGGCGTGAGGGAGATTGTGGGTAGTTGGGGTCGTGGTGAGTAAGGCGATATTTGTATAGGTGGGTAGGGTCGAGAGCAACAAATTAGGGTGAGGGTGAAGGGGCTGGGTAGGGGCGAGAGCAATGGATAGGGGCGAGGGAGGGGGTGGGTAGGGACGAGAGAGGGAGGGTTGGGTAGCAACCATGCTATGGAGACCTACAGAGGACGGTTGGACTGCTTACTTGGTTTTGGTCCATAGCATTGACAAACATCACAAACTTTGACATGTGCTATTGGATCCCGAAAAACATAGGGCCACCATAGACCATTCTGTTGACCTCCTTCGAGTCGAATTGGTTTCATTGCGGAGCCATGACTATGTATCCACATGGCGTGATTTCCCCAATCATGAAGTGCTTTAGTGTGTTGCAGCCATGGACTACTGATGAGCAAAGGAAATCCTCCCTCAACCTGGGGGAGACCCTTCCATAGCTGCATATGTGGCTAAGTGTCGCTGGTACGGGACAGACAATTAGTGTTGGGCTGGAGTTCACACTCGACTTTGTGTCCAACTCCCCACCCAAGCAAAAGCACTCTGCTGTGTTTGAGGACTTACCCTTTGAGGAGCTTCCACCAGGATGGTTACAAGAAGAGTATGCTGATTTTCACATCGATCAGACACCAGCCCATGATGTCTCAACGCTCCAAGAGGTGGCTCAATCTTCATCTTCTGATGCACCCTCACCAGCTACACCTTCTAACCTGGTCAAAGAAGTCAACCTTGGCGACCCTAACGACCCTCAACACATCCTCTTAGCCGCTTGGTTATGGGATCATCCCACGCTACTCGATCAGGTAGTCTCTTTTATGCACTCCTTTGAAGATGTTTTGGCCTGGTCTTACAAATATTTGGAAGGAATTCCACCAGAATTGGGTGTCTATACTATCCCTCTGAGCTTACAAGCTCAACCCTAAGTATGAAGAAGATGTCAAGAAAGAGCTAGCAAAAATGTAAGAAGCAAGGATTATTGTAATAGTGGAGCATTCTGGAGTGTGGGTGGCTATCACCCATGGTCATAGCGCCTAAGAAGCAATCCAATAAAATCCACGCGTGCATTGACTACCGTGCTCTCAACAAGGTAACTATCCCAGATGGTTTCCCCACACCCTTCACCAAAGATGTGGTAGGGCATGTACTTTACAGTTTCATGGATGGGTTCAGTGGCTACAATCAGTCCTATTGTGAAATCCTAAATGCAAGAGATGAAGCTCGGTTGTGCCATGAGATAGTTCGCTATGCTGGCCCCATGCCAGTGTGAAAAGCATGTGAAACCAGCCGCTCTGGGATAACGTTGTAGGCCATTAAGTATGGCCAGACCAAGATGTCTCCCACACTCTGTTTGCTTTCTGTCATGTGAATATCTATCAAGCCCCAAATCTCCTACATCCAGCTCTGTAAGTATCTCCTCTGAAGTGTCGTAGAAGACCGTCTCAGCATTGTCCGTCTAGACATTGAAGTCCCCTAGGAGAATGATATCACCATGCCTGGAAACTCCCATATGTCATCGTCTAGGATAGAGAAAGGTGACTGCCCTCTTGGCCGAGCATAGACTAATGCATTGGGGGGAAAGTAGCATATGGCAATGTTTGAAAATCGGCCTACGTCGGGCCTCAGCCTTATCCACATGTATCTAGCAGGATCATCTCTTCGTACAATGTGTAGAAGTGGTTGAATTATCGTCCACAAAGGTCAGATATGACCTATGGGACCGAATACAAAACATTACAAAGGGTTTTGTCAAACATGGGGGGTTGTGGGATACATCTCAGTTAAGGTTTGAGGGTCCAAAAAGGGAGGTAAGATAAGATGAACAAAAGCTATGGAGAGGGGGCTGAGGAGGGAGCCGGTTTGGGAGTTCGGAACTCTTGAATAATGGCTTTACCTCCTCGGTAGACTGCCCATTTCCTTGCTATGTGCACTTCTCGCATCTTTTGGAGTTTTGCCTTCTTCTGCTTGAGTTGAGCAGGTGTAAGATCTTTTGCAAACCACATTTTGGTGTCCTTGAGAAGCCTCGATTGCTCAAGGAGTTTGATTCGGTCCGCCTTGGTTTTGAGAGTGACGATTGCATGATTCGTGCGATGTTCGTGTGCAAGAGAAGTGATTGTTACTGGATCCCATGTACCATGTGGATTACAGATTGATGCGGGCAAAGGACTCGTGAAACTTGAGGTCCCCCTCCCCTTTCTAGTCGCTTGGGAGCCCGCCAATGCGACCATTGAGGCCGATATCCTCGTGTCGTTGTCGTTCACGCTACTGGGGATTGTTCGTGTGCAAGAGAAGTGATTGCTACTGGATCCCATGTACCATGTGGATTGAGGTCCCCCTCCCCTTTCTAGTCGCTTGGGAGCCCGCCAATGCGACCATTGAGGCCGATATCCTCATATCGTTGTCGTTCACGCTATTGGGGACTGTTCGACCTTGCAAGAGATTACCTTTTGTACTTGAGTTTTGACCTCCTTTGTGAGGGAGGTCTCTACCTCTTCCTTTGCCCTATTAAATTTGACCCTTTGCCTTATTAAATTTGACTTCTATTTGTTTCAACTCCTCCTTGTAGTTTTCTACGGTGGCAAGACGGGCCTCAAAGGCTGCAAGCCTTTGTTTCAGCTCGTCATTCTCTTTCTGGAGTCTTGCGACTTGGGTTTGGAGGCGGGTGATGTTTTCCACCTTCGGAGGGGTGTTGCCACGACTCCAGCGAAGCTTACCTCGGAACGAGGCCCGGGTAGCCATGAGTGCAAGATGGGCTTCTTGAGGTTGGAGTGGCCCCAACAGAGACCAGCTTTCTTGAGGTCGGCCGTATGCAGGTCATGTAGCAGGTCGCAGCCGGAAGCTCGTTCAACAACTCACAACAGAGCGTTGCAGGTCATAGGATTTACTTTGACTGTTTCTAGTTTTCAGAGCCTCATGATGCTTTGTCTTTTGTACCTCCTATTTATTGTGGATTTCCTCGGTTTGAGGTTTCCCAAATTCAATCAAGTTTTACAAGAAAAGAGAAAGAGAGAGAAATGAAATGTTGTATTAAACGTCTTCAAAAGGCCAAAATCACCTATTGAGACCAAACTGATACAACCTTGGTGGATCTAATACAATGTCTGGGTACAAAAAGAAAAATTAAGTGAAAAACTAAAATCATCATCATCATAATCATTAATGCCCGAGGATGCCTGGCATCAGGCGTTGTCCGAGAAAGTATTGCATCGGTCGCTGAAGGGCTTTGTCAATGTCCGTCTCTGTAAATAGTCGTACTAGGCGTCTCCCATGTCGTGCTAGAATAATCCTATTTCTCTATTGAAGCCTCCGTCACACACACACACACACACACACACACACACAGAGGATACCACATGTCGAGTCCCAACCACCCTCAAGGGCCCCCTTTGCTTTGTTGCTTGAGCAAGTACTTGCTTTAGATTATTTGCACAATGCAGATACAATGCTGAAATGCTGAAAACTGAGTGCTGAATGCTTGTGAACTGCAAAACACTAGAGCTGATTTGACGAAAAAAGATTTCCTATATGCTTAAGTGACTGTATTGTGCAAGTGAGGGTATGCAACCGTGACCTACCTAATCATGCACGTCCTTCTAGAGGCTCACAAAATCGCCAGGCTAGATCCTTAGCTATACTAGACTAAGACTAATGATGTCCTATAGTAGTAGCTTGTCCACGTGGCTCAAGTGATGCGCACGTGACAAATTGCTATTTACATAAAGTATTTTGCTGTTTGTTTATTCATTATGGAAGGATCTGAAGCATGTGGTGTCATGTGATACAATGTTCGATGCTTCTTGACATGCTAAGCAGAGCAAGCCACTTCTGGAACTCATGGAAAAAATTGGGACGAATCACAATGGAAAGTCAATCTCGCAGGTACGCCTTCTGAGAACGAAATGATGCTCGTGAATGGAATCTACAACCAGAGTTTGAATGCATGATTCCCCGCGTCAAAGTCACTTATGAAAGAATCTAATTTGTGGCTATATAATTGAACAAACGTTTGTCTGTGAAAATCTAGTTCCTGTGTGCTGGACATGATTTTAACATTCTTACAATTTGCATTCTACTGAGCACGAGGGAATTCTGTAAAAATGACTGCTTTCAGGAGTTTTGAAAGTTATGTGTGATGAAAAGCTGCTGCGTCTTACTATTCGAGTTACTATTATAGCAGCTTCAAAAGCTAGTCCGACGGTCTTCCAAACGTTTGTTTCCTTACAAACTGTACAGAATGCATTTTCTCACTGAAAATTCACGACTGTTGAGCTCGAAATAGTCAAGATGCTACTTATAGCTTCAAAAGGGATTCCTCTATATTTTAGAACAGATCGTTAATCCAGTACAATCAAACTAATCTAACTTCAAAACACTGCTCAAACCTACAAAACAAATTTTTAGAGAAACTTATAGGAAAAGACTATTGTAAATACTTCATCATTTCTTTTGAAAATTTGCTATAAGTAGGTTTGGGAGGAAAGGAATAAGTATGAATAATAGCACATGAAGGGCTTGACTTGTACTAGAGAGGATTTACTCAGGTGCAGAATAGGTAAGGCAGGAACAAACTGTGTGAAGGTTGAGAGTGTGCAGGAAGCCTGAGGTTTGAATGAGAAAATGAAGAATGAAGAGATTAAGATGGAGGTAAAAAAATGATCTTCATTTGTCTCGTAGAGTAACAAGATTCAAAAAAATTGTCATGTAGTTAAGGTTCATGATCCCCCGACATCTAAAAACAATCCGTAATTGAGAAATAGTGTCTAGTCTGAACCGGGGACTGTTTGATTGTTACACTATTGAACATCGCCTAATTATGCTGGACTCCAGTCAGATGGCAATGTAGCGGAATGCCATGTTGATACTTATATTTGCATTAAAAAGTGTACCGCTAACAAGTACTGTGACCACCCTTTGCTGCAATAAAAAGTCAACATTTGTGATAATGCAGTTACACTTTGAAATAGACAATGATGGTGGTAGGGTGAAAGAATTTGACACCAAGAGCTAGATTTCTCCTGGACAAGAGAACTGGAGGCCTTGAACAACCACAGCTTGTGCCCCCATTGGTATTTCTTTTATTCCACAGTGAACAAGAGCTGGATTGATACACTTAGGATTAATGCCTTAAGGAACCTTTTTCTACTTTCCCACAGTTCTGCTTGATTGTAAGGGTCCAAGAAAGCTGTTTAAGACCTAGGCCTGTTATCTTCCAAGTACAAGTGAGCGAACATGTGCACTTCATGGTCACATGCAAAAATGCAGCTTGTTATCATTCATACCAAGAGCTCTTGAATTCCCACAAGTGGATTTGCAACATGAGTGAAGTGATATCACCCTTCAAGTATTCTAAAGATCGGTTTAGTACAAACCGAGGATGTAAGGGATTAGTCTTTTGACAGTGGTCGACAACCAAATTATGTAATCCAGTATTGTAATGCGATAGAATCCTAAGGTTCTGATACACAGCAGGTAGAAGCGCATTGCTTTGTGGCAGGTATGAGAAACTTGAAAATTCTTGTGGATTGGATGTGCCACATTGTAAATTGTGAACTTGTTCATTAGCTAGATAAGCGGAGTCTTTTTGGGCATGCCTTTCCAGTGCTTGCTATTCATTGAGATGTAAAGAGAAGCGGCCAGGACCAAAGCTTTATGTTTATTACATAACCTAGGCGAAAAGATGTTGTCCCGGACTCTATTGAGATGTGAAACTCCATCATACATCCCCTGCATTAGTGGCTACAATGTGGCTTTGTGTAAACACTACATTTTAATTTCGAATGAGGCTTAATGTAACCAGTTTTTTTGCACTTCATTGCTTAACAACTTGATGTGTGGTGTAACAGGTCGCTCTCAGCTACTTAATTATGAAAGGGGCAATACCCATACCAGGGTGAAAACTTAGCTCTGCTTCTTTTCCTTTGCTACTTGCATATTTTCACCAGCTTTTGAACATGTCTCCCTGTACCACAGGTGTAAAAATGAATTCCAAGCAAGAAGCCATTGTGAATTGCTGGATTGGAGTATTACGATGGATGAAGGTACCATTTCTGTGTAATTTCATTTTTCTATAACAATCTTGTGTAAAAATTTTGTTTCATTTAGAGACTTCTGTGTGAGAGTATTGTGCTATCTGAGCACTTCCACATATGTCTAGAAGCATTTACCCCCATCTTTCTCTTGTTGAATTCTGCATAGTCTCTACCTTATCACAAACTTTTTGTACCACTACAGTAGCGTGTGTGATTTAGATCAAAAAATCAAGCTCTGCGGTTAGCTTGTACTTGTTCGTCAAGGCTTAAGGAGTGTTTTGTGTCTTGTGTGTGACTGCTCAAAGGTGCTGCTCCATGAAGGATCAGAACCTTATTATTTTTATAATCCTCCCCATCAATTGTATTTACTCTTTTTAAGAAATTCCAATGTGAGATGCAAATTTTTCAAAGTTCCAATATGTTCCCCCCTGAATGTGATTTCTCTACTCCTCTTGATCTATCCCTCTTCTTGAAGACTACCCATGACACCGTAAAAAGGTCACATTATGCAAATACAGAGTCGTTATCATACTTGTCCCCTAGCAAATCGGAAAACACAGGTTTTCTGTCGTGCAACATAACATCCTTCAGGATATCACATGCACCCTATGCAATGAATCCTGCCATCACACCTGGCAAACCTGGAAAGCACTCATGGGAATGTACCACCAGGTTCCGCTCTATGCTTGAGCTCCATATGTAGACTTTTTTTTTTTCCAAGAAAGAGATCCTTCTATTAGTTAATGAAAACTGCCCATAGGGCTACATCCACCTCTGCAAGAGAGGGCTACAACAAGCATGATGGGGAGACTCTCCCAATGAAAAAACAGCATATATACAATGAGGCTAAATCAAGAGATGGGAGGAGGGAAGAGCCACACAGGTGGACAGTAGTGCCATCTGAGCACCCCCTGGACTATGGTGTAGAAAGGCCCAGGGCGCCAGAGTCGAAGGAAAGCCTCGCGGCGCTCCCGCATGCGGCCGGAGCTACCCTGTAGTCCCTCAAGCTGTCCTCTGAGAGTATGGATCAGCTCTAGCCAAAAGTCACGAACAGTCTCTGCTGGTGGCACAGGGCGAGCCTCAAAGATGCGGAAACAGCGGGCCCACCAAATGAACCAAAGTGTCAGGCCACAGATGAGCTCCCAGCACTCCTCTCTCTCACTGCACCATTCCTTTGGAGTAAGCTCTGTAGCAGGCTGGAGTGTAGGTCGCCCCCCCTGCATCACTATCATCGTGCTGGTGGAAGATAGCTCAAACTGAAGTGCCGGGCCGGTGAGTGTGGACCAGGCCACTGCCCCCCAAGTGTACTGTCGAGCCGTGGAGAGAGCAGGCATCAGCCGAAGAACTCGGAGCCACACCTGTTGGGCCGAGGGACAGTGCCAAAGACAATGACGCTGACTCTCCACCAACTGGTCATAGGCTGCACATGCGGCCGAGAGACCACAATGCACAAGCCAACTCCCTACTGCCGTGGCTCTGTGTGCAACCAACCACTGAAACAAAGTGACGTGCCTCGGCTGTCTGGAGTCCCACAGCCTCTGCCAAAAGTCTGCCAAGAACTCGACTGTGAGGCCCTCCTCTTGCCAATGACGTGCTGCAGCGGGGCGGGCCTCTCTTTGTGCTGCAAGTATATGACGTCCAAGCCGAACAGTGTACTGAAAGAAGGGGACTCTTGGGCGGTCTCCAAAAGAGAGGGGGTCCCTCCATAGCCACTCACCAGGATCCCACTATACTCGTGCCAGTGGACAACACTCCCAAGCCCATAGCCTCCAGTGTCCAGTCTCAAGAGCTGCTGGGTCAGGGTCTATGACGCAAGTCCTCTCACAGATGCCCACAACTCGGATCCTCTGGAAACAGCACTCTGCTGCAACTCGTTGTAATCGTCCCCCACCCTGAAGCTCGAAGAACAGGGCTGGGACAGTCTCTGAGCAGGCCTTGACTAAAATGAGAACCTCCAGTCGTGTGAAGGCTCCCATCCACCGGGGTGCTACTGTCTCTAGAGGCGTGAGCCACTCAGCTGGAACTGACTCTGAGATGTCCCGACACATACTCTGCACCCCTCTCATGCCCTGTAGCTGTAAACCCTGCACCTCCTCTGACAAACCTGTGAACTCTAGCCAGTCACCTAGAGAGAGCGCTGGACCTGCTGCCATGGGATCCCAAGAAACATGAGGCCGATTCCCAACCAAGTGGCCTCTCTGAGTGCTAACCATGGGGTTCCAGACGAGGGGCTGCCGTAGGCGCTCCTCCGTGCACGTGGGCTGTCTCTGCTCTAGGCCACGCCGTAAGAGCTCCCAAGATTGAAGCAAACTCACAGCGAAGCGGTCCTTCAGTCTCCTGCTCAAACCAACTTGGCGCAACTCTATAAAGATCCATCTGGTCGAAGGTTGCCAAGGGCCTCCTGACTGAGGCACCCTGGCACGAAGCCTCTGCAGCACGAACTCCTTCCAGGGCTCCTCGCCTGGAAGAAGTCTTTTGACGACGAACTTCCCAAGAAGGTCTCTACTCTGCTGTGTGGGATCAATGATCCCAAGCCCTCCCTGAGAACAAGGAAGTGCGATGACCGACCAAGCCACCTTGGCTCGGGCAATCTGAGTGTCACGACCTGACCAAAGGAAGTTCCTGATCAGCCTCTCAACCTGACTGATACAAGAACTCGAGAAGATCCAACAAGAAGTGATGTACCACATAGTCGCCAACAACACCTGGTTGGCAACCACTGCTCTACCAGCCAGCGAAAGTCGTGTTGAGCTCCAATGTAGCAGCCTTCTCCTGATGGACAGGAGGAGAAGAGCAATCTGCTTCTCGGGGGACAAGTCCAAACCAACCTGACAACCCAAGTACGGAACTGCAGTCCCTGGGGGAATCCACCTGAAATCCTCTCCTGGCATCCAATCTGGCACAGGAGCACTGCCAACCGAGAAAGCCACTGTCTTTCTCCAATTGATCAGTGCGCCCGATGCACAACAGAAGGTCTCCAAAGCCTACTCACATCTGTGTAGATTGGCCTCCTGGCCCTCTAAGCACAAGGCTGAGTCGTCGGCAAACTCAGCGTTCAGAAGCTCATCCCCCCGTATAGGGAGTGCTAAGCCCCTTAGACCAACCTTCTGTGACACCAAAAATCTGCTCATCGCCTCCGCATATAACAAAAAGAGAAAGGGGGCAAGAGGACAACCCTGTCTGACCGATCGTGTGAGCATGAAGCGCTCACCTCTACCTCCTGCCAAAACCCCCTCAGTGTGAGCCTATCTATACAAAGCTGACACCCCTCTGATCCAAGCATTTGAGAAGTCCATCCTGTGTAGAGTGCCCTCTAGAAAGTCCCAGTCAACTCTGTCGTATGCCTTCTCAAAATCGAGAAGAAGAATCACAAGGTCCTCCCCACGGAGCCGTGCCAGGGCAGAAGCCTCCCAGAAAGTGAAGATGTTGTCAAGGATACTGCGTTCCTTGACAAAACCTGTCTGAGTCCCATGTATAAGGCTCTCCAAAAGTGGCTGAATCCTCAAACTCAGAGCCTTGGCAAGAATTTTGTAGGTTGAGTTTGAGGATGGTGATGGGGCGTCACTGTCGAATCTCATCCAAGGAGCCACCCTCCTTTGGAATGAGGTAAATCAAGCCCTCACTCATGCTATCCGGCATCACTCCTGTGTGCAGAATGTACTGAAAGGCACTACAAAGATCTGGGCCAAGCAGGTCCCAGTACTCCAAGAATAAGCTGGGAGTCAGCCCATCCTCACCTGGACAGCTACCACGAGGGAGGCCCCTAAGAGCCGTTTGCAGCTCCTCAAGCTGAAGAGACATCTCTAGCCTCTGGCGCATCTCCTCAGTCACAAGACAAGGTATCTGTGCCCAAACCTGCTCCCTGCATGCATCCTGCCGCTCTGACTGGGGCTCAGTCGACAATAACTCACGGTAAAAGTCAGTAGCAACTGCATGCATATCCTCGGGCTCACAAACAACTGACCCATCGGGTCTCCTCAACTGATTGACCTTGGCATGCGAGTGCCGAGGTCTCACTGTCTCAAAGAAAGCACCTGTCACTCTGTCACCCACCTGAGTCCACTGAGATGCCTGTCGGTGAAAGGCAAACTCATGACGCCTCTCCTCTGTGCAAGCAAGCTCCTGTCGAGCCTGCTGTAACTGCTCCTCCAACCATGGACTGTCTGGATGCTGCTCTTGCATCCTCTGTAGTGAAGCAATGCCTCGTCTGAGACACTGCTCCTCCTCTCTCGCTGCAGCCCGTCGAGCCAGAGACTCCTGGAGAAAAAAGTGGCTAAGTTGAGCTAGGCCTAAGGCCACTCTGTCTGCAGGTAGAGCCTGGCTGTCCATGCCCTTTGTCCAGAAAGCCTCTACCCTCTCTCTGAGTGTTAGAGTCCAACAAGACCCGCTCTAGGATGCGAAGCATCGTGCTCCCACTCCTCTGCCTGTCTGCCACTGTGAGGATCACTGGTGCATGGTCCGAGAAGGATGTCCCTGCCAGGATGCCCACTGATCCCCCCAAGTCACTGAAGTGGTCACTAGTGTAGAAGCGATCTATCCGTGATAGATTCACTCCTCCCACTCTGCGGTCCGATCTAGAGAAGGCAAGACTCTCTGGAGGCCTCACAAAGCCAGAATGCTGCCATGTATCCGAGACTCTCAAAGTCATACACAACCTCTCCCAAGCTGCTAACTCGACTCCATGCACAGTAGCATGGCTGCCTCCGATCCTATCAGAAGGGTCCTCCAACATGTTGAAGTCCCCTCCTACACACCAATGGTCAGCCTGTGGCAAAGACTCAACAATCTGTGACCAAAACTCTGCACGAGCACTCGCCACATTGGGCGCATAGATGTTCAGGAAGCCCACAAGGCCACCCTGAACCTGCATAGTAATCCACTGAGCCCTGCCTGGCACAATAATCCCTCTGCCCACAATGGCCTGCTGCAATGAGTCCGCAATAGTCATACATACCCCACCCTGGATGCCTCCAGGTCCAAAAGCAGCTGACCAAAAGGTACCATATCGTCCACGCAAAATCTGACCACATCGCCGAATGCGGCTCTCAGACAGATGGTGCTCCTGAAGCATAAGGAGATCAATCTCTCCTCCCACAAGGCAACGCTGAAGCTCCTGACGCAATCGGCCCCGCTGTCGCTGAAACTGGGGCCCACCTAATCCGTGCATGTTCCACGAGACGATCCTCATGGGGAGCGAGAGAGAACAGATGCTGCCGCAGCAGCAAGACAGGCTATCTTCGAGGCTGGCTTGGATGGGGAGTAATCCGCATCCGAGCGTCCTCTAGATAGGCGAGACTGCAGTGAGTGCCTAGCCCAAGCCCAAGCAGAGCGAGCCGTGCGTAAAGCAACCTCCTCTGTCCAGGAGTCCTCATGAATGTATACATAGCAAGGCAAACACTGCGTATCAGCAAAAAAGTACACCACAATGTGCCTACATCCTACTGAGTCTGGGGGTGTCACCGCAAACTTGGCTAGTGGCCACAAAGTCTGCAGCAAATCTGTAACTCCAAGTTCTCCCATGTGGTGAGAGAACTCGAGAACCTGTGTATGCAACCATCTCACCACTGAGTCGAGGGACCACTCTGTCTCGGTCCTACCACAGAGGGGGAAGGAGAAACCAACTGCTGAGTCCAAGGCCTCTGTCCCCCTAGCGGCGAGGAACAAAGCATGGACCCTGAAGCAGGCTGCCTCGTGGTCTGCTGCGGAATCGCCGAGAAAGCGAGTGAACCCGTAGTCGAAGAAATCCCAGCGGTGTCATGCTCGTCAGACCACGAGGGATAGCTGCAAGGGAAGATATCTGAATCTGCAGAGGGGGCCGCAAGAAGGGCTGACCCTCTCTCGCTAGGCGACTCGTGGCAAAGGCGCTGCCAAGAGATCTCCTAGCCGCCGGCGAGGGACCAAACTCTTGAGTCGACTGTGGTACTGGAGCAGGAGGGGGGGGAGGAGGAGCGGGGGGGGGGGAGGGGGGGTGGAGCGGGGGGCGGAGGGGAAGAAAAGTGGGGTGGGGCGACAGAGGTAGAGGGGCGAGGTGGGGAGTGGACGGGAGCAGAGGGCGGGGGGGAGGATGAGGAGGAGGAGGGGAACTCTGAAGGTGGGGCGGCTGGCGAGGGTGAAGCGGAGGTGGAGGCTGGCGTAGGGGGCTCCTCCTGCTCAAGAGGACCAAAGCGGTTCCCGGTGGGAATCCACTGCTGCTGAGTAGGCACCTGAGGGCCACTCTGAGTGCCAGGCTGTCGCTGTGGCCCCTGGCGTCGACGGCCACGGGCCTGCTGCCACCCCTCCTCCGCTGAAGCCCCAGGCTCAGAGGGTGGCTCTGAATCTGTGCGCTCTGCCGTTGGCTGAGGCTGCGGCCCACCCAACCTTGGTAGGCTGAGGCTGAGGCTGAGGTGCAGGTCGTGACCTCCTCCGTGGACAGGCCTTCGCTAGGTGGCCCATCTGTCTGCAAATGAAGCACTGGTTCGAGAGACCCGAGTACTCCACACTCTGTCTAAACCAACCCCCACTCACCCGAGGCAGAAGGATGACCTTTGGGAGCGTGTGGGTATCTCTGACCAAAACTCTAACTGAGGGGATGCCAGCCGCCTTGGCAGCTACTGATGCTGCCGTACGAGGTGTCTCCAGGACAGTCCCGATGGCGGAGCCAATCCTGGAGAGAAGTGGTAGGTACTCCCTTCGTAAACCCGGAAAGCAGACTGAGATGGGTATGTGTGCCTCCTCTACTAGCACATCCGAAGTCGGGTCAAAACCATGTCGCCACTGTCGAAAGTGGGCGCGCGATGCTCGGATGGCCAGTGGACTCATAGCTATGACCTTGGAGGCCATCTCGGAGGTCTCGAACTCGATCTGGTAGTACCCCCGTCCGAGAATCTGGACATCCAAGATCTTGCCCACCTCTGTGAGAAGGCGGGCCTGGAGAAGGTCTCGTAGCTCTACTCTGCTAGGTCGGGTGCCGAGAACCTTGCAGATGACCGAAGTCGTCTGCAAACGCTCTACCTCTGCAGCAAGGCTCGCTTGCTCTGTCGGCGAAAGAGCAAGTTGAATGGTGTGCTCAGCGGGGTCGGGCGAGGGGGCTTCAAGCGAGTCCCTCTGTGGCGAAGCTGGAGCCTCCATCTGTGTCTACTGCTGTGGCGTAAGAAGAGGACTCAATGGACTCAATGCTGTAGGTACCGATTTGCAGGATGCAACTGGGAGGAAATAAAAAGCAGGCGGGCCGGGGGGGTAATACGGGAGCGCTGGCAGCAAAAGGCGGGGGCGGCAATGGCCGGAGCGACTGCACCAAGGGGAGGGCAGCTGGCGGCAGGGGCGGAAAAGGCGGGCGGGGCTGCAGCAGCAGCAGTAGCGCGAGCTGCTACAGCAGGGTTAGGGCAGCGCGTGGGCGAGCAGAGCAGTGAGGGGGGAAGAGAGGGCTAGCGGGGGGGCAGGCGGGCAGCGCTGGGGGGGGGGGGGGGGGGGGGAGGGCGAAGGCGTAGGGAAGGGATTACAGCAGCAGCCAGCCCACGCACTTGTAAAGTGTTCCATATGTAGACTTTGGAAGTGTGTACCTGCCCACAAGAGAAATCGTCTTGCATCAGGGCACAGGAGGAAGTCAAGCCTTCTTGGCTTTTCCACCAGAACCTGGTAATAGTCAAGATTCCAAGATGGGGAGACCATGTCTTCTTGTAGATTCAATTTGTGAATGAGAAGACCATTTAGATCAAGGATCAAATTGTGTATTGAAGCTTCCAATTCAAGCGTCAAGTTGAAACCTTGAGTAGGATTTAAATGACGAAGTTTAAGAGGTTATCCGTTGTCAAACATCGAGCATCAACATGTTAAAACCTTTCAAGAAATATATTGACCCTTCTTGGGCCTTGTAAGGAATTGCTTAAAATTTCTGATGTGTAGGTAATTAAGGGGACACACAAAACTACAAGGTGGTTTGAGGCTATAGAGATTAAGGGTTTAAATCTGAACCTTTGGATGCACCATAAAAGATATTTTGAATTTGGACTCTTGGATGTTTCTAGAAATCAAAGGCTAGGATGAAAGAGGAAAGGATTGAAGGCGCCCTTAATCTTGGCCATCCAATCTGGATCCAATCCAAGGCTAGGAAAGAAAAGTGCCTTTTTTGGTATCTCCTTCCCCCTTTACCCAGTGGACAATAGCTAGGCCTACCTCCTTTCACCTCCCAAAGTACAAGGTGACCTTTCACTTGAGAAAAGTGACCTTTCCCATTTCAAAATTGAGTCACCACCTTCCAAGTGGTTTTTATACACTAAATGCACCTGAATCATAAAAACTTCCAGCCATGCACCTGAATCATAGTAATAGGGGACGCCCATTTTTGGGCTTCTTGTCCCCTCCCCCCATGGGCCATCCAGCACCATCCAGGGCCATCCCCTTGTTTTGAGCCCCACTTGTGGAAAGAAGATTTCCCTCTAAACGCCGTCCCCGTTCCCACCCCAGCTCTTCAGGACACGTCCCTTGTTACTATACAAGTCTCAGACAATCCCAGAGAGAGATTACTGATTTCCCGAATGGAGGAGAAGTTCGAGACTTGGTGAAGACCACCTTCTTGTGGAGGTGGGCAAGATCATCGTTTTGCACATTTTGGGCAGCAAACATTGCCAGCTTGAGTTTGAGAGGCCAGACATGGTTTCTGAGGTGATGCAGTTAGCCCTCTTGACTTTAAGCTGCACGAGCGTCGAGCACACTTTGTACGGTGCTTCCATGGTTTTTGCTACCACTCTGTGAAGGCAGATTTTCTGGTTTTATTCTGCTTCCTTGGCCTATACTGGGAGTACCGTCATTGTTACCTCGGCGTGTAAATCTCATTGGTTCTTACATTGGGCCCTTCGATGTGCTTCAATGCCACACAAGATTTAGCATCCATAAAAGCTTCATGTTTTCCCTGTGGATGAACGCTCTTAGATGATTAAGATTAGTGTAGGTTTTGCACTTACATTTCTCTCTCTTTCTTTCAACTGACAATCACTATATCGAATGGCTGACTATCTTGTCTCAAATATTCTTTATTGGCAGTGAAAATGCTGGAGGAAGCTGCCGAGAACATTTAAGCTTGCAGGCTTGTTTTGGCATGCAAGAGCAATGGCAATTTTCATATCCATTTCTTCATTCAATAGTCGCACAAAATTGTGCAATGGGTTCTTCTTTAACACACGGGCATATGTATGTTTAATCTCACTTCTAACCTGGGTCAGCATTGCAGTCCATCCTCCTGTAATTTTACTGGCTATATTCCTCCAACTAGAGTGTATACTTCTTTTGTTCTATAAGCTCAAGTCTCCTTGTTGAGAATAATTGGACTAGAGATTTCTTGTACCACCCATTGTTTCATGTATAGTGAGGTTTGACCTCATGACCTCTCCATCTCAAGGTGAATGTCTTACACTATGCTGATGCACACGTTTTGTTGTGCAAGGAAGAAGGTAGTGTTATATTTATTTCCGGCACACCCGTGATCCTAGTTCACATTGAAATGTGACACCATTAGATGGAGGACACATTTGATTTGTCATATAGGCTGACTTCGGCCTCTTATAGACGTAAAAAGATCTTTCTTTCTTTCTTTCTCACTCTCGTAATGTGCAATCATATTGAATACCAAAAAGAAAAGTACATGGCCAAACGACCATTCAATCATTAAAAGGCATACTGATGAATATTGGACATGAACATGAAAAGCCCATAGCCAAGATGGTCATGCTGAAGATAGAAGGCAATAAATATAGCTACCAAGATGCCATCCTTTTAAACTTGTGCATTTGCCATAGCCCAAGATAAGTTAACAAAGATACATTGGAAAGCAAAATGCCTCTCAAGCAGAATACTTATTTTTGAAGTTCATTCCCCATAAGTATGAAAGACATTCCTTTTGATCCTATTTTGCAAAACCCCAATAATAAAGCAAATCCAAAATCAGTTGAAAATGTGAGTGCTTCCAAAACCCTAGGTTGGAGGGGCAAAAGATTCACCAGCAACATTAAATCACATACAGGAGACAAAGGCCTTTATGTTCTTTCCGAAAGTACAAGCAATGAGGTGTTGTCTATCTTCCTCAACATTGCCTCTCTCGCCACGTGTGGGAGATTTGACATATTAACTACTCAACGGTAAAATCCTATGGCTTTGTGGAATCAGCACATATCCTGGAGATGGATCCAAACCTTGGCTCTCAAATGTGGTCATAAATCCGTATTTTCCAACCCACCCATTCTTTTAGGGGCATATCTGTGCTGCCATGAGGTTGAAACCTTTCCTATTTTCTATTGAACATGGGTTGAATGATTCATGCTATTGCTCTAGAATTCAAAGGAAAATTAAAGCATGAAATACGAAAACATTTTTCTAAAGCTACTTTAGCCGCTTATGAAAGAAATATGCTTGTGATCTCCACCCTTTTTTTTAATCCTTGCTTGAGATCCATAACAGCACACCAACACAACAATGCTTTTTCTAGATTTGTAATGTCTCTTCAAGAAAAAAAAGGAATCATTGGCCAATAATTTACCTACAAGTTTTCTAAAAAGTTTCAAATGCCTTGCCTAGAAGTCCTACAGTTTCATTATCCATTGCCAAATGAAAAAGAAACGTGAATATGGGGTGGGTAGCAATGACAAAAAAGGGGTTGAATGGAAAATCCTTCTTCATTGAGCATGTGATTGATATGGGGCGAGTGACCACATTTCATCATGGAACAAGGGACGAATGTGCATCCATGGTGTGTATAATATTGGACAAAGGAGGGCCAAGACTCATAGCATGCATCAATTTTGAAATGAAAACCACCAATGAATGCCTTCTCCAAATCTAATCGCACCATGATTGTTATAAACCTCCTTCTTGGCATTTGGACTAGTGACCAAGGCCACAGAGACTACCACATAGGCTAAGATACTCACAAAGACTATGCCACACAAGCTTCAAAGTTTTGATAGACTAAAGATCCTTCCCCTCAAAAAATAAATCACCTAGGACCAAGATAGCTATCCCCAATTACTACATGTAGATTGACATTACATGATATGACACCACAACATGAAATGACACTCACATTTTAACATATCCACTTTGCACTAGGCTCCAAATCTCCTACATTGTAGGGTTGACCCATAGTCATTCACATGGCTTTTGGCCTTTAGCATGAGCTATTACCTTCACTAGACTCACCTACACTCAATGCCAAGCTCTAAAGTCTAAATTGAGCTTTTTTGTATGAATCTTTTTTCAATTCAATAATCAAGCTTTTCTATCCTCATTTCTTTATTTTGTAATTGTTCAATGGTTACGTTGTTTATGAATGGGTCTTTGCTTAATCCCATATAGCTCTATACTCCATCAATTGGTATCAGAGATTTATAATAGTTGGTGCCTTGCTAGTCGAATAGGCTACTTGGTAATGAGAATCACTAATCCCTTGCTTGATCATCAAGGGTAATTATGTACATGGCTCTAATTCCTTTGTGTCATTAATATAGTTATTGATTTGGATTAGAGTCCCATTAGGTTGCATCAGTGTGTGTACATCTTTCTAGTTCAATCTTAAGAAAATTCTCCTTCTATTTACTGATCACTTACATCAATAATGGTCTTGAATATTCCCACGCTAAGTTACCTCATCGGCAAGTAATCAAGTTAAGTAGAATGAGTTGATTATCCCTCTTTTGTGTGCTCATTAAGTGAATTTCCTCTTAGCTTCTTTTCCAATTACTCTCATCACAATAACCCTATTCTTTTGGAACATGCGTGTACACATAGTGATTGACAACCTCTTTTGATTGAGCTCTTGAACACTAAGTTTGCACTTCATTTGATAACCCAATTGCATTCCTCAATTCACTTTCATGTGTGCACGCGCGTTCATGCGCGTGCTTCTATTAGGAGAAGAACAAAACTCCTAATTCCGACCTTCCCTCCACACAAGTGGCCCTTGGACACTTGGTTAGGCCACAAGCTCTATTTGGCGTTGTTGGGTCATGGGTTCAATAGTCTATCTTGGGATCTTGGCTATTGGGATTTACTGCTCTCGTAGTAAATTGGATTGGAAGCATTTTTTGGGTCCACAAGGGGATGTTCACACGATCAAAAATTTCTAGAGGAAGTCCACGTTCAAATGCCACATCCTCTCATATTAGGTTCATACCAAGTGTCCACTCCGTAGGAAATCATTCCCACATGCTATTAGTGCTCTCAAACTAACACCAATCCATCTCCCTCCAAGGAGAGACTTCCCACAATAAGTGGTCAAAGCTCTTTCTCTATAGATTGTTCCCACAAGTGGAAACCAACAATCTCTCTATTCAAGAGGGCCCCAACAACTTCAAGCTAAAGATGAACAAGCATTAGGCATTATCATCACTGCATTGTATGCCAATTAGGTTCACTTTGTTGATGAATGCACAAGTGCCTTTGATACCTCGGATATCTTGGAGGAAAATTTTGGGGCATGAGCAAAAGAAAAGGTAGAGTCATCCTCAAGAGGCAATGCTATAGACTCATTGTGGAAAATGGAGAAGATATTGCAAGCCTAGATACTAGAATCGTTCATATACTCAATTCACCTACATAAAGTTTGAAGTCAAGCAAGAAGATAAAGTTGCAGTAATGATCGGAGCACTACCACCTCAGTATGACAACGTAGTCACCATCTTGGAAGAAAAAGAACCACCACTAGATCTTGAAGCTATGGTAGATTCTCTACAACAAGAGTGCACCTAGCCTCGACTTCAAAGACCAAGTGTTTTTTGTGTGGCAAGTTAGGTCACCAACCTAAAGAGTGTTATAGGAACAAGAAGTGCACCTATTGTGGCAAGATATGACATCCTCTTGTGTGACGCTTCTTCAAGGATCAACCAAAGATGAATAATGTCATCACCAACAAGGCCAACCAAGAACAAGGTTAATTTTGCATATGAAGAAGAAGCAAAGGATCAAGGATCTATCCACTCTAGTTGTGTCGATTCTGACTCATGCTCTAGAGAATGCATATGATTATTACCCTCTAGTTTATTCTATTGTATCAATTATGCAATATTCCCCCATGAGTGCTTGGTCTCCGTTTTGAACAACTAGATTGGCACCCATGATTACTTTCTAATCATTGAGGCACCTTTACGTCCTATGAGTACGAGTGTGAGACTTGATAGGCACCCATGAGTATGAGGTGAACCCTCAGAGACATATGAGTGCTTTCACATAGTCTAAACCCCAAGGGTAAGTTTGTGTGTATAGGATTTAACCTATGAGTAACCTTTTACTACATGCACATTGAAATACACATGATATCATATAGGGAAAATATGGACCCCAAAAGGGCCCTTTAGGATCAGAGATGCTTTTGAGATATACTCTCTACACCAATGAGAATGGGTGTGTGGCCACGGTCCCACTATTTTTTTTGCATTTTTTTGAATGGACATAACTTGAGCATTTTAACTTGAAATTTGTCGAACAATAGTGCATTTGGATTGCATTGCCGAGCTCTTTATGTCCTATTGTTGACTAAAATATGGTTGGTTGCTCTTACAAGGCCCTTTTGGGGTTCATATTTTTTCTAATGATGACACCAAATGACACTCACATTTGAGTACATGCACGTCGATCCTACATTGTAGGATTCACCCACACTCTTAGGGAGCCATCCACATAGCCTTTGGCCTTGAGCATGAGGTACTACCTCCATCACACTCTTTTTCAAGATCGAGACTATAAATTGAGCTCTTCTGCGTGAGCCTTTTTTTAGTTCAATAATCATGCTTTCCATCTTCATCTCTATCGTGTAGTTTCTCAATGGTTATATTTATTACAAATGGATTTCTTCCTAATCCACTCAATAGTACATCATTGTCTCACTATAATTCCATTGTATAGTGTAAACATGGAGAAATTTTCTCTCTTCCTTGTTGTCTTTTTCTTCTTTTTCAGAATCTGCAATGCTAACTTAACCTTTCTTCTTGAATCAAATGTTGTTTCTACCTTTGGTTGGATACTTGGTTGGTGGATGACCCTTTTTATCACAATGCATACATTTTTTTTATAACAATCCTTGGAAAATTGTCCCGGATTTCCACAATTATACACTTTCTTCTTATTGAATGAACTAGATGAAGATACAATTGATGTTGATGATTGGGAAACTAAATTTCTTCATTTGAACTTGATTTCTTCAATTTATTTGTCTTTTTCTTAGTATAAATCAAAGCACATGTGACATACATGGATGAAGATAAGAAAATGTTGCGTTTTAGCATGTATGATATGTGCCAGTAGATCTTGTAGAACACCATCCTAGAGTCTTGGAAGAATTAAGATACGCCAAAGAAAAAAATGGATTATACATATCCTTCACTCTTTGTTTCATGCACCTTCCCCCTTTAAGACCTTCTCCACCACCATAATGATCAATCGGACGCAAGAGAACATGCACAAGCATTTGGATGCTTGTTGAGCCTACAAGGAGGGGTTAGGGAACTATATTTTCCCAATAGATAAAATAAGAGGACCATCAAGGAGGAGGCTTGCATGTTCTAATAGATGTAGACAACAAAGAGACATCAAAAGGGCATGAGTGGATCCAAGTTCTTTGCATCATTGTGGGAGTGGCAACTAGTCTTTGAGGAGAAATCTATAAGTTTTATGTCTCCATATTTTTTTAAATTTTGTAAGCATTATTTCCAATCTTTTGGTTTGATTTGATTCTTGGAATAGCTCTTCATTACTAGGAGACAAACAAGCCATGAGAGCTCAAATATATGACACAAAGGAGGGTCTCCATCTACTCATCGAGTTTGTATCATAGCATGGCTAGGTGAGCCATTAGATTTTATAACATATTTTAGTATTTTGATTGTTTATTTATCATATTGTTTCCTAATTGTTGGTTGTTATCACTTCTTGATTTGGAATCACCATTACGAACTCGAGCTGATGTAGGATGAGGTATAATGGCCGAAGTAGCTCTTCGCTAGCACTTCTACTTTTGCATTTCAATGTGAATGTTTTTTCTTTGGGATGAGATTATCTCCCTTTTTGTAGACAAGCACTTTACTGTCAGCACCAGGTTCTATGCTAAACAAGATGCTTTATGCATTCATTTTGGTTGCATCAGACAATACTTTGCATAAATAAGTAATGAAATATACAAAGTATTTTTAAGTCCTAATTTTGTAATCCTCTCGTCTTTACATTGTCAATTTGTGGTTTTTTGAAAGTTCACAATTGCTAAGTGTTTTATAGAGAAAACTTGGTGAGACATGGCCTCATGTACTCTATGGCCGATGGGTGGCAAATCCTAGAGTATTTGTAGACTTAGTTGATATGGGCGTTAGTGTTTATGGTATGTAGGTCATTTGTATGGACATCAGTATCACAATTGGCATCAATGTCAATATCATAATATGTATATGTAAGCTGTGATATTGAAACCATACAAACAATGATATCAATGCTCATACCAATGGTTTGGCAACAAGACTGTTGCAAGAAACGTGTGTCGTGGTTTGGGAATGATTTGATTGAAGAAATTACTCTCGATTGAAAACAAAGGTTGCAAAAACTAGCCCATGAAATCATCCCACCCAAGGTCAGTAATCTTGAGGCAGGGGAAAACAATCATTTATGATGAAAAAGTTCATGTTTTGATATTTAACATTCAAGAAAGGTCTATGTCGGATGTTTTGTTAGACATGGGATCTGGCATGAACGTGTTATTAGAGGCATTATGTCAAAAGTTGGGCATAATTGATATTGAATTGGCACCTTTTTCCATGAGAATGGGAGATCAGAGAAGAGTACATTTAGTAGGATTGGTTTGATATCTTGATGTATAAATACCATGCCTTTGTTATATTATTTGAAAAAAATGTTTCTTAGAATAGAAGACATTAGTGGGGTATATTCACTAAGAAAAAAGATGAATAGCATGTTGGAAACACCAAAAAAGTTACTAGTTTTAGTAGGCAACATAGTCTTGCTAAATATAGATGTTTTTGCTAAAAAAGAAGGTAGAGAGGCTTCCTAAATGAGTGAGGGACTCAATAAGTAAGAGGGATACATGGTTTTGGGCTAAAGGTAGATTTTGGGCATAAGGACGAGCCTTTTTTTAGAAAAAGGAGCAAGAAGATGATGTTGTAGAAACAAAAAACAGGAAGCATGTGTGTGAAAAGAAGAGGGAAAATCCTTCAATCTTGGTTGAGGGACATAGCTAAGGAGTTTGGGGGTGGTTTTCACTTGGTTGAGGGTGTGTTTCCCCCATTTTCACTCTCAAAAAAGGTTAACTGGTCTCTGTGCAAGCATCTCCCTGATGGCATGCATAGATGTTTTTTTTATGTGGTCTTCTCGTTGTGTAGAAGGAGAGATATCTCTTTGCTCTGTACATATGGTTGTGAATGTGCAATTGAAAGGGCAGGTGGTTGAGCCTTCTTTTCTCCTCCAACAATTTCCTTTTATAGATGCCCTAGCCTACCTTTAGGGAAACCCTGAAATGCTCAAGCTTAGGGTAATGCCCCCCTTGGTCCTACCCTTGTCTTGACATTGCTTTTCTCCACCTAACCATTTCCTTTTTATAGACATCCTCGCCTATCTTTAGGGAACCATTGAAATTCCCAAGCATAGGGTCATGCCTCCATGATCCTACCCTTTTCCTGACATTACTCCCCGTTTGGAGAAAAGTTCTCAACCTCAAAAATGTTTGAAAAATTATTGTGCTTCTTAAGCACACTAATTATTTCCCAAGTGGAACCCTCCTTAGGTCTATGTTTCCACTTGACAAGAATTCTAGATCAAACATGATTACGTGTTCATAACTTATGGTAATCCAAAATTATTTCTAGCCTATGAGGTGGAGCGGGCGGCTCAAATATGTCAACCAAAATGTGAAACATTGACATTATATGCTTTCTCTAACCGGTCCCTTAGACAGATGATGTGGAATACACGGGGAGCTTTGAAATGTGCTAGTATGTCGAGTTTGTAAGCACGTTCACCAATCTTCTTAAGAATCTAAAAAGGACCACAATACCTAAGTGAAAGTTTAGGTGTAGATTCAATTTTTAAATTGTCTAAATGCTCTAGAACCTTGAGAAAGACCCACTCTCCCTCCGTGATGAAGGAGACTTGGCGATGTTTCTCATCTACAAACTTTTTATAATGGTCTTGAGCTTGTTTAACATTGCTCTTAGCAATATTCAACATATCAATATGTTCCTTTAAGAAATCCTTTTCCAAATGTATACGTTCATTGGCTACTCTGATGGACAATGGAAATCAAGGTTGATAACCACACATCAACATAAATGGGTTAAACCTGGTGGGAATATGCTTTGTACTTGAAATCAAATTCCAAAATCAACAGATGGTCTTCCTAATCTATTTGATTTTTAATAACATAATCTCATAGCATATGTTCTATTATATAATTTACTGACTCAGTTTAGTTCTACTCAAGTTAAGTTTATAGAAACCTACTCTCCAAAAATAGCCATCATTACTAACAATAATTGACGAGAGTCCATATAGCTTATACACATTCTCCATGAATAGCCTTGATAATTCTAAAGCCTCGACCATTGTCTTTCTACGAATAAATATACACATCTTGGTCAAGAGTTCTATTACCACCCAAACAGAGTCATGACCATGAGCTGTCATAGGAAAACCGACAATGAAATCCATAGAAGTGCTTTCCCATATTTTTTTAAGGAATATCTAGTGGTTGTAAAAGCCTACCTACCTTGAGATGCTCAACTTTTATCACTTGAAATGTTTGGTAATTTAATGTACGTCCTTGTGTAAACTTGACCAATAAAATTTCCATCATACTAATGCACATGTCTTTCGAATACTAGGATGACCTGCTCTTGGACTATCATGACACTCAAAAATAATGTGGCACTTGGTGTCAAGTCTCTAGGTACACATACTCTCCCCTTATGGAGCGAATACCCATCCTCAATAGAGAAATACTTCTGTCGCTATATTGTTGCTCGTCAGAAAGTAGAACTATGTGTAGAGTTTATTGATGCACTCCCATTAGAGTAAGAAGTATCCCTCATTTTTACATGACTCGACACCATACTGTATAAAAATTTATGTTTGCAATTCCCTCAAAGAGAGATCACTCGTAAAGCATTAATCACTGGCATGCGGCTTAAGCATCGGCTACCATGGTGTACCAACCTTAACAATACTGTAAAGAGAAATCATATTCTTGAAGGGTCTCTACACATCTAACCTTGCAACCCTTAAACTACATTTGATTAGTAAACCACCTAATGCTCTCATGGTCAAATGAAATTTCAAACTTTGCACCATATAAATAATGCTTCCATCTACAAAGGGTATGAATAATGGCATACAATTTGCGCTCTTATGTATAGTAGTTTTAGAGTCTTACCGAACACCGAGCAAACTTTACCGAGCGAACACAAAAACCGAGCAAAATCCAAGGGAAAAGAGAGAGAGAGAGAGAGAGAGAGAGAGAGAGAGAGAGAGAGTATGAGAAGAAACTATTTGTTGCCATATCTAAGTCAAGAGTAAGTTACTCTCAAAATTACTTGAAATGTAAACAAGGCCACAAATACAATAAAGGTCAAAAATTTGAAGAAGTCATTAACAGAACAAGACATTGAACTTACCTATCCCGCGTTGACATGGTATGGATTAGAGCCATGTCCCAAAACGATTATGTGAATCTTTTGTTTGCTTTACAATTCTGCAAATAACTAGTTTTTTGCACTTAACAAGCACTTAACACTCCCGTGCCACTGAGGCAATGTTCATGTGATGCTAAGTTCGTTTTGCAAGCTCAACAGATTGCATGTTTTTCATTCTTATCCCTCCCACTCATATGCAGCAGTACTCAGTAGGGCCAAGTCCCACACAATGCTTATTTTGCCTCTCTACTCCAAAGGCACTGCTAATTTTGTTTGTTTAATTGATGAGTTCATCAGTGAAGACACTTTCGTTAAACTATACACTTCTATTCTAAATTTTAACATTGGGTCCAATGTGTGGGAAAAACGTGTCTTAGCTTATTATGTGCCCTCTTTGGAATTTGAAAATGCTGGTTGAGAGCATGGAGAAAAGGACATACACCATCTGTAATTAGCAAAAAATAGTGTAAATTTTATGAAATCATGCCAAAACCTCTTAAATTTTCTCCTTGGAAAGAAGGTAAGGGACTAATGTATGTTTCCTAATACAGAACCAATAGTAGCGTGAAGGTTACTGTAGATCTATTATTATAATCCACTAGAATCTCACGAGATCCCTTTGCTTCTCACCTTTTGATGCAGTTTTCAAAAAACTCTGTGCAGTGTTCAGACACGGGTGTTGGATAATTACACTTAAATACACCAAGCTGACCATTTGACTGTGTTTGCATGATGCCAAACATTCCACTTCTTTAATTAAGAATAACAAGCTGGCCTAGTTGGACAGGTCATAGGGCTCTTGTTGCTTGCACTTTCTGCACGCATCCTCACCATGCATCGTGGGCACCCCCATCTTTCTCGTTACTCCTATTGTCCTTCATCTGGATGCAACGGGGCCCCTTGTTTGGTCTCATACTGTAATTGGAGGTCATTGCCTTCCTCGCTCGCCGATGACTTGCATCCGGCTCAATGGCCATTCAAGCGGCCTGCAATGCCGCTCGCTTCCTTGACACAAGCACGCGAATAGCTGCTGACTCGCCGAGGAGATATTCTGCGAAGATTTCCATTAATCGAAATTTTTGAATACACACTATTAATTTTGATAAAGCTAAGAGATCACGTTTTTTGCCTTTTCCCCTCCCGCGTCGACGCGGTACTAGTTAAGGGCACGTCCCGGGGTTATAGGGGCAAGCACATTGCACTATTATTTTTTATAAACCTATAAGTGATCGCGTTTTCGTTTTCTACCCTTCACCCTCCCGCGTCAACGCGGTACTAGTTAGGGGCATGTCCCGGCGTTATAGGTGCAAGCACATTGCAGTATTGATTTTGATAAACTAAGAAATCAGGTTTTCGTTTTCTGTCCTTTACCCTTCCGCGCCGATACGGTACTAGTTAGGGGCATGTCCCGGCTTTATAGGGGCAAGCACACTGTACTTCCAACGCCAAAATTAGGGCTACCATCACGAAAGTAAGCTCTACCCCGGTTCTACCTAGGCACTATCTGATCAAAACATACAAGTGATCTTGCGAGCTGACATTAAGGGCCAGAGACAGGAGCTGCGAATTACCACAGTATGGACTAGGGTCATGTCCATGTGAGATTAACGACGCGGAGCGCGTATCTTAATCTCGGAAGATATTAGCATCATCCCTGCTTCAGCTTCCTAAAGAGAGAGAATGAGAGAGAGGGAGATGGCAATGGCCACTGCTGTGCCGATTGTTTTCCATAGGCTTTCGCCACACTGTGAGGAGAAGCTACATCAGCACTGCAGCCCTCCTGCAAGCAAAATCTTTTGTGTGTCATCACTAGATAGTATAGCCTCAGCTCATTCTCTTTTTGTTTTTCTCTCGCACCCGTTCTCCCTCTCTCTCTCTCTCTCTCTCTCTCTCTCTCTCTCTCTCGCACTCACATACCTCACTCAGCTGTGCTGGCAAGAAAGCTGGGCCGAGCAGAGGCGAATGTTGCTTGGACTCCTTTAGAGTAAGAAGGCTAGACCCCATGGATTCTATCTCAAGCTATTGACTGACTGCCCGCCCCGCAGATGGTCTGGCATGCTCAAAATCTAGCTGTCAGTTGCCCAAACGAACACTTTCCCTTCAGTGTGATCAGTGTTCAGGAAAAAACATTTGTTAAACCTTACACAATTCCTTCCATGGGTTTTCTAATAGAAAATTTGAAAAATCGATCTGATTTTTCTCCTGCTCACACGTGGCATTTTTGAATTTCAAAGTGTCACGAATGTAAGCTGAGACGCTTTTCCCGAATAGTGCCAAGGGTCCCTTGTTTAGAGTAACTCTAGCAGTGTCCTTCCTGATTGCAGGCTGGGGTGCAGCTCCTTCATCTCCACTATGCCTGTTGCTCCAGTGTGAATAACCCTTCCCTCTTAATTAGCGGAGACTCTAGCTATGTGATTGATGCTCGCTTGGTCAGGAACGAGTCCTTGATTTGTGCCTCCAAAGCCCTCCCACTTCAACAGTAGTAGCAAGCTCTGTCATACAAGTCTTCAGGTATATATATATATATATAGAGAGAGAGAGAGAGAGAGAGAGAGAGACTTTAAAGCACCTTTAATTTATTTTATTACTCTGCATGTTTAAGAGCCGAGTCTCACAAAATACTAGTGGCATTACTGAGTTTTTTTTTTTTTTTTTTTTTGGGAAGAAGGTAGAAATGTATTAAAGTAAAGTAGAGATGAAATACAAAGGACTGAGGTCCCACAGGTAGCGGGTGGGACATCTCCAAGTCCATGAGAAATGTTACAACAATTGAAACATTCTATATCTGGACATAAATGGTAAAATTTAGGGACAATGGTACTACATTGCTTCCATCTGGTAACCTTTGATGCAAGATACATTGAAATCTTCAGAGAGAGCATCTTGTGCTTTTCTACATAGCCTCAAAGCAGATTGTTTAAGCTCAAACATAATGATCCAACTAGGGTATGATGAGGAATGTTTGAAATACAAAGGAATTTCTTTGCATCCAAGTAAACCATAGTGTAAGACCTCTCTAGATATTCCTCTATTGATATTCCACAGAGGAATATCTAGTCCTTTGCAGTTTCCCAATATGAGATCCTGGTATTCCAGAGCTTGAAGGTTGAGTTGACTGGTTGCTTCTTGAACAATCCTTATTACATCTGCATTGCATCTACAATTGAACCATAGGTGAGCACAATCTTCTATGGTTCTAGAGCATCTGGTGCATAGCCCATCACTAACACCTGCTTTGCAAGCTTTATCTCCACTCCAAATACCCTGATGCATGATGAGAACAAAAGAAAGGAGACAATTCCTGTAGTCTTAGAAATCTTGCAAATACCATGCATTTTATGAGGATTAGCCGACTCTTTGGAAGACTAATGAATGAGAAACATTGAGAATGCAAAAACAAAACTGAAGGTCCTGACTCCTTTTTTTAAGGAAGGGAAGATTGTGCAACCAATGGGTTTTAAATTTCAACAAGTACCATGGCCATGTGACAAAAATTTTACACTTCAAATCTCACTAAATGTCTTGATCATATGCAAGAGTTAGCTCTAAGATAAAACATGGTTTTCTTCATGTGCCTAGTCCTTTCCGTGCTAAGTTCAGAGATGGAAAGTATGTAAGATGGAGGTCAAAATTAACCAAATACTTCAATGAGAGGATAGAATTGGGATGAAACACACATGCATAGCTAGTGAGAGAGGTTATATTGGAGCCTAATGTGTCGCATGTTTTTCATGTTAGCACTCCTGGCTCCGTTCAAAAGGGAGTGATTAATGATGTGACCATTGCAGACTTTCCTTGATGTACTTAAGAGGATTTTCAAAAAAGAGACAGCCAACACCTCTCATATGTGCCATGTACTTTGTGTATTTTCCTGTCCTTTGGTTGGACTCTATAGCTCATGAGTTTGTGCATCAGGCTGAACTAACAAAAGTGGAGTTTTTCTAGGGATTGGGTGGGGTCAGAGTTTTAGGGATTGGGTGCTTGGAGTTTTGATAGCTCATGTTACTTAATCAAATATGAATTTATATTATAGCAACAATCACCTTCATGCATTGGAGTTTTCAATCCTCTATGGATTGAGCATTTTGTTGGATTGCCTGCACTTAAGATTATGACTGGGCTTAATCAAAAAAGCAATTTGTGTTACAACTCTCTTTACTTTTGCTCGAAAAAGTTACATGCTCGTTTTTTTTTGCTCGGTGTATGGATTTCCTCGTAGTTTTACTTAGCACCATCTAATGGCAAATGGTCTACCCCCTTGAAGTAGTACTACACTGTTAGCCTTATTGCTGGAATCAATCCTCAAAACAAAAGGCTTTTTGAGATCCACAATGGGAAGTATGGGAGTGGTAGCTAAAGTGGTCTCAAGTTTATCAAAGCTACTCTAATGTTTTCTTGCCAAGTAAATTGATAGACCCGGCCCTTCAAATGGTCAATCATAGGCACAAATACCCTTGAAAAATTTTGAATCAATTTTCAATGATAGACAACAATGCCTAAAACAACTTAAAGCTCTTCCAAATTTTAAGGAGAAGTCCATTTCAAATAGCCTTCGAGGATCCATCATAAGACACTCAATGGAGAAAATATGACCAAGATATTGCACCTCTTTTGGATAAAGGCACATTTTCTGTTCTTGGCATATGAAGCATGATTCTTCAGTAGATCAAAAACCTTTTGCCGATGACCCAATTGTTCTTCCTTGGAATGGTTGCAAACAAGTATGTTATTAAAAAAAGACACTACATATTTACCTAATTAAGGTTGTAGTATTGTGTCCATAATGAATTTGGAGCATTTATAAATCTGAAGGGAAGCACCGAAATTAAAAATATTCAAATTGTGTTTGAAATTTGTTTTTAGGAATATCCCTAGCATTAACTTGTAACTGATGATTTTTCAATCGTAAACCAATTTTCGTACAATATGTGGCCCCATAGAGTTGATCAAAAATCTCATTGACTCTAGGCATAGGATACTTATTCTTTACGGTAACCTTGTTGAGACTTTGATAGTCTATGCACATATGCACAGAATCATCCTTCTTCTCTCATCAAAAGCAATGGGGATGCCCATGGAGATGAACTAGGTAAAGATCATTCTTCTTACTCAGCTAGTTGGCATTCCAACTCTTTGGCGTCACTTTAACTAAGTCTATAAGTAGATTTCTTAGAGATTTAGTGTTTGGTTGCACATCGATACAATGTGTATTTTCTCTCTCTGGTGGTAAACCTAAATGTAAATGCTCGAACAAATAGTGAAACAAAATTAGGTTGTTGTTTATCTTTATGTACAAAGAGAGTAGACAAGCGGTAACACAAATATATATTCTTTATTTGATTTGATTTTGGAGTAATCGTAAACTTAGTTGTACATATAATGGGAGAAGAAGGGAAATCACCTTCTCCAAATAGTAAAACATGACTACATCAGCTTCAAGTTGTAACATGTTATGCTAATAATTGCGCTTCAAAGTAAGTCCTAAGCTATACAACCATTCACGCGCAAGAATCACATCAGCTCTTGACATGTTCATAACCTAGAAATTGATGCTCATAAGATGTTCATGGAATTCCAAATGCACATCCTTAAGCATAGTGTCCCATATATTTCCTCCTTTCCATTGCATAAGAGACACCATGTAACTATGTGTGCTCTTTGTCTGTGGAAGCTTCAAGTGCTTCACCAAAGCATTATTGAGAAATTTATGGGTCTCCCCATCACCAATGAATATATGCACCTTGGTCTCATTAATGTAGCCATGCAAACACACCAATCCGTGTGAACCCACTGGTTGATGCCACATTGAAGCTGTAAGTAAGCACACTCGTATGCTTTTGTGGAATGTGAAACTTCTAACTAATTATACTTTAAAGATGGGTGTAATTGTAATAGTTGGATTGTGTTACAAGCTTTTTCCTTACCTTTGTTTGACTCTTTATCACTTCCCTTGGTGTTTTCCTACTCATTATCCATGCTCAACAAGAACTTTCCCTTAAGTTTGTTTGCCTAAAAGACACTTGAAACATAAATTATATTTCTTAGACTTGGAAAAAATATTCTGCAAACAAAGGACCATGAGGGCCCTTCGCCTTCTTTGTTGCTTGTAAATCATGGAAATACATATTCATTCATAATGATGATTATTGTGAGAAAAAATGCAATTATTTGATGCGTGTCATTGAGCTTGTAGCCCCTTTCCATCCACATGATATACTAAAGCTTCAAAAATGGTATAGGATGCAATTGAATCCGAGCTTTCAATTCTAGACACAAACCTTGTAGGAAATGGTGTATCTTTTGATATTGATTACCATGGCTGTGGGGTACCTCTCCTCTCTCTCTCTTTCTCTCTCTCTCTCTCTCTCTCTCTCTCTCTCTCTCTCTCACACACACACACACACACACACACACACACACACACACACACACACACACACACACACACACACACACACACACACACACACACACACACACACACACACACACACACACACACATACACATTTGTTCTTTGAATGCCCTATTGGGTTATTCTCTTTTTCCTTGTTGGAATCAAAAGGACCATAGAGAGACACATGACTACAACAATTGAATTGTGCACTATGAAATTCTACTTTGGGAGAATCAATGAAAATTCTACGTGCTAATTTGGTTAACCTATTGAGGATGACCTTGGTTTTTGTTTTTGCTTTGCAATGACTATTGTGGTAGTGTACATAGTTGTGCTAGTTTGTGTTATGCGTGTGTCTCAAGCAAGAAGAGAGCAAGAGGAGGTGCTCACGATTAACAAGATCTTGAGACTTGATTACAACACTTAATCTTGATTACAATACTTAATACTTGATTGAGAGAACTTGATACTTGATTAAGGAAACTTGATACAAGACTTGGATTACAAGACTAGAGTACAAGGCAACAAGAACAAGACTTGAAAACAAGATAAGAACTAGAAGAGGATGTATCTCACATGAGACTCACAATTGTGTTGGCCAGAGTGAGGGGATTGTAGCCCAAGACCTCTTTTAATAGTCAAGTGTAAGGAGGCTAAGAACCTTCTAGGTGCTTCCTCAAGCTTAAGGAGGTTAAGAAGCTTCTAGGTTCATCCTCAAGCTTAAGGAGGTTAAGAAACTTCTAGGTTACTCCTCAAGATTACTAAGGAGGTTAAGAACCTTGTAGGTGCTTCCTCAAGGTTAAGGAGGTTAAGAACCTTCTAGGTTTTTCCTCACGCATCTAGAACTTTATAGAACCTTCTAGGTTCTTCCTCAAGTTTCTAGAACTTTCAAGAACCTCTAGGTTCTTCTTGAAGCTTCTAGAACCTTCTAGATTCTTCTTCATGATTCTTGAACTTTTTAGGACCTTTTAGATTCTTCTAGAACTTTCTAGGATTTTTCTAAGAGCTGGCATCCATGACAGTACCCCCTCCTTTCTAGCCCCCCTCCACTAGCAAGGAGTCCCGCAAGGAGCGGTTGTCCTTCTTGATGTAAAGGCAGGCTTCAATGGATAGAAACTCACAAACTTTGGTTGGTGTGCGATAAGGTTAGATGCAAGCTCCCATGTTTGTTGGCTTACATCATAGCCTTTCCCATGTACAAGGTACTGAAGTCTTCCATGAGAGATTTTGGAGTCAAGGATTTGCTTGACTTCATATTCTTCATGACCATCAATCTCTAAGGAAAGTGGTGGTTGTGAGCATCTACTAGGAATCTGGCATTGATGGAAATGATCCAACAATGAAACATGAAAGACTGGAGAGATTTTCATGGAATGTGGAAACTAGAGACGGTATGTGACTGGATTCACTTGGCCAATTATTTTCAATGGCCCAAGTCTTTGATAGTCTATCTTTTTCCAAGGGCAAGATGAACGTAGATTGTGGCAGAGAAGCCACAGTTCATCCTCGATATTTCTTGGTGGATGTTGCATTCAACGTTTGTTTGTGCTAGCCTTATACCTCTGTTGAGATCTTCTCATATTCATTGCCATTTCTTTGTGAGTGCTTTGTAGATGTGTGGAAATCTATGGAAGCTAGATTCTTCACTCGATGATTCATGTGGACATCCATCCTTGGGTGCTGACCATAATTGTCTAAGAATGGGGTATGTTGAGTGGAAGCATCCATTCATATTCTAGTGTTGTGCTGACCATAATTGTCTAAGAATGGGGTATGTCGAGTGGAAGCATCCATCCTTGACTTGAAACAATGTCGCTTGGAAGCCCATGATAATGAAAATACCCTCAAAGAAAATCTTTCACATTCCTTCCCCAATGATGGAAGAAGGGTGATAGCCTCTTTGTAGCTTTTTAAGCTTGGTTTCAACAATGGCTTCTCCAAAGCGTGTTGAGAGAAGTGAGACAATGAAACTAACTTGAGAAGCACCATCTGGATGAATCTTTGGTTGCATGTGTATAAACAACTCCACTTGTTGAAAGAAGCCTTTGGACTTTGATCATGTTCCATCATTCTGTGAGTTAGTCTCCCAACACTACCTCGCCCAAGCACCATTGCCAGCAGCAACTCAACGACGCGTTGTTCCTGAGGATAAAATGCAGACCCGCTCTGTGTTAACGGGCTACTCGCTGGCTGACAAGTTCTACATTTGCTATTGACGAGCCTCTCCGTGTAATGCATAACGCCACTCACCATCTCTATTGATAGGCTGAAAGACACTGAGTCTAGGGTCTCTCATACTCAAATCTTGGGGCATGTTCTCACAACTTTACCCAAAAGGAGCACAATCAACCATAAAGGACAGTGTTTCCCTTGCTCTATGGAGGCTTGCCCACATAATAGATATTTTGGGGCTCCAATGTCCTCCTTCAACACACCCATTTCAAGTGCATACAAGAGTTTTCTTGCGGTTGCAGTTATGCCCAAGAAGGATCCCACCGCCTGCCAAGATGCAAGGATCGTAGCCCTAGAGGCTCAAATCCAAGAACTTATTGTTGAGAATGCTAAACTCAAATAACACCGGAGTAAGCTTGAGGACACAAAGGCAAAGGAGAGCGAGCATTTTCTTGCAAAAATGCATGAAGTCAAAGATTGTCTCATCGTTGAGATTGTCAAGACAGCTCAGAAAGAATCCCACGATGTAGTACATATGAAGATTGATAGTGAAATACAAGAAGCTTTACAAGAATGCTAGCTACAGGAAGCCCTTGATCTCCAAATTTGGATTGGAGGGCTTTGTTCCCCATGGTGCACCGAGGATGACACCCTCAAAGAACCCATCACCAAGCTCAATGACATTCTTCAACCAATTAGCATCGAGCCCAACATTGTCTCTTGGATCAATGATACGCATAGACATGTGCCACTTGGTCAATGCGTCCTCACTTTCAAAAACAAAGAAGAATGGACGAGGCTACTACTCCAATCCTATCGCCTCAAGGGGACAAAGCTTTGGATCGCCGAGGAATTGACCACAAATCAACTCAATCTTAAAGCAAGTGAGCTCAAGAAGATGCATGAAGCTCGTAAACAAGGTAAATGGGAAGTCTACCGTGGCAATAAAGCCATCATCCAGGAGTTCCAAACTCCCAAGCCAGCTCCACCTTCACTTGACCCTTCTTAGGTTTTGTTATTGTTTTCTTCCTTTTCTCCTTCACCCTTGATAAACACTTAGTCCCACCTGACATGTATGTAATGTCTTCACCCTACAAAACTAGATGTAATGCTTGTTTTGGTCCCATGGGTCATATTTGACCTCCATGGATGATAATGAAATCTCTCTCTCTCTCTCTCTCTCTCTCTCTACTTTTTGTGTGTGTGTGTGTGTGTGTGTGTGTTGCATTGGTGGTAGGGCTAGTGTACACTTCTTGATTGGTTGGATGTTTGCTTAAGGATTCTCCTTGTTTGATAATTCTTGTGCATCCTAGTTCACATTCAAAGCTAAGTGGTGCCTCTTTGTTTTGTTTAGTTTGGTTTGGTTGAAGGCTTGTGTTGAAGTTGTGTTGAAGTTGTGCCTCAGTCCCATTGTGTAGCACAAGAGCCTTGATGAGTGTTAAGATGTTGCTTCTCTTGTTGCCTGCCCCAAAGTGCCTCAATTTTGGTGCCCCCATTGAGAAAGGCTTTGTGTATGTTTTTGTTTCATGCTTAGCCTTTAGCATAATCAAGTAGGTTGCATGAGCCTCAAAAATTTGTATGACCCCTTCATTGCCATTGCAAGGTGAAAGGTGCACATCATTGTTAGCACTAAGCTACAATTTCAACATCTAGTTTATAACATTTTAGGTCCTTGTAGGTTAACCAAATAAATGCATCATTGAACTCTGTTATCTTGCCTCTCACTAGGTACTACCTCAGTTTGGACGTAAACGTTTCCTAGTCTTTTTGCTAAAGACTACACAGACATATGTGGAGTAGATGTTGTTCAACAAAAGGTAAAATTAAATCTTGAGGACACACCTAAGGCCCATAAGCTACAAAGACTAGGAGTCATCAAGGAGCAGGTTATACCCAAGGAGGTAAGAAAGATTCTAGAAGAAGGCTTTATCTACTCAATGGAGAATTCTGAGTGGGTCTCTCCAATTTGGTCACTCCTAAAAATAATGGGAAGTGGAGAGTATATGTTGATTTTAGGCCACATAATAAATGAGGTAGCTGGCCATGAGAAGTACATTGTATGTGATGGCTACTCTGGCTACTTTCAAATAGGGATTGCATTGGAGGATCAATTAAAAACAACCTTCATCACTCCTTGGGGTTGCTTTACTTTTAGAGTCATGCCATTTGAACTAACCAATTCTCCATCAACTTTTCAATGATTCATGAACATGGTGTTTCAAGCATTCTTTGGGAAGTCCAGCAGGGTGTTTATTTGATTATTTTTCATTTATATTTGCACCTACAAAATGTAGAAGAAGGTTTGAAGAAACGTTACAACATGGGAGGTCAACTCAATCCTGATAAATGTCACATAAGTGAGGATGAAGTGATCTTGCTTGGTCACAAAGTTTCTTACAATGGCATTGAGGTGGATTGTTCAAAGGCAAAGGCTCTTATTGAGATACCATCCCCCAAAAGTCTCAAGGAGGTCATCTCATTCGTTCAAAAGTATCTCTCATGCTTCATTCACTTAGCCTCAAAGTTACTTCACCCCTTGCAAAAATTGACACAACAAGTAGAGTTTGCAGATGCGCTTGAAGAGCATTTTTCTAACATTAAAGTTTTTTTTTTCAAAACTACCAACACTCATGACTCCTTGTTGGAAGTACAAATTCTTTGTTATCTCTATTATTGGAAAGGAATCAATTGGTGTTGTTTTGTTACAACAAGATCCCATAGTACCAGGATGTGATCCATCTACTTCGCTAGTAGGGTCATGAATGCTTTGGACAAGAGGCTACACAGAAATATAACTCATGATGCTTGCTCTCATATTTGCAAAAAATTTGTTTCCTTGGATGTCATCTCAAATGAATCTTAATACTAGGATCTCAAAGTGGATTATGGAATTGCAAGAGTTCTAATTCACTTTCAAGGTAGAAGATAATGGAATTGCAAGAGTTCTAATTCACTTTCAAGGTAGAAGATAATGTGCGTGCACAACTGATAGGGATTCTCACTTATATAGTGCATGAGAAGGATATTAAAGTGCCTAAAGTAAAGACCCTACCATTGACACCACCTAAAAGCATCCCTAAAGCCTTTACCTTGTTCTTTGATGGAGATTTTCAATGAGCTACAGGTAAAGCAGGGAGGGCTTGTGTTGATTGATCCAAGTGGAGAGGTGGTCATGAAAGAGAAAGTCAATTTTCTAAGATCTACTAGAAATAATGAAGCAATGTATGACATAGTACTTCGTGGTTTGAAGATGTGCATTATTCAAGGGATACAACATCTCATGATAAAGGGGGATGCACTTCTCATTGTGAAGCAACTTCGAGGCATTTGGGCATGCAAGAATGAAAGTATAAGGACAGACATTCATGTCATCCTTAGGTTGTTTAATCAACTTGAAGGGGTGCAAATCTATCATATTCCTAGGAAATAAAATGAGGATGTTGATTTACTTGTAAAACAAGCGGTTGCATGTGTTGTGAAAGAAGTGCAAGTCATCTTGGTAGTGTAAACTGTCAAGCAACCAAGGTACCAGAGAATGGATTGATTGGCTCCAATTGTTTGCTACATTTTGGAGGATGAGTTTCCATGAGGGTTCACAAAGACTTAGAAGAGGAGACTCATGAGGAAGGAAAGTTTGTATCTCTTCTTAGAAGGCTCTCTCTATCAAAGAAGAAAGGATCAAGTGTGTAGAAAATTACCAACAATAAAAAAAAATCTGGCCATTCTAGTAGGTTTGCATGAGGAATCATGTGGTGGTCATTTTGCCCAAGAGTTAACTCTGAAGCATATTTTTCTTGTGGGGTATGTTTGCCCAAGCTTGCATGTTGATGTACAACATTGGTGTAGAAGCTGTCACAATTGCCAAGTAAATGGAAACATAAGGTTGGTTCATGGTCCAAGGCATTGGTGCTTGCAAATGGACCTGTCAAAAATTGGGGCATTGATGATATGGATCCCCCTGCTTTGAACAAAAAATGGTAAACTCTATATTCTAGTGGTTGTAGACTATATGAATAGGTGGGTGGAGGCTCAAAGTGTGGCAAGGATAAATGGGAGAATAGTGAGAATCTTTGTCTACACTCATATTTGTTATAGATTTGGCACACCTTTGGATATTTTTTCTAATAATGGTTCAGGGTTTAGGAAGGGTTTACTCACAAAATTTTGTGAAGAGCTTCATATTCTACATTGTCACACCACACCTTACAGTCCTCATCCAAAATGGTTTGGTAAATAAAGCTAATGGATTCATTGCAAGTATCATCAAGAAAATGGTGAAAAACAAGATAGAGTTGTGGGATGACTTCTTGGATGGAGCATTGTGGGTGTATCAAACCACATACAAGGTGTCCACAAAGTTCATGCCATTCTACTTAGTGTATGTTCAAGAATCTTTGCAACCTATCAAGCTCAACATTACAACAATGCATCTCCATGGAAAAAGGACACGAGATGATCAAGAATCATGGATGGATCAACTTCTTACCTTAGCTGAACTTGAATGGAAAAGAGAAGCAGTCTATGAGTGCTCCAAGAGGAAAGCTACACAAGTAAAGGAGAGGCTCGATAAAAAGGTCAAAGATAAGGGTATCAAAGAAGGTGGATTGGTGTGCAATTTGACAATAGGTTTGATGCCAAATTCAACACCAGACGGCAAGGTCCGTATGTGGTCAATAAATATTTTAATTCAAGTTACTATCACCTCATGGATTTAGATGGCAACGAGCACTCCAAGAAGAAGGTATATGGATACTGGCTAAAGCCCTACTTGAGCCGCATTCTACCAAAGGATTTTCAAGAGCATCATCAAGAAGATACACCATCACATAAGTCTTGTAGTTTGGTTCATGCCAATAGTTCAAGCTAAGGTGACAAACAACTACAAAATGAAATATGGCTAAGGCACAAAACATCACAAAGGGCTTGAAACCACTCTCATTGAAGTGTGAAAAATAGTATACACATGTGCATGAGGCATCCATATCCATCCATGAGGTTCCACGCATCATATGACATAATCCCATAATCTTAACCATGATGAAAATAGCTCCACCACTTTGATCAACCAGATGCCATAACATCACATATATGCAAAAAAAAACTTTGCTATTTTTGGGTGCATGAATAACATGAAAATGAAAGTATTTGACGTCAAAAAAATGCATCAAGATCAGACCCATAGCATAGGCTAACACCTTATTACTTCACGTTTCCCATAAGAGGCTTATACAAACAATCATAACACAAAAGGAAGCCCCCTTCTTCATATTTTCCCGTACAGTTCGGATTGACTAACCATATATCCTCATATAATTTTATGGAGATCAAACACGTGAAATGAACTCACCACATCAAACCATAAAGCATACATGAACCACTCATTCAACTCACGACATCATATGGTACCCCCCCCTTGATAGCACCTCTACATGCGTAGGTAACCCCGTACAAGGAATGGTTAATAACTCACACTCATGAAGTAATATCAATAATTTAAATACATTTATCAGAAAATTTAATCAATGTTTTGATTTGGTTAAGTGAGTTTGTTTATCCGATAAATCCATATGGTGGCTGGGGTCCAAAATATTGACCAAGTGCAGTGGGAAGCAAGTTGTATTTTGACCATAACTCTTTGCTCGTGCAAAATTTTCACATGATACATTAGAGAGAAAATATTTTAAATGATGTGTTTAATATTTTTTTTCAAAGGGATTGACCTCATTCTTAGCGGTTTGAGAGATATGACCATTACAATGTTCCTACCACCTACATGACATGAAACGAAAAACACTTTTTATGCACCTATGTGACAATAAACATCATGTGTGCATAAATTAGTGTAATAAACATGATGAGACATTAGGAAAAATATGAACCCTCTAGGGGCTCTTTGGAATCAAGGTTAATTAGAAGCCAGCCAATGAGAAGAGGGTGGTGGACACACTCTATGCTCTCAAAAAAGTAGGGGGGAAAAGTAGTCTTACACTTCTCAATGGCCTCTTACCTAGTGGGGGGGGGGGGGGGGGGGGGGGGGGGACCCACCTGGAACCTCCAAATTTCCCTCCTTTTTGACCGGGTTTTGAAAAACCCCAAAATTTATTTTTCAAAATTTTCAAAATTCAAATCTTATCTTCTTAAAACCCCCTTAAAGCTGATATATGGTCAAAAAATAATTTTTTGATCTCCAAAAGTCAAAATGTGCACCAAAAACCCCTAAAATTCAAAAAATTTCAAAAACTTTTGAAACATCATTTTCTACTATCCAAATCTCTCCCAAAAGTATTCCTTGGTTAAAAAGTGATTGTCTCTCTCTAGAACCCCTTTTCCAAGTCCTCCTTGGTTGCAACCATCACACTCATCCTCTACTCCAAAACACACTCTCTCTACACCATCTCCATTGTTGCAGCAAGAAAGCTCCCCTCTCCTCCCCTCCCACCTACCATTGCCACACCAAGCAAGGGTCATTCACCTTCTCCTATCTCCATTGCCACCACGCTCCTCCCCCCTCTGCCACTACCACCTCTCATTGGCGCACCAAGAAAACTCATTCACTTTCTATGAATTGAGAATTATGATTTGCCATGCTTTTACAGTCATATTTCCATCCACATTGGTGGAGAAGCATCCACTACATAGCCTCTCCCGCACATTCAATGCTATACATATGGATATTGGAGCAACAATTTTCACACACCTTTGCCCAACCAAACTGGTTCAAAGAAGAATTTTCTTCTATTATCACTCCTATATTGTGCCTACTTCTACACAAGGGTATGGGAATCTTGAACCCATCAAAGTATCTTCCTTATTATGGAGTGGACGGTAGAATCTTTGAAGACAACGATGATAATAAATGTCCAAAACTCCTTGAAATATTCTAAAGTTTCTAGGTTTGTGGGTGTACTGGGAATGGCCTATGAACTTGGAGAGTAGCAGAATTAGGAAAATTAGAGAAAGCACTTTTGTGAGCATAGAGGGTGAACTTAATTGATGATAGCAACATAAACATAGTACTTAGTTAACCTGGCATGAACAATACTTTTGCAAGAGAGAGAGAGTTTAGAGAACATGAAAACAGTTGAGGACCGGATTTATGTGGAGGCGGTCCCCCCTCTAATAAGCATTTGTATTGTAGATTCTCCCATCAAGAGATACTTGGTACAATACAATCTTTGTGTTCCTTGTGACCTAGGTAATGCAATGAATATGGAAAGATTCATGCATCACGAGCATAACATAAACTTTGTAAAAAACATTAACTATCCCAAACCTCGGCCCCAAGGCCTCAAACACCTTTGAAGGTGGAGAGAGCTAGAGGGGAATGAGGGTACGGAAGAGGAAGAAGAAACATTCCATATGAGAAAGAAGTAGTTCCTCATTTATTATCATTGTTCTTTCTAGCATACATAATAGCATATTAATGAAGATGGAGAAGATGGAAAGTTTAAGCATTGAAGCATGGCTCTTGGTTGGATTTGTATTCCATAGCCAAGAGTGTTGGCATAGGCTCTCAACTTCTCTATTGGCTTGGAGAAGGAGACGGAGCTCTTGCACTTTGCACTTCACACAATGAGTGTGTGTGTGAGAGAGTATACCCCCCAATGAGAGTGTGTGTGAGAGAGTATAGCCCCCAAGCAGCCCCCCTTCTTGCTTTTGTCGAACCCCCTTGTAGCTCATGCTTGAAGCTCACTGGACCTTCCCAAGCCTAGCCAGTCACATACAAGAAGCATATAGAGCATCAAGGGTAGGCTTGGGACAAGTGTGCCCCTTTCCCCTTTGAGACAGAGGACTTGATAAATGATAAAACAATTAATTAAATTAACTAATTTATCATTGGACCCCTTGGAAGGCCAACCAATAGGCTTTAGACACACCATGAGGGCAACATGAGGAGGAGCTTGACAAGTGTCCTATTTTCTTTCTTTGTACCAAGCTTTCCTTGTATGAGGGTGTGTGTGTTCTCTCTCTAGCCCCTTCTTGTAGGACTCACCCCCTCCTTGTAGGGATCTTTGTTGACTTTGTGAAACACCTTACCCTCAAGCACCTTAGTTAGAAAGCATGAAAAAGCACCTCAAGCTTGGGTAGTGTTCCCCCAAGCACCTCAAGCTCCCTAGTAGGCAAGCACGACAAGCACCTCAAGCATCTTAGTCAGCAAGCATGACAAGCACCTCAAGCTTTGGTCGGGTTCCCACCTCAAGCTCAGTCCTAGCTTACCTAAGGTCAAAGTACTTTTAACACTAACCTTTGGAGGTCTTTAATGAAGCTAACCCTAAGGTCTTTAGGCTCCATTAGTTAGCCTTTCTCTTTGACATATTATCTCTCATTTGGGCCCCTTTACCATTGGCCCCATGTCGAGATAGACCTGAAAGATCATGTCTATATTCTAACCCTTGTTCCCGTCTACTCTCCCACATTAAATGATCATTTTAATATGAGAAAATCATCTGGTTTGGTTAGATATTAGGTTTTTATGACATTACCTCTCTCTTGAAATCATAGTCGCCCTTGACTATGAGGTAGAAGAGATAAAACCTTAGTCATTAGTCAATGTTTCTTAGCGGGTAGAGGATCCCTTTTTACCCTACGATATCGTTCTCAAGATGGATGACTAAACCATTTGGTGCTTTAGAGACATAGCTGCCGCAAGCATGTCTGCTCTTTAGTCCATTTCATTCTCCGAAGTAGAGGGACAAATTATACTTGGCGTTTGAGAGATGTCATCATCACAAACATGATTCTAAGTATGCATACCACTTGAATTTGTGCACAATAAAAAGAGAGCTAGTCTTATAAGACAAAAAAATTGGTCATTCAAAAGAAATTTGTACATTTGCTTACTCTAATGTAGCATTGTAATCATTAACAAGGTTCATACTATCATTAAGCTGTATTCTTTGCATCCATCTAGCATCTTTAAAAGGATAATTTTTGAACTTAATAAAATACCATCGGATAATCTTACCATGTTGTAGTACCTTGTCTTCATGCTGAAGGATAGCTTCAAGTTGTGGCACCTCTTCTTGGTCTTCAATTTTGGGAGGGTCTTCAATAATTGGTTCACTCGGTGGCTCTCCTTTGTAGGGCTTAAGTAGGCTCACATGAAAAGCATTGTGTATAAGGCAATGGTTCGGCAACTTGAGTTGATAAGCCATCTCATTGATTGGCTTCAAGATTTGAAAAGTACCATAGTATCCTTTTGCTAATTTAGCATAATACTTTTGATGGCCCATAGGATTTTTTCCCATCGTTTGCCTCAATTGAGCCTTAGGAAACTTAAGTAATACCCAATCATTGTCTTTGAATGTTAAGGACCTTCTGTGCTTGTCATTAGCAGCTTTTTGCCTTTGTTGAGAGATGGATATAGCCTCCTTAATCTTTTGAAAAGATTCTTGTAGGTCATGGCTATACTCATTGGCAACAAAAATCTTCCCATGTACTTTGAGTAGCAAGGGCCTTTTAGGTCTTCCCTCAATGATTTTGAAAGGTTTTTTGCCCATGGAATTATGGACAATATTATTGTATGCATACTCTACAAGAGGTAAGTACTTTTCCCATTGTGAGTGTTGATCTACTTCTGTAACATAAGTCTTTAGTAGATCGAGTATTGTAAGATTGGCTATCTCACTTTGGCCATTCGTTTGTGGGTGATAGGCCGAAGAGAAATTCAATCTTGTACCTAGATTTTCAAACAGACCTTTCCAGAAATTGCTGGTCATTCTAGGATCTCTATCTGACATGATGGATGTTGGCAATCCATGGTGCTTGAAAACCTGAGATATGAAGAGAGTTTCCATTTGGTGTGTCTTAATAGTCTTTTTGACAGGAATAAAGTGTGCTTGCTTTCTAAACTTGTCGACTATTGTCCATATAGGCAATGGCTGGAGTAATCGAGGTTTCTTCCCTCTATCATACTTGGTCTTTTTGGCATACTATACATTTTGAAACATACTCTTGTATGTCCACTTTCATGGTAAGCCAATAGAAGCATGTCTCTACTCCTTGAAGAGTAGGTTAAATGCCTCTATGCCCTGCATAGGGAGGAGCCTGGTATTCATACATAACTTTCTCACGAAGAGAGTGGGTAACACATAACCTATTTCTGTGGAGAAGATAACCATCTTGCAAGGTGAATGGTTCCTCTTTCTTCCCCAAAGCAAGGGCTGACACTATGTCTTTAAAATCAGGGTCGATAGCATGCTCATCTATCATAGAAGATAGATCATTGTGAGTTACTATAGACATCTCATTAACTTTGGTCGTCGTGAAAGTGCATCGCCACTTGATTGTGCTTACCAGCAATGTGAGCAATATGAAAATAAAATTGCGAAAGAAAATTTGCCCACCTCATTTGTTTTTTGGAAAGCTTCGTTTGCATCATGAAGTACTTGAGACTTTGGTGGTCTGTTCGTAAAATGAATGGAGTCCCCAATAAATAGTGCTTCCATGTATCTAGGGCATATAGAATAGTTAAAAGTTCTTTCTCATAAATGCCCAAGACTCGTTCATCTGTATTGAGCCTTTGGCTCTCATATGCTATGGCATGCCCTTCTTGAAGCAAGACTGCTCCAAGGCAATCACCCCAAGCATCACATTGAACCTCAAATGGCAGTGATTCTACAGCTGGACTACACTTATAGTGCTAGCCTAGTACGCTTCTAGCAAGTTCACACTTAGTGACCGCATGTACATATGTGCTACTTTTCATTTTGTACTCTCTTTTCTGTGAGAAGAAGAAGAAGCTTGTCATTTTGTACTCTCTTTTCTTTGTGCTTGTCTTGTGTATCTCTCTTGCATCCGCTTTCTTTACATGGTATTAGAGCCTGGTGCAGGCAAGAGAGGCTAAGAGAGCAAGAGCATCACAATACCTTCGTTCGTACAAGTTTCTAAACAGGTCTCAAAAGTGCAGTACACAAAGATTAATTGTACAAGTACAGTGGTTGTATGTACGCTTGATTGTGGACACTCATTGAGTGTAGAAAGCGTTACAAGTACCACGATAGCAGGTTCAGCAGATTTGCAAGTTTTTGCAGATTGCAGTTATTTTGTCTTAGTGCTTCAAGATGTCTGACGGTTTCAGTCATGATTGTCACTGAGAAGCTTGAGAAAAATAACTACCCTGCATGGAAGTTCAGAATAACAAATTTCCTAAAAGGAAAAGGTTATTGGGACTATTAAAAGGAACCAGAGATTCCCGAGGCAAATGATAGAGCAAAACAAAGGAAAGCTTTGAGGGACTGGCAACAAGGCCAGAGAAAAGTGATGTATTGGCTTTCTATGAGCATCACAGATGGCATGATGGGCTATCTACAGGATGCTAAAACCCCCGCCATTGCATGGAAAAACTTAGGCAGTGTGTTCGAGATGAACACCAAGGCGAGGAAGCTTCAACTAAAGTCGGAGCTAAATCAGGTTAAGAGGAACAACCTCTCCATCAATGATTATGCCTTGAAGATCAAGAGTATCATTGAGGCTCTTGGATCTATTAAAGTCTCAGTGGAAGACGATGACATTGTCCGTGCATGCTTGGATGGTCTAGGAGATGAGTATGTACATTTCAGGTCTTCCATGAATACAAGAGACGACATCCCCATGTTCGAAGATTTGATTTCTATGCTTATTCTTGAGGAGAAGAACCTTGACACATCTTCTTCTCATGGCAGAAATAATTCTGAACAGGCCTTCTATTCTAACTCCAACAGAGGTAGAGGTAGGTCGTGGTCGAGGCCCAAGGGGTTGCAGGGCCAATTTCAAGAAGGTCAATCAAATCAAAACAATACAGGTGGTAGGGGAAACCAGTCTCAAGGCAGGGGGAGTCAAAGAGGTCGTGGTGCAGGATCAAGCAGGCAGCAACATACTGCAGATAGCAGAGAATTTTGGACTTGTGGTGAAAGAGGTCACATGTCACGTGACTGTCCAAAGGGAAAAGCAAGTGGAAAGAGAGACCAAGGCAACTATGCATCTACTAGCAGAGATGCAGATGACAGCAAAAACGAGCGCCTGTTTGTTATGCAGCATGTAATGAATACAATGACTGCAGAGAAGTCCACCCAAGATGATGTTTGGTATGTGGATAGGTGCCTCTAATCACATGACGTCTCGTGGAGAGTGATTTAGAGATATGCGCAAACCAGATGTGTCAGGCTATGTGCAGACAGGAGATGACACAGCTCACCCCATTGCTCATGTAGGGGACATACCTCTAAATACGAAGAGTGGGAAATCAAAGTACTTAGCGAAGTACTTCATGTCCCAAACATTACAAAGAATCTTGTTTCTGTTGGACAAATGGTTGAGCAGGGTTTGCAAGCTCGCTTCAATCCAAATGGTTGTTATGTAGAAGATTTCCAAAATGGCTGTAAGCTGATCACAGAGGGCAAATGTGTGGGCAGAATGTTTACGCTGAATGTAGACATGCCTGAGGTAAAAGCTGCATTATTTTCACAGGGCACAGGTGTTGTGGCTGATGTTGACATTTGACACAAACACATTGGCCATGTCATTGAGCAGAGATTGCGCAGCATGCAATCAAAACAGATTGTAAAAGGTTTGCCCAAATTCAAGGTGGATGGTATGCCTAAAGTGTGTGCAGCATGCCAGTTTGGAAAACAGTCAAAGGGCTCATTTCCACATGAGCGCAATGTATGTAAAAAGCCACTTGAGGTGGTGCACACAGATGTTTGGGGTCCAACCAATACTGCAAGTATACATGGTTGCAGGTATTATGTCTCTTTCAATGATGACCATACAAGGAAAGTATGGGTCTACTTCATGCGTAACAAAAGTGAAGTGTTTGGTCACTTTCAAGACTTCAAAGTCATGATTGACAAGGAGACAGATATGCAAATCAAGACATTGAGGTCAGATGGAGGGGGAGAGTACTTCTCCTTTTCAGATTTTCTACAAATGCATGGTATACGCAGGCAGTTTACATGCAGATATACTCCACAGCAAAATGGGGTTGCAAAAAGGAAATACAGGCACATTGTAGAGGTTGCACGTGCATTGATGAATGAGAAGAACATGCCTCATCATTTCTGGGCTGAAGCTGTAAATACAACTGTGTACATTATGAACAGGAAACCTACAGCTACGGTGCATGATGTAACACATGAGGAAAAGTTTACAGGTACAAAGCCTGATTTGGCACACTTGAAAGTGTTTGGCTGCATAGCTTACGTGCATGTACCAGATGAGTTGCGTAGGAAATTGGATCCTAAAGCAGAGAAATGTATTCTTGTGGGATATTCCCTTGAACAAAAGGGGTACAGGTGCTACAATCCTACTACACGAGAATTACGAGTGAGTAGAGATGTAGTCTTTGATGAGATGAGCAGCTGGTACAGTAATGCACATGGCACTATTGGGGCTGATGTAAAAGATGATGTGGTTGTACAAAATGTGAGGCCAGAGTCATAGGTTTTGAGTGGACCACAAGAGTCATCTTATCGTGGCTCTGTTGAGAAGCCATGGAATGGTAGACTACGTACGCAGGTTACTCCACCAGCAGGTACAGGGAATGTATCACGAAAAGGAAAGAAAAAGGTTGATGAACCTCCCTTTATGGCTGATGCATCATCAGGTTTTTCACATGTAGACATGGATTCAGATGGTTCTGAACAAAGTCTTGATGAGGAATTTGGAATTCCGGCTATCAGGAAACCTGGTGTAAGGAAAGTACAAGAAGATGCTAGAGGGCAAAGGAGTGACCCAGGACCGCGCAGATCTAACAGAGTCAGAAATCCAGTTCAAAAATTGACTTATGATGGGTATCTAGTGCATCACCAAGCCTACATGGCTAAGGTGATACAGGATGTGGAGCCCACATGTTTTGAGGATGCAGTTGGAAATGTGCATTGGGATGATGCAATGAATGAAGAGATGGCTGCATTGGAAGCAAACGACACATGGGAGTTGGTGCCATTGCCAAGTGGCAAGAAAGCTATTGGATGTAAATGGGTGTATAAAACCAAGCATAAGGCTGATGGTAACATTGAGCGTCACAAGGCAAGGCTGGTCGCAAAGGGTTATGCACAGACGTATGGCATAGACTATGAGGAGACCTTTGCTCCAGTGGCAAAGATGACAACTGTGAGAGCTGTCATAGCAGTGGCTGCATCTAGAGGATGGATTATGCATCAAATGGATGTAAAGAATGCCTTCTTAAATGGTGAGTTGCAAGAGGAAGTGTATATGGATCAGCCACCTGGTTATGCCGATCCAGGTTACCCAGATTATGTATGCAGACTTCTCAAAGCTTTGTATGGTTTGAAGCAGGGCTCTAGAGCATGGTATGACAGGATTTCCAAGTATCTTGTCAGTATTGGGTTTAGGAGAGCTCATGCTCATCATTCACTCTATGTACCTGAGAGTGATGTGGGGATTGTGGTTATTACCATATATGTAGATGACCTTATTATTGTGGGTGACAATGCTATGGAGATTGACCATGTGAAGGGTCTTCTCAAACAGGAGTTTGAAATGACAGATTTGGGCGAGTTGCGCTACTTTCTTGGCATTGACGTGATCAGGACTCCAGAGGGTGTATGGCTGTCACAGAGACAATATGCTTTGGACATGTTGTCAAAGTATGGTATGGCTGATTGTAAGCCAATTTCTATTCCCTTGGATGTGAATGCAAAGCTGAGTGCAGAGAAGGGTGATGTTGTTGAGGATGTCAAGATGTACACGAAGATTGTGGGTAGTCTAATCTACTTGACTATCACAAGTCCAGACTTGAGCTACACAGTAGGCTTGGAGAGTCAGTTCATGCAGCTTTCGAGGAAGCCACATTTGGATGGAGTACGACGCACACTTCGGTATGTGCAAGGGACTCTTGACTACGCATTGTTCTATGCAGTAGATGTGCCATTAACATTGTATGGATATACAGATGCAGATTGGGCAGGTAGCATTGTTGATAGGAGATCTACGAGAGGCTTCATGTTCTCTTTTGGGAGTGCTGCTGTTACTTGGAGCAACAAAAAGCATCCTACGGTTGCTTTATCGAGCACAGAGACCGAGTACATAGGTGCAGCAATTGCGGCATGCGAGGTAGCTTGGCTACGCACATTACTTGAGGACTTGAGAGTGCAAGTGGACCAGCAGATTGTCATCCATTGTGACAACCTCAGCAGCATGAAGTTGGCTAGGAACCCAGTGTTCCATGCCAGGACCAAGCACATAGAAGTCCATTACCACTACGTTCGAGAGCGAGTGTTGGCGGGTGACATTGACTTGGTCTACGTCATCACAGAGGAGCAGATAGCGGATATCTTTACCAAGGCCCTCGGAGCTGAGAAGCTTCGACATTTCCAGACTATGATTAGACTTTGCGACATGCAGAGCTCGAGGGGGAGTGTTGAGATGTCAAGCTCTATATCTTGAGCTGGCATCCACTACGGGTCTTGGCCGCTTACAGCATTTACTCACTGGCGCATTAGGTGACCGACATGGAGGATCTTTGCCAGTGATTCTACAGCTACACTACACTTATAGTGCCAGCCTAGTACGCTTCTAGCGAGTTCACACTTAATGACCGCATGCACATATGTGCTACTTTTCAGTTTTAGCACTTAGTCATTTTGTACTCTCTTTTCTATGAGAAGAAGAAGAATCTTTCCATATCTGTGTTCTTTGTGCTTGTCTTGTGTAGCTCTCTTGCATCCTCTTTCTTTACAAAAATCACTTTTCTTTTGGTTGAGAAAAAGCTTGTTCTCCCTCAATGCCTAAAAAATCACTTGGAGATGTTTCTTGTGTTCCTTCAAGGACTTGGAGTAGATGATGATATCATCAAAGAACACTCTAGTGAATTTGCAGTAGGGTCTAAAGATTTACTCCATTACACGATTGAACGTGGCTGGTACATTGGTCAAGCCAAAAGGCATGACTAGATATTCATAAAGACCAAACATTGTACGAAACACGGGGTTTAGGATATCTTCATCCACTATCCTTATTTGATGATAGCCACTTTTAAGGTCAATCCTACTGAAGTAGACAGCCTTGTAGCTTATCAAATAGATCTTCTATCTGAGGCACGGGAAATCTTTTTTTTGATTTAGTGATATGGTTTAGTGCTCAATAGTCCACACACATACGGTATGTACCATATTTCTTTTGCACTAAAAGGAATAGAGAACAAAAGGGAGAGGATCTAGGCCTCACCATCCCTTTGTCTACAATTCTTGTACTTGCTTCATGATCTCCTCTTGTTGAGCTTGGGAAACTTGATAAGGAGGCTTATTAGGTGGTGAGCTTCCTGGTAGGAGCTCAATTTGTCGATGGTCATTATCCCCTTGTTTTGGAGGTAAGTCCATAGGGATATCATCGATGAGCACACCTTGGGATCCTTTTAAAAAATTGGACAATTCTCTTCTTGATTCCTACCATTTATATTTGATGAAACATTAGGATCTTTTAAAGACTCTTTGATAAAAATCATGTACGCAAAAATTGAGCTCTTCATTGATTTATCAAAAGCATGAGGATTTACAAGTGGTATAGTACGACTAGACTCACTAGCATCTAATATACATGTTCTTTCCCATGTAAGTGAAAAGATTCTCCTTTTAGGGAACTTCATGTTGCAGCCATGCAGTTGAACCATGGTGCCCCTAGGATAGCATCCTCATGTTGGAGAGGAGACATAAAGAACTCTTCTTTTTTGATAGCATCCTCATGTTAGAGAGGAGACATAAAGAACTCTTCTTTGTTGATAGCATCCTCATGTTGGAGAGGAGACATAAAGAACTCTTCTTTGTTGACATAGCTTTGGACGTGAAGCCTCAACTTCCCAATCAAGGGGGTAACGGAGGCTTGATATCCCTTGAAAGTGGTGTTGGCAGTTATAGTATCTCCCATCTTGAAAGCTTGAATTCCCAACTTGGTGGTCAACTCCATTGATATGAAGTCATGAGTAGAGCAAGGTTCAAACAAGATGAAGGAATAATGCTCCCTTATGTTTTCCCAAGCATACAAGAGAGGCGATCCTTTGCAATGAGCATCCTCTTTTGGAGCTTCGATGGTGGAAGGTCTAGGAGTCTCATTGCAAGCATTTCTCTTGGGGCAAGAACGATAGCCATGTCCTTGCTCCCCCACTTAAAATATTTATGGTCCTTGCAAAAAGCTTCAAGATCTTTAGGAGAGAGTTTGTTTTACCTTTGTAAACTCCCTTCTCCTTGGAACGATTTTTGTTGTTGTTGGAATTTCCTTGAGAAGAATTTTGGGCATTGGTTTTCCCTTTTGCATCATTTTTGTCTTTGTTTTCCATGGGCTTGACATTCCGTCTAGCCCCTTTTTAGAAATTGATGCACAAAGCAACCATGGTGTGGTGCATTACTTCAGTGATAGAACCAGAACATTGGGAATTGACGTACTCGGTCATCTCTTCAGGAAATCCCGCACAGAATTGTTGCTTTTTCTCGGCGAAGTCTAGTTTTTGAAAGGCAGTAGCCTTGATATATAAATCCCAAAACTTGTCTACATATTTGTGGATAGAATCATGAGAGAGAAGCTTCAAATTTCACCATTCGGTGAGCACTTTATCCTTTGCATGGTTGCAAGAAATTGCTGCATAATGGAAACTTGTAGAGTTTTCCATGTCTTTGGGGCTTTGCCGTTGCCACAAAGACTAACCCACCATTGATGAGCCGATTTTTGGAAGTGCATAGCTACATGGCATAGCTTGGAGGACTCCATGAAGCCCTCGTCTCCAAAGGCCGCATCAAATTGTTGGATGAAGGCCAATACTTTGTTGGTAGCACCAAAGGTGCCATCATTGCTGAGAAAAGAGATACTATTTTCTCCCTCTTTGAACTTCTTGAGCTTCTGTGACCTTTGCCATGCAGGGTATGATTTGTGATGCCTCCCCTCTTCTTTTCTCTAGGAGAATAGCCATAGATTTTGTAGAAAGAGGAGGAAGCTGAAAAAGAAGGAGAAGAGCGTGACCTCTTTCTTGCCCTTTTATTCCTTTGTTTCTTCTCTTCCCTTTTGGAGTGACAAGGAGAAGGACTATGTGTTGATTGTTTCCTCTTGGGAGGAGTTGGCGATCGTCTAGACCGTCGTCTTCGTGGAGCCACATCTTCAGAGGAACTTAAAGATTTATTTCTTTATTGCTCTTTGGATTGGTCCTTGCGTATGGGAGAGAGTCTTCTTTTGGGGGTCTCTTCAAGAGGCCTCCTAAGATCTCTCTCCTCTTGAAGAGGAAGGGAAATCCCATAAGCCCGAAGTCACTGTTGAGTAACTTTGACTTGCAAAGCAGGGTTGCCCATAGCTTGTTGCAACCTAGTAACAAGATAATTGACAAACATGGGGGCATCATCATTAGCACCTTCATGTGCAAAAAATCAAAGTTATCAATGTTCATTCGACTGTCTTGGTTACTGTCAGCCATGTTAATTAAACTTATGTACTTACTTAGCGTATTCTTCAGCAATTCAAAAGATTAGTTGCTACTCCTCTTAGCCTTTGAAAATCAACACTTAAGTATCTACACCCACAACTCGAATTAGTTAGTTATAGAGAGTAATGGGGTGGGTCTAATATTGCAGAATTTCCAAGGGCTAGCTCCTTTTTGACTTCTTATGGCTCAACAATGGTAAAGCCGTAGGAAAGTCTAAAAAGACCCCATTATTAAGACCAAAGCTCCCGGGGTGTGCACCATATCTTACATAGTGGGCTCAAAAAAACTGATAATAGATCCCAGTCCCACTTACCCTAATATAATTAACAAAATCAACCATTAATAGGCTACTTAAGGACCTCTCTTCTTAAGTAGGAAAAGAGAATGAAAATGCTCTAATACCAATGTAGTGGAAATGGTCTATGAACTTTGAGAGTAGTGGAAATATCAAAAATTAGAGAAAGCACTTTTGTGAGATTAATTTGTGAGCATAAAGGGTGAACTTAATTGATGGTAGCAACATAAACATAGTACTTAGTTAACCTGGCATGAACAATACTTTTTCAAGAGAGAGAGAGAGTTTAGAGAACATGACAACAATTGAGACCAGATTTATGTGGAGCCAGTCCCCCCTCCAATAAGCATTTGTATTATAGATTCTCCCATCAAGAGAGACTTGGTACAATACAATCTTTGTGTTCCTTGTGACCTAAGTGATGCAATGAAGATGGAAAAATGCATGAATCATGAGCATAACATAAAACATGCAGAAAACATTAACTATCCCAAGCCTTGGTCTCAAGGCCTCAAACACCTTCGAAGGTGGAGAGAGCTAGCAGGGAATGGGAAGAGGAAGAAGAAACATTCCATAGGAGAAAGAAGTAGTTCCTCACTTATCATCACTCTTCTTGCTAGAATACAAATAGCATAGTAATGAATATGGAGAAGATGGAAAGCTTAAGCATTGAAGCATGAATCTTGTTTGGATTTGCATTCCATAGCCAAGAGTGTTGGTGTAGGCTCTCAACTTCTCTACTAGCTTGGAGAAGGAGATGGAGCTCTTGCACTTTGCACTTCACACAATTAGAATGTGTGTGAGTGTGTGTGGGAGAGTATACCCCCCAAGCAGCCCCCCTTCTTGCTTTTGTCGATCCCCCCTTGTAGGGATCTTTGTTAACTTTGTGGAGCACCTTACTCACCCTCAAGCACCTTAGTCAGCAAGCATGACAAAGCACCTCAAGCTTGGGTAGTGTTCCCACAAGCACCTCAAGCTCCCTAGTCAAAAGCACGACAAGCACCTCAAGCATCTTAGTTAGAAAGCACAACAAGCACCTCAAGCACCTTAGTCATCAAGCACGACAAGCACCTCAATCATCTTAGTCAGCAATCATGACAAGCACCTCAAGCTTGGGTCGGGATCCCACCTCAAGCTCAGCCTTAGCTTACCTAAGGTCAAAGGAGTTTTAACACTAACCCTTGGAGGTCTTTATAGGCTCCATTAGTTAGCCTTGCTCTTTGACAAATCATCTCTCATTTGTGCCGCTTTACCATTGGCCCCGTGTCGAGATAGACCCTAAAGCACATGTCTATATTCTAACCCTTGTTCCCTTCTACTCTACCACATTAAATTATCAATTTAATATGAGAAAATCATTTGGGTTGTTTAAATAGTAGATTTTCATGACAGTGGGCTTGAGTTGGTGTTTGCCTATTCCTTGTTTCATGCATACCTTCAAAGAGTTTGAAATTGTGGAGACTACCACAATGCTTGTATGTAAAGATGTGCATTATGAGGATTTAGGGAGGCTTTTTGAAGAGGAATGGGGTTTTGTGGATGGCATGCACAATGGGATATGTATCATTGTAAAGTTGGTGCATCAGGTATTGGGATGCGCTATTTAAAATCCGGCACCTCCTTATACATACGATTTCACTATGATCGTTGGATGTGCAAGCTTGGAGTGTGGACTGCCTTACAAAGTGTAGATGGCACTATTGCAAGCTTTGACATTGCAGTGAGGATGCCCAATGATGCTTTGGACATTGTCAAAGTGAACAAGCATTGGACTCTCAGTAATGTGCAAGAACATTTGGCTATCATGGGTTTTGAGGATCTTCAACAAGCGTAATTTTTTCTACAAGGTCACAAGGTGAGAATCCTTCCACCAACATTTCACTCCATCAAAGTTTGACGATCATTGCCTACTTATTGTTAAGAATGTCTGAAAATTGGAAAGAGAATGGAAGACAAAATGAAGGTCCAAGAGGATTGGGGCATGGATGGAACTATGCTATTACTGTTATAGCTTTGTAACTCTTTCATTTTTGGAAACAATCCCCTCTATAATCAATGGCTAAAAGCACGCTTTGGTGGTACCAAAAGGACTGTCCTTGACAGCACCTTTGACAAATCTTTGAGCTACAATTTCTACATGTCACATGAAAAACTACCTATCATACTATATATCAATGGATAGATCTTCAAAAGGAGAATCTAAAAACACAAGGTCCGAAAAGTTTTGACCTAAACTACAAAATTGTACCAGTCCCCACTTTTTCATTGGTAGAAGTAAAATAGGTCCTTTTTTTGTACCACCAAACCGCGCTTTTATCCCAATCTGCTTTGCTTCTGAAAATTTAATACTTGGAATATAATTTTTCATTCTACAATAACGGTCCTGTGTAAAACTTGTTTTAGAACCATTTTTAGTTATTTTGAAATCTACCCGTCACATTGAGACAAAAGTTCATTTTTGGTAAAAGTGCCTTTTTGTAAAATTGTTTTTTGTGTGGAAAAAGTGTCTTCTTTGAAAAAGGAACCATTATAAAAGGGGAGCTGCATAACTCATTCTAACCTTTTACTTTTGAAACCTTTGAGCTCTTCCACTCGCTGTTTACACCCCCGAACTAGATATGGATGCCTCCACAGCCTCTGCATCTGCACCCACATCCACCCCTTTGTCATGCTTCACCCTCTTCCTTGAGGACACCAACTACAAGGGGAAGTTGGATCTCCACACCTTCTTCACTCGTCTCCCCGACCTTGATGCCATTGTTTCCCTCCACATGAATGCATTTGCTAAAATTTCAGTGTTCATGGAGGAGCACATCATAAACTATGTTGTATCTATCCCCCCACATGCAGGGATCTAGGTGCCTTGCAATCTCTTGTGCTACATACACAAAGGTGATCACCCATTATCCAAGCAGTTGAGATGGTTCCAAGAAATTGCCACCGATGCATGCCATTTCTTGGACGAGCAGGCCCCGGGGTGCCAACGCTCAAGAAATGAAAATTGGGGGTGGAGTACCTTTCTTGGCTGGCAACATTCATCTTCTTTGTAAGCAAGGAACCTGATTTGGAGGAGCTCCCCCTTCCACACCTTTAGGTTGGGTCCTTCATCAAGGATGCCAAGGAGCAGAAGGGTGTCCCCATGAACCCTGCAAGGCACTTCAGCTCGAGTACCCTAGGGGGCTCAAGGAGGAGGTTGAAAAATCCATTGTTGTGGCTGGCACTAGTGACACTCTAGAGTATGAACCAATGATGGATGAGGATATCCCAGTAATAGAAATCAACCGCTTTTCCTCAAAGGTAGTGAATGGAGAAGAGTATGTCTTTTTTCATGACTTGGAGAAAACATTTGGCTTGCGCGCGTGGATGAGTGCAGACAGTGTGCTAGATGCCCTTAAAACAAATCTCACCACTTGCTGACTATGTTACTGACACTATTGTAGTTGTGTGTGCGAAGGTCTTGGCAGCAAAGCAAGTGCACATGATCAAGGAAGATTTCTAGGCAATGCAAGCCACGGTTGTGGCGGCTAGGATGCCTAGATCATTTCAGAACCCCCCCTCTAATGAGCCAAAGCTCGTGGATGCAATGAAATCAAGCATCGACTTGGATGGAAGGGAAATAGGGAGGAGGAGGACAAGGAGCACGAGGTAAACTCTACCCTACTTTTAAGGTTGTTTTTACTAACCTTAATTGTCTTACCCTTAATTGGTTTATGATAGGATGTCTTGAAGGGTGAAAACATGTTAACTTGTCGCGCTTTTTGTGCTAGTTAGCAGTTTCAAGTTAGCACATCTTCAAAAAGTTGGGCGTCCGGTAAATTTTTTTATAAATAATATCAAAATTTGTTGGAGGTTGTACATTTGGATTCCTTGTTTCAAGTGCTTTCTATTGATATATTATATGTCATGGATCTTGGAGATGTAGCTCAAGTTATTGTACTGGTTAGCATATGTCAAAATTGTGCTAGTTAGCATTGTCCGGGACATGAAAAAGCATGACAGGTTAACAAGCTTTCACCCTAAAGGTTGATAAGTTTGCAACATGGATATGCGGCAAGCAGATGGCCTTTGGACCTTAGTCTTCCCTTGCACATTGCATAGAAAAACTCCCCCTGACAATGTTTCCATTGTACACAATGAGTTTATTCCCGAGCCATTTCATGACATGGTTGTTGAAAGCTTTGAGCAAGGTTTTTTGTTTATGCACCATTGCCCAAACTGCACATCTTGTGTTCATAGTGCGTAGATCCCTTGTATACACAACATTTTGCATTATCTTCCATGGCAAAGTGCTTGCCCAAATAGGGGGGATATATGCTTCTCTTGGCTCAATTGACCCTCAAGCATAGCGCAGTCCCTCTTGGCTACGGAGTTGCCTTACGTGCAAGAGAGGTGCCACAAAATGGCAAAGAAAATTATGGGCTCCTCGGATGTATGATTCGTCAAAGATTCTATAAAGATTCCACATGAAGATGGTGATGAAGTAATGAAGATGAAGATGGATGCTGCAACATGAAGATACGAGTTCATGGATGTCATTGAATATCCCGTTATTATTATTTTGAGCCATTACGGCCACTTTTGTAATGTTTACGGGAACCTCATATTTTAAATCGGCACTTGTATTTTGGCCGCAGATACTTGTATAATGAGTAAAACCAACTCAGTTTCTTGTAATTAAGCTCTGTAGAAGCCTAGGACAATTGAAGTCATTTGGCCGGACATTAGGTTTGAAGGCTTGGTATATAAGTTGAAACCTAAGGCTTTCTAAAAAACACATTACGTTATCTCAATTAATATACAGTCGTGGGTTCTGCAGCACACAATAGTGAGCTTCACGTACACACACCATCGCGCACACTAATCACATTGCAAATATGAGAGTAGGAGCGTGTTGGCATCGAGGAGCTCTCCGCGTCGACGCAAGCAATGCAAGCCGAGGACCACATCACGAGCCCGCCTGCTACGAGCTATATTTGGTCGTAAGTACCTCAAACGACATTCGTTCTGAATGATCGAGTAGTCGTTAGAATCAGGGCGAGAAGCTCTTCGTGTTGATGTCTTTGTAGATCAGTTCCGGACACTTTGGAAATTACTGTTTTGAGTTTATCGCGATAGCGATTAGAGGTCTTACAGTTATGGTTTTCAGGGTTTAGGTGTTTGGCCATATAGGATATGTCCTTGTGAGTCTTGCCCTCCGATTTCGAGTCATTCCGATACGATTTGAGACTGTTTCAAGCTTGTAGTGTTTCGTAGGATGCGTTGTCTGTTTATTTGCTTTATGGTAGTGTTGTGGTAGGATTAGTGATTGTAGAGTGTTGTTCGTGTCTAGCTCAGGGTTGACAACCCAGAGATTGCCTCCATGCCCTAGTCGGATCAGCTACGTCCTCGGATTGACAGTTTTTTGGTCTGTGTTCTCGCTGTGCTCCATCGTCCGTCGCGGCGTACCCGCTAACATTGGTGCCGTTTCCGGGGACGAAGCGCCTAAAATAGCGTAGACCGCATCACTTGTGTTTGATAGTATAGCGTTTCTCTAGAGTTTTCTAGAGTGTTGTCACCATTTGCCTTCTTAGTGGGAAGTCAGAGAGCGGATCTCTTGACTGAGGGATAGCCAGGGAGCCTGCGTCTCGCCGAGGTGGTCCACCATGAGGTTGAGGTATGGTTATATTATTTTTTTTTGTGTTTAGATTAGGTTTTATGGTTTGTGTGTTTGGTTGTAAGTTATGGTTGTGAAGAACTCGAAAGAAAAAAAAAACCGCAAAGAAAAACGCAAAAGGTAAGCACGAGGCTGTTTGCTTGCTAGAAAGCAAAAACAACCATTCAACCATCCAAAGTAGGACTTTAGATAGTGTAGGACATCTGATGTTGATCTAGAGCAATTGTGACATGAAAATGTGCTTGAAAACACAAAAGGCGGAATTGTGCTGATTATGGTAAAAGTGCTCTAAAATGGTTGTTTGAAAGCCGATTTGAGTGCTTGTTTTTGCATTGGAGACCTTAAGGTAGGGGGAAAACACAGATTTGGTCCAATCCAAAAAAAATAAAAAACCTAAAAAACCTAAAAAACCCAAAAAACCCAAAAAACAAAAATATGAAACCAAATTTGTAATTTTCAAAAAAAGTTTGACCTCAAGACCTTGTTTTGCATATGCTCTAGAGCTTGTATGTGAAATTTCAAAGCATTTGCATCAGTGCTTGTGCATCTAAGTGGGAATTTTCTTTTTCTGAGTATAAGGAAGTGAACTGTGAAATGCTTGAATCCAAAGGAAAAGAAGTCCAAATTGAATGAAACTTTGGGGATAGGCTTCTAAGGGCATTGGGAACCAAACTATCCAAAAACAGAGAAAAAAATCACTTCCCAATGGCTCTCTGCTCAGTCTATCGCGATAGACTGGTGAATTGGAGATAGACTCACAATCAGGCAAAACCCCTCATACCACAGGTAAAAACACATCAATACAAGGCTGCTCCCAAAAATTGAGTGTACTTGGACACCTGCTTGACCACTAAACCTCAAGTCTGGTGTTTAGAGTCTAATTTCAGAGACAAATTTGTTAAAGGGACTTGAACAAATTTCCAAAGCTTGTGAAAATTGGTATACATGATCTACAGAGGGTAGGGAACACATCTGTGAAGAGAAAATTTGAAAAAAATGTCATTTTAACATACTTGGTGAGTCTATCGCGATAGACTAAGAACCCAGTGATAGAAACTGAATTTTTCAAAAACCTTTGTGGCATAGCTTGGAAAGGTGCTATCAAGGACACGTAAAAATTTTGAAGTCATTTGGACATCAGAATGTGGGTCTAAGACCATTTGAGAGGATTCAGCTTGTAGAAAACACCAGATCTGGTCTAATTGACAAAGTAAAAGTCCAAAACAAGTAAAAATTGGTAGGAGGACTAAGGAGAGGTATTGGAACACAGTGGTATAGTCAAAGTTCAAGTTTGACCTATAAAAGGGGTACTTGCTGAGTCTATCGCGATAGACTCAAAGCAGGGCCAAAGAAATTGAAATTTTCAAAACCCTCGGGAGCATAGCTTGTTTAGCCTCTCAGGAGGTTACACACAAAATTTGGTGGATTTTGGACATTGGGAAGTCATCCTAAGTCTATTTTCTAGTGATCAGATAGACTCAAAATTTTAGAGTTGGAGTTAGAGACCTAAGAAAAACTCCAAAACAAGTGGAAATTGGTGAGCAAGGTGTACAGAGCATAGGGAACACAGTGGTGAAGAGAAATCTGGAAAATTTTCAAAACTGAAGAACTTGCTGATTCTATCGCGATAGACTGGGGCTTTTTCACAAAAAATGAAATTTTTGAAAATTGACCTTAGGGCTTTGTTCTACATGTTGTTGTGAGCCTATGGTTAAAATTTGAGTAAATTTGGAGCATTGGAAGTGCATCTAAGTGGATTACTTCACAAGATCAGAAAAGAGACTGTTGTTTGATGCAAGTTACAAAGGAAAAGTATTCCAAATTGGTTGAAACTTGGTGAGTAGTATCTCAAGAGAAGGGGGAACTCAAATTTGTAAAAACAGTTGAAAAACTGTATCCCAGTAACCCTCTGGTGAGTCTATTGCGATAGACTCAGAAATTCACTGTAAAAAAATAAAAATTCAAATCTGACTTCATATTTGGGTTCAGAAGGCCCATTATACCCTGTACACAAAGTTTGAGTGCATTTGGACATCTGCAAGGGGTACTTGGTGAGCCTATCGCGATAGACAACTGAGGAAAAAATTTTGAGAAATTTTTTGAAACCAAGTATACCATTGGGTTTATCATTGCCTAAGGAGTGCACACACCAATTTTGGGCTCAAACTGACCACTTGGAAAAACATCAGATAGAGCAACTTTCCAAATTACATCTCACTATTTTGGTCATAACTTTCAGTACATAAAGACCAATTTTGTGGAGAGAGTTTGGACGTATAACCATGAAAGTGAAGGACTATATAGGTATATTAATGGAAATCAATTCAACCTTTACAGTTGCTTAGAGCCTTACCCAGATGAGCTAACAGAGTACAAGCTCTTATATGTCTATACATACGAGGTCGACCGACAATGGACATCTTTATTTGTTGACAAGTATGGACGAGAATATAGAGCTGTAGAAAGCACAAATCCGCGAAACAAATTAGAGATGAGTGGATATTTGGTCAATGAAGGACCTCAGATACATCCACAAAACACAGGAACCTCTAAGAGAATTCCAAAGAGGGGACCACCACCTGGATTTCAAAGAGGGGACCACCACCACCTGGATTTCCTCCTAGAGCAATAACGAGAGAGGAAACGATACCAGAGAGGAGTATGGTTCCATACTTTGCACCCCAAAGTATAAGACCATCTCAGCTAAGAAAATGGGTAAATAGAAAGTACAATGGCATAGGAGACCCATACGCCCATGTCTCGGCTTTCAAGAAAGTCCTACAAGCAGAACGAGTAGAGGACTTCCACATGCAGTATGAGGGTTTTTGACTTACATTGGAGGACAATGCACAAGCATGGTTAGAACTATTGAACCGGAGAAAGTTCACAACCATTGAGAAAATGTTGGACAAATTTGTTCAAGAATTCACCAAGAGGGGCATAAAACATAACACCCTTCCTAAGATTCAGGAATTTAAACAAGACGAAACAGAAACATTGCGACATGCAATACTGCGTTTCAAGCAATATGTTGCTAGATGTCCTACCCAAGAGTTACCACGCCAGAACTTCAGATCCTATGCTTCATCAGAGGGCTTAGGAATGAGAATCTCCAAAAGGACCTATACGTGAAAAGATACCAACCTTAGAGGAGGTGACCAAAGCGGTAGTTGACCTAGTTGACAATTGCAAATTCTATGAAGATGGTCAGAAGAAGATGAATGATGCGAGTGAGAAAAAGAAAACCACTGATCTTGAGCCCATAGCTGCTAGAAATGCATATGTGAGTCATGAACTTCAAATAGAAAGAAATGTGGTAGATCAGAGGCCAGTTCAAGGTAAATATCAAGTATTTCCACAACAACCAAGATGTCCATGTGACAGATGTGGTAGTAGTGATCACTTGATTAAGGATTGTCCACACCATGATATCATGATAAATGTATATTTTAATGAGTGTGCAATCACACATGTGATTTTAGATTGTCCTAAGAATCCAAGAAAGAAATTAAAGGTAAAATGCAACCACATGTTACCTTTCCTTCTACCAGCAAATCAGAGAAAGAACGAGCCGCAACAAAAGGAGAGACGACAACAACAACAGAGCAAGAAACAATTGCAAAAGAACAGGTGCTTAAACAACAAGAAGATGAAAGTAAGCAAGTTGCTCCAGTAAACGTTGTCACAAGAGCACAAGCAAAAGTGCAAGAGCAGAAGCCTACAAATTGAGAGACTAGTAAGAGTTCCAAAAGCCGTAGAAACTCTAGACGAGAAAGAAGGATTAGAATGAAAGCGAGACTAGAAAGGGAGAAAGGAGAAGAAAAGGCTGTTACAGCTGAGTTGGAAACAACTCAAGAGCAACAGACACATCAAAGGGAAGATGAAACCCTCAAACCAACTGAAGCACCCAAGAGTGCTAGTTCAGGAGGATCTGTCCTAGTGGACAAAGTGAATGAGCCTTTAGATGCAATTTTACAGGCTTATGAGGCTAGATTGGCAAATAGACAGACCTTAGAACAAAGATGGATGACCAATTCTTATCCCGAACTAGAGAAGCAGAGGCTAGAAATGTGTAAGCAACTCATTGAAACTGCTCAAGCATTGCTAGAACCACCTCCACCAGAATTGAAGGATAGGATAGTCCCCCAGTGCACAAAGATGAGAGCATTAAAGTAGACGAATTTCCTAGAGAAGAAGTGGATCATTGGGAAGAACCACTGCCAAGGTCGCAAGACTCGAGGGTAGTCCAAAATACAACAGATGAATCAATGAGTGATTTTGTGCGCTCCTTGCCGCACTGTCGAAGCAAGGGACTTGCCAATACACCGTGTGCGAGCCACAAACGGCTCCAAGCACACAACAAGCCTAAACTAGCAAGCTCAAGAGAACAAAGGGTGTGTCACTCACCGCTCTACGCTCGCCTTCGTGGTGGATTCCTCGCCGCGATGAAGAAGAAGCTGCAGTCGTGCCGCGCTCAACCGCTTCGCCGCCGTCGTGCCTTTGTAATGCTCGATCGCACACACACTCTCCCTCTCTCTCTCTCTCTCACACACACACACACAAGGAGGTGAAGAAGAAGAAGATGGAGATGGAGCAAGAGCACTCTTCAATTGCACAAATGAGAGAATGAGTAAAAATTAGGTTTAGTTGTCTTTTATAGGAGCTCACCCCATTCACACTTGGGCGCCCATGCTTAACCAACTAATCCCTTGAATGTCCAAGTTAAAGTGCGCCTCTCATCGGCGATCACTCTACCTTTCCCTATTGGTCCGACAAGCCCGGTACCTGACTCTAAATAATACAACGTTTATAGATCATAGGGTGTCCGTGTGCCGTGAGGGTTAACATGCCCCCCTTCCTGATGTAGATTCCGTCCTCGGAAGCTATTGAGTTGAAGCTGGTTCGTCGAGGTGGAAGAGCATTTGAGATGAATGTCCTTAGCCTTCTTCAGTCACTGCAAAATCAAACAACATTGGCACAGTAATTGCATTCTCTTAAAAAGCATATGCAGTTTTAGGTAGACAAATTGATTGGTCAAAGAATTTCAAACAATTTGATAGCAATGAACATTAAATTGCAATGTAATCAAATGCATAAACAGATGTAAAGGTAGAAAATTAAACAAGTCTGGGGTCGCTAATATGACGGTCGAAAAGCACTAGAGATCGAATATTAATACCATGGGTAAGCTTCTTAATTTTCTGTGGTCAATTAAGTTGTTTAATCGCGAGAGCCAAGTATTCATGTTCGAGGGCTGACTAGAGGCTATACCTAGAAGACTTTGTAGTTAAGCTACCATAAAAGGAATTTCTCATGAAATCATTGCCTGACTGATTACTTTTTCTTTGACTCCCCAAAGTCTTTTCACATTGATTCAATTATGAAGTGTGTGCTTATTTTGTATGCCTTGGGTTTTTTGCTTCTCAAGGAAAAGCGCCCACACTGGGAACCTCTAGGGCTCTAGTACCATAGGCGATACATGTGAGTGAAGTACCAAATCAAGCTGAGATTTCTCTTCTAGCTTAAAATTTTACATTGTGGCACTTTGATTTTTTGTTTGTTCATTTTCATCATTTTAATTTTGTAACTTTGGGGGGTCATATAACACTGTTACCCTCCCCAGGCTCATCACATTAGTAAACTCCCTTTATAATACTTAAGCTAAAGGTCAATAGGGTTAAGCCCACTAGAAAGCCCTAGTACATTTCATACAATGCTGCCTAAATCGGATTAAGAACCTAAGTAACCATTGTTTATTAGGAAGGCATTCCCCATGGTATTAAGATAAGATCTCTAACACCTAGCTTGGTCAAACTAGCTTAGTCGGACTGCTTGATTTTTAAACCTAGACAAGTGATTATGACAAAACATTACATTGAATTAAATGTTTGATACTAAGCCAATGCGCTGAATATTATGCTACCAATCACAATCAAAGCAGACAAACATGGATGCAAAAAGATAAAGGCAATGCTAATGGACAAGAAACACCTGTTTGTGTCGATGGTCGCGCTTGATTTGAAGAGTGAACGAGAGAAAGATTCCATGAAGGTCCAAATCCTATCAATAGCAACACGCTCCTGTACACACTATGAAACACAAACAATACCTCTAGGAGGCACATCAGTGGGAAAAGAGAACTTTTCTAATCACTCAACTCTAAAACAGAAACACTCCTATCGTACCAATCTTACCTACCCTCCATCACTCAAGTGATGAGGATCGAAGGTGTTTCATGGCATAGGTTTCTGTTTCACTGTACCAAATGTGACATGTGTAGGTCTGAGTCAATGTTTTGACTTTAATGTGCATACTCGTTTGCTAATTGCTCTTGCTCTTTTTTTTTTTTTTTGTGAGTATAAAGCTTTATATGTACATTCCCTAAGATTGGAATTGAGAGGTCAGGGAAAAAGGTTGAGAGGGAAACAAGTGAATGATGGATGTCCACAAACACTCCCCCCTTCCTTGGGTAGATCATACCGTTTGAAATGAGCTTGTCACCCTTTGAAACCAATTGTTCCAGTTGGTAATAGGTGAGGATTTTTGCCAGTAGTTTGTTATTACCCTAGGTGCCTTGTCAAGCTGCAAGGGTGGTAAGGTACTCTCCCAGGATTGAACTTGAAGTGGTTCATTAGGTGATTCTTGAACACTGGGAGGTGTGGATTCTTTGGTAGCTTCATGGAGGTCCACTACTATAGATGGAGGCGGTGTAGAAGCTTTTACCTCTATGGATGTATTACATGAGGAGCTAGAATCTTCATGGGACTCCCCCCTTCCTGAGCTAGGTGGAACAAATCGTTCTTTCTTTGGTACCCAAACTAGCTCAGGAGCGGGTGTGTAGCATTCTGTGATTTTTTTCTTTCCACGATCATTGATTCGTTTTGGAGCTACGGGATTGGGCTCACTTGGGTCAGGTGATAGGTAAGAGCACAATCTACGTTTTGGCACCCAGATTTGATCATTTCCTTGATAGTAGCCTTGGGCTTCCAATAGTCGTTTAGGGATCCATCGCAACATTTTCTTACTTTTCTTGGAGCGAGTGGTACGTTTCTTACAAGGCTTCTGTTTTTTAGCACTAGCTATGGTCGCTAAGGAAGCTTTAGGGACCCACTTGTATGTTTTCTTTGTTACCTTAGGATGAGTCTTGTCGAAAGCGGAATCCCTAAAACTGTCAATTTCCAGTAGGGAACTAGGCCCAAACTAGAAAGTCTAAGGGTGCAAGTGGGAAGAGAAAGGAGGAGAGTGGAGGACTTGTCCCGCATGCTCTCATTCTCTCTTGAGGGAGTAGGGTATATATATAAGAGTGAGTCTAGTATATATCACAAGACTGAGGACTGAGGCCTGGGCCTGGGCTTGGGCTTGGGCTTGGGCAAATGATCCCGATCCCGATCTATCTTTTATACAAACCAACCCGTACGTTTTAAGAGTCACGTTTTTTATTTTCGAAAAATTTCGGCGCCCTGCTCGCTCGCGTTTTTAATTTCCGATTTTTTTCGGGGATTTTTTTTTCCTTTTTCTTTTTGGTGCAGAAAATACAGAAATTGATAACGCAGATATGCAAAAAATTGAGAAATGCAGAAATTGCACGAAATTACAGAAAAAAACGCAGAAATTGCAGAAATTGCAGAAAAAACGCAGAAATTGCAGAAATTGTAGAAATTGCAGAAAAAAACGCAGAAATGCAGAAAATTGCAGAAATTGAAAACGCCGAACTTGAAAATGCAAAAATTGCGGAAATTGAAAAAACGCAGACAATAGCAGAAATTGAAACTTGACAGCAAATGCAGAAAACGCAAAAAACAGAAATCTCCACACACTCCTTCCCTGCTTTTCCTATGATAGAAATTGCACCACAAGGAAGCGTAAAGTGCTAGCCGAGCTTAGTGTAGGGCATATCCCTGGCAGCGGCGCCAAAAATGTGCGCTCCTTGCCGCACTGTCGAAGCAAGGGACTTGCCAATACACCGTGTGCGAGCCACGAACGGCTCCAAGCACACAACAAGCCTAAACTAGCAAGCTCAAGAGAACAAAGGGTGTGTCACTCACCGCTCTACGCTCGCCTTCGTGGTGGATTCCTCGCCGCGATGAAGAAGAAGCTGCAGTCGTGCCGCGCTCAACCGCTTCGCCGCCGTCGTGCCTTCGTATGCTCGATCGCACACACACTCTCCCTCTCTCTCTCTCTCACATACACACACACAAGGAGGTGAAGAAGAAGAAGATGGAGATGGAGCAAGAGCACTCTTCAATTGCACAAATGAGAGAATGAGTAAAAATTAGGTTTAGTTGGCTTTTATAGGAGCTCACCCCATTCACACTTGGGCGCCCATGCTTAACCAACTAATCCCTTGAATGTCCAAGTTAAAGTGCGCCTCTCATCGGCGATCACTCTACCTTTCCCTATTGGTCCGACAAGCCCGGTACCTGACTCTAAATAATACAACGTTTATAGATCATAGGGTGTCCGTGTGCCGTGAGGGTTAACAGATTTCCCACCCTATGTTCCTATAGTTGAGGAACAGTGGCCATAGGAGTTATGGAAGGCTGATGTCCGAGATGCCCAAAAAAGAGAAGAGTATGCTGGACCAACACCATTTCCTGAAATCACATTAGATAGACCACAAATGAGTGTTGATGCGAGGTCATATTATGGTGACGTAGGATCGATAGCCTCTGAAGACAGTAGACCTGCATCGTTAAGAACTTTGCCACAGTACATGGGAGATTTTGAGGCAAAGTCTGAGATTGTGAGAGTTCCATCACAGAGGCTAGGAGGGACAAACGAATTGGACACAAAAATTTTGACTGACTTGCTATCCACGCCAGTGAAGTGCACAATTACGTTGGCAGAACTTTTGAAAATTAGGCCAAGTATGTGGACGGATATAGGAAAATGCTTGGAAAAAATTGGGATCAAAAGCCCGTTAAGGTTCTTGGAAAAAGAGCTAGATGAGATCGAGAAGCCTAGATCAAATGTAAGACTGGTACCTCTGAACAAAGTAGGAGAGCACTGTGAAGGAGAAGATGGTAATGCCACTTTGCCTGTCGAGTGCAATGGGATTGAAACGAAAGCTATACTTGACAGCGGAGCAGGAATTGCCGTAGCAACAAAACGAATATGGGAGAAATGGGATAGGCCCGCCTTTAGAACAACCAGAATAAAACTACAGTTAGCTGATGGGCATGTGGAAAGACCCATGGGATTTCTAGAAGCGATAGTGGTGTCTTCTTGTGGTATAGAGTATGCGCATACTTTTGCCATAGTTGACTTTGGCAAGAAAAATAACTATGAAATCATCCTTGGAAGACCATTCATGAGGCAACTCAAGATGGTACAAGATTGGGGTTATGATTATCTATACTTGAGACATGCTGAAACCACAACACGTGTAAATATGAGAAAATCATAGTTACCAAGATGTAACTAGAACGCCCGTGGAAGATTTTGATTCTGCAACACAAAGTGGATCAACAGACCATCCGTGGATGGGCAAAAAGAAAGAAATCTGGATGTGCGGAGCATCGGAGTGTAGTGACTTTGGGAGAAATGAGAATTTTTCCTTAGAGAGGGTCTTAGAAGATGATGCTTACATAAGAGAAACTTTTCCAGAAGAGGTGTTAGAACCGCTAGAGTGGACTCAGATATTGGCTACTTTGGATGTCTGTGTTAATGAGACCACACCAACAAAATTTTGCGATGAGAATGGGTATGACATAGTCCCCTACTACATGCTAAGGGTTATGGGTGAGATAGATGACAAATCTGAGTATGAGTTCGAAACAGGGTTATCAGCTATGGGGATAACACAAAACCACATACCTAGCCCGAATACTGGTCATATAGAAAGAGGTGCTCTTTGTGATCAGTGTGCGATAACACACTTGATTACAAACTGTGAAACTTGAATGCATAGTATAAAGGAGCAGTTGCAAGTCAACGAACCAAAGTTGCAAGAAGAAGGGCTAAGATCCAAAGAAGATGCTTCAGGTCCAACGCCTACAAATCAGCAATATGAAGACTTGGAATCAATCAAAGAAGAGGTGCAGCAAGCGACAGGAAGTTCAGACACTATTGGTGACATTTCAACAGCTGAAGCCGAGGAAGAAGAGCCTATGACTCTACAGGAACCAAATGCTGATTTTGCTCTCCAAAAGACACATTAGAGGAAATGGTGGTCAAGCAGGAGCAGATGAGCTCACAAGTGTGAACAATGAAGAAGAATATGACAAGGAGTCCAGGCCAAAGATTGCTCAAGTCACTCAAGAGAACACAAGCAATCTAGTACCAAAGAAGATCAACTTTTTGCTAAGTGCAGAAGACGGAGTCAAGATGAATTTTATGGCAGAAATTGATACAAATTCCATGACTAATGTCATGTCATATGGCATGTGGTTACTTCTAGGTAAGCCAAAGCTTTATGATATTCAGATAAAGGTAAATCTCTCACCTGAAGTGGATGTTATAAGTATGGGGATTGCAAAAGATACTCTCCAACTACACTCACAGAATGTCAAAGAAAAATTCTTGGTGGTAGATTCTCGACAAATGGGAACACACTTGATTTTTTCCAAGCCATGGGCACAAGTCTTTGAAGACGAGCCTGAATCTTCAACAATGGTCATCACGACAATCTATCAAGTGGCAACAGAGGTCAAGCCTACAACAGTTCAAAGATTCTTGGCTATTGAAAAAGGCAAAGCTAAAGTAATCCCACAGTCTCTATCCCAACCAATGCAAGTGCAAGACAAAGCCTCTACATCAAAAGTCAAACCATCAACAAAACAATGGAAACCCAAGCAAAAAGTCTATCAACCAAAGTTTCCATCACCCGAACGTCTCCAAAGGAAGTCAAAACACGTCAACCAAGTGCTAGTATCCAAGGCACATATTAAAGTTAATGATCCAATTTGGATACAATCACAGGAACAACCTCAACAAGCACATGTAACAGGATGGATCACATCAAGCGAGTCAATTATTGCACAAGGCTACAAGAAAGGAAATTCAGATGTTTGGGTCAACAAGCCCAAGATAATAGCTTGGCGATATCTATCCCATGACAACCACTCAGTCAGGAATCAACAAAGCCGTCAACGTCAATCACATAACTCAACCAAGAGAAAGGACAGGTACAAAAAGCAAAAGAGAAGGTCTTCCACTGGACAAACCATACAACAAGTATCGGTAATGAAATCAGAATTCTACCAGACTACCCAACAAAGTCATGTGATCACCTCCAAGCAAGTCCAAAGATTCATTCCAGTCAAGTTACTCGAAGCACAAGGATTCTATGAGGGTAACTTTCAAATCTGGTTATCTAAGGTAGTAGCTTATCAAAGAATCACCCAGGAAAAGCAAGAAACATCAAGAAATCAAGAGCAGCCACCCGCTACACCCAAGAGTACTACAACCTATAGATGGATCCCTCGTCAATTACTACAAGAGCAAGGCTTTTACAAAAGTACCATCCATATTTGGAAATTAAAAACAAGGTACCATCAAGTCAAAGAAGAAACAAGGCAAGTGGCAAAGGAGATCACACCAGGCCCAAGAACAATGTGGGTTCCAAAATCTGCGATTGAGGCTTAGCAACAAGAAATATACACAACTCCTTTACAGCCTCTTAACAACAAAAAGAAAGCAATGGTAAATGCGGAGGTCACAGTTTTGAAGAACACTATCTGGAAGAAGAAGACTTCATCAACCATTGCTTCAACATCAAGCGGAAACAGGTTTTATGAGTCTTTGCTCAACAACAATGACTCTGACTTCAAGCTACTAACACTTATCCATGTATATCAAGCCCATACTAGTAGCCATATGGCCATATGTACTTTAACTCAGCATAACTCTATAACATCAGAACCTAAGTACATATAGCCTCACATTTAATTATGACTAAAGACATTTTTTCCCACTGGGTTTTTCCCTTTAGTATTATCCACGTATCCAAGACCTTCATTTTGTATATACGCTACATTTTACTTTTACTCTTTTATTAACAACAAAAACAAGAAGAACCACGATATCCCCACACTACTAATTGCAAATCTACTGACAAGTCAAAAGGGAGAGGCCAAAAAATAGCTTGACAAAGCTTCAAGTCAACTTACAGGTACGACTTCCAGATAACAACCCCACAGGAAAAGAAAACTTGAGCTACAATGACAACAACCTGCTGCACCAACAAGTCGATACAACCTCATGCAATTCAAGATACAACAACCAATCGAAGGGGGAGAGTTCCAGGCTTCAGATACACTAGAGGTACAACTTCAAGGCAGCTTTAACATCACGCAAAGCAACCAACTGCAGAAGAGGCTTCCACAACAACTTCAACCAACATAAAGACATCAAGAACTCGTCAAGGCCAGCAAAGACATAGGGTCTTGTCGGGGACGACAAGAATTCGGAGGGGTTGAGTGTTGAAAGGACGCCCTTTAAACAACATTTCCATAAAGATTCCATTAAGATTCCTCAAAGATTCTGTAAAGATTCCACATGAAGATGGTGATGAAGTAATGAAGATGAAGATGGATGCTGCAACATGAAGATAAGAGTTCATGGACGTCATCGAATATCCCGTTATTATTATTTTGAGCCATTACGGCCACTTTTGTAATGTTTACGGGAACCTCATATTTTAAATCGGCACTTGTATTTTGGCCACAGATACTTGTATAATGAGTAAAGCAAACTCAGTTTCTTGTAATTAAGCTTTGTAGAAGCCTAGAGACAATTCAGGTCATTTGGCCGGACATCAGGTTTGAAGGCTTGGTATATAAGCTGAAACCTAAGGCTTTGTAAAAAACACATTACGTTATCTCAATTAATATACAGTCGTGGGTTCTGTAGCACACAGTAGTGAGCTTCACGTACACACACCGTCGCACACACTAATCACATTGCAGATATGAGAGTAGGAGCGTGTTAGCATCGAGGAGCTCTCCACGTCGACGCAAGCAATGCAAGCCGAGGACCACATCGCGAGCCCGCCTGCTACGAGCTATATTTGGTCGTAAGTACCTCAAACGACATCCGTTCTGAATGATCGAGTAGTCATTAGAATTAGGGCAAGAAGCTCTTCGTGTTGATGTCTTTGTAGATCAGTTCCGGACACTTTGGAAATTACTGTTTTGAGTCTATCGCGATAGCGATTAGAGGTCTTACAATTATGGTTTTTAGGGTTTAGGTGTTTGGCCATATAGGATCTGTCCTTGTGAGTCTTGCCCTCCGATTTCGAGTCATTCCGATATGATTTGAGACTGTTTCGAGCTTGTAGTGTTTCATATGATGCGTTGTCTGTTTCTTTGCTTTATGGTAGTGTTGTGGTAGGATTAGTGACTGTAGAGTGTTGTTCGTGTCTAGCTCAGGGTTGACAACCCAGAGATTGCCTCCATGCCCTAGCCAGGTCAGCTACGTCCTCAGATTGAGAGTTTGTTGGTATGTGTTCTCGTTGTGCTCCATCGTCCGTCGTGGCGTACCCGCTAACAGTTTCCTTGGGTTGCTTTCTTCAAAAAGTGCCTGGCTTTTTGTTCACTCATTGACACGTGTTAGGAAATTTCATGGGCCTCCCCTGTGTTCTTTGCAGTAACAATGGACACATTTTCACCATGATAGCCAATGGAGTTTAGAAGTTCCTCCACCCTTTTAATTGCTTCCTGGGATTTTTACAATGGCTTCATTGTGAAAGCATAGTCAATGTGGAGTGTCAATAGCCTATCAAAAATGCGCATGAATGTGATAATGTACAAAAATGTACATTCAATAGAGAAAAGAAAAATATTGGATTCCAAGATTTTTCATTTTGTGCACGATCTAGGGCATTGAACATGTGACATCTCAAAACAGACGATTCTCATTCTTTGAATATCTTGTTGAATCCTTCTAAGGTCCACAAAAATATTGTTCCACACTGTGTAAGGGAATCCCTTCTCCAAAGTTTTTATGGAGTTTTTCCTATCTTTTCCCCTTGCCTTTGATGTGCATGAATCATAAAGCAAAGTTGGCATTGTGTCCTCAATGTGTAGGTATGTCCCAATGCGTGAGAATGCGTCTTTGTTTGTGGCCTTCTTTGCAAGGTTGACCTTGTGAAGAACAGGAACTAGGTTCTTCACAATGCTACGCTTTGTGAGGGCATCCTTTAAGACTTGAAAAATAGCCTGGTGGGTTTGATGTTGATCCCAGCCTCATCGCAAGGTTGTTGCACATCATCTTCACCAACCACATTTCTCAATTTGTGCATAAGGTCCTTGGTGGTTGCATCCCTAATGTGCTTCCCCCTAGGTGATTGTAAGATAAAAATCATATCATGGATATTGAGACAACTAGTGAGAAGGTTGACTCGATCATCTTGGCTTGTTCCACCGCATGCCTCATGATGAAGTTTCTAGCAACCAATAAGAGAAATGTTAGAAAATAGTGTGAAGTAAAAATGTATCTTTCAAGTGAAGAACAAATCACCTTGTGGATGTCACTTGTCATTTGTGTGCTCCACCCGAATGTCCAAGGGTTTCACTAGATGAAAACATGCACTTGTGCTCTCTTGCACCAAGGGGTGTTTCTTTCAAATATGTACGGTGTTGGCAAGCTTCATAATGTGGGCATCCTTTTCCTGCATTTGTTGTTGGAGAGTTTCAATCTCCCTCTCCGAAGAGGAAATACTTCCTTATAATGTCACTATCTTGTCATAATAACTAATATCTAATTCTCTCAAATTATTTTCTCATGTTAAAATGATCATTTAATATGGGAAAGTGCCAGGGGAGAAAAAGCTAGAATATTGGTTAAGCTGGCAAATTGGCCACAATAGGGATCCAAAGGGGGGGGCATTTGTAAAAGAGCAATGTGCAACAATGGGATTTAAAAACCCTAAGGTTTAGCCCATTAAGACTTCCAAAATGCTAAGGTTCCAAAAATCAAGGGTTGTGTCCAATGGTCAAGCTTAGAAAAATTAGATGCTTTGTGTGTGTACAAAAAAGTCTTCATGATTCCTACATAGGAGGGGGAGAGCCCTGTAAGTAGGGGATGAGAGAGAAACACACACACACACACACACACACACACACGCACATACACACACTACAAGATTCCTTTACACGAAGGGAATGACGGACACATGTCAACTCCCTAGCCCAGATGCCCACAAGGTACACTCAAATCCTATTGGATGGCACCAATGAGAATTAGGCTAGAGTAAATCTAGTTTAATTCATTTAGAAACACTTAATAAAAGAACCAATAAGAATTAAGCTCTCTAGAAGACTATTGGACAGTCTTCCAAGGGGTCCAATCAGCATGCAGCAGCCCAATGGCTTGCCTGATTCCTATTGGCTAGGAGACAAAGGGGTCTAATGAGAGTTTAGTTTCATTAATTAATTACCTAAAGCTCTCACAAAAGGGGAAAGGGGAACACATGTCAGAAGGCTATCACTTATGCTTCTTAAATCCTATTGGCTAAGCCTGGAGGGGTCCAATGAGGTGCCAACAAGAGGACTTAGCAAGAGGGGTCGACCAAGAGAGAGGGGCGGCTGATTTTTCAAAGGCATTATTCCACACACACTCACACTAGCTCATGTGTGAAGCAAGAAGACTCTCTCTCTCTCTCTCTCTCTCTCTCTCTCTCAAGTTTTAATGGAAATCTTATCACCTACTCCAAGCTTGTGAGAAGGGAGGCCTACACCAACAACTCTTGGCTTTGTGATGAAAATCCAACCAAGAGCCAAGCTTCAATGCATGCTCATCTCCTCTACCATGCTAATTACTAAGCTATGCTATGCTAATATGAGTGATTATGTGAGGAGACGTACGTCTTTCTTGTAAGACTACTCTTTCTTCCTCTCAATCTACTCTCATACGCAGCTAGCTAGCTCTCACCATCTTCAAAGGTGTGTGAGGTCTTGGGTCTGAGACCGTGAGGGAATTGATGTTGTGTTTTATAAGTGTTTTCTTAATTCTTGAAGCTTCCATCTTCATTGCACTAGCTAGTTGTTGAAGGAACACAAAGAATTGTATTGTAAAATGTCTCCCTTGATGAGGGAAACCTATAATACAAAGCCTTTTGGAGGGGGGACCGGCTCCATGTAAATCATATCCTCATCTCTTGTCAATAGCTTAATTTCTCTCTCTTTTAAAGTATTGTTCATGCCTATCTAACTAGGTGTTATGATTTTTGTTGCTCTCTCCACCCAAGCACTCTTGTTATGCTCATTAGGAGTCTATTCTAATGAAAGGCTCACTATGTTCATGCTATTTTCCGCTACACACAAGTTACTAGGCCATTAAATGTTACAGTCTTGAGTCAAAGAGCTTGACATTTGTGCATCCACAAATGCAAAGAAGCACCTGCACCCATAAAAAACCGTTTGCAAAAGCCTAACAAGTCTGCTTCTCCCCTCCCAAGATATTAAAGAAACATTAAAAGGCTATTAAAGCATGTATGGAATCGGCTTATAGGTTCTTAAGGGTACAAATGGCTATCCACCCAAATGTCAACATTCATCTCACTGATAGCACGATGTTCCTGTGATGACCTTTTCTCACCCTCATGTGCCGCCTTCAATACAAACGGCGTGGGCAAGCAAATATGTACACTTTTGGTGTGCGGAGTACATGGTTGTGGAGGCACATGATTTGTGATGTCCATAAGCACCATGTCAATTGTTGAATGAGGAAGCAAAGGATGAAAAGAAAGAGGGGGGGAGGGAGATGGGAGGAGAGAAGGGCACAGAGGGGGGGGGAGGATAGAAGGGGTGAGGGAGGGAGACGAGAGCAAGAGAGGAGAGAGGAGATAACAAAGGTTTTTGTTTTAAAAGGGGAGGGGGGGGGAGAGTTTTTAAAAAAGTGGACTTTCAATGCTTGTAGGTTAAAGAAAATGTCAAAAAATGTTTTTTTTAAATGTATATATGTTGGCGGGAGTTTTAAGTCAAAAATGGCTATTTTGAAAAAAAAAAGTCAAAATTTGGCCCTTAGTGACCCACTTTTTTGTTGATATGGTCACACCCCTTTACTCCCTTGACTTTCAAAAAGCTAGAGAGAGAAAGTGACCTCCTATGTCCACATCCTACATGTGTCTAAAAAAAGGTTAGAAAAGCCTACTCAAAACCAGCTCCTTGAATGCACTTGTCTCCTTAACCTACACAACATTAGCCTTAATCCCTAAAAATTAGGATTCCTTACAAGGCCCATGCAAATTCCATATTTCTCCTAAATCACAAGCATGGAGCATCCTTATGCACATCTGAAAAGTCCATACACATCCTTGTACACGAAAAAGCAACCACTGAGCGGGTAGTTACTCAAAAAATAGAGTAGAGAGAGAAAAATATGATAGCTATGGAGATTAGGGGTTCTTACCGTTCTTGAGAAGTGATTATCGGCTGGCAAAAGGCTCCTTGCTTTCCCACGAGAGAGCGGTGATGACAGCTACTCAGAGGTTTTTGCTATGAAGTTGTTGAAGAATGCACACACCATGAAAAGCAAAGAGAAGATAGTAAGAAAGTAAAGAGAGTGTTTTCTTTTTCTTCTTCTTCTTTCCACAAACAAGAGGTTTTTGCTATGAAGTTGTTGAAGAATGCACACACCGTGAAAAGCAAAGAGAAGATAGTAAGAAAGTAAAGAGAGTGTTTTCTTTTTCTTCTTCTTCTTTCCACAAACAAGAGAGTAGATCTTATGGAGATGGTGGTAGAGAGATTTTACCACTCCATTCAATATGTACTTATAGCCATGCGGTAGTTGATGCAATTGTTGGCACTGAAAATTGAGCACTACAGGCCAACTTATACGCACTAGGTAATGCTAGAAAGTGCCCCAACTCAACTACTAGCACCCCCTCTGTAGCCAGATATAGAGCTTTGCTTTTGGGAACTTATCATAATGGAAAAAGTTACTATTTTTAGCATTTTCCAAAATCTATCGATGCCATGATGTTTAGAATTCATAAAGCTTCCAAACGTGAATTAAAATAAGATTTGTAAAATTTCCAAAAATAGTAAGTTTTTGGTCGCCCGACCCGTCTAGTTTTGACCGTCTCGACAAACTACACCCGTAACCCAAATTTGAAAAAAAATGCATTTTTGGATGATGAGGGATCCTAAATATGGTAGGTACTTGGGATTATTCACCTTAGTTCTAGCTAAGCATAGCAAGTTTCAGAATCAAAATCTGATTAGAATTGCCCGTCTAGGATTAAAAACAATTTTTCCTAAGGTTGTGGGGGGAGGCACCGGGGCTCGGGAGCTGTGTGGGAACCGGCTCGAGGCCACTGTTGAGTTGATATGGTAGGTAGACGGCACCCTCACACACTCACAGGGCTCGTGGGCTACTTTCCATGCGAGAGAGAGAGAGAGAGAGAGAGAGAGAGAGAGAGAGAGAGAGAGAGAGAGAGAGAGAGAGAGAGAGAGAGAGAGAGAGAGAGACTAAGTGATCGCTTGAGCAGGTTGGGACACTTGGTAAGTATGCAACTAGAGCTACCATGCATGAAGTGAGTACTCCTCCAGATGCATATAACAGGTAAATTTGAATTTTTCAGCTTGTGAGCCTATATAAGAGCATGCTCTCATGACACACACAAGCACATATATGCTCACACACACATTCAGTATACACATGCACACACACACATACACACACACACCTTGGGGAGGTGCTGCCGGCACACATAGCCTTTGGAGAAGGAGCAAAAGACGGAAGTGCTGCCCAATTCTCGCCACAAGAAGCTCCTTTGGATCAGCAAATTGATTCAAATTCAGCCCAAACTACGGTAACATAAATCTAATTTCACGTTATGTTATAATTCCTTCTATGGTTCTCATAATTCCACTGCTAGTATGCATAGCACAGTTAAATTTCTCATTAGACACACTCTAAATTGCTATATGGTTATTCCATTGCACATTCTTAATTCTAATTGTCAATTATGCAAACAATTAACCTCTCCTAATCATAGATTAATGTATGATTAGCAATAAGAGAATTATCCACTAAGTCATTATAGTTAATCAATGATAGAATCAAGCCAGCAATGTGATAAGGTTAGTCTATTTCATTCTATTACCACCACAAAATGTTTACATAGCTATGTTTAGATTCAATTTGTTCAAATATTAGGATGTAATTAGTGTAGTTAATTCCACAATTAATCCACTAGGAAAAAGGAATCCTCTCACCTATGCATGCGGTAAATTTGCAAATCTCTACTTGCATTAGGAAGTGATTAAGCATGCCTAATTCATCTCTAGTAAATAGATCAAGTAGAAATCTGAAATTCTTAATTACCTAGGCCAAATAATTAACCTTAGAGCCTATGTCCATAGAACAAGTATGGTGCTATCGGGATTCTCTATGTCTTTAAGTAAGTCTAACCTCTCGTACAAGGGGATTTTCTTATTGAAACTAATCCGTCATCATGGTTGCATGTTACTCTCGAATGTTAGCTCTCTTTTCCCAAGTTGTTAATTAAGTAGTGAGTATAGAATGGCTCCGGTAAAGAGAACTCGTTTCGGTGGTTCCCATGACCGCGAGGCGGGGACAAGCAACACTAATGGAAAGGGAAAAGCTCCCATGGTCGACCAAGTACCAGCCATCTCACGGAGCAATGATGAGGAAATTGTGGAGGTAGGTCAAGTTTTAATTCAAGTTTGTTAAAGCAACATTGCATTCGATAAGGTAGGATGAAAAACACATTTCCCAACATGTTGGAAATAAATGAAAACCACGGCATTTAAATTAATTGTATTTTATATTCAAGTAGTAAAGAATTCTTTCGGAATATACTGCCTGAAGTAGGAAAGATTGGTTGCTAGGGAAAATTTAGCTCAGCTAGTTCATTTTCAATTCCAATGTTGATCTAGTCCGAACCCCCTCTTGATCACAGGGGGCAGCTCGCGAAGTTATTTGTAGGAGCTAGAGCTCCTAGTTAATAGCTCTTGAATCCACGACTGCTGGTTAAGCGGTGGAAGTCCACGACTCTTGGTTAAGCGGTGGACAACCTAGTTGTATGGGCAACTAGGCGACAACGGGTGGAGTAAACACTCACTAGTGGATTTTGTGCCTCCAGAGCATTGGAACTTTAAATGAATGAGTTTTTGAGTGAATTACTATCTTGGTGTCGCTTTGCAATACTGGTTGAAGGACTGTATTAAAGAACTTGTGAATCGGAAAAATAAACAAAGAACTTATATGTTGAACAACCATTGTGGTAGTAGTTAGGTAACAAAGGAAGTGTGAGTATGGGGTGGAAAGTGGGGGCTTGGCTCGGGTTGCCAATGCCTATGAGAAGGGTGGTCCCGATTGGTCGGGAACTCTCCGTCCCCATAGTGTTATAAATCGACGCTAGTATTACTCATTGCCCCAAGAGCGGCGTAGCGTTAAGTGTACGTGTCTCTGAAACATGGGAAAAAAGGCACTCATGACTTCTCTCTTCTTGGAAGGTGGGTCTTAGGATCGTTAGATAAGTTAATCACGCTTCCCCTGCGGGGTGGAACTAGATCTCGATGCTAGTAGGCTCGAACTCGACTCACTTTGTGATCAGAGAGCGTTCGCTAGATGAACCATAAACCACTTTGTTTACTTCCGCTGTAGATCTAGTGGCCACCAGGTTTACCATCAGATCCGTCGTTTGAGACGACGGGGATCACACATGGTATCAGAGCTAAGCTTAGGTTAGACTGGGAAATAAAGTCGTATTGTTTGAATATTTAAAAGGAACACAGGGTATATAGGTAGCTGATCCGAATTCCTTGCAGTGGTGTTGCAGGAAGACCCCGTGCTAGAATATCGAAAGTTCCAAGTGTTTGTGAGCTTATTTACGAACAAGCTTGACGATCGCCAGTTTACCAATTCAAGCGAGATGTCATGGAGATGCTATTGAAGGTTCATACACCTCACTCCACTCGCATCGATAGAGGATGGGGGCTCGATTGGACACATGAAGGAGGGGTTTACTACATCAAACTCGGAAGCTAGGATGCCTGGCTGCCGATTTGAAGAAAATACATTGGGGAGAAGAATTGAGGGTGGTGCAGATATTCTACTTGCTACCTGCACGTACGGACATGACTGCCTCTGACAGCACCAATCAGACCCTCAACGAGTGGCTTTTGGAGAAGGTCACTAATGTAATCCGAGCAAAACAGAGTTAGAACTTTTGGAGTACCAAAAGAATTATCCCAACTCGACACCATAGTTTACTATCCACTCAAAGATGAGTATAGGAACTAATTCACGAATGAAGTAGAGTATCATGTGAACTTGACAACGCAACCTTCTAGGCGTATCTTATAAGCATTCCAAAAGCCATGTAATAAATTGATCATGAGTTATCCTAAACCCTGAGGGGTTTTGATTGTAATAAATCTTCATCCTCAATAAAGTGTTTTTGTCTCTGAGTCTCTGTCTCTTGATAAAGTGGGATCTTGAATTTTATTTAAGTCTTGTGTCTATTTGAAATCCAAGTAATCGTATCCAGAATCTCGTGTAACCCATGTAGGCACCGCTTATTGCTCTCTACTCGACGGCGCAGGAAAAGAAGCTCCTTCTTAAGCAAGTCCAACCTCCACTCTTTAAGGGCGAGGGGGGAAATGTGGAAAGAGATGCGGAAGTATGGATGATTATTTCAAAGCTGCGGGAACCCAACCCGTGAATCAAACCATGCTTGCGATGTTCCGCTTGTCTGGCGATGCCAAGATATGGTGGAAGCAACATTGCAGGGACTTGGATATCAAGGGATCTTCCCAGTCATGGGAAGACATCAAGGCTGCTGTGATGGAGCGATACTTACCACCCGCTCACAAAGCCTTGAAGATAAATGAGTTTTTCTCACTTCGACACCGGACTTCTTCCGTCAAAGAATACTACTCGAAGTTCGTCACACTTCGGAGATATGCTCCTAGGATGACATTGGAACAGCAAGTAGCACAGTTCTCCCAAGGACTCATCGACCCCTTGAACAACCGACTAGAAGCTCTCAGGCCAGCAACTCTGCAAGATGCCTTGCTAAGGCCAAACCGTTAGCTAAAAGAGATTCAGAGGACTACCCAAGATAGTCAATACTATTTGTCAAAGAGGGCCAGGCCAGACAACTGGAGTAACAGACCAATCAACCCTGCATACGACCATCGTCTGATAGTAGTTACTACGACAGCTACCGAGTTTCCCAATATAAGATGCTTTGAGTGACAAGAGTATGGACATTACAAAATCCGATGTCCAAAAAGGATTTCCCAAACATCCGGTGCTAATAATGTACCTCTGAACATCAAAGGGCTAGGTCAACCGAACGGAAGAGGAGGCCGAGGAAGAGAAAACATAGGACAAGGAAACGGATCTTTCGCTAATGCCGCAATGAGACAACCAACTGTGGATGATGAAGCTGATGAGAGAGAAGCTTTGTATGCTGCAACTACTAATCCTAGTGAGGAATAATACAAGCACCAGGATCTCATCAAAGTTCAACAGAATAAGCCGCATAAAGCTAAAGACTATTCTATTATCAAAGGATGTCTTTACTTTAGACAAAGGATATATGTACCTAAGTAGTTAGCATAGAGTTTATCCAGATGTATTTTTAAGATGAGAACATCTCAAATTTTTCACGTTGGGGAGGATGTTACTATTTTTTGTACTTTTTCAAAATCTGTCGATGCCATGATGTTTAGAATGTCATAAATCTTCCAAACGTGAATTAAAATAACTTTTGTGGGAAATTTCCAAAAATAGTAAGTTTTTGGTCACCCGACCCATCTAGTTTTGACCGTCTCGACAAACTACACCCGTAACCCAAATTTTTAAAAAAGTGCATTTTTGGATGCTGGGGGCTACTAAATATGGCAGGTACTTGGGATTATTCACCTTAGTTCTAGCTTAGCATAGCAAGTTTCGGCATCAAAATCTGATTAGAATTGCCCGTCTAGGATTAAAAACAATTTTTCCTAAGGTTGTGCGGGGAGGCACCAGGGCTCGGGAGCTGTGTGGGAACCGGCTCGAGGCCACTGCTGAGTTGATATGGTAGGTAGACGGCACCCTCACACACTCACAGGGCTCGTGGGCTACTTTCCGTGCAAGAGAGAGAGAGAGAGAGAGAGAGAGAGAGAGAGAGAGAGAGAGAGAGAGAGAGAGAGAGAGACTAAGTGAGCTCTTGAGCAGGTTGGGAAACTTGGTAAGTATGCAACTAGAGCTGCCATGAATGAAGTGAGTACTCCTCCAGATGCATATAACAGGCAAATTCGAATTTTTCAGCTTGTGATCCTATATAAGAGAATGCTCACACACACACACAAGCACATATATGCTCACACACACATTCAGTATACACACACACACACACACACACATACACACACACCTTGAGGAGGTGCTGCCGGCACACATAGCTTTTGGAGAAGGAGCAAAAGACGGAAGTGCTGCGCAATTCTCGCCACAAGAAGCTCCTTTGGATCAGCAAATTGATTCAAATTCAACCCAAACTACGATAACATAAAGCCAATTTCACGTTATGTTATAATTCCTTCTATGGTTCTCATAATTCCGCTGCTAGTATGCATAATCACAGTTAAATTTCTCATTAGACACTCTCTAAATTGCTATATGATTATTCCATTGCACATTATTAATTCTAATTGTATGCAAACAATTAACCTCTCCTAATCATAGATTAATGTATGATTAGCAATAAGAGAATTATCCACTAACTCATTATAGTTAATTAATGATAGAATCAAGACAGCAATGTGATAAGATTAGTCTATTTTCTATGGTTCTCATAATTCCGCTGCTAGTATGCATAAGCACAGTTAAATTTCTCATTAGACACTCTCTAAATTGCTATATGATTATTCCATTGCATATTATTAATTCTAATTGTCAATTATGCAAACAATTAACCTCTCCTAATCATAGATTAATTTATGATTAGCAATAAGAGAATTATCCACTAAGCCATTATAGTTAATTAATGATAAAATCAAGCCAGCAATGTGATAAGATTAGTCTATTTCATTCTATTACCACATAATGTTTATATAGCTATGTTTAGATTCAATTTGTTCAAATATTAGGATGTAATTAGTGAAATAATTCCACAATTAATCCACTAGGAAAAAGGAATCCTCTCACCTATGCATGCGGTAAAGCTGCAAATCTCTACTTGCATTAGGAAGTGATTAAGCATGCCTAATTCATCTCTAGTAAATAGATCAAGTAGAAATATGAAATTCTTAATTACCTAGGCCAAATAACTAACCTTAGGGCCTATTCCCATAGAACAAGTATGCTGCTATCGGGATTCTCTATGTCTTGAAGTAAGTTTAACCTCTCGTACAAGGGAATTTTCTTATTGAAACTAATCCGCCATCATGGTTGTATGTTACTCTCGAATGTTAGCTCTCTTTTCCCAAGTTGTCAATTAAGTAGTGAGTATAAAATGGCCCCGGTAAAGAGAACTCGTTTCGGTGGTTCCCACAACCGCGAGGCGGGGACAAGCAACACTAATGGAAAGGGAAAAGCTCCCATGGTCGACCAAGTACCGGCCATCTCACGGAGCAATGACGAGGAAATTGTGGAGGTAAGTCAAGTTTTAATTCAAGTTTGTTAAAGCAACATTGCATTCGATAAAATAGGATGAAAAACACATTTCTCAACATGTTGGAAATCAACGGAAACCACGGCATTTAAATTAATTGTATTTTATATTCAAGTAGGAAAGAATGATTTTGGAATATACTGTCTGAAGTAGGAAAGATTGGTTGCTTGGGAAAATTTAGCTCGGCTAGTTCATTTTCAATTCCAATGTTGATCTAGTCCACGTTAAGCGGTGGAAGTCCACGACTGATGGTTAAGCGGTGGACAACCTAGTTGCAAGGGCAGCTAGGAGACAACGGGTGGAGTAAACACTCGCTGGGGAATTTCGTGCCTCCATAGCATTGGAACTTTAAATGAATGAGTTTTTGAGTGAATTTTTACTAGAATTACTATCTTGGTGACGCTTTGCAATACTGGTTGAAGGATTGTATTAAAGAACTTGTGAATCGGAAAAATAAACAAAGAACTTACATGTTGAACAACCATTGTGGTAGTAGTTAGGTAACAAGGGAAGTGTGAGTATGGGGTGGAAAGTGGGGGCTTGCCTCGGGTTGCCAATGCCTATGAGAAGGGTGGTCCCGATTGGTCGGGAACTCTCCGTCCCCATAGTGTTATAAATCGACGCTAGTATTACTCATTGCCCCAAGAGCGGCGTAGCCTCAAGTGTAAGTGCCTCTGAAACATGGGGAAAAATTCTCCGGACTTCTCTCCTCTTGGAAGGTGGGTCTTAGGATCGCTAGATAAGTTAATCACGCTTCCCTTGCGGTGTGGAACTAGATCTCGATGCTAGTAGGCTCGAACTCGACTCACTTTGTGATGAGAGAGCGTTCGCTAGATGAACCATAAACCACTTTATTTGCTTCCGCTGTAGATCTAGTTGGCACCAGGTTTACAATAAGATCCGTCGTTTGAGACAACGGGGTGGGGACCTCACAGTAAGAGAAGTGTAAGAGTGGTCAAAGGATGCACTTTTCCCCCCAAAAAAAGAGGGTGGACAACTTTATAATTTTTGGCCTTCCATAACTTCTACATGTGATCTCCAATTTGAGCGGGGATTGCAGATATGTAATCTACACGCTGAGCTCTTTCCATAGGTATGTTACATGATATGGTTTTGCCTGCTAGATTTTGAATTTCATTTTTGGGGGAAAATTTGAATTCAAATAAACTAGCTGCTTTGCCTATTTGAACTCAAAAATTTTCCCTTTGATTTCTTTCTTAATACTAGAGGGTTTGACTCCCTTAAACTGCCAAATAAAGAGGCCCTCCTAGACCCCATTCTCTTCCTAATGTCTAGTTTGCAACAAAGTGAGGTCCATGAAGATATTGTTGTACTCATCATAGGTTACACTTGTTCCTTGAGATCTATAAATACCATCAATATGAAATGGACATCCAATGAAATCTGTCTGTGCATGGTTGAGTTGAAGTCTCTCTTTTCAAACACTTGCTGCTGTTGGTAGAAGTTTAGACTTTATTCTATTCTTCACAAAAATGGAGGAGATAGACTGTTGAATAGTTGAGTGCCCTCTCTTACTCATGCCAAGGGAGTCAAGTGTTCCTTGTATTTCACTAGCAGGCACTGCACTATTTGTAATAAAATGGTCAACAACATCTCGCTGCAAAACCTTATACTTTTTGTCATGCATTATATAATTTGCGAGACCACTTGTTATCAAAGGCTTCAACTGCTTTCCTACATTGGCCTTTGGATCTATGTTTTCTTTTTTTGGATATATAGCATGTCCATAGAAAATATAACAGACATAAGAAAAAACAGTGTATAGTTGAAATAAACCAAAAGGTTCATAATCCTGACCTCAAAAGCTTGGATTCGTTTCTTGAGACCTCCAGAGACAACCTTCAAGGTTTCAAGATTCGGTAGTCTCTTCTTTTGCACACAAGAACCTAAGCTTGTATCTTTCCTTTGTAAGTTCTGCAATTTTTCTTGCAATATCTGTATTTCTTGTGTGCACTGCAAAAGGGTTTTCTGGTCCTCACAATGCAAAGTAGAAAGTCGTATAATCTCATTTGCTTGATGGTGAACCATGCTTTTCTAAAATTTTGATTTCCCAGTTAGAGCTTTGCAGTAGCCAAGTAAACCATTATGTTCGTCACCTGCAAAGGTCAATAAAGTAGTGGGATTTGCAAACACAAGGGAGACATTGTTCATAGGATTCAAAGGATAGAGTGAGCCATTTGTCCATAAATCTATGTGTTTTGCTCCCTCTACTCTGAGTCTTGGTTTCTCTATGGGTGTTACTATTGTGTTTGTTTTACTTTGCTTGCATAAAGGCTCATATTCTGGATTCAAATCATCATGTAGATGATACTTATGACATTTAGTGAGAAGGTTCGAGGGGGTGGATGAAGAAGCCATGAATACACAATCAAGAAATTCAAGAAACAAAAGAGTATAGCACCATTACTCCCTAGACTCCCTACTGCATACATCGTATGGAAAAGAAATTCCCTCCTATATGACAAGGTGCCTTCGATATAACTAAAAAGGTACATTCCATCAATCATTGCAGCTGTTATGACTATCAAAAAAATCCACTTTGAAGTACACGTTTTGAGCGGTTGATGAGGATGCCTTATCTTTTACCACACCAATTTTCTGGACAGAGAAGGAAAAAAATAGTATTTTCTTAGAAGGCCCTCCAAATGACTCAACCATATTCAACCCATTGACAAAGGACTTATCAACATCCCACATTACCTAGAAGCTTGTCATTGCCTACCAGAGCACAATAATGAACAACCCTAAGTAGACATAGTGGCACGGGTAGAAAAGTTCAAAAACATCAGAAAGACCTTAGAAAAGAGGACATTTGACTACTAAAGACCTAGTGCAGTTCAAACTAAAGAAGATATGCAACTCAACCTAAAGACCAACTACTCCCCAAGCTAAAGAAATTCCTTGCATGAGGGTGTGCAACGACTAGGAAGGGGGGAGTGTTAGTAGTTGGACCAGACAGCCACCCTCCTAGTTGATCACCTCGTCATAAAAGCCGAAAATTTTCTAATCCCATTATTGTTTTTCCAAGAAAGCTTTGTAATTATGAGGAACTCTGACTTTTAGCCAAGAGATCTCTGGGTCAATTTTGTTAAAGTCTCAATTGTAAAATCTAATATTGGAGTCCGATCCTTGTAAGCCGACCACTCGCCAAAAGAAGCCCTAGGTATAAAGCCCATTTTGCAAGTTTGAACATAATATTCATTATCAAAGATTTTGGTGTTTGAAGCATACGACTGAGAGTTGCTACTCTCATGGGGCTCGTAATCCATTGTTTTGAGCTCTAATCATCCAAATTAATTTCCCTAGCAATTGCATTGTGTTCCTTGTCTTCTGCTCTTTAATTTAAGTGTAACCATTCTCAATTTTGTTGTGGTTTGCAAAAACCTACTGTGAGCTAAATCTAAAATTTTGAGTGCTTTAACGGTTGTTTCTTATGTTTTGATAATAGGAGATGTTCATAGATAATAGGGAAACCTTTCTAGACTATTCTATTGCAATTTTTAGGTACTTGATCATGATGTATTGTGATTTTGGTACCTTGTTGGATTGCGACCAGACTTGGTAGGATAGTGCCCTTAGGTGACTTAGACATCCTCCTAAAGTTCTATTGCATCTAGACTTTGTTTGAGTGCCGAAATGGTGTGATGTCTGAAAGTAGTGAGACAGAACATAGGTTGATTGCCTGAGTAGAGAGTGATATATTTGCTAGTGCTAGAGATGGCTTCATTCCGTAGGTTCACTTTTTGAGGTTGACACCCTCAAAGAGTCTCCATGCCCCATGGAAGAGTTGAATCCTTCCGTATTGACATTATGTTAGTGCCAGACAGCTATGCTGCAGACCAATCATGGTGACTCGCTGACAAATTTGAGTAGTACTTGGTTTTGAATGTGGTGTGGTTACTTCAGGTCAAGGAGGAGCAATTTTGGAGCTAAAATGATGTGAGGGACAAGAGACATTCCCACCTTTAATCTGTACAATCCACTCCCGAAGTAGAATGAAGGAGGTGAAATTCTCTTTACAAGCATACATTAAATATTTCTATGTGTTTTTTTCGCCAATAGTTATGACTAGTTTAGTCTTCTCCTCTATTGTCAAGACTCTCACAATAAGAAATCTCATAGCCAAGGACTTTGTGTCTTCCTGGTTCGCATGCGCAACTTCATGACATTTCTGGTGAGCTTGATGCGAAGTGGCTAGGGTGGGAGTGCTTAATTATGAGTATTACGGTAGGAGTAGATTCTTTGGGCCAGGTATTGATAGATGAAATTGAAGCATTTATTTTGCATGGAGTGGACTAAAAGTCAAAAAGTTAATCAAAGAGGTTGTAGGTGCTCCAACAGGATCTAATTCATATGTGGGAAAATCCGATCTATAGTCGTAGTCCTTTTGATGCCATAATTTTCATTCCTCGCCAAGAGATGTTGCCACCTATCATGGTTTGAGTTTTTATAAAACCTTGTGCAAGTATGTAGGGAAGAAAAACATTTATAGCAAGTGGTGTTTGTGGTTTGATGAACTCTGGTGTTTGTATATGTGATTAATTATTGCATGTGGAGTGTTGTGCGGCATGTGTGTGTAGCTTTAAGCCAAAAAAAATTCCAAGAAAGGATAGAGTCCTCACTTGCATTCATCCAAACAAGACAACAGATTTGTTAGCCTTGGATGTGTATTAAATGTGTCAATGGACTATGTCAGTTATTATCTATGTCCAACTTACAACCCTTTTTAACTTAAAACCACTGTCAAAAAATGTTCATGTATTTTAGTTCTTTTTAGAAAAAATAGTTTATTTATCTCGTTAAATGTCAATAATTGTATGGTTTCTTTATAGCCCAATGTTTTAAAAGACCTTTAATATATCATTTTGATCAAAAGTCCATTACCCCTTTTGATCCAAGTTTCCTATTTTAACCCATAGATTTTTTTTAATATAGAAAATTGTTATGCCAATTTGTTAGGCCCAAATTTCCAAGTTTCATAAACCATAAATTAACCCAATTTTCAGCTTGAGATATGTACCAATACCAAAACATCTTTGCCAATTTTGTCAGGCTCCAATTTCACTAGCTTAACTAATAATCATGAAGCCATAAAGTGTTTCTCAATACCAACTCTAGATACCTTCCAAAAAAAACTCTCGGCTTTTGTCAAGCCGAATCCACAGTCTCATATTCATTACAACTGTCATCCTACCAAAGTTTGTATTAAAAAAAACCCACCAAAAGAGCCCAACTTAATAAGATTAGTAAGGAGAAAAAACCCATATATGTTACCAGTGTTGTCAACTTCATGCGATATAACTTACTACGCGGGATCCTTTGTAAGTGTAGACCAAGTAAAGAAGATTAATAAGGAGAAAACCCATATATGTTACCAATATTGTCAACTATCTGCGATAAAGCTTAAAACGCAGGATCCTTTGTAAGTGTAGCAATCCCAACCATGGCATGAGGGAGGAAGAACCCCCTTACACTACGTAGTAGTATGCAAAAATTTCCATGCATGTGATAGAGAGTCTCAACAGCCCCGACTCTAGACCAGAAAAATGACAATATCGAGTATAAGGTCCCCCATTTTTCACGTTCGAGTACTGCCACATTAAAGCACCACTATGCTGGTTGTGCATTGATTACCATACCATCTAAAATAAGTTACAGGCACTGTTCAAGCTAAAAAACACCCAACAAAGCCCCTTCACACTATGCAGTAGTATGCAAAAATTTCCATGTATTTGATAAAGTGACAAATAGCCCCAACACTAGGCCAGACAAATGATAGTATCTTGTATAATATCCCCCATTTTCTTGTCCAAATATTGCCACATCAAGCACCAGTTATATGGTTCACTAGAAACACCTTTATTAAAAACTAATTTACAGTCACTGTACAATCTAAAAAAAGCAGAAACTAATTCCTCTACAATGGCCAAAAAACCAAACACTACTCAGTATGATCATCAATGTATTTCAAGCCATCTTTAATTGCCTAGTTATGCAGCCGCAAAAAAATCAAAAGTAGAAAAACCACATACCGTTAGTTGGTAACTGCCCGTTTTAGCACAAAAAACCATTAACGTATATCATCAAGGTATCAAGGTGAGGACCAACCTGAGATGGTAGCTCAAAAACTTGCATAGCTGCTTAGTATAAGAAAATCCTCACATCTCTCCTTGAAAAACACACGCAGAGGAAAATAAACCCAAGGACTAAGTGAGGGGCCAGAGCACTCTCACCTTATATAGCACCTCCGAGAAAGTTCAGGGTGAAGACACCCACGATCAAGTACTCAGTAGCTATTGCTTCCCCATACGGGGAGTTGAGAGGGAGAGAGACCCTCTGTAGGAGGTACCATACCCACTGCAGTGCAGTTAAGTGGGACAGATAGAGCCAGCGGGCGTGAGGTTTAAGGTAATGAGAGTAGCTACCTCAAAAAATCCCCCAAGGGGGTGTTCCCATCTGGTGTTTAGGAGGAAGAAGGTTAACCCCCCGTTTTTCAACTAATTACTTTTCAAAAAAGTATTTCCACAAGGGATTTGTGTAAAAAAATACATACCTTTTTTTGGAGTCAATATATATAATCAAACTCTTATACAGGTAAATATATGTGTGTGTGTGTGTGTGTGTGTATACCCGCCCTGTCCCAGGCACCATACACAATGGGTCGATAGTAGGCCCATTGTGAGTGGGCCTACTACCTAATCAGAGGAATGAGGTTAAGTTGGCTGAAATGTAAGCCAAGCCAAGCGTTATGAGAAAGGGATTCTATGATTCTATTAATTATGCCCTTTCTTTTGAAACCATTAATGCAAAATTTATGAATAAGAATTTTAATATCTTCCCAAGCAAAGAAGCAGTTGGAAGAGGAGTAAACTATAAGATATAAGAGGCTTATATACGTACCAAGAGCAACTTTATATGGACGATTACTGTTCTTTTTTAAGAATTCAATAGGTGGGATATCTAATAGGTCTCTTTTCCAAGAGAACTTTTGGTCATAGACTCCTACACAAGGGCTATGTAGTTTAATAGAAAAGTTAAGGAATTGGACTATAGTGGCAAAAAATCCAAATGGTGAAGTAAACCCATGTTTAAAGGTTGGTTCAATATTTAAGAAGTTGGGATAAACAAGATTAATTTCATCCGAGAAAAATCTATTGTTGAGTCTTAATAAGTCATCCATGTATCTATAAGTATGATTAAAAAAGTGGAAGTATATGATATTTACTTTTGTCACTCATGGTTTTTAAAAACCATTTGTATTTAAAGAAGGCTAAGTATAGATTACACATTATAGGTGAGCAGGAAATTCCCATAGGAATTCCCTGGCTTTGACTAAAACGTTGTCCTCCAAAGAGAATGGTACAATTATCAAGTACCCAAGATATGTTATTGAATAGTCTATCATCATTGAAGTGAACTGGAAAGTGAAATGTAAGAGTAACCATTCGCCCTAGCATTTTTGAAGGCTAGTTTAATCATTTGAGATAGAACATCTTTCAGTCCTAAATCCCCTTCTAAAGGAATATTCTCATAGCATTGAGTAATATGAAGAGATGAAAGATTTGTTTTGGTAGGTTAAGAGTAACCTTAGTGGCATTTTTAACTAACCAAAATGGGTTGTAGTGAATTTGAAGAAAGTTAGAGCAGAGTTTTTGTTTAGAGGCACATGTATTTTCAAACTCAGAAAGAATCAAGTCAAGGCAAAGGGTAATATCTTTAGTAATATTACTATTCGAGGCATCTGATATCCATATAAACATATGTTTTTGTACCTTATAGATGGGAAATAATACAGGAAGTTTGGTATTTTGATCAAAATATCCTATATTTTCAAGATGTTTTGAAATATCACAAGTGACTTTATATGGGGAAGCTTTAAGTGGTGTGAATTCCTTCCCAGAAATCCTAGAGTGTGCTGCATTCCAGGGCAAGTTTTTGCATATAAGAGTGGGACAATTGGATCTTTTATCAAGTCTAACAATAAACCAGTTATGTGAAAGTCTTTGAATATCCTCAGCTAGTTGTGGTGTGATCCAAGAGCTGTTTTAGTAGAAAGCCACTGAAAAGGTATAGGTGAGATCTTTTGAAAGAAGCATTTTTCAACTAGTTTTATTAAGTCTAGTAGGACTCTCTTCTTGACGAGGTCAATTAAATAACTAAGTAAATCTGTTAGAGCAAGATATGGATTTTTTGGAAAAGTGGGTATGTGTTTAAGTCCTTTAGCAAGGATTCTCCTAATTGTGGTATTTTCAATGAGATCCAGATTACAAGTGCAAACATGTAAGCCATAAATGTCAAAATCTTTGCAGTATGAGATATATTTAGCACAATCACAAACAGGAATACTGCTGTGTCTTAAGAAATCATTACTGTAGACCACATTCTTAATAGGTTGTTGATACCTCCAACCAATAAGAACATTATCAAGTAACTCATGGTTTCCAAATAATAAGTCAAAACATTCACAAAAAAGTGTTTTAGGGTGCACCCAATCCAGAAGTACATTTTGAAAAAGACAATGTTTGTAGATAAACTTTTTGTCATACGCCTTTTTTGTGAGGGATAACCTTCCACAAGGGCCAACAACAACCTGCACAATAATAAGTGATCATAAGTCAAGAAGGTGCCTGATGGGGGTATTCCTTCATTTTCCCCTAGTAAAGCTACGAGATTTTTCTCTAGTAAAATTAGAGGAAGAGCTGGGAGTCAGGAATGAAGTGAAGAATTGGTAGTGGCAAGAGAGTTGGGTCTTTTCAATGAGGGGGAACTATCATCATCAATACAAGGTTTAAGAAGACTGGTGATAATCTTAACACCCTTGTAATTTGCATAGGTAGTTAGATAGGTCCACGTTCATCAACTTTCAATTCTTTGAGGACATCAAGCATAAGCCCACACAAAATTTTGAAAGCAATTTGAGCAATAACCAATTGTTTGGCCTGGCCACCAAGCCAAGAGCATAAGAGAGAAAAATGAAATTCCACCACTATTTCAAGAAAGAGCTGGTCCAAATGATTGAGGATAAACCAATAGCATGGTCAAACCACATAATGTTGGATTCACATGAGGCTTTAGGATCTAGAAATGTATAATCACATCTAATATAAGGTCAAAAGACATTCCAAATGGATTCTATGTAGAAATTAGGATTACTTGTAGAAAAATCCATGTTCCCTTTCGTTCGTATGTATAGACCTGTACTAGATGAGCACTTGGAGTGGTCTATCAGGTTGAGGTTGAAAGGGGATTTTATGAGTTCTCATTTGTCTAAGAATTGGCCACCTTTCATAATTTTGAGTCCACAGTCCTCAATAGTGGCAGCTGGAAGGTTAGCCAAATAAACCTAAGTCTCGCTAAGAATAGCTGCCAAAAAATCTTTGTTAGGAAGAACCCAAAGCTGATGATCCACACTAAAGGATTAAATTTCAATCTGTCTGACAAGGAGGAAAGGAAAAACCTCGGATACCTTGGGAACCATTTCTAAAAGGTTAGAGTCACTTAGGGAGCACATATTGTTTTGGAATTCCTTGACAGCCCAAGTGATGCTCTCATATCTGTCGTAAATATTCCACCGGTTTGAGGAATAGATGGGGCAACAAGGGCACTAATAAAAGATGGATTGAGCCCACATAATTTTTTCAAAAAGGCAGATAGATCAGCTCCAAAAGAAGAAAATAAGGCAAGCTCTTACTGATATTGTAAAGAAAGAATAGGCAATTGGGCTATGTACTGAGAAATCATATTCACCCCATCTTTGGAGTCCTTATCCAAGGTAGCTAGAATCTTGACCCAATCATTAAAGGACAACATGTGTAAGATAGAAATTTTTTTGTCAGAAGATAGAGCTGAATCATATATTGATTGAGAAGCATCAAGACTGCCAATACATCTGAGGACAAGAGAGGTAGCCATAGAAAGGGGTTCAGAAGATAGTTCCAAGCCTTGTGAGAGAGCAAGGATCTGCAATAAGAAAAAGTAGTTAGTAAGTCATGGATTACTTGTGGTAGTATGTAATACAATGTTTGGGCCGTCTAGCCGAAAAAGGTCTAGTTCTAACAGCTAGGGCATTTTTAGGAGTCTGGTCCTTTAGGTAAAATCTAATTTGTTCTAAAATCCTTGTATGTTTCTCTGGTCGTGGTTTACCCTTATGCTAGCTGTCAACTTAAAGTGTTTGTGATCCTGAAAGAAAGTATATATACGATTAGTCCAGTAATCTGGGCCTGCCATCCTTAAATCGGCAAGGTCAGAGACCATGAAAGTCGTGAGCAGGAAAACAGAATCTTAGCCTATGTAGGACCACCTAACACCAGCCAACCAATCAAGGAATTAAAGGCAGTGGGTCCAAGTATAGAACCAAGATTCAGAATAGTCTCTAGAGCCAGCGTCTCGATTTTTTCCAAAAAATTAAAAAAACCTTTTGTATAGGACGTGTGTGTAGCTGTTTTAACTTATATAATAAGACTAAATTGAATTTTGACATTCAAAAGATAGCTGGCTTCATAGAAAAGGTAAAAATTAGTACAAAAACAACTCAGTCTTAGAATTATCTTTGTACATGGCATATGAGAATAAAGCCTCATTCTAGTATACAATGATATAATAATTACTTTTCAAGTGGTAAGAGCACGTATACTATCTGAATGACAATAGCTTTAAGCCCAAAAAAATTTCCAAGAAAGGATAAAGTCCTCACCTGCATTCATCCAAACAAGAGAACAGATTCTTATCCTTGGATGTGTATTACGTGTCAATGGACTATATCAGTTATTATCGATGTCCAACTTACAACCCTTTTTAACTTCAAACCAATGTCAAAAAATGTTCATGTCTTTTAGTTCATTTTAGAAAAAACAGTTTATTTATCTCCTTAAATGTCAGTAATTGTATGGTTTCTTTATAGCCCAATGTTTTAAAAGACCTTTAAATAGATATTTAACATATATATCATTTTCATCAAAATGCCATTACCCCTTTTGATCCAAGAGTCCAATTCAACTTGAGATATGTACCAATACTAGAACATCTTTACCAATTTTGTCGAGCTCCGATTTCACTAGCTTAACTAATTATTATGAAGCCATAAAGTGTTTCTCAATACCAACTCTAGATACCTTCCAAAAAAACCTCTCGGCTTTTGTCAAGCCGAATCAACAATCTCATATTCATTTACAACTGTCATCCTACCAAAGTTTGTATGAAAAAAACGCACTAAAAGAGCCCAACTTAAGAAGATTAGTAAGGAGAAAAAACCCTATATGTTACTAGTGCTGTCAACTTCATGCGATATAACTTACTATGCGGGATCCTTTGTAAGTGTAGCCCAAGTTAAGAAGATGAGTAAGGAGAAAAAACCCATATATGTTACCAGTGCTGTCAACTATATGTGATATAACTTACAATGCGGGATCCTTTGTAAGTGTAGCAATCCCAACTGTGGCATGAGGGAGGTAAAACCCCTTTACACTACGCAGTAGTATGAAAAAATTTCCATGCATCTGATACAAAATCTCAGTAGCCCCGAATCAAGGCAAAAAAAATGGCAGTATCAAGTATAAGGTCCCCCATTTTTCAATGTCCGCCACATTAAAGCACCACTATATTGGTTGTGCATTGGTTACCATACCATCTAAAATGAGTTACAAGCATTGTTCAAGCTAAAAGAAACCCAACCTTTTGCTCAAAAGAAACAAAGCCCCTTCACACTACGAGTAGTATGCAAAAATTTCCATGTATTTGATAAAGTGAAGAATAGCCCCGATACTAGGGCAGACAAATGACATTATCTCGTATAAGATCCCCCATTTTCTTGTCCAAATATTGCCACATCAAGCACCACTTATATGATTCATCAAAAATAATTATCAAAAAATGATTTACAGGCACTGTACAAGCTAAAAAAGGCAGAAACTGATTCCCCTACAATGGCAAAAAAACCAAACAGTACTCAGTATGATCATCAATGTATTTGAAGCCATCTTTAATTGCCTACTTATGCAGTCTCAAAAAAATCAAAAAGTAAAAAAAACTAGGTTGGTAACTGCCCGTTTTAGCAAAAAAAACGCATCTCATCAAGGTATCAAGGTGAGTACCAACCTGAGATGGTAGCTTAACAACTTCCATAGCTACTTAGTATCAAAAAAGACCTCACACCTCTCCTTGAAAAACACACGTAGAGGAAAATAAACTCATAGACTATGTGAGGGGCCAGAACACCCTCACCTTATATAGCGCCTCCGGGAAAGTTCAAGGTGAAGACGCCCACGATCAAGTACTCAGTAACTATTGCTTCCTAAGCTGCCTCTATGGCCACTCCTGCTTACATACGGGGAGTTGAGGGGGAGAGAGACCCCGTGCAAGGGGTATCATACGCACTACAGTGTAGTTAAGTGAGACAGACAGTGTAGTTAAGTGAGACAGACAGTGCTAGCGGGCGTGAGGTATAAGGTAACGAGAGTAGCTACCTCAAAAAATCCCCCAAGGGGTGGGTTCCCATGTGGTGTTTGGGAGGAAGAAGGTTAACCCCCCATTTTTCAACTAATTCCTTTTCCAAAAAGTATTTCCACAAGGGATTTGTGTAAAAAAATACATGCTTTTTTTTTTCTATATATATAATCAAACTAGTGTATAGGTAAACATGTGTGTGTGTGCACGCGTGCGTGTGTTAACTTTCTTTTTTTGTGGAGTGTGTGAAGAGGCTCACTAGGAAAGAACTAAAGTAGATGAGCAAAGAGGTACAAATGCACGGTGGTTAATGATACAAACAGGTTCAATGTAGCGGAACGTGGAGATAGGGGAGGGGGGTCAGAAAGCTTTTCTTTTTTAATTCCATGAAAAGATTTAATTTGCAAAAACAAAAGAAAACTCAAAATTGCCAAAAATTAGTCAAATGGCTTCCAAAATAGATTGAAAAATAGGTCGTCAATTAAGCTAGCCTTTGAAATGATCCATTAGTGCTTCTATGACCTTCAAGGCCAATCTACTCTTGTTGTGCGAATCTAAATCTACTCTTGTTGTGCGAATCTAAAAGGTGTTAGTGCATTAAAATTCATCATTACACACATTCAAGTGCAATTTGTTGTCAAGCACCAAACCGTCTATGAGAAAAATTAACATGCGCTCATGCACACTCCATCAAGCATCTAAAAGCATAATCAAGCAATTGTACACAATTTGAACAATTCAATATATGCGTTCGTTAGTCGTCAATATTTTGGCAGCATAACAACATGAAAGTTGAATTCTCAACAAATTGCCTTGAGATTCCCATGGGATGAAATTGCAAAAATTGTCTAGTTACACACACATGCAACCTACTTGAGCTAAAAATTGCACTTCACTTTGAGAAGCTAGTGTTAATTAACTTTACCTTTTGCACTTTAGTATTTTGAAAGAATAAAACATTCATGAGTAGGCATCATGTAGATTGGCAACCACATTGGGTATTATGTTCTTAAGCATTGTTGGCCGCTACGTCAATAGCACGACATAACTCAATTTCTGTATCAAAGCCTTATTCTCTGAGAGTTATGAAGTTTTGTGTATTATGGTTAGAAACATCAATTGTAATAAGTAGGTAGTCTAGTTGTAGAAGTTGGGGTGCAATGGCACTTCCAGATTGTAAATACCAAGCCATTTGACCCCTCAAAGTCTAATTTTGGTTAACTTAAGGTAGTCTTAGTATATAAGGTACCTAGGTCACTTTTGTAACAACTTAAACATAAGTTTAACATTGCCATCTACTGTGTGTGAGAGAGAAAGGGAGTGAGCGTGAGCTTCATCCTCATGCTACACCCGGCTCGTTCATCACATTGTAGAACCGACTTCACCATCATACAAGCCTCGGCAAGAGCTACGCGACAATGCCAAGCATTCCTTGTGAAGTGGAGCAAAAGCGCTAACGCATCTACGATCTAATTGCGGCTATAAGTATATCAAATGATGTCTGTTTTTTGTGTGAAAGTAGTCATTAGAATCTTAGCGACATAAGCTATGCATAGCTACTCAAAGACCATATTAGGTATTTTGGTAAAAATCTCACATTATGGGAATCTCCAAATCGACCGAATTCATGTAATTTGGGAATTTTCCACTTAAAGTGGGAAAAATTGAGGTGTGTGGCTCGTAAATAAAGTGAAAATCTCATAGGATTGTGGTGTTGATAAACACCAAAAGTCAAGAGGATGTACAACACATGGATTTGAATAATAACTATAAATTACATAAATCAAAGGAAGATACAAAAAAGATTTTGTTTACAAATTGACTAGTATAGTCACAATAGAAGCTCCACATAATTCTACTCCACATTTGATACCATATCTGAACTTTGATCCAAGTGTGGCTGATGTGCACGAGTGAGGCCTTCTTTGGCTTTTAGAGCATGTCTTTCTGGAATCTTTATTCTAGAAAATGGTCCTTCTTTGTTGGGTCTCCAGGACCAAACAATTGCATCTATAGTTTCCCACACTTGTGGGTCCTTATAGTTGACAGCCCAATAACCCTTCCAACAATTACTGTAAGCTTGAGTATCTGTCATCCCACTTTTTCTCGCGCAAGGTGCCCAATATTGAATCAAGAGTTTTCTGTAGTTTGGTGATGTAGGCTCATTATCAATGTCAGATAAAGCCATTGCAAGCCACACTGGATAGATTTCTGTGTCACTCGGAACAAGCATAAGAAAGTCACCTTGGTGCACATCAGACATAGGGTCAAACTCTTCCCTTGGCCTATCTCGTTGAGGCCCACAAAAATGATCGTTCAACTCTTCAAGGCCTAGGAATCTTTCTGCTCCTTGTTGCAAATTCATTGTAGTGCTTTGTAGGTGAGAATATTCTTGAGTTTTTGGCCAAAACATTTCATACAAGACTCCCTCTGATATGATTGCTTTTCCAATCTCTTCAATTACCTTACTCCAATAATCTATCACGGGTCTATAATATCGCGGAATACTTGAACCATTCCCTAAATTTTTCCAAAATTTTATATAGTTCTTTAGCCCCAAAATGACTTCTTTGTGGGCCTTGACATACTCCGCCATTTGTACTAGAGGTGGATCTCCATGTGGTAACATTGGCTTGCCTTCTGTGTCTGTTTTCCAAAGGCGAATACTTCCACTCCAACTTGATACACCTACATGTGCCTTATATTGCATCATTGGTGTCTCATCCTGCATAAAGAACCTGAACTGAAGCGGTTTGGAATGTCCAACAAGTATGTCTTGTCCATCACAAAGATAGCCATCACAATATTGCTTGAAATCGGGGATCTTTGTGAGAAAAAATGGAGCTGGAGATGAAGATGAGCTGTTTCGTAATGTATCCATCAAATGTGGCAAAGTATAGGTTTGTGTAACTCTCAACTTCTCTGAAAACCTACTAAACATGGCGTCTATGTCCTCATGTGTATGCCCAACCATTAAAAATCCCAGCTGGATGGTTTTGAAAAAACCCCTTGCAACAAGCATTGACAAATAGGCAAATAAGTATCGATTTTTGTTTTCCCCTGCACAATTATCCAATTGTAACAACAAGTTCTCTGGCAATCTGCGAAATGTTTACCCCAATTCCTCTTCTGCAATTTTTGACGACTGCACAATGGGCTCTTTTCCATCACTCAAGTTATGGTAGTCCAAAGCATCCCTTGAGTTCAAAGCATGTAGTAGTGAAATATTGCTCCTTGGAAGTCCATTTGTTACTAGATCACCAAGAGGATGCTTATCTATCCTCTCGAGGTTATGTAAACAATTAGCAATTGAGCCAATTGTAAGATTTGGATCAGCTGGCCACAAACCATTCAAGACAAAGTGTCCGTAATGACCTTCTCCATGTCCATGAGTGATCATGCCAATCAATGCCACCTGCAGATTATATCCTGAATCCACACCCTTGGGAACAATGCGTAATCTAGGAATGGCAGTCTTCTTTTGATCCATCTTATCATGGATTATGCATACATATTTTTGTGGTTGAGTTTCTGAATACGTGCGCCATGCATAATATAGGCTTCTGCAACTCTTTTGTTGTGCCATGTGAACTTCTCTCTCCCTCAAGAGAAGAGCTCTCTCTTCAAGAGAAGGTTTAGCTTCTAACCTTGCCTTGATTGAGCTACAAATATTGCACTTAGAGAACTCACTCGTCTTTGTTAAAGTGACATGTGGGTACTCTTTGTTCCAAATTCTACCAAAAGAACATTGGGATAGCTTCTTCTCATAGCCTATTTGGTCAAGTGTCGTGTTGATTTCACATAAAATATCCACTTGTTTGTATGTTGATGGAATCACCAATTGAGTCTCTCTTGAGCCATCTAGCAGTGTTCTACTTCTATGTGGCATCTTCTCAGAGTTGTTTTCCACAAACTCATTTAGTAGTGCTCTTGCTAAACTAGTATGTTGAAGTCCCCTTCTCAATGTACATGTGTTCCCATGTACATATTGGCGCACACCATTTTCAAAGTTCTCCTTGTATCGATAAAATGATGTCTTTGGTATTCCATGTACCTCATACCATGCTCTACAACAAACAATAGAGCCATTTAGCCTGAATTGGTATCGTGACTTCTCATCTTTCTGATAACATATAGAAAGAACATCATAAACATAATTAGTGCGTGATTTTTGAGACTCTCCCCAAAATTGTTGTCGTAACCTTGTCACCATATCACGATCTGCAAATTGGCAGCATTTTTGTGCACAACAATCAATGCATGATACCCTTTGAATTGATTGTTTGAAAGGTAAAAAGTCGAAGCTGGTACTGCTTTTGATTTTTGAGTCCTGTTCATGAAAGTGTATCGTCTCTTCCTTGACAACTGGACAACATTACTCCCATCAAGTTTTTTTCCAACATTGCCATCGTTGGATACATCCTCATATGTAGCATGCATGCCATCAACAGGAACAAGGCGTTGTAATGGGCTCCCATTCAACATTGTTGTCTACTTGCTGGGCCACTTTAGCAAAGTGATGCTACCCACTTCAACCACATCATCAATGCTTGCATTTTCTCTTTCAACACCCACACCCACACAATCAGGACCAAGTTCCTGAAAGTTGACATAATCATGTGGAAATACATATAAGATGGTCCCTTCATTCATGGTTTGCATCATTGTGTCATCTTTTAAAAGGACCCTCTGATTTCTCCAAGACTCTCGAATCATTGCTTCAAATTCTGGGCTTGTCATAGGTATTGCATCTGTAACTAGAGGATCAGAATGATCATGTTCTTCATCACCATTGTAGCTTTCGTGTGGATCAATTAAGTTACCATTTAATACAAAAGATTGCAAAAGAAGCTTTGACCATCGAACAGCACTCCATAATGAGCCTTGGAGAGATGAAGTATCCATTGTAGGAAAAGGTAGGACCACATCCTTCAAGCATTCCTCCACTAGTATGGAGACATTTCCCAGCCCTATCTTTGTACCACCACAAGTGGAATCTGGATCTGTTCTACACACACAACCAATACCAACGATTTCATTGTCAAGTATCATATGTACTTTCTCCCCAGATTCGAAGTCCATCCTATAAGTAAAAAGATTACATTGTTAAATCCATAGTTATAATAAAATACTCTTCAAACCAAAAATCATGCTACAACATGAAAAAGGTTTGCATAGGTTGGACAAGTGGTGAACCTTGAGACCAAATCCTCCTTGCTATATTAATGGAAGCAAGGTTGGACAAGTGGTGGACCTTGAAACCAAAGCCTCTTTGCTATATGAGAGCATAGGTTGGACAAGTGGTGGACCTAGTTGTAATACCCACTGCCACCTATCAACTACTATAGGACTATGCTTTCCAATGTCCAAGTATCCCTTGAGTCTTTCCCTTGAGTCTTTCAAGGTTGAACACGTGGTGGACCTTGAAACAAAAATCCCCTTTCTATATCAGAGCATAGCTTGGACAAGTGGTGGACCTAGTTATAATGCCCAATATCCAAGGTGAAATACCTTAGGACTTTGCTACCTTGCTTGCCAATGTTTACGTAGCCCCTCATTTCTTTAATGGAAGTAAGGTTGGACAAGTGGTGGACCTTGAAACCAAAGCCTCTTTGCTATATAAGAGCATAGGTTGGACCTAGTTTTAATACCCACTGCCACCTATCAACTACTATAGGACTATGCTTTCCAATGTCCAAGTATCCCTTGAGTCTTTCAAGGTTGAACACGTGGTGGACCTTGAAACGAAAATCCCCTTTCTATATTAGAAAGGTTGAACACATGGTGGACCTTGAAACGAAAATCCCCTTTCTTTATCAGAGCATAGCTTGGACAAGTGGTGGACCTAGTTATAATGCCCAATATCCAAGGTGAAACACCTTAGGACCTTGCTACCTTGCTTGCCAATGTTTACGTAGCCCCTCATTTCTTTAATGGAAGCAAGGTTGGACAAGTGGTGGACCTTGAAAGCAAAGCCTCTTTGCTATATGAGAGCATAGGTTGGACCTAGTTGTAATACCCACTGCCACCTATCAACTACTATAGGACTATGCTTTCCAATGTCCAAGTATCCCTTGAGTCTTGCAAAGTTGAACACGTGGTGGACCTTGAAACCAAAATCCCCTTTCTATATCAGAGCATAGCTTGGACAAGTGGTGGACCTAGTTATAAAGCCCCTCCTTTCTTTAATGGAAGAAAGGTTGGAAAAGTGGTGAATCTTGAAACCCAAACCCTTTGGCTATATATAGAGGATATCTTGGACAAGTGGTGGGCTTAGTTGTAGTATCCAATGTCCAAGGTCCAAGGTGAACTATGTAAAGACCTTACTTCCAAAAACAGAGTCGTACAAGTGGTTCTCCTTGAAACCAAAACCTCCTTAGTGTATTAGAACATAGCTGGAGAAGTGGTGGACTTAGTTGTAATGGTGAATGTCCAAAGCAAACTATTATAGGACCTTGCTTCCCAAATCAAGTTTGGACAAGTGGTGGATCTTGAAACCAAAACCCCCTTACTCTATTAGAGCATAGATTAGATAAGTGGTGGACCTAGCTGCCATGGAAAATGTTCAATCTGAACTGCTGCAAGACCTTGCTATTAAATGTCTAAGTAGAGCTAGCTTCTTTAATGGAATCAAGGTTGGGAAAGTGGTGCATCTTGAAACCAAAAGCCCTTTATTGTATTAGAGCATAGCTTGGACAAGTGAGGGACCTAGTTTTAATGTGTGATGTCCAAAGAAAAGTATTACAAGACCTTGCTTTCCAATATTTGAATTGGTCAAGTGGTTAAAACTAAGTATAAAACTTTGACCATTTTCTTCTCGAATTGCCAAAAAGCTAGTTTTAGACACCCCTAAATGAAAATGGTTTAGGGTGGCCTTAAACAATGTTTTTTCAAAGACTTGAACAAAAGGGTTGTCGAAGAGTAATGACAATTTATTGTGGCTTGAAGTGCCTGAGTATGTGAAAACAAGCCTAGGTTTTCCACGAGGCAAAAGGTGACATAATAAGAACATTGGAAAGTTAGGATTGACCATGTGGCCTAAACTTTGGCAAGTGAAGTGGTGGCCAAGTTTTGTGGCACAGTGTGCACTTGGTCCTATATGTGTTGACCACTTGGCTAAATCTAGGACCATAAGGCCAAACCTTTGGCACCTTAAATATAGTATGGGACATAATCTAGAACTGCTATAGTAAATTAGTAGTATAGCTAATATGTTAATATTTGTATTATATTTAAGTATATGCTAATATAATTTATGTTCAAAATTTCACTAATGAAGAATGTTCCCATTTAGCACTCCAGATGCGGGGTCTTAGGGCAATGCCACAATGGGGTGACAAGGCAGCGTTTCCACGTGAGATTTGGGGGTAGCGCTCTTGATGGGGATGTGGAATATAGCGCTGTCGATGGCGGGGCTTGGGAGGTTGATTTTGGGATATTGTTCTGGGCGGGGTCCGAGGCAGCGCCCAAAGATTTTTTTTTTTTTTAAGTGAATTCCTAGTATAGAGTTACGCATGTTTTTCATATTTTCAACCATGATTTCTTTAATTTTGGCCGTGTGAATGGGTTAATTTTTTATATTGCTTTTGTTTTTTTTAATCCTATGATAAAGAAACAAGATAAAGAAACAGCAGCGTACACAACGCTTTCCAGAAGGGCAGGATCGGGCAGTCTTCTCAGGAGACATTTCACACCTCACGAATAGAGAAAAAACAGGCATTTCTCTCTCTCTCACTCTCTGTCTTTCTCCATATAGAGAAGATGGTTCTCTGTAACTCTTCTTGCACACACACTCTCTCGTCAAAAGACAGAGATACATAGTTTAAAAGTATCCCCGCACACATACACATATTCCCACACATCGTCTTCCTCTCTTCCACATACATAACCACAGTGAAATCTGTTATCTTGCTGTCTCTCTCTTGAAAATACATGCACAAATTCCCACACATCGTCTTCCTCACTTCCACATACATAACCACAATGAAATCTGTTATCTTGTTGTCTCTCTCTTGAAAATACGTGCACATATTCCCATACATCATCTTCCTCTCTTCCACATACGTAAACACAGTGAAATCTGTTATCTTTCTCTCTCCTCTCTCTAAAAAACAAGTATTTATCTCTCTCTCTCTCTCTCTCTCTATCTATCTATCTCTGTATCTTGCTATCTCTCTCTTGAAAATACATGCTCATGTATGTGTGCGTCTGTGTTATCTATGTGTATGTATGTATATTTGTGTTATTTCATTGTAATACTCATACATAATGCAGATACACAATTACACTTAATTACGATATGCACACATAGTATATATACATACATAAATATCACAAATAACTAACACATTGTAATACTAGTAAAATTGAATGGAAGACTTACTTGCGTGATCTGTTAAAGTCCATTCTTGTAGCGAGTTCTGGATGTATGCTGAGCTGATTTTCCTCTAATCCATTTGTAGATATGATTGTAACTTCTGTTTCTCACAAATAGTAGTGTTGTTTAGTGATACACCTAATGGACATAAATGGTTTAAACTAGGACATGTAGACCAAAAATACGTATATTTCTTTGGATGAATATATACACTTTTTGGTGACCCTTACCACAAGTGGTGGACCTTGAGACCAGTGGACTATAAGGACCTCCAAACAATACCTTGTACACTCAATCCTTCTTGGAATCTAGGTTGGACAAGTGGTGGACCTTGTTCAAATTCTCTAACCACTCTCTCTAACATGGTGACATAATTTAGGTGTGATAAATTCATATCTATGCAAACTAATATCAGTTTAGGCTTGTTAATTTGAATTTGTTTGAATTTATGTACAATATAATGATTTGAGGTTTGCATATTTGAATTTAGGTGGTATAATGATATCTTTTTGTGGTAAACTTGAATTTAAAATCAATTTCGCGTGGAATATTTTAAATTTAAGTAGTAAAATTTAAATTTTTATAAAAAAGTTTGAATTTTAAAATTTGGGCGGGATAGTTTAAAATTTAGGCGGGATATTTAAGATTTGGGAGGGATATTTTAAATTTAGGCGGGAAGGTTTTGAATTTATAGCGAGATCTCCCTTACATAAGAGAGTATAGGTTGGACAAGTGGTGGACCTTCAAGCTAGAGCATCCATGCTACTGGACATGATAGGTAGGGAATCTAGTTGAATATTGTATGTATAATATATATGTAATAGATCTAGCTTGGACAAGTGGTGGACCTTGGAACAAAACCCCATGTAAAACATATCATGCACATTCCAAGTGGTCAAAAAAAAAATCATTTAGAATATAGCCTTATAGGTTGGACAAGTGGTGGACCTTAACACCCAGATATTCTTCATATAATGACATAGAGTGAAAAACTGGTGAATCTTGAGACCAAACCATGCTACTAGCGATAATAGCTTGGACAAGTGGTGGACCTTGAAAGTAAACCCCCCATCTACGAAATATCGTGGGTTTAAGGTATTTCGATGGAGCCTAGCATCTTGGAGACATCGTGCATCTTGCTTCTCTTCATGTTTCAATGGAGCCTATCTTGGACAAATGGTGGAGCATCCTTCTCTCCATGTTTCAATGGACCCTAGCTTGGACAAGTGGTGGACCTTTACTTCTCTCTATTATTCAATAGAGTTAGCTTGGACAAGTGGTGGACCTTGGAACCAAACCCCCATTTAAAACCTATCATGGTCACTCCAAGTGGTGAGAAAGAATAACCTTTAAGATATAGCCTTATAGGTTGGACAAGTGGTGGACCTTAACACCCTAATATTCTTAATATAATGACATAGAGTGAAAAAGTGGTGAATCTTGAGACAAAACCACTCATGCTACTAGCACTAATAGCTTGGACAAGTGGCGGACCTTGAACGTAAACCCCCCATGTTTCAATAGAGTTAGCTTCGACAAATGGTGGAGCATCCTTCTCTCCATGTTTCAATGGAGCCTAGCTTAGACAAGTGGTGGACCTTTGCTTCTCTCTATGATTCAATAGAGTTAGCTTGGACAAGTGGTGGACCTTGGAACCAAAGCCCCATGTAAAACCTATCATGGTCACTCCAAGTGGTAATAAAGAATAACCTTTAAGATGTAGCCTTATAGGTTGGACAAGTGGTGGACCTTAACACGCGCATATTCTTAATATAATGACATAGAGTGGAAAAATGGTGAATCTTGAGACCAAACCACTCAGGCTACTAGCAATAATAGCTTGGACAAGTGGTGGACCTTGAATGTAAACCCCTCATCTACGACATATCGTGGGTTTAATGTTTTTCAATGGAGCCTAGCATCTTGGAGACATGGTGCACCTTGCTTCTCCTCATGTTTCAATGGAGCCTACCTTGGACAAATGGTGGAGCATCCTTCTCTCCATGTTTCAATGGACCCTAGCTTAGACAAGGGGTGGACCTTTGCTTCTCTCTATGTTTCATTAGAGTTAGCTTGGACAAGTGGTGGACCTTGGAACCAAACCCCCATGTAAAACCTATCATGGTCACTCCAAGTAGTAAGAAAGAATAACCTTTAAGATGTAGCCTTATAGGTTGGACAAGTGGTGGACCTTAACACCCACATATTCTTAATAAAAGTGGTGAATCTTGAGACCAAACCACTCAGGCTACTAGCAATAATAGCTTGGACAAGTGGTGGACCTTGAATGTAAACCCCTCATCTACGAAATATCGTGGGTTTAATGTATTTCGATGGAGCCTAGCATCTTGGAGACATGGTGCAGCTTGCTTCTCGTCATGTTTCAATGGATCCTATCTTGGACAAATGGTGGAGCATCCTTCTCTCCATGTTTCAATGGACCCTAGCTTGGACAAGTGGTGGACCTTTGTTTCTCTCTATGTTTCAATAGAGTTAGCTTGGACAAGTGGTGGACCTTGGAACCAAACCCCCATGTAAAACCTATCATGGTCACTCCAAGTGGTAATAAAGAATAACCTTTAAGATGTAGCCTTATAGGTTGGACAAGTGGTGGACCTTAACACGCGCATATTCTTAATATAATGACATAGAGTGGAAAAGTGGTGAATCTTGAGACCAAACCACTCAGGCTACTAGCAATAATAGCTTGGACAAGTGGTGGACCTTGAATGTAAACCCCTCATCTACGACATATCGTGGGTTTAATGTTTTTCGATGGAGCCTAGCATCTTGGAGACATGGTGCACCTTGCTTCTCCTCATGTTTCAATAGAGCCTACCTTGGACAAATGGTGGAGCATCCTTCTCTCCATGTTTCAATGGACCCTAGCTTAGACAAGGGGTGGACCCTTGCTTCTCTCTATGTTTCAATAGAGTTAGCTTGGACAAGTGGTGGACCTTGGAACCAAACCCCCATGTAAAACCTATCATGGTCACTCCAAGTAGTAAGAAAGAATAACCTTTAAGATGTAGCCTTATAGGTTGGACAAGTGGTGGACCTTAACACCCACATATTCTTAATAAAACTGGTGAATCGTGAGACCAAACCACTCAGGCTACTAGCAATAATAGCTTGGACAAGTGGTGGACCTTGAATGTAAACCCCTCATCTACGAAATATCGTGGGTTTAATGTATTTCGATGGAGCCTAGCATCTTGGAGACATGGTGCAGCTTGCTTCTCGTCATGTTTCAATGGATCCTATCTTGGACAAATGGTAGAGCATCCTTCTCTCCATGTTTCAATGGACCCTAGCTTGGACAAGTGGTGGACCTTTGTTTCTCTCTATGTTTCAATAGAGTTAGCTTGGACAAGTGGTGGTCCTTGGAAGCAAACCCCCATGTAAAACCTATCATGGTCACTCCAAGTGGTAATAAAGAATAACCTTTAAGATGTAGCCTTATAGGTTGGACAAGTGGTGGACCTTAACACGTGCATATTCTTAATATAATGACATAGAGTGGAAAAGTGGTGAATCTTGAGACCAAACCACTCAGGCTACTAGCAATAATAGCTTGGACAAGTGGTGGACCTTGAATGTAAACCCCTCATCTACGACATATCGTGGGTTTAATGTTTTTCGATGGAGCCTAGCATCTTGGAGACATGGTGCACCTTGCTTCTCCTCATGTTTCAATGGAGCCTACCTTGGACAAATGGTGGAGCATCCTTCTCTCCATGTTTCAATGGACCCTAGCTTAGACAAGTGGTGGACCTTTGCTTCTCTCTATGTTTCAATAGAGTTAGCTTGGACAAGTGGTGGACCTTGGAACCAAACCCCCATGTAAAACCTATCATGGTCACTCCAAGTAGTAAGAAAGAATAACCTTTAAGATGTAGCCTTATAGGTTGGACAAGTGGTGGACCTTAACACCCACATATTCTTAATAAAAGTGGTGAATCTTGAGACCAAACCACTCAGGCTACTAGCAATAATAGCTTGGACAAGTGGTGGACCTTGAATGTAAACCCCTCATCTACGAAATATCGTGGGTTTAATGTATTTCGATGGAGCCTAGCATCTTGGAGACATGGTGCAGCTTGCTTCTCGTCATGTTTCAATGGAGCCTATCTTGGACAAATGGTGGAGCATCCTTCTCTCCATGTTTCAATGGACCCTAGCTTGGACAAGTGGTGGACCTTTGTTTCTCTCTATGTTTCAATAGAGTTAGCTTGGACAAGTGGTGGACCTTGGAACCAAACCCCCATGTAAAACCTATCATGGTCACTCCAAGTGGTAATAAAGAATAACCTTTAAGATGTAGCCTTATAGGTTGGACAAGTGGTGGACCTTAACACACGCATATTCTTAATATAATGACATAGAGTGGAAAAGTGGTGAATCTTGAGACCAAACCACTCAGGCTACTAGCAATAATAGCTTGGACAAGTGGTGGACCTTGAATGTACACCCCTCATCTACGACATATCGTGGGTTTAATGTTTTTCGATGGAGCCTAGCATCTTGGAGACATGGTGCACCTTGCTTCTCCTCATGTTTCAATGGAGCCTACCTTGGACAAATGGTGGAGCATCCTTCTCTCCATGTTTCAATGGACCCTAGCTTAGACAAGGGGTGGACCTTTGCTTCTCTCTATGTTTCAATAGATTTAGCTTGGACAAGTGGTGGACCTTGGAACCAAACCCCCATGTAAAACCTATCATGGTCGCTCCAAGTAGTAAGAAAGAATAACCTTTAAGATGTAGCCTTATAGGTTGGACAAGTGGTGGACCTTAACACCCACATATTCTTAATAAAACTGGTGAATCTTGAGACCAAACCACTCAGGCTACTAGCAATAATAGCTTGGACAAGTGGTGGACCTTGAATGTAAACCCCTCATCTACGAAATATTGTGGGTTTAATGTATTTCGATGGAGCCTAGCATCTTGGAGACATGGTGCAGCTTGCTTCTCGTCATGTTTCAATGGAGCCTATCTTGGACAAATGGTGGAGCATCCTTCTCTCCATGTTTCAATGGACCCTAGCTTGGACAAGTGGTGGACCTTTGTTTCTCTCTATGTTTCAATAGAGTTAGCTTGGACAAGTGGTGGACCTTGGAACCAAACCCCCATGTAAAACCTATCATGGTCACTCCAAGTGGTAATAAAGAATAACCTTTAAGATGTAGCCTTATAGGTTGGACAAGTGGTGGACCTTAACACACGCATATTCTTAATATAATGACATAGAGTGGAAAAGTGGTGAATCTTGAGACCAAACTACTCAGGCTACTAGCAATAATAGCTTGGACAAGTGGTGGACCTTGAATGTAAACCCCTCATTTACGACATATCGTGGGTTTAATGTTTTTCGATGGAGCCTAGCATCTTGGAGACATGGTGCACCTTGCTTCTCCTCATGTTTCAATGGAGCCTACCTTGGACAAATGGTGGAGCATCCTTCTCTCCATGTTTCAATGGACCCTAGCTTAGACAAGGGGTGGACCTTTGCTTCTCTCTATGTTTCAATAGAGTTAGCTTGGACAAGTGGTGGAACTTGGAACCAAACCCCCATGTAAAACCTATCATGGTCATTCCAAGTGGTGAGAAAGAATACCCTTTAAGATATAGCCTTATAGGTTGGACAAGTGGTGGACCTTAACACCCAGATCTTCTTAATATAATGACATAGAGTGGAAAAGTGGTGAATCTTGACATCAAACCACTCATGCTACTAGTGATAATAGGTTGGACAAGTGGTGGACCTTGAATGTAAACCCCCCATGTACGAAATATCATGGGTTTAAGATATTTCAATGGAGCCTAGCATTTTGGAGACATGGTGCAGCTTGCTTCTCTTCATGTTTCAATCAAACCTGGCTTGGACAAATGGTGGAGCATCCTTCTCTCCATGTTTCAATGGAGCCTAGCTTGGACAAGTGGTGGACCTTTGATTCTCTCTATGTTTCAATAGAGTTAGCTTGGACAAGTGGTGGACCTTGGAACCATACCCCTATGTAAAACCCATCATGTGCATTCCAAGTGGTGGTAAATAATACCATTTAAGATATAGCCTTATAGGTTGGACAAGTGGTGGACCTTAACACCCAGATCTTCTTAATATAATGACATAGAGTGGAAAAGTGGTGAATCTTGAGACCAAACCACTCATGCTACTAGGGATAATAGGTTGGACAAGTGGTGGACCTTGAATTTAAACCCCACATATACAAAATATCATGGGTTTAAGGTATTTCAATGGAGCCTAGCATCTCAAAGACATGGTGCATCTTGCTTCTCTTCATGTTTCAATGGAGCCTATTTTGGACAAATGGTGGAGCATCCTTCTCTCCATGTTTCAATGGACCCTAGATTGGACAAGTGGTGGACCTTTGCTTCTCTCTATGTTTCAATATAGTTAGCCTATATTAGACAATTAGTAGACCTCGAATCTCTCCATGTTGTCTAGAGCTGAGCTTGGACAAGTGGTGGACCTTACTTCTCCCTTCCCTTAGTTTACTAGCTTAAATGATCACTATGTATACTTGCTTAGATCTAGCTTGAACAAGTGGTGGAACTTGTATTCACACAAACTTAATCCATTACAAAAAATATATGTTAAAATAACATTTGGTTTTTTTTGTTTCAGGAAAGATGGCTCCAAAAAAACAGGTTGCAAGGGTTGCTGTCTCAGTTGACTATACTTGCAATGATCTTAGGAAATGGTATTTGGACATACATGGTATAGAGGGTGCACAATTTCATAAGGTGCATCTATTTATTGCCAAAAAGGAGAATGACAGCTTGTTTGAAGATGTTGGACAAGTTGTGGAAGCATCTGTCTCTGTAGTTGATAGTCATCCAGAGGTGGAATGCATTGACATTCTAGTTCCAATGAATCTAGAATTTCAACTATCTCCAGGAGCATATGCATTGGAGCGCATGTCTAGAAACAAAGAAGAGACAATGTTTTCTCGAGGATGGAAGTTTGCAGAATCAAATCCAAATATCACAGCAGATCAACTTCAAAGCTCCATCATTGCCACACTACAACGAAAAAAGGTGAAAGCTTCACGACCACCATCCACAAAGAAGCAAGCAAAAGTGCAGAAAGTAGAAGCTAAGCGAACTAGTTCCATTTTGGATGTAGACAAGGCATCTTTGGCATCCTCATCAACAGAGGGTTCAATGTCAAAGATGAGAATTGTGGATCCAAATGTTTTAGAAGCTGAGGCCATGAAAGGACAAGAAAAAGATACAGGTGGAATGAATAAGTACATAAATTATTTTCCTTTCCAATATAGGGAATTTGATATCCCTATTCAAAATTGTTGGCTTACTCCTGATCACTATAATGCACGTATTATGGACAAAAAACACGCTGAAAGTGTGTTATTTGGATTTTCACAGAGTACGACCAAGCCTGCAGCATGTGCATATTTGATGCCTGTTCGAAATGCAAAATCAAAGAAGGGGACTCCTTTGGCAGTAGAAGAGGTAGAGGAGCAAAAAATTAAAGATTATCATTATTGGATTCTTGATGGGCAGCATTCAATCTATGCTGCAAAAGTTTTGCTTCACAATGAACAAAACAACAAAGAGATCTTTGAAAGACTGATTAGCGTGTATAAATTTAGAAAGGCTCGCATTGTTGTGAATGCTCCTCCATTTGTTGCAACTGCTATATCTGCCATTGCAAATGAGGAGGCTCAGGCATTGTATGTCAAGCAACCTTACAGCCAAATATTGAGACATTTACGGAGTCAATGGATCTTCTCAGGACGACCACCAAAGGCAGCAAGTGGAATTGCAGAGGGACATGCATCTCGTGCCGGATGGGATGTAAGTTATTTTCTTTGTCTTTTGATAGTGTTTAATTAACAAATCTTGCTCAATAGTTTAATTATTTCTCTATTTCTTTTTAGGCTTTTCTTTGATTGGCAAGAATGAGTGCAGCAGCAAGTTGGATTGCTAAACAGGCACACATGGTCACGTACTCTGATTTAGTTTATGATTGCTGGATAGAAATCATTGAAAATCTAGAAGAGGAGAATAAGAAACCCCCAACAACTGTATTTAGATACCTTTGTGGCCTTGAGGAATCAGAGGTAAAGACTATTCAAGAAGAGATTAGAGATGAGAAGATTTTACTGTCAAAGAGTGCAAAGGATGGTGATGCAACTGACATGTATGATCGAATCAAGCAGTTGAAGCAAGACAAATTGATTCAAGATGCACTTCTTGAAGGCTTCAACAATTTGAATGAGTCTTCACCATGTAAAGACTGGGAGGAGGTGGTCAAAATGTATAACATCAATGATGTTGTTTATAAAACAATTTTAATGCTATGCGAGGAATGGATCAGATCTAGTTTGACGCGTGGAACAAAGAAAATGGCTTTTCCAGATGGAGCAATAAAATACATGCAATGGGCAATTCACCTTCAAAAGGAGAAAACTGAGCCTAGAGATTTGCCATGGTCAATCTATGTGGTGAGCCTACAAATGGAAGGCAATCTCTACTTGATGCGCCACTTCAATAATAAAGTGCCTATTGGCTTATGTGTTTTAGATATGACAAAAAACGTTGGAGGCAATTTGAAGTGGAGTGAGGAGACATTTAACAATGCTTTGGATGGGATCTTGGCTATTGCTGGAGGGTCAACAGATCCTGGATTTGTCTTTCTTGCATTTGTGGATTTCACTAACTTCACAAAATTGCAATGTGCCTTTCACGCCATGGGAGATAATCTGAGCTACCATTGTTGTGGTGCATTGCATCACTTTCCATCAGCTCCTTGCAAAGGAGCAATTCAATTCCTAACAGTTATTGCCTTCTTGGGACAAGGCAATGCATTTGAAGACCTGAGAAGAAGATCAGAGGAACATCCCATGCCAATTGATTGTTCTCTTCTTCAAGTAGCAGATAACGATATGTCAGATTTGCAATATTTGGAGGCCAAAAAAAGAGCTTTGGTCAAGCACTACATTCGTACATATTGTTTTGAAGACCGCAAGCTTGTTGATGTTTTTGGTGATGGCTCCTTGGTTGCACAAGAAGGAATACAACAGAAAAAAGAAGTTATCTGCTTAATTGATAGTGTGGAGGAGGCAAAAAGCGTGGAGACCATGCTGCTAGACTTTGTTAAGTCTCATGAAGATATAGAAAAATGGGCTGGACTTCAACAATCCACTTCGCAATCAGGCGACATTGTGCCTGTTACAGAGGAGTGCTCTCCACAAAGAGAAGAAGAACAACAACAACACCATCCTCTGTCAATGGAGGACTTTTTGGAAATGGAGACACGTATGTTTTGAGTTTCTTGTGCATGTTAGTGTTTCTTGTTACTGATTTGATACTCTTAATGTTAGATTTTGCTTTATATAGTATTGATTGAGTTTGTATTTTGTATCTCAAGCATTCAAGGTTTGAATGTAAATAGTAAATTACTTGAGTTTTTGAATGGTGGATCTGTAGACTAAAACTATAACATTTAATACTCACAAAGACTTAATTACTTAAGAGCTTGAACTCAATAAGTTTTGGACCTTTTATCAATACCCCCTTGATATGATACATTAGATCGTAGCATGGTTAAATGGTGATGCTTCATAAATTGAACCTAGCTTAGACAGGTGCTGGAGCCTAAATTTAAACTAACCTTGCTAGAAGGGAGCTTATGTTTGGACTTTGAGAACTAGCATAAGTAATCAATTAGAGCATAGATTAGACATGTGGTGGTGGCCGGCCTTAGAGACCAAAATCTTAATGAGCTTGGAAAGGTATTTAAGTACTGCAATTTACTTAGTTTTAGTACTCATTAAATGCATAGCTTGACAAAAGGTGGACCTTACATGGATCCTAATTTCAAGAGGTGTGGTAGACCTTCAAAACAAGCTCATATAGCTTGGACATGTGGTAGACCTTGCATGAAGACTAGTTTAGACAAGTGTGGTACACCTTGTAACCAACACCCATTTGTTATATTAGCTTGGACAAGTGGTGGACCTTGCTTTTATGTTTCAATGGAGCATATTTTGGACAGGTGGTAGACCTTGTTTCTCTCCATGCTTCAATGGAGAGAAACTTTAGCTTGGACAAGTGGTGGACCTTGTTTTTATGTTTTAAAGGAGCATATTTCGGACAAGTGGTAGACATAGTTTCTCTCCATGGTTCAATGGAACCCACCTTAGACAAGTGAAGTACCTTGAAACCAAACCCCCATAATACAACCTACTAAATAGGTTGGAAAATTGGTGGGATATGAAACCATCCATGATAGAGCATAGTATAGGTGAAAACGTAGTGGTCCTTATATCAATTACCCATGCATAGCTTGGACAAGTGGTGGACCTTGATTCTCTCTATGTTTCAATGGATCCTATCTTGGACTAGAGATATATCTTACTTAGTTCCATGCTTCAATGGATTGTAGCTTGGATAAGGAGTGGAACTTCAAACAAAACTCCACAGCATAGCATATATTAACAATTCATGGGTTTTATAGAGATTGTCTTGCCTATTTTGGAGAGTTGGTACACCTTTATTCTCCATTCTTCAATGGATCTGAGGTTGGACAAGCGGAGCTGGAGAAGTGGTCAACCTTAAAATGAAACCTCCCATGCTACAACCCATCATAGATCGTATATGTAGTGGACCTTGAAACTCTTTTATGTCCCTAGCTTAGAGAAGCATTGCACTCTTGATTATCTCCATACATGAAGGCAAGGTTGGACAAGTGGTGGACCTTCAAACCAGAATCTCTATGCAATAATAGGCAAGTGGTGGAGCTTGTTTTCTCCATGTTCCAATGGAGCCTAGCTTAGACAAACAATGGAGCTTGCTTCTCTCCATGTTTCAATGGATCCTAGCTTAGAAAAGTGGTGGAGCTTTGCTTCTCTCCATGTTCCAATGGACCATAGCTTAGACAAGTGGTAGACCTTGAAAAACACCCCCCGTATACAACATATTATGGGGTTTTCATGTTTCAATGGATCCTAGCTTGGACAAATGGTAGAGCTTGCTTCTCTTTATGTTTCAATGGATCCAATCTTAGCTTTGATAAGTGGTGGACCTTGCTTCTCTCCATGCTTCAATGGAGCCGAGGTTGGACACATGTTGGAGAGAAGATGGTTGCCCATGAAATAAGACCATGCATGCTATAATCAATCATATGTTGTACACATGGTGGACCTTGCAATTGTTTTATATGCCTAACTTGGACAAGTGGAGGACCCTTGATTACCTCCAGATATCAACAACAAGCCAAGTTTGGACAAGTGTAGTACCACCAAACTAGAATCTATATGCTACAATAGAGTATAGGTAGGACACGCGATGAACCTTGATATCAAACCATCCATGCTACTAGAGATGATAGGTTTCACATGTGGTGGAACCTTGTATCAATGTTCTATGTGTAGTTTTTGACTAGTGATAGACCTTGAAACTAATCCCTCTAGGCTACAAGAAAAAAGAGATGGATGAGGAGGCTAGACTACTTTTGTTGCATCAATGCATCCCATGTTACCACATATACTATAGGGTTCTTGGATAAGTGTTGGATCTTGTGTCAATGCTCCATGTCTAGCTTGGACAAGTGGTGGACCTTGGTTCTCTCTATGCTTCAAATGGGCAATAGATTGGAGACACAGTGGCCTTTTTTTTCCAATGATTTTATTTTTTGGAAACCTTGGAGGCACCATGTAAGAGGCACTCTAAGTCTTCCATACAATGGACCTATTGGACTATAAAATAATGATATCTTTCTTTGATATTGTCATTATTTTATGCATAATATTTTCTTCTTTTTGCAGACACAAAGGAGTTAAGTGATATAAAAACTAGATGTATTTCACACTATGATTGGCATGAAGATCCTTTTGGGACACCAACTTTTCCTATTCCCAAAGATGTAATTTTCCATATTAACGGTGTGGATTTTGAAGTGCGACTTTCATGTATTGAAGGAGCTGGTTATGGGCTATTTGTGCATACTACCCTGGAAAGTGGTTTGACTATTCTAAACTATGGAGGGCATAAGTATAGATTTCAAGACTGGAAAAAGATATGCAAAATATTTCCAAGAGCTTATAAATATTCTCTTCTAGAGGATCCAAACATAGAAGAAGAGGAAGATCAATCATACATTATTGGTTGTGTAGAAGAAGGAAACGTGTCGGGCTATATAAATAGTTCTCACAGTACAAATGTCTGTCCCAACGTACGCTATACATTTGATCCAAATTTGCCACCTTGGCATAAATGCACCTCTTCACACATCAAGTCAGAAGAATATGGCCATGTATGCATTGAGACTATTTGTCAAGTTGAAGCAGGAGAAGAGTTGTTTGCTGACTATAACTTTACTTGACATTGTAAAGTATTGTACATGGATGGAAATCTCAAGTACATGCATCATTTTCATTTTTCATGGATGAAATCTCAAGTGAATATAACATTTGATTATTGTTTAGTTTATGCTCAACGAGAATCTAGAGTGCTCTTATGCTTTGTGTGTTGTCTAACATATTTGACTACCTTGGCCATAGAATCTTGATTCTACTCTAGATTTGTGATAAATCTTACCAAAATTTAATCAATGTCTAGGTTGGACAAGTGGTGGGGCTTCAAACATTACTGTCTTAAACAAGTGGAGTTATCTTACTTGAATAAGTGGTGGCCTTTGAATCCAAATCTAAGCCAAATCTCTAATTATTTTCTTGTAGTCTAGGTTGGACATTTGGTGGACCTTGTATCCATGTTTCCTCAACAAGGGTGGCTTTTAGTTTTCACTTTAAGTACTCATCTTTAATAAAGTGTAGGATGGAAAATGTTGAGTTAGTAGATTGTATTTTAGACAAGTGGTGTTTGGTGTACGAATGCTGAAAATGGTTGCAAGGATTCTAACAACGACTTTACCTTAAATAAATTTCTTACTAGGAGTTCTACATATAAATATGGTGAATAAAATTCTAGTGGTTTTGAGATACCATTTGTGTGTGTGTTTTCTTAGATTCACAAACTGGGATGGATAATGCTCCTATGGTTCAGTCAACAACTATAGAATCCATAGATTCTATGGTTTCTAAAGTGCCCAAGATGGATGATATTTCTATACTAGAGTCTAGTGTTGTGCAACTTGAGCAAGCTTCCAATAATGAGAACCAAGAAATCGATGCTTCAAAAATGCAACATACATCAAAAGAGACTGAAAAGTCCACTCACGAGCTATTGCCAATTGGTACTACGTCATGTAGCGTAGATGTTGAGAAATCCATGCTTACAATTATATTGGATTTAAATGGTCTATTGTTGAAACGTTCCCCTCAACCATCCTCACACCACAACTCAGTGCAAATGGATTCAAAAAGATATATTATACTCAGGCCAGGTTGCATCCAATTCTTGAAGACTATTTTACAAAGGTTTAATGTTGCAATTTGGTCGACAGCTACTAGGAATAATGTGTATCAAATCCTTGCAGCACTAAACAACTTAGCTGAGGATACATTGCCTTTCTTTGCAATTTGGTCGCAAGATGTTTGCTACACCGCTCAAACTCAAAAATTGTTTAGACCCGACAATCCAAACGTTGAGGCAATGTTCAAGCCTCTAGCCAAAATTGCCATGGGGTTTGAATGTGATCCACAAAGAACAGTGCTTATTGATGACTCTCCTTACAAGGGATGTATTTCACCAGCAAACAATTGCATTTTTCCACCACAATTTGATGCTGAGAAGATGGTTGACAATATGCTCTTGGAGGAGCTACTGCCATACTTGATTCAGCTTGATGAGAGAAGGGATGTGCGTGATTTAATTGCTTCTAATCGTTATGGACAACCTATAGTGACAAATGATAGTGAATACAAACAAATCATGGAGTATTGGAAGCAGAAAAATGATGTTTGGTCAGCTAAGGTGTTCTTTACAAGAAGAATACCACCTGCAAAAGGTGACAGAGATGAAACTATCATTGAAGATGCAAGTGACACAAGCCACCGCAATGAAATGAGAAGAGCCCAAATACAAGAGATCTTGGCAAAGGAGCGTACACCCATTGAAAGCATGAAGGCGTCACAATTGACCACTTTAGCTAGGCAATTGGGTTGTAACACAAAAGGAGTTTTGAAGGCAACCACAGCAAAGGCTTATATAAATAAGGTGAAAGCTGAGAACAATCTTCTAAGGCTGGATAGAAAGCAACCCTAAGGTACTAGTGACATGTCATATATTCTTGATACACATGCTTGAACACTCATGTGCATGGTATCTAACAAATCTTTCTTTTTATTCCTTCTTGCAGGATCTTACAAAGGATACTACTAGATGGAGCTCAATCAATAGAGATTTTGATATTTTTGCTCAAAATAATGAAGCAGTCACCTACATTTTTTGTTTATCAATTTCTTGAGAGACTTTATTTTAGTTTGTAATCATCAAATGAAATGAAAAGTATCCTTCTTATTAAGATTGTTGATCTTTTTCTTGTTCAAACCTTTCAATTGTGATTTATAGTTTTGTTAGCATGAGATTGTGCTTTTTTAGTTTGAAAAAAACTGTCAAAGATCCAAGTCTTTTTGGCTTTACTTAAGTTATTAATTGTGAAAGATCCAAGTCTTTTTGCTTTACTTAAGTTATTGATTGCCTATGTAATAGTCCTTAAAACAATATCGGATGGCTTTCTTGCTCCCATGTCTCACATTGGTCTTTAGGTAAGACAAGTGGTGACCTTGAAAGTATGGTCTCATATCTCGATCAAGTGAAGAGACATGAAGCTTAAATATCACTACTATGTATCTAGTGTTAAACTCCATCGAGACAAAGACTAGATAGCCAAATTGCAGTCGAGTTTAAGTGAAAAATCCATTTGAGCTAAGGTAAAACTTATAGTGCCTCATTTTTCTAGGATTCTACCCCATCAAGGAAGTTAGAATCTAGCACAAACCAATTAAGACTCTTTTGGAGCCTAGATAGGACAATTCGTGGAACTTATGAAACTTATTATTGAGTTAGAGTCTAGTTTAGATAAGCAAAAGATCTTCAAACCAGCACTTGACTTTCTTACTATTCAATATTCAAAGTCCCTTGAGGCTAACAAATTACATACCCACTTGTAACCTAACTAATGAGTAATTATATAGATCTAAGCAAGTATATATAATGAGTCTTCAAACTAATAATCCAAGGGAAGAGAGTAGCAAGGTCCACTACTTGTCCAAGCTCAGCTCTAGACAACATAGAAAGATGCTAGTTCTACTAATTGTCTAATTATAGGCATGGAGAAATGATAGAAGGTTGACCACTTGTCCAACCTATCATCTCTAGTAAGATGGGAGGTTTGGCCTTAAGATTCACCATGTAACCAACCTATACATCATTGTATTATGAAGAGTAAAAAAGCAAAGCTCCACCACTTGTCCAAGCTAGTTCTAAAATCCACATGGAGATAAGCAAGCTCCACCATTTGTCGAATCTCTCTTCCATTAAAACATGAAAAAACTCATCTATGTTGTACAGGGGGACTTTTTTCCAAGGTCCACCACTTGTCCAAGCTAGGATCCCTAGTAGCACGAGTGGTTTGGTCTCAAGATACACCACTTGTACACTCTATGTCATTATATTAAGAAGAACTATGTATTAAGGTCCACCACTTGTCCAACCTATAAGGTTATATCTTAAATGGTATCCTTTCTCACCACTTGAAATGCCCATGATATGTTTTACACGGGGGTTTCATTCCAAGGTCCACCACTTGTCCAAGCTAACTCTATTCAAACATAGAGAGAAGCAAAGGTCCACCACTTGTCCAAGCTAACTCTATTCAAACATAGAGAGAAGCAAAGGTTCACCACTTGTCAAAGCTAGGCTCCGTTGAAGTATGGAGAGAAGTAACCTCCATCATTTTTCCAAGATAGGTGCCATTCAAACATGGAAAGAATCAAGATCTACCATGTCTCCGAGATTCTAGGCTCCATTGAAACACCCTAAAACCATGATATTTTGTACATGGGGTGTTTACATTCAAGGTCTACCACTTCTCTAACGTATTATACCTAGTAGCATGAGTGATTTGGTCTTAAGATTCACCACTTATCCACTCTATGTCATTATATTAAGAATAACTGGGTGTTAAGGTCCACCACTTGTCCAACCTATAAGGGTATATCTTAAATGGTATCCTTCACCACTTGTCAAGGTCCATCACCACTTTTCCAACCTATAAGGTTATATCTTGAATGATATTTTTCCTCATCACTTGTAATGTCCATGCTATGTTTTACAAAGGGGTTTTGTTCCAAGACCCACCACTTGTCCAAGCTAACTCCATTAAAACATAGAGAGAAGCAAAGGTCCACCACTTGTCCAAGATAGGCTCCATTGAAACATGGAGAGAAGGATGATCCACCATTTCTCCAAGATAGGTTCCATTGAAACATTGAGAGAAGCAATCTCCACCATGTCTCCAAGCTAGGCTCCATTGAAATACCCTAAACCCATAATTTTGTACATGAGGGGTTTACATTCAAGGTCCACCACTTGTCCAACCTATTATCCCTAGTAGCAAGAGTGGTTTGGTCTCAAGATTCACCACTTGTACACTCTATGTCATTATATTAAGAAGAAATATGTGTTAAAGTCCACCACTTGTCCAGCCTATAAGGTTATATTTTAAATAGTATCCTTTCTCACCACTTGAAATGCCCATGATATGTTTTACATGGGGGTTTCATTCCAAGGTCCACCACTTGTCCAAGCTAACTCTATTAAAACATATAGAGAAAGAAAGGTCCACCACTTGTCCAAGCTAGGCTCATTGAAACATGGAGAGAAGGAACCTCCACTGTTTCTCCTAGATAGGCTCCATTGAAACATGGAGAGAAATAAGCTCCACCATGTCTCCAAGTTGCTAGGCTCCATTGAAATACCCAATACCCATAATTTTTTGTACATGGGGGGTTTACATTCAAGGTTCACCACTTGTCCAACCTATTATCCCTAGTAGGTTTGGTCTCATGATTCACCACTTGTCCACTCTATGTCATTATATTAAGAGGAATTAGGTGTTAAGGTCCACCACTTGTCCAACCTATAATGTTATAGCTTGAATGGTATTTTTTCTCACCACTTGTAATGCCCATGACATGATTTACATGGGGTTTTGTTCCAAGGTACACCACTTGTCCAAGATAAATCTATTGAAACATAGAGAGAAACAAAGGTCCACCACTTTTCCAAGCTAGGCTGCATTGAAACATGGACCTTAATACCAAATTATTTCTAGTAGCATGAGTGATATTTTGTACATGGGGCGTTTACATTCAAGGTCCACCACTTGTCCAACCTATTTCCCTAGTAGGTTTGGTCCCAATTTCACCACTTATCCACTCTATGTCATTATATTAAGAATAATTGGGTGTTAAGGTCCACCACTTGTCCAACCTATAAGGTTATATATTGAATGGTATTTTTTCTCACCACTTGTAATGCCCATGATATGTTTTACATGGGGTTTTTGTTCCAAGGTCCACCACTTTTCCAAGATAACTCTATTCAAACATAGAGAGAAACAAAGGTCCACCACTTGTCCAAGCTAGGCTCCATTGAAACATGGAGAGAATGATGCTGCACCATTTATCCAAGATAGGCTGCATTGAAACATGGAGAGAAGCAAGCTTTACCATGTTTCCAAGCTAGGCTCCATTGAAACACTCTAGGGGTTTTATTTCAAGGCCCACCACTTGTTAACCTATTATCCCTAGTAGCATGAGTGGTTTGGTTTCAAGATTCACCACTTGTACACTCTATGTCATTATATTGTGTTAAGGTCCACCACTTGTCCAACCTATAAGGTTATATCTTAAATGGTATCCTTTCTCGCCACTTGAAATGCCCATGATATGTTTTACATGGGAGTTTCATTCCAAGATCCACCACTTGTCCAAGCTAACCATATTCAAACATAGAGAGAAACAAAGGTCCACGACTTGTCCAAGCTAGGCTCCATTGAAACATGGAGAGAAGGAACCTCCACCATTTCTCCTAGATAGGCTCCATTAAAACATGGAGAGAAGTAAGTTCCACCATGTCTCCAAGATGCTAGGCTCCATTGAAATACGCAAAACCCATGATATTTTGTACATGGGTGATTTACATTCAAGGTCAACCATTTCTCCAACCTATTATCCCTAGTAGGTTTGGTCTCACAATTCACCACTTTTCCACTATATGTCATTATAATAAGAGGAATTGGGTGCTAAGGTCCACCACTTGTCCAGCCTATAAGGTTATACCTTGAATGGTATTTTTTCTCACCACTTGTAATGCCCATGACATGCTTTACATGGGGGTTTTGTTCCAAGGTTCACCACTTGTCCAAGCAAATTCTATTGAAACATAGAGAGAAACAAAGGTCCACCACTTTTCCAAGCTAGGCTCCATTGAAACATGGACCTTAATACCAAATTATTCCTAGTAGCATGAGTAATATTTTGTACATGGGGGTTTGCATTCAAGGTCCACCACTTGTCCAACGTACTTTTCCTAGTAGGTTTGGTCGCAAGATTCACCACTTGTCCACTCTATGTCATTATATTAATAATAATTGGGTGTTAAGGTCCACCACTTTTCCAACCTATAAGGTTATATATTGAATGGTATTTTTTCTCACCACTTGTAATGTCCATGATATGTTTTACATGGGGATTTTGTTCCAAGGTCCACCACTTGTCCAAGCTAAATCTGTTCAAACATAGAGAGAAACAAACGTGCACCACTTGTCCAAGGTAGGCTCCATTGAAACATGGAGAGAATGATGCTCCACCATTTATCCAAGATAGACTCCATTGAAACATGGAGAGAAGTAAGCTCCACCATGTTTCCAAGATGCTAGAGTCCATTGAAATACCCAAAACCCCTGATACTTTGTACATGGGGGGTTTACATTCAAGGTCCACCACTTGTCCAACCTATTATCCCTAGTAGCATGAGTGGCTTGGTCTCAGGATTCACCACTTGTCCACTCTATATCATTATATTAAGAAAAATTGGGTTTCCATATCTAAATGGATCTTTGCTTGGATAAGTGGTAGACCTTGAGACCTAAATACCCATTCTACACTAGAGCATTGGTTAAGCCTTATACACTTCAAGCATACCTTTAACAACAAGTAGTAGTTATTAGTTGACTTAAGTCTAGTTGAACTCCATGGTATTGAGACTAAGAGAGAGTGTAGCATAAAAAAGAGTCAGGATTTTAATTTGACTTTCTTTCTATTAATGAGTAGATCATAGATGGATTTTGGTATCTAATAAAACCTCATGTCTATTGTTGTGTTTGCATTAAGTGTTCTTGTTCTTTAATTTCAGAACCATTACAGAAAAATGGATTGGCTATATGCTGGCATAAATTGAAGAAAACTATTGAATTACCCATCCAACCTCCTCCAAGACCTTGTCCAAGGAATGAATCACCTCCTTATCACCTACCACTTGCTTTCAAGGACATCAAAAGAGTACTTATCTTGGATCTAGAGGGGTTACTTCTCAAGACAGTTGAAATGAAACATGGAGATTCTATGCCATCTTGGGCTCAACACATGCGACTTGTGGAGGACAAAGATGAAGTTTATCATGTGGTGCGACCAGACGCACAAAGTTTTTTGGATTTTTGTGCTGAATACTTTGAGCTATGGATATGGAGTTGCTATAACTTAACAAGGGTGCAACGCATCACACAAAAGTGTTTTCCTGAGCAGTATACCAAGTTCAAGGTGTTTATGAGTAACAAAAATTGCCAAAATCCAAATATCATGTTAGGATTTACAAGGGTTTATCACAAAAATCTGAGTGATATTTGGAAGATATTTGAGGATTTGGATGCAAACAATACCTTAATTTTTGATGACACTCCATATAGGGTGATGTGGAACATGCCAGGGACATATCTTATATTTCCAAAGATGTGGAGGCAAACTTCCGAGCAACTTCAAAACTTCTTGCAGAGAACCATAATTCCATGGTTGGTAGGATGGTTGTATGCAAGAGATAAGAGAGTCTATACATACAACACAATTGTAAATCAGTATAGTGATTCTGAGACAAATTATGTCCTTGGTGTGTACTTGTCAACACGAAAGCATTGAATAAATATGGCTATAAGATGCTTTTTTTATTCTAGTGTGTATCTTTCAACATTTGTATAATTTGATATAGTCTTTTTTTTTTTTTTAAAGGTGTGTCAATTTTATGAACACTTGAATGGAGTGCACCCTACTCTAAGGGGACTTCAATGTACTATTGGAGTGCATCCTATTGTAAGGGGACTCTGATGTATTGCTAGAGTGCACCCAAATTTTTGGGGACTCATTTTTTATTTGATTGGGGCCTATGTTGGGTCATATAGTAAAAGAAATTCATTTTTTGTCAATTCATATCGAGGTTGCATTTATTTGGAACTATGAAAGAATTGATGTTTGATGTCAAAATAAAACTTGTAAGTGTGGATCAGAGAATTCATGGACTTTAAATATGTGAGAGGGATCTTTTTCTTGGGCACAAATGTTTGCTTCAAGAATTTTGTCATTACATACTTTATGTGAAAGAGTTTTAGAACCTAAAAGACTTTGAAAACAAAACTATGGAATCTAAGTGCATGTATTCTTGAATGGCTTGAAAGTTGATGTATACATGCATGTCGCCTTGATGAAGATTTAGATCTGACAAGATGGAAAGATATAATTCTTGGACGTTACCTTTGTCAATTTGGTAATAACATATTTAACTTTCTTTTAATATGGGTGGAAAATATATTATTATGTGCATTTGGAACCTAATTGCTTGACCTTCAAACCAAGATTCCTATGTTATTTTTTCATATACTTTTTTGTACTGAATTAAGATTGTGGATGCAAGGTCCACCACTTGTTCAAGCTAGATCTAAGAAAGTATATATACTGAGTCTTCAAACTAGTAAACCAAGGGAAGAGAGAAGCAGGGTCCATCACTTGTCCAAGCTCATCTCTAGACAACATAGAGAGATGTTATGTCTACTAATTGTCCAATATAGTCATGGAGAAATGATAGAAGGTTGATCCACTTGTCCAACCTATCATCTCTAGTAAAATGGGAGGTTTGGCCTTAAGATTCACCATGTAACCAACATATACTTCATTGTATTATGAAGAGTAGAAAAGAAAAGCTCCACCACTTGTCTAAGGTAGTTCCAAAATCAACATGGAGAGAAGAAAGCTTCACCATTTGTCCAAGATAGGTTCCATTAAAACATGGAAAACCTCATATATGTTGTACATGGAAGCTTTTTTCCAAGGTCCACCACTTGTCCAAGCTAGGATCCATTAAAACATGGATAGAAACAAGGCTCCACAACTCGTCCAACCTTTATAGCTGCGAAGTGTACCGGTTGTCTAAACTAGGCATGGGAAAATAATAGAAGGTCCACCACTTATCCAATATATTATCTCTAATAGCATGGGAGGTTTGGTCTCAAGATTTAGGAATTGGCTGACCTGTATTTCATTGTATTATGATGAATTTGGTTTTAAAGTCAACTACTTATCCAAGCTATAAGTTTATATCTTGAATGGTATTCCTTCCCATCACTTAGAAAACCAATGATATGTTGTACATGGGAGGGTTTGTTACAAGGTCCACCACTTGTCCAAGCTAGTTTCATTGAAACATGGATGAAGACAAGCTCCACCATTTGTTAAAGCTAGACTCCATTGAAATCTAGAAAATCCATTCTATGTTGTACATGGGGTTTTTGTTTTAAGGTCCAACACTTGTCCAAGCTAAGATCCATTGAAACATGGAGTAGAGAAACACTCCACCACTTGTCCAAGCTAGGCAACATTGATAGTAGTTGGTTTATTTTGAAGATCCACCACGTGTCTAAGCTAACTCTATTGAAACATAGAGAGAAGCAAAGGTCCACCAACTATTCAAGCTAGGCTCCATTGAAACATGGACAGAAGCAAGCTCCACCATTTCTCCAAGATAGACTCCATTGAAACATGGAGAGAATCAAAGGTCCACCATTTCTCCAAGCCAAGATCTAGTTGTCCAACCTATAAGGTTATATCTTAAATGGTAATCTTCTAATCACTTGGAATACCCATGATATGTTTTACATGGGGTTTTGTTCCAAGATCACCACTTGTCCAAGCTAACTCTATTGAAACATAGAGAGAAGCAAAGGTCCACCACTTGTCCAAGCTAGTCTCCATTGAAACAAGGAGAGAAGCAAGCTTCCATCATCTCCAAGATAGGCTAGCATGGATAAGTGCACCTTGAAACCAACCAACCTATGAGGCAAAAGAGCATAGCTACATAATTATTGTATGCCCCATGCTCAAATTAAGAGAGTTTATCGACCAGGATGTGGACCAGTTGTTTATAATTGTCACATTGCAATAAATTAAGGAAAAATAGCCAAGTGGATTGTATTCCTCAATGGATCCTTGCTTTCACAAGTTGTGAACCTTGAGTCACTTTTACATTAACTTGGACAAGTGGTGGACCTAGAAACCAAGCTCTCCATGTTGAGATAAGTTGTAGGTAGGACAGTAGAACATAGACAACGATAATGGATGCAATATACTCCTCTCCTAATAATCCAATTGATTCAAACCATGATATTTTAGTTGTTTTCATTGTGTATTGTATGTGCATAAAGTGGAATGAGACCTTAAGAAAACTCAAATTTTTGACAAAATCTCTATATTTTATACATGATATATTGAAAGTTGTCCAACCTGGGAATTGGGATTTTCCCACTTTACCTAATATGGTCTTACTCATATATTTCAGTTTTGGGCACTTCCAAAATCTGGCTCTGTCTTTATACGCGTTTTCCACAGATGGGTTTAGAGCTAGGATTTTTAGTGTAGAGGCTTTGAGACAGGTGTATCCTAGTGAGGGGATGGTGTTCCTTAAGTTTCATACGATTCTGGCATGGTTTGATGAGTTGCCTTTCGTTTGTGTATATGTGGCTTGGTGGTGTAGTTGATAGTAGTGAGATTCTAGATCGTGGTTTAGTTGGCCTACCTAGAGTGTTGTATGTGTAGGATGGTCTCAACCTAACAAGCTAAAGAGATTTCCTTAGTGTTCCTATTGTTTCATCTGTGTCCTCGATTGACATTATGTTGATCTAGGTTGTGTTACATGCACTTTATGGGTGGTGTGAATCGCTCCCGCAACATTGGCGCCATTGCCGAGGACACAAGGACTTAGGTAGGTATTCCTACTAACACTCGTTTGATGGTTGCTTGCTTTAGTTTTAGCTAAAGAAAACATTTTTCTTAAGTGGATCCATAAGAGGTTATTCCAAGATCAAGTGTATAGCCAGGAAGCGTGTGTCTTGTCGAGGGTCTGCGACTAGGTAGATTTAGTTAGGATTTGTAAATTAGACTAGCTGTTGTGGTGGTCAAGTGATTTGTGAGGTGATAAAAGCGTTTGCTAGTCTGTGTGTGGCATTGAAGCATTTTTATACTCATAAATTCAAAACCCCATATGATTTGTAGGAGTAGCTTTAGGTAAGTGATCTGATTCTAGTCTAGAGCTATTCATCATTGAATTATTTGCTAAAGTGCTTGTTTGCATTCATGATCTCTGAAAAGTATGCTATCAAAGGTAAAAATACAATAAACAAGCTTCTGTGGATAATTTTTCATGACTGATTGATGTTGAGCATATAAAAGGGCATGTGCAAGAGTTCTCTGTACAAAAACTCAAACCCTATAAACTTGGACGCAAACTTGGACATCATATGCGTATGATGTCTTAGAGGCCATATCTAAGCTCAAAAGTTACAACTGAGTGCACCCTTGTGATCCATTGCACCTAGGAAGCATATAGGCCAAATTTCATCAAAATTGAAGAAATTTTGAGCTTGCAAAGACCATAAGACGCATCTAAGAAAGTGAATCCCTGTATTGGCCATAACTTGCTCAAAAAGTGTCAAAATTCAATTCTGAAACTTGTTGTGAGTTGCCAGTGTAGTGAGGAACCTCTGGAGTGAAATTCGTTTCATTCTGACTAGTTAGATATCATACATGTATGATGTCTAAAGGGCACTTTTAGAGACCAAAAGTGAGATCTGAGCATACCAAGGCGTTAAGCACCACAAGACAAGCTCAGAGACCAATTTTTTTCAAAATCTAAGCATATAGACATTTACGTGTATGATGTCTCAAGGCCAGATCTGAAAGTCAAATTTCACTTTTGACCACATAGGGGGATGGGAAATGATGTGTTCAACTTGCTTGCAAAGTTTCATCTCATTCGGACACATACTTTCGCATTTAAAGAAATTTTTGCAGATAGAAGAAGGTAAAGGTGAAAAAGTGGTGATTTTGAGCAATTTTGGCATCCAAAATTTGTTGTAATCACATATTCTTGTTGTATGCATCAGGGAGTGCCTTGGGTAGAAATATAAGTGAATTCTGAGCCATTAGACATCATACACATATGATGTCTAATAGGCCAGATTTGGGTCAAATCAGACATTTGAGTATACCTAGTGTCCTAGAGCATAAAAGAAATCCTTAGCCAAAATTTCATTGCATTTGGAGCTCATTTGAGCTTGTAAATTCCAGAAGACAGATTTGGACAGATTCAGGCTTATATTGATCATAATTTGAACAAAAAGTGTTCAAATTGAATTCTAAAAGCAGCTGCGAGTTCCTTAAGTGGTGGACTACCTCTGGAGCAAGATTCATCTCATTTTAAGCAAAAAGACATCATACGCATATGATGTGTTTTTGGTGCTTTTGTACATTTTGTGAAATTCTGACTATACATGGTGTATAAGCATACCATTCTAAGCACAAATCTGCAAAAAATTCTTCATTTTGAGCAAAAAGACATCATATGTGTATGATGTGTTTTTGACATTGTTGACTACAAAATCTAAATTTGTGCATACCCTAGTGTTCTAAGGGACCTTAGAATCCAATAGCCAAAATTTCATGGAATTTGGAGCATATTTGGGCCAGTAAGTGTCAAAGGACAGAAATTGGGCAAGAGTCAGGCTTGAACTGATCATAACTTGCACAAAATTGGTTCAAATTCAATTTTGAAAGTTGGTGAGATTTGCCCAAGTGATAAAGATCCTCTGGAGTAAAAATCACTTGATTTGGCCACAAGAGACATCATACACGTATGATGTCTCTAGCTCTAATTTGGAGGTGAAAACTCACATTGAGCTTCCACAAGTATTAAGCACTATAAAGTAAGCCTAGTGACCAGGTTTCAACAAATTTGGGTCACCTTTGGTCAAGATACAAGCAAAAATTCTTGGTCCCGAAATTGTTTTGAGTGTTGTTTCAAGTGCAGTTCATCAAAATTGCTCTAACTTTTGATAGACAACTCCAAATTGAGTCAGGTATAGCTAGGAGAAAAGCTTGCAGGCAATAGGACACAGAACCAATATCCAGAGGTTAGAAGACCACCCAGACTTGACTTTTAGGGACCTGACAAAGGGCCAAAGGTGCTTATTAAGGATTATCTTGAGAGTATTGAGTGGGCCTAACATTAAGAAAGCTAAGAACATCAGGATGGAAAGCAAATCCATCAATCCTTTTGTAGAGATGACCAGAGGTATGGCAAGACAAGCTAGAAGTGTTGAAATGCCAATCTATCCACATTTTGACATAAGCCCACACAATGCACTAGAAAGAGGTGGATATTTGGTCAACGAAGGACCACAGATACCTCCACCAAACATGAGAATTACAAAAAGGGAGCCACTTGGATTCCCTTCTAGCGAAATAATGAGAGAAGGATTGGGAGACTCCATGGCTAGACTGATAGACAATCACCCAAGTTAGACCATCCCAGATCCAAAAATGGGTAAACAAGAAATATGCCAGAGATAAAGATCTGAGAGATCACGTAGCGGCTTTTAGAAGAGTAATTAGAGCAGAGGAGGTTTTAGATTTTTCAACATATTTTGCAGGATTTGGGATGACTCTTGAAGATGATGCAAATACAAGTCCAAATCAAGCTAAACTTTGTCAAGAGGCTATGCTTAGAGAGTACAAGCTAAGGGTTTGTAAAAAAGAAAAAAAAGGAACCCTACCTAGCCAAAGATACATTGTTTTCAAATGTAAAGCCATGATAGCCATCTACATACCTTGTACATCATGTATATGAATGCTGGGAACAAATGGACAATGCTAGCTCATTGATTCATCTATCACGAATGATATCAGATAAAGCCCTTTTGATGCAAGTTACTAACTTGGGGAATTAACTGGAGTTTGTCGAGATTTAATTAAGTCATGTATCAAGTAGAAGCAGTATAATGATTTACAAATCACACAAAATCTAACAATGGAAAATGAAACTTTGATCACCTTGATGCAGGAACAAAAAGTCACCCACGAAGAACAGCAGACACAGAAGTAATCAGAGGATCTCAAAAGATTGTCCTTGCTGAGGTAGATCGATGCTAGACATGGGTTTTGAACCTCAAATCAGAAAGAATTATCTCCCAGATTCGACCCGACATATAGATTTTCATTGGCCTAAAGAAAGTGAAGGTTTAGCCATACAATTCTACAAAATCCTTACAAAGTTGTCATTGACTCACAAGATCTAAAAGCCAGTCATTCAATTCTACAAATTGTAGAAGTTGTTTTTGAAAATGAGAAAGACACAAACATTGGCAGACGTTTGTCATCAATTATGATGTTTGTGAATCATGTGAAGGCTATGTACATCAAATTGGCCGAACAGTACGAGCTTGTGCAACGGCTACAACCTATACTTTATTTACATCAGTAGAGAAACAACAAAGACTGCAATGACATCGACAACCAGGTCATGTCAGGGACAACATGAACTAGGAGGGGGGAGTGTTGACCGTTGGGTCAACAACACAATTTAACTCAATTTCTGTATCAAAGCCTTATTCTCTGAGATTTATGAAATGTTGCACATTATGGTTAGAAACATCAATTGTAATAAGTAGGTAGTCTAGTTGTAGAAGCAGGGGTGCAATGGCACTTCTAGATTGTAATACCAAGCCATTTGACCCCTCAAACTCTATTTTTGGTTAACCTAAGGTAGCCTTAGTATATAAGGTATCTAGGTCACTTTTGTAACAACTTAATCATAAGTTTAGCGCTGCCATCTATTGTGTGTGAGAGAGAAAGAGAGTGAGCTTGAGCTTCATCCTCACACTATGCCCGGCTTGTTCATCGCATTGTAGATCCGAACTTCACCATTATCCTCGGCAAGAGCTACGTGACAATGCCAAGCATTCCTTGCGGAACGGAGCGAACTCACTAACGCATCTATGAACGAGCTAATTATGGCTGTAAGTATATCTCCGTTTTTTGCATGCAAGTAGTCATCTTAATTGTAGGGACATAAGCTACGCATAGGTACTCATAGACTTCAGTTTCGGGCACTTCTAAAATTTGGCTCTATCTTTATAGGTGTTTTTCATAGATAGGTTTAGAGTAGGATTTTGAGTGTAGAGGCTTTGGGACAGGTGTATCCTAGTGAAGGGATGGTGTTCCTTAAGTTTTGTACGATTCTGGCATGGTTTGATGAGTTTCCTTCCGTTTGTGTGTATGTGGCTAGGTGGTGTAGTTGAGAGTAGTGAGATTCTAGATTGTGGTTTAGTTGGCCTTCCAGAGTGTTGTATGTGTAGGATGGTCTCAGCCTGACAAGATAAAGAGATTTCCTCTGTGTGCCTATCATGTCATCTTTGTCCTCGATTGACATTATGTTGATCTAGGTTGTGTTGCATGCACTTTATGGGTGGTGTGAATCGCTCCCGCAACAAGCATTCATGAAGGGAGACAGATTTTAGTTCTTGTACACATGTTAAGCATAATCATACACACTCGGAATACATGCAGTAGTTATAAGGATTTAATCCTATCATAATACATATTAAGTGGTAAGATAGGGACATACTTTTTTTAAGAGAACATATATAGATAAACCTCCTTTAGGCTTAGCCAATCAAATAATTGTTTTAAAGGGCAACCAAGACGCTCTAAAGTCAAGCTAAAATTGATTTTGTAAACCATAAATGGATTGTAGCTAGGGACAACTTACCCAAATGTGATGAGACTTGTACTCGACCCTATCTCCCTCATCAAGCCAAAAATACCCCTGATAACAAATAACCATTGCTAGGTAAGGGATGTCTATACTTGATGTGACATCAATAACATGTGGTGAGATAGTTGCGTATTTGTCTTCCAACAGAAAGTGGTGAATGTCCTAACAATCTCGTTTTTGTGGATGGTGGTAGGTACCTTATCTCACCTTCATCAATTTTACTAGGGGCCTTGGATCTATGTAGTGAAGCATTTATAAATTGTAATGCAGCTTAAGATTGTTTAGTGTTTTTATTAAGAACATAGTAAAATTTTCTTTCATCAAAAAATTTCAAATCTCAAATATCTTCAGCCCTACATTTATGTTGGTTTTTCAGTATGATTGAACGTTGTCTTGGACATTTTGTAAGCCTATTTAAATATCAAATTGTTAATACTAATCTAAAGATCTTAATTTGAGTATGGCTCCTATTGAAGGAAAATTAAACATAATCTCTCTCTCTCTCTCTCTCTCTCTCTCTCACACACACACACACACACACACACACACACACACACACACACACACACACACACACACACACACACACACACACACACACACACACACACACACACACATGCGACCTACTTGAGCTAAAAATTGTCCAAACACATATGAATTTATGAGTTTACTAGCATCATAAATCAAGCAATACAAACATCAATTTCACCTAAATGTGGTCATAATTAAGCAATGCATGCCCATGATTAGTGAATTTTAATGAGGGAAAATAGTGAGTTAAGAATCAAAGTTAGTGAGTATAAATTTGCTTAAATTAGTGAAAGATGGGAGGAAATATCAACAAAAGGAAGAAATATATTACCATTTCTTCTTTAATGAGAGACTCAAGGATGCCTAGACTACAAACAAATCCTACGATTTATGAAAATATTAGTGAAATTTAGACACTTCTTTACACATTGTGATTAGAGCTCCACTAGCTTAAGTACTCCATTCCCTAGCAATAGTGCCAAAAAGGTTGTGCAATCATAGCATAGTAAAACCTAAGCTCAACACAATCCTCAAATTCTCAATCCAAGGAAGGCAACCCAACTAGGGCATGGAGGAAAGATTACCTACAAAAAATGTATTTTTCATATGAGCTCAACAAAAGGGTTATAGTGTTCTTAAACGTTGTCAGGAGTTTTTTGGAGCAAGGGATTGCGCATATGTACATATACATGCATGGTGCATCAAATAAAGGATTGCCCATTTTCCTTAGCCAGGTGGTTATGTGGGGCCCACATGTGTACAGGTAGGACAACATGTACATAGTGCAGCGATTTTCACTATTACCAGTACCAGTGTGTTTTTTATACAATAATGAGGAGTTGGTAGCGCGTAAAACTTCTCGAGGAAGCTATCCGCGGGCCGACGACGTGAGGTCAGCAGGTGCGTCAGATGGCATCTAGTGGCGTCAGGAGGGCGAACGAAGTCAATATTTGCACGCGGATGAGGACGGACACAACGTGGGTGTTTTTTGGTGAGAGTTATGCAGAAAGGTCATCATTTGGAACACTTTTTGGGGCCACTTCACGTGGTGGCGAGATGCATTATTGGAAAAAAGCTGAGTGCCAGGTGTGCGAATGATGCAAAAAGGTGACAACTATGCACTGTGAGGTCAGTTTTTGGCCTGTTCGGGGTCCGTTTGAGGTCATCTAAAAGGCCAAGGGTGCCCAACTAATAAATCTAAGTGTGGGAACTGAAAAAATAGAGAGAAGACCAGAAAAAAACGTGGAGAAGAGAGGAGGAACAGCCGCAGGTGTGTTTTTTGCCCATTTTGGAGCCTGTTTTGGCCGTAAACTGCTCATCCGAGGTCGGATTTGAGCACTTTGACATTGTAGACTGGGGTTTTGGGCCGTTCCGGACGCGATGGCGCTGTCCATTTTGCCAAATTCCTCACTCTTTTCCTGCTATTTTTCTGTGTAAGTTCCTCCTATGAGCGAAGTTTCTGCTCCAGTTTGTGATTGTATCTGGCTTCTTTTACCCATATTGTGTGAGCTATTTGCCCCATTGGTGTTGGCCCAAGCTCAATTGTATCTAAACATCAGAAATTCTCCTCTTTTGAGCTGAGTTTTTTGGGTGTGTGTGTGTGTGTGTGTGTGTGTGTCTGGTGGAGTGGGCAAGTGGATAGTCTCTCTCCTCTCACTCCAGAGGTGTGTTCCCTGTCTCGGCCAGGTGTGTTGTCTAAGCCGAGTGGTGCCCCATAGTGTGTGTGTGTATCTTCCCAAGAGTGTGTGACGGGTCGTTATAGAGGCGCTGTGTGTGTTTTCATCCCGCTCACATTCTTTTGGCGCCCCCACGGAGGATCTTCTTCGAGTACCTTCTGCTTCGCGCTTCGAGCTTCGAGCTTCGAGCTTCGGGATTATAGGTTGCAGGTTACAGGTTACAGGTTACAGGAACAGGGACAGGGACAGGTACAGGTGATTCACACAGGTACAGGTAGCTGGAGTACAGTGATGTCACTTGCAGTTGTTGTGGGAATGCATCACTTGGCGCCTATTTGAGCGCTGTCTGTTGGATTGTACGTTACTTGTGGAAACTGCCATTGTACGCCTTTGTGGAGCCATATATGGTTTTATTTGGCAGTCCCAGCCATTTCTGAGATTTGGTCTGGAAGATAGTCATTTCTGAGACTTGACTATACGCGATTTGCATTAGCTTTCGTGTGAGGGTCGATAGCGTGAGGTTTTTATTGAGCTGGGGGATTCTCAAATGTGGAGATCCTTTCGGTGATACAGGTAGCTGGAGCACCCTTTTCGTGACCTCGCCATAGGCTATGTACTAGTGATTCCTACTTGATGCTCGGGTTAATTGTTGACAGTTTATGCATACATAGACAGTCTATATTTTGGGTTCCTACTGCTCTACTTCTGGGGAAACTCTGTCGAAATTTTCCCAAGTTATGATGGCTGGTTTTTTGGTATTTTGAGCCATTTATGCTGTTATGCTGCTGAAATTTTGGCAAAATCAGAGGTTGAGTCAGGTGTGCCTTCTTGGGAGCTTCATGGTTGTCTTTAATGGATGATCAAAATGGCCCTCAGTTCACTCCTTTTCATTTAACTCAAAGAATTCAGATTAATGTTCATGTGTCCAGGAAGATCTTTTTCCAGCAGCGCATAGTCTTTATGTTTGGGCCAAGAAGATTGAGAGAGATCCTGGAATGTCCTTTGCCTGTTGTAATTCCAATGATCAACTACGAAAACTCATTTGATGTGCATGTGTTTGTCCTTATCTAAAGCTGAGCTCCATTGAAGTTTCTAGGGATTGGGTAGTGAAAAGTTTTGGGTTCTTGCACGTGTGTTCGAAGGGGTTCTCAAAGCATCATAATTTGGGTAGCCATGGCTTTCTCTTATCCCGAGTTTCATGGAAGAAGTGATGAAGATGTGGAAGAATTTTTGGAAAAGATGGAGGTTTCCTGCATTAGCAACCAGATTCATGACCCTACGCAAATGTTACGCCTTCTCCAAATTTGTTTGAAGAGTGATGCACGAGCTTGGTCCAAAGCATTTGAAGAGGAGTTGCGTATGGCTGATCCACCTATAAGATTGAGTTGGGACAATCTAAGGCATGGATTGGAAGTGGAGTTTGTGAAGATAGAAGACCCTGACAAAGTGTGGCAAGAAGTACAGGCTTTGGTGCAAAAGGAAGGTGAGCCAGTAGATGCGTACATACGTAAGTTTTCATTGGCATGGGAGCGAATGTGCAAGGCTTTAGCACCACAGGTACCCCCGCCTGACATGATGAAGAAGGACAGGTTCTTGGCTGGTCTTTGGGAGAATATACGTTGGAGAGTGGAGCTAAAGAAGCCTAGGACATATGAAGATGCACTAGAGGTAGCAAGGAACAAAGAGTGGAAGCTGAGGAAAATGAGCCAGTTAGGGGTGGAGTCTTTGCCAATGAGGTCTGAATTTCAGCCTATAGAGTCTTTACAAGGGCGCATGTCAGGGGTTCATCATGAACCAGTGGTTCCTGTTACTACTCAGGTTATGCCAGCAGTGGTCACTACAGCAGTGCAAGATGATGGCCTAAGGCAAGACATGAGGCAAGTGGTTGATCTGATGAAGAATCTCAGCCTAAACATGCTAGGTCAAGTGGGAAATAATCGAGGTCGAGGGCGGTTTGCAAATCAGCCAGGAGGTGAAGAAAGACCTAGGAATGGTGCTGGACAAAGTAATAGTAGGTTTTGGAGGCAGACGCCCACATGTTATAATTGTGGAGAGTTGGGTCACATCAGCCCGCAATGTGATAAGCCACCAAGGATGGGGGGAGACATGTATCCATTGCCAAGACAAGTGCTAACTAGGTCAAATGATTATGGCATCGAAATTAAGGGAGACGAAGGAACCAGTGGACTGACCCAGGAGGAAAAAGGGAAGACAAAAGTGCTAAGTGTAGTCACCTTGGAGAAGGCATCAAAGCTAGAGGATACATTAGTGATGCCTATTGGGAAGAGGACCACAGAGGATAAGGAAGGAAGAAGTACCCCAGGTCCTAGTAAGAAGAAAGGAAAGAGCCATGAAGGCGAGGATGTCAAGGCCAAGAGGAAAAGGAGAGCTCGTCGAAAGTTTCATGTTTCAGATTTTCCACTAGGGGATGGGCAATTAAGCTATGACTTGAAGGAGGATCTGACGAGCAGGAAGGCAGATGTTACTTTTGGGCAGCTTATAGAGATGGTGCCTAAGCTAAAGCGACAGTGGAAGAGGATGGTTAACCCAATGGAGAAAGAGCCAGAGAGAGGTTCAGTGAAGGTGTTGGCAATGGACGAGCTACCAGACATTTGTCCAATAGTAGATGTGTGGCATAAAAGGAAAAATTTGGGACAAGGTTATGTGGATGGCGGAGCCCAAATATGCGTCATAACACACTCATGCGTTGAGAAGATGGGTCTCACAGTGGCTGGGGTGTCAGGTTTTCGGATCAGATTGGCAAACCATCAAAAAGTAAAATGCTTGGGTGTTGTAAAGAGCTTAGAAGTGGAGGCATATGATGCAAAGGCAGTGGTTGATTTTCATGTGATGCCAGCAGGGTTGGGAGCATATCCTATTATACTGGGCAGACCATGGTTACGTGCAGTGGGAGCTGTTCAAGATTGGCGACATGGTACAATTAGCCTCTATGGAAAGACAGGTACCAAGAAGCTTTATAATATGGACACAAGGAAACGATTAGAGGAGCTTTATGAAGATGAGGATGAGTCTAGTGATGAAGACTCTTCCACGGTGACAGATGAGGACAGTGATAGCACTACCAGCAGTGATGAGGATGCTGATGTTGCATTTCTTTTGATGGATAAAGAAATCCAGGAGTGTGTGGTTTAGTCGCATTTGCGAATGAAGTTGAAGATGAAAGTGAAGGGCCTTATGAAGTGATTGAAGGGCTGATGCAAACCAAGGTTGAGTTGTCAAAGAAGCAGGAATTAATGACGCAAATGATTAGTGGAGACCTCTCAGCTATGGAGAAGGATATATTTTTGCATATGCTGGCTAGTTTTCCTGATTTGTTCATTACTTCATATGAAGAGATCAGAGGGTTCAAGGGTGAAGAGATGCATATAGAGCTGAAAGAAGGTGCTAAGCCAGTACGGCAAAGGCTAAGAAGGATGGGTCAAGAGCAAATGGAAGCCTTGCGGGTAGAGGTGGACAAGTTATTGAAGGCAGGGTTCATAGTTCCAGTGGAGACCACAGAATGGGTGAGTCCAGTAGTAGTCAGTCCAAAGAAGGATGGGAAGTGGAGAATTTGTGTAGATTTTAAACCCTTAAACGCAGCCACTAAGAAGAACCCATATCCTCTTCCATTCATCGATCAGATCTTGGATTCAGTGGCAGGTTATGAGAGGTACAGTGTGTGTGATGGTTTTTCAGGCTATTTCAATTGAAGATTGCTCTTAAAGACCGCACAAAGACAACTTTTATTACGCCATGGGGCTGCTATTGCTACACAGTGTTGCCGTTTTGGTTTGTCAAATGGACCATCTTTCTATCAAGAAAGAGCAAATTGGGTGCTGGAACCATTCATTGGTAGTTGTGTTAAGGCTTTTATGGATGACTTCTGTGTTTATAGCAGTAGGGCTGAACACCATGAGAAGCTGCAGATGGTATTGGCTCGATATGATGAATGTGGAGGACAACTAAATCCAAAGAAATGTCATCTAGCACAGCCAAGGGTGAAGTTATTGGGCCATATGGTGTCAGAAAATGGCATTGAGGCTGATCCAGATAAGGTGAAGTCTATTATTCTTCTTCCATCACCTATGAGTACGAAGCAATTGGCAACCTTTATACACAAAGTGAAGTACATGGCACGGTTTATTCCATTGTCTTCGCAGCTTCTTTATCCATTACAACAAGTGGCAAAGCATGATCCATTGCAATGGGATGACAAGTGTGAAGAAGTGTTTTCAAGAGGTGAAAGAGGTGTTAGGGGGGTTGTCAGCCATGCAGGCTCCTGATTGGGAGAAAGTGTTTTATGTAAATCCATCAGTAGGGGATGATGCCATTGGAGCCATGCTATTGCAAAAGGGGAAGGGCAGCCATTATATGAGGCCAGTGTATTGTGCAAGCCGAGTGAAGTTGGTAGCGGAGAGAAAGTTATCGGAAGTAGAGCTAGTGATGGCTAGTGTAATATTTGCTTGTCGACGATTTCGTCATTACTTGCTACCACGGCCTTTTGTTTTCTTGACGAGTTATGCCTTTTGCCACAGTTAATTAATGGTATTAACATGTCAAATGTGGTGAAGAAATGGGTAATTGAGCTGCAAGAGTTTGAGTTCTCTTTTCTAGTGGAAGATAGTACAAGGGCTACCCTAGCTGATTTGTTGACCTACAAGGAGAATCCCCTTATTGTTAAGGAAGAGGTGGTGAGAAAGGTAGTTGAAGAAGTGCACAGATCAGCAATGCACATGTGTTGTTCTTTGATGGTTCATACAGAAAGAGCCATGATGCAGCTTCAGGGGGTATAGCACTTTATGATCCAGAGGGGAAGCTAGTATGCAAGAGAGGGTTCAAATTGGATGCGCATAGTAACAATGAGGCTGAATATGCTACATTGGAAGCCGATTACACATTTGTTTGAAGCATGGGGTTCGAAGGTTGAGCATAAAAGGTGATGCCTTGTTAGTGGTGAAGCAAGTGTTGGGTGTGTGGAAGAGCAAGAACACCTCATTGAAGGAAATGTGCTTCAGAATTAAAGGCCTGTTAAAAAAGTTCGAAGCATGGAGCATTAGACACATTGAACGTGCTCTAAATGGAGAGGCACATGAAGCAGCTCAAGGCATGATTGGGGAGTGATTCTATTCGTATTGAGGACCAATTACCTCTTTATCATGGCCGGGAAACTTTGGCTCAAGAAGAGGAATATTTGCTAACAGGAATCATTCCAAAGGAGATTCAGAAGTCTAAGAAGTATGGCTTTGGTGCGTAGAGCATACAGGTACAAATTGATTGGTGATGTCTTATACATGAAAGGGCTGATCTCGTGTTGAGACGTGTACCTTGGCGGAGGAGCTTTACAGAGTGTTGGAAGAGAATCACGAAGGCGCATGTGGTGGCCATTTTTCTCTAAAGATCACCTTGCATAAGATTTTGCAAGAGGGGTATGTATGGCCTAGTTTGCACAAGGATGTTCACCATTGGTGTAGGTCTTGCAATAGGTGTCAAGCATTTGGGAAGAGAGTGTTGAAGCCAGAGCTACGAAAAACCATTATGGCGTTTGATGTGTTTGAAAAGTGGGGATTGATGCAATAGGCCCGTTACCTATCACAAGCAGGGGCAAAAGCTATATTTTGACGGCAGTGGACTATCTTTCTAGATGGGCAGAGGCTACAGCAGTAAAACAGATCACTGCAAAGGATGTGGCAAAATTTGTGTATGATGAAATATGTTGCAAGTTTGGGGTGCCATTAGAGCTACTTTCAGATAAGGGGCCAGGATTTAGAGCTAAACTGCTAGACTTCTTATGCACAAAGATGAAGATTAGGCACCAGCATACCACTCCTTATTACCCGCATTGTAATGGCTTGAATGAAAGATTCAATGGTGAGTTGGTACAGATTCTTTCGAAAGTGACAGAGCACCAAGGAAAGAATTGGATTTGGAATTGCTAGTGCATTATGGGCTTACCGTACTTCGGTGAAGACAGGTACAGGGTTTACTCCATTTCATTTGGTGTATGGAAAGGAAGCACTATTGCCTGTGGAGGTAGAGTTGCCTGCGGTCAAGATGTTAGAGAAGTTGCTTGGGCCGCCTAGTGATGCATTCAAAGAAAGGCTTTTGCAGCTACAAGAGGTCCAGTTGGATAGGATGAGCGCATTGGAACATTATGGGCAGAATGCAGGATAAGGCTTTGCAAAAGATAAATGAAAAGGTTATAAAGTAAGGGTATCAAGAGAACCATGACATTGTTTTTGCTCTACAACAGTAAACTGGACAACACCTTCCAAAAGAAGTTTCAAATTAAGTGGGAAGGCCCTTTCAAGGTAGTGGAGTGTTTTCCAAATGGCACATATCAGCTGGCTAACCTGGATGGTGTTCTACATACGTCAAGGGTAAATGGATTGCGTCTTAAGTTGTATCATGCCAGGTTGATGATGGTGGAGCAAGATGAGCTGTCTGTGGATCAAGCTGTGTTGGTGAGGGATGAGGAGACCTGTGATGCGGCGAGTCTCATATCTCTCTTTGCTGCTGCTGATCATGAATGATCTAGCAGGCTAGGGGATGGGCAAATTATGTCAGGAGTTTTTTGGAGCAAGGGATTGCGCATATGTACATATACATGCATGGTGCATCAAATAAAGGATTGCCCATTTTCCTTAGCCAGGTGGTTATGTGGGGCCCACATGTGTACAGGTAGGACAACATGTACATAGTGCAGCGATTTTCACTATTACCAGTACCAGTGTGTTTTTTATACAATAATGAGGAGTTGGTAGCGCGTAAAACTTCTCGAGGAAGCTATCCGCGGGCCGACGACGTGAGGTCAGCAGGTGCGTCAGATGGCATCTAGTGGCGTCAGGAGGGCGAACGAAGTCAATATTTGCACGCGGATGAGGACGGACACAACGTGGGTGTTTTTTGGTGAGAGTTATGCAGAAAGGTCATCATTTGGAACACTTTTTGGGGCCACTTCACGTGGTGGCGAGATGCATTATTGGAAAAAAGCTGAGTGCCAGGTGTGCGAATGATGCAAAAAGGTGACAACTATGCACTGTGAGGTCAGTTTTTGGCCTGTTCGGGGTCCGTTTGAGGTCATCTAAAAGGCCAAGGGTGCCCAACTAATAAATCTAAGTGTGGGAACTGAAAAAATAGAGAGAAGACTAGAAAAAAACGTGGAGAAGAGAGGAGGAACAGCCGCAGGTGTGTTTTTTGCCCATTTTGGAGCCTGTTTTGGCCGTAAACTGCTCATCCGAGGTCGGATTTGAGCACTTTGACATTGTAGACTGGGGTTTTGGGCCGTTCCGGACGCGATGGCGCTGTCCATTTTGCCAAATTCCTCACTCTTTTCCTGCTATTTTTCTGTGTAAGTTCCTCCTATGAGCGAAGTTTCTGCTCCAGTTTGTGATTGTATCTGGCTTCTTTTACCCATATTGTGTGAGCTATTTGCCCCATTGGTGTTGGCCCAAGCTCAATTGTATCTAAACATCAGAAATTCTCCTCTTTTGAGCTGAGTTTTTTGGGTGTGTGTGTGTGTGTGTGTGTGTGTGTCTGTGTGGAGTGGGCAAGTGGATAGTCTCTCTCCTCTCACTCCAGAGGTGTGTTCCCTGTCTCGGCCAGGTGTGTTGTCTAAGCCGAGTGGTGCCCCATAGTGTGTGTGTGTATCTTCCCAAGAGTGTGTGACGGGTCGTTATAGAGGCGCTGTGTGTGTTTTCATCCCGCTCACAACGTTACTAATAATACTATATATATATATATATATATTATATATATTATATATATATTTATATAATATATATATATATATATATATATATATATATACACACACACACACTTCTCAGGTGCCTCTTTCCTTTTGGATGGTGCTGGGATTCCTATGAAGTGGTTGCTATAATATTTTCCTTGTGAATCAGTGTGAATAGTGTCTCTTGCTCTAGCTGGTCCTGTTAGGGTAAGCCCAACTTGTGGCACCATGTGGGAAACCTCTCTAGCCACCTAGGAAAGATAAATGATGACATGGTCCAATAGTAAGAGGGTCCAACCTCTCTAGCCATTGATTGTAAAGCACCAAGCCTACTTTATAGGTTGTTTTCTAATGAAGCATTTGCACTTTGAGTTTACTATCATTGTGTCTATGCTTTAGATAGTACTTTTGCTCTAAGCACTAAACTAGCCCTAATTTTAATTGCTCTAACCCTAACCCTAACTCAATGAATGGTGAGCTTAGGCTTCACCGTCCATAGCCAAGCTCACATTGCGGCATCTATAGTGGAGCACCCATTCTTACAACTGGTATGAGAGCACCAAGTTTACGCTCTCCATTAGTCGTCGTTTCTCTCTTCCTAATTACTCATGTCGTTAGTTTAGCTTGGGAATTCTCTTGGCAATACCAATGAGCCAATAACCTTCTTGATTAGTGGAATTTCACTATTGTGTGTGCATTTTCAATTTTACTCATCTCATTGTGTCAATTCCAGCCAAACCCATAATTCTCATTATAGCCCACATTGCATTTAGCAAGATGTGTGCAAAGTGCTTTCCGAGACTTTTTCTTAGAGCTCTCAATTACCAAAAATGCATATAATTTGACCATCCTATAGAGCTCTTAAAATGCCTCTATTTTTAGCTTTGGTATGAGAGCTTAATTTCTAGAATTAGGCATCATTAATCCCGAATCATTTTTTCCTTGTTTTAGGGTGCATTCTCACATTGAAGAAGCAGTGTTTTGTTGACGAAGCAAATTTCGTTGTGTGCCCATTAATTCACTGTGAGATTTGTCTTCTTCTTCTTGGCTATGTTGTAGAGGATGAGAGAAGGTAGAAAGAGAGGGGCAATGTTTTTACCATTCTTCTAGAATTGACGGAGTTGAGCACTCGCTGGTAGCATTTTCATAAGGCGATAAAACATGCTCATGATCGCAAAACGTTGCCCATGGTAATGTGAAAAATTGCCCTTAGGTGTACATGTATGTGTATGTGTGTGTCTTTTGTGGTGGAAGCCACACCATATCACAAAAGTCAAAAGTTTTCAATATTCACTTGGCTTTGCCATATTGGAAATCGGCCCATCTCCTTTGCCTATTGGTACTCTTGTGCACACACTGTAGCCTGTCACTCCTAGGCTAGAGTGCAAGACTCTCTACTTTATTTGAAGGAGCTGCAAATGTAAAAATATCAATTTCACATCTGAGGGTCTACTCTCTTAATGCGAACACCCTCAATTCTATATGCAGCCTTCTCAACCTTTGAACTTTGAAATATGTTGCCCACTTACAATATCAATTAGCCTCTTCCACAACTCTTAAGGTCACCTACTCGTCTCCTGCTTGGCATCATCAACATGCCACGATTTTGCCCATCGGCTGCAATATCATCACATACACTCAGTTGGCCCACACTATCTGACGACTTTAAAGACCATCCTTTTCGGCCTCTATAGTGTTGTTTTTTATAGATAACAAGGAAATGTATTAGAAAAGAACAAGGTTACAAGGCCTCAAATGTAGGGAAAGAGGCAGTCCCATCAAAAGGAAGGCTTGAGCAGCCATAGCCATTCTCTCTCTGGAGTAAAGGGAGAGAAGAAAGGGTCTCCATAGGTTCGAGGGGAGGATTCTCTGAATTACAAAGAGGGGATGGAAGAAACATCTTTAATGCTCTAAATAGCAAATTCAGCTAGGGATTTCAATTCAACAATAAAGGAGAAGACTATCCCAGCTTCAGGTTCACTATTCAAAGCTTTTAGTCTATGAGACCAATCATACCAGAGGTAGGCATTCCTCCACAAGATCCAAAGAGGGATATCAAGATATTTACATTATCCAATTAAGAGTTCCATATAGGTGAAAGGCATAGGGTGGCAGGCTGAGTAGGCCTTATTGAGAATTTGAAGAAGAGGTTGATTTTTTGAACAATTCATAAAGAGATGAAAGACATCCTCTTGTTGGGAATATCTTGGGCACTGACCATTACCAATACCTACTTTAAGGGCACTCTTCCCTATCCATACACCCTGAATATGATAGCTATACTAGCCAAAATATTGGGTTTGTTATCAAAAGATATCCTTTGGTCCTGAAGCTTTTGAAAAAGGATAATTCTACTAGAGATTTTTTCAAGACAACCAGCAAACAACTTAAATCTGTTAGAAATTTCATTGAGAGACATGAGCCTGCCCTGATGGTGGACATCCCCCCAAGATCTCAAGCCCTTTTTGAAACACTTGTGAGCTTTGATTTTAGGATCAAATCCATCCTTGTAGGGGAGGTGACCAAACCAGATGGAATCTTGCATGTAAAAATCACGAGAAAAATAAGGGTTAGCAATGTAGTTAAGGGGAACCTTCCAATTTTTCTTGATTTCAAAGTAGGAATTCCAGAATCTGTCACAGATGGACTAACTGGGACATTTTAGGTCCATTGGTGTAGTAATGATGTCCCATAGGGTCATATTTGTCTAGAGTTTGTAGCGTTTTAAGTAGATATAGCTGTTGTTTTCTGAGAAGGCAGCCCAGAAATCTTTAGAGTCCACAACTCTATAGATACATTTGGTAGCAAGCTTAGTTGCAAGCCTTTCAAGGTTTAAAATACCCAATCCTCCCCTGCTTTTGTGCATACAACATATTTCCCAAGAAACCTTAAGGAACTTAGCAACCAATTCATTGCAATCCTAGAGAAACCTTCTGGCCAGCTTCAAGGCCTGGTTCACTTGACTGTTGGAGGGTTTCCAACAGGAAATAAAATAAATCAAAGACGTGAGCAAATAGTTATTTAGTACAAACACCCTAGATGAGAGGTTGGGCTGCATGTTGTGCCAAAAGAAAAACCTTTCTCTTGAATGTTTCTAATACACATTGCCATCTCTGCTCCATGAAGACTCTGAAGCCCATAGGTATGCGCAACAATCTGAAAACTTGACCCTCTGAAATTATCTGACACTCTGCATTGGACACAAAACTGGGAAAATCTCCATTAGAAGATTTGAAACCTATTTTGTGATGGTTAATAATTGATCCACTTGCTGTAAAAAACAAATTAAGGCATTCCAAGAAACTGTTAGCAAAATGAGAGTCGGCTTTCATCAAGGCATTGGTATCATCAGCAAATTGTTGGAGGCAAAGGGAACATGGCGATCCTTGGATGTCAATTCCTTTGATTTTACCCAGACTGATCCTGTCTTTTATCAGCCATCCCAATGCATTTGAAGAAATAGCATAAAGGAGAGGAGCAAGGGGACATCCCTGTTTGATAGAGCTCATTCATCTTAGGTATCAGTAAGCTCACCATTAGCTGCCACCTTAGCAAATGCATTTCCAAAGAGAATGTGAACAAATTGGATAAACTTCTTTTCAAAACCAGTGTCAAAAAGCGATTGCAGAATGAAGTCCCACTCCATCCTATCATAAGCCTTGTCAAAGTCAACTTTGAAAAAATAAAATTCTTCACCAGATTCAATAGCATGCTCAATCCCTTCCCACAGTGTGATGATTGCATCCAACATGTATCTTCCCTTAATGAAACGTTTCTGCTCTTTAAGAATAATTTGTTCCATTAGAAGAATGATCCTTCTAGCCAGACACAAGGCAAAGATCTTTAAGAGGGTTGTCAAACATGTAATAGGCCTCCAATTACTCATATCCTCCCTCCTTGTTCCCCTTTTTGTGAATGAGTTTGATGACTCCAGTATTTACACTTGCAAGAAGATCCCCTTTCTTAGTAGCTTCTTGCTAGATACTAGAGAGAAAAGGGACTAGGAAGTCTTGATATTCAAAGAGAATTCATTAGGGATGTCATCTATGTCAGGAGAGTTGCCAGCTTTCAGATTAGTAATAGCTTCTCTTATCTCTCCCTCTGAGATTGGTTGATCCAGGAGCTTAGCTGTATGAGAAGAGAGAGTTTTTTTTTCTACCACTCTGCCCAAATTGACAGAGTTGAGCACTCGCTGGCAACGTTTTCACAAGGCGACAAAAAATGCTCATGCTAGCAAAATGCTGCCCATGGTAGTGTGCGAATTTTCCCTTAGGTGTATGTGTATGTGTGTGTCTTTTGTGGTGGACACCACACCTTCTCACAAAAGTCAAAAGTCTTCAATATTCACATGGCTTTGCCATATTGGAAATCGGCCCATCTCCTCTGTCGATCAACACTCCCGTGCACACGTTGTAGCCTGTCGCTCCGTGTGCAGCCTTCTCAACCTTTGTACTTAGAAATCTGTCAACCCACTCACAATATCTATTAGCCTCTAGGCTCTTCCACAACTCTTAAGGTCACCTGGTTGTCTCCGGCTCGGCATCATCAACATGCCACAATTTTTCCCATCGGCTGCAATTTCATCACCTATACTCACTTGGCCCACACTATCTAACGGCTTTAAAGACCATCCTTTTCGGCCTCTATAGTGTTTTGCCCGTGCCCTTGGCGGTTGGGGCCAATGTTGGAAAACAATCGGGGTCTAGTGTATTTTAACCGGTTGAAAACCTTAAATCCCAGTTAGATTTTGAGCTTGCTTTGAAGAAAACTTGAAAATTTTCAAAAGTTTTAGTGTAATTACCGGAAAAAGCTTCATATAAATTTCAAGTTTTCCCATATTTTCTTTGTTAAGGAAAAATGTATTTTTCTAGCCCTGGTTGGGGCCAAGCAAGGTGTGCCCCGGTTGTCCTGGAGTCCTATACGCTGATCGTCTTCTGTCATACCTTGCCGATCAACACTATGATTTGCATGGCCTTTGATTGTGGTGAAAAGCTTCCACCGTCAACCGACTCAGCCTCTCTTGCATGTACATTTACTGCCCGAGCTTCCACTCTTCATGTCAGCTCTAGCCCCACTGCCTGCACTTTGTCACAATGGCGACCTGCAACTCTTTTTGTTTTCTAATGCTTTATTGTAATATGTTTTAAAATCATCCATCGAACCCTTGGTTCCCACTAAAGTTCTCCACTGAGGTCCAAAGCGGTCAATAGCTCCTTATTTTGGAGTTACCAACAGATCTTTGGCACACAGAGCTCATTTTTACGGCTTGCAAACCTTGCTCGTTGTGAAGAGTGACTTCACCCCGGTGTAGAGGTGGTTCACTTTGACAAGGGAAGAACTCTCTCTCCAAAAAAGATCGCCTTATTATGTATGTGACACTCATGTACAAAAGCCCATCGCACATGGGTTCTAGACACTGCCCGAAGGAGTCCTTTGTGGTAAGACCGCCCATCATTATGAACACTCACACAAGCATTGTAAATGATATGTATGTGTATTTAACACCATTAGCCATGAAGATTGCACTCTCTACAAATCGGACCAATGACACTAATGAAAATCAAGGAACTCAAATTAAATGAGGATGAAGATTCCGACCACACATGATGAATCCAACAACATGAAGATGAAGAAGACAACAACGAAAACCCTTTTTCATTAGTAAATTAAAACCCCCATGAATAAAATGAATGATTTTTACTACTTAGGACTCTTGTGAACCATGGGTGATGAATCCGTTATGAGAACCACCATGATGTTTCAAGTACTACACCTAGATGTATCAGTAGAGCCTAGAAGTAAACCATGACATGAAAACCATGAAATCTTTGTATGAACCCCAAGTTTGGCTTAAGGGGGCGATTGTTAGGGTAAGCCCAACTTGTGGCACCATGTGGGAAACCCCTTTAGCCACCTAGGAAAGATAAATGATGACATGGTCCAATAGCAAGAGGGTGCAATCTCTCTAGCCAATGATTGTAAAGCACCAAGCCTACTTTAGAGGCTTTTTTCTAATGAAGCATTTTCACTTTGAATTTACTATCATTGCGTCTATGATCTATCTAATAATTTCTAATTAACTAGCCCTAATTCTAATTGCTCTAACCCAAACCCTAACCCTAACACAAAGGTGAGCTTGAGGATTCACCCTCCATAACCAAGCTCACATTGTGGCATCTAGGGTGGAGCACACATTCTTACAGTTCGTTCCTGGCAATCTTCATCTCAACTTCATAAGATGTTAGTGGATTCCATGTCTAGGAGTCAGCATCATACAGAGTGCTCTTGCCCTTTGTTGGTCTAGCCCTAGCCACCTTATGGCACTAAGATGCAGTGTGCAACCATCATTGAGGTAGTGGCTGGTTATACTTGACACGTGCTTCGAATAGAATCTCTGCCATTTCTTTGAACTAGGGTTCAAAGCTTGCCTTGTTAGCCAGTTCTTTCTCTATAATCTTGGATGCTTCAATTGTCAACTACAGTAGTTGGTTTGTGATCTTTATGAGCCTTTTGATTTGGATTTTCCATTGGCCTATTAAGAGCTAGAATCTGTGTAAAGCACAAAGTTACTCACTGACCATCGTCTTTTGGAGCGCCTCTTGCAACACTCGATTCCATGCCATCCATTTTGTAGCTGCCTCTTCATACCAGACTCTAAGGCCATTGGATATCTTAATATATCATTACTGGTCGACAGGATAATCATGAGACGGATAGAAAACTGAAAAGAAGCGAGGTAACTCATCTTCTTTGGCTGGTATGGCATATAAGAGTATTGGAGAATCGGGTACAACTTCCAGGAATTCCAAAATTGTTTGATTCTCCTATTGCATCATTTTTGGAAATGCGAACTAAGTGATAGCTCTTGTGTTGGAGCTTGCATTGAGAGGACATTGCATCACGCAGAGTGGAGCAGGAGCAGGTTCAAGACTGTGTGCAGCTCGTTTTTGCCATTTTCGGGCTCTAAAACGCAGTTTTTTGCGTAGCTCCGTCATACAGAGTCAGATCTACATGATCCAGGAGTCTAGGTCAGGGTTTTGGCACGCTCCGGAAGCGATGGTGATGTCTATTTGCTGAAATTATGCTTTGAATTACAGCAGGTACAGCAGCAGGTTTATTTGTGCACTTTCGGGTCCCAAAAACACTGTTTTTGGTATATCTCACACACACGGAGTATGTTCTGCAGCAACCAGCAAATTCATAGGTGTACACAGGTTTCTGGATATGCATTTGTCCAGAGAGCCACTCATGCGAGAGTGAGCTATGTTGCCATGGTCTTGGCGGTTTATGTATGCCATATATGGATTTGTGTATTTGTTTGTGGCTGAGATTATTTGAGATTTGGCTCAATTTATAGAAGAAATCTGTTGGATTTTATACAGGTTCTCGCCATAGCTTCTACGTATCCGTAGGTTGCTCTTTGACAGTTTAGTGGTTGAGTTTACTCCCACTTTGACAGGTGATTTTCAGTCATCATTTGGTTGGAGTTTGGAGTCACTTGTGTATGCCCTTGTGTGCCATATTTCGCATTGCGCATAGCGACAGATCTTGCAAGGTTTTGTGAAATGTTGCTATAGTTATCTAGCAGACATTTGCTCATCGATTGCAAGGTATTTTGGCAGCAATCATCACTCACATGTATGTCATTTGAGGTGCCGTTGAGTGGTACTCCGGCAAGAGCGGGTATGCTCATATGTATGACTTTGTGAGGTGATTCCGGTCGAGTTTATTCCCGGATTGGCCATTGTGGCATATATTATTGTCTCTTTGAGGTTTATTGTTGAGATTTTGCTCCAGTTACAAAGGAGACTCTGCCAAAATTTTATCAGATATTTATGCGCGATTGAGTCATATTGACTTGTGATTTTGTGCAAGGTTTTGCACCGTTATTGGTGAAACTTTGCATCAGGTTTTGAGCCATATTTGCAGACTTTTGTTGATGCGATTCGAGCCAGTTTAGGGATGATTTGGTTGACATTTGCTACTCATTGTTGGTTTCTCTTTTGTGAGCATTATGGCTGATTTTTCATTTGACTTCCAGCGTTATGATCTAACACAGTTTGATGGTGCAAATTTTGTTGCTTGGAAGGAGCATATGCTTGTTGCATTGGCGGATTTGGGGCAGGATAAACCCTTTTGTGGTTTATCGGCGAAGCCCAAGTCTATGCGTGATGATGATTGGCAGGATCTTGATGAGTTAGCCATGTCTACGATTTGTTTGCATCTGGTTGAGTCTGTTTGCTGGTAGGTCTCGAGGGAGACTACAACTCATGCTTTATGGAAGAGTTTACATGCTATGTACGCGACATCCATGTCTACAGAAGAGTCTAGTCCCACTTCTATGTCCATGGGAGAGATTGGTCCCACACGCAAGTCTCGACGGCATAGAGACTTGACATGTTGGCATTGTGGACATAGAGGGCACATTAGGCGTCGATGTTTCAGGCGTTTGAGACAACGGAGGCGACAGATGCGTGATGCAGACTTGGGCATGACAGATGCTAGTGAGATCAGTACGGTGGTTACTGAGTATGCTTGTGACGGCGATGTCACATTTACATCTAGCTTGTCTTCAGACAATCTTATGTCTACAGATTGCATATCGGATTGCACATTGTCTTCACATTGGTTACTAGATTCAGATGCTACTTTCCATGTCACGTCGCATCGTGAGTGGTTTAGCACATTTTCTAGTGGGAGACTTGGTTGTGTGCACATGGCTGATGGCTTTTTGTATGACATTGAGGGTGCAGGAGACGTATGTTTGTCCTTGCCTAGTGGTATGAGATTTACCCTACGTCATGTGCATTATGTGCCAGATCTGAGACGGGATTTGATCTCTCAGTCAGACAGTTACGGGATAGTGGATGTCAGATTTCCCTACGAGAGCAAGATTTTGTGATGCATTTGGGTTCGCTAGTGATTGCGAGAGGTGCCAGGAGTGGTACAGGTTACCCATTGCATGTGGATCACGAGAGAGACGGTGTTGTCTCTGTGATCACGCAGCCAGGTAGAGAGCGAGAGAGCAGGCGAGTCTCTTTTGCTTGTGGGTTGCAGGATGCTTTGCATGGAGTGCAGAGTAGTGAGCTCATTGTGCACACAGTTGGGGCACGACTTGAGCAGTCACACAGAGAGGTGACAGAGTCAGACATGCATGCTTTGCTAGTGACTGAGCAAAGCAGAGACTCAATTGTGCTAGATACTTCTATGCAGGATAGACAGGTAGAGCGGTCTTGCTCTAGTAGTCACAATAGGAGGACGTTGTGCAAGAGTCTATGCATACGGAGTTAGAGCATGAGAGCTCTAGTGAGTCACATCAGATTGAGTGGTCATGTTTGCAGTGGATGATTGCAGAGGAGACTGAGATGTCAGCGATTATGCAGTCATTCCTTTCTATGCTCGACAGTGAGCATGGGGATATAGTTGTGCAGGATATGTCTTCCAGCAGACACCTAGAGCAGCTGGTTTGCTCTGAGGTTGCACGACAGGTTGATGCGTCTTTTGCGGACAGTCAGGAGATGCATGTGGCTGACACGCCTTGTCAGTCAGAGATGCCTATTGCCAGGGATATATATGTTGATGCATGCTCCGTAGAGCTAGCAGGGCCCGCTAGCATTGCATCGGCATTCGGTGGTCTCATGTATGAGATGTTGATCTTGAGACCGGATATCGCAGCTGCAGTGGGAGCATTTGCAGTTGGGGTTGTCAGTCATTTGTTGACTGATGATGGCATAGTGCACGAGGGAGATGTGCAGGTATTGCATACATACTTGCAGTACGTGTGCGGTATGTCTGGTGGTGTATGGACTTACACGGGAGAAGGACAGCCGGATGCACACGATCACAGCCAGCCAGTGGGCATTGGTTGAGAGCGATTTTCTCTCACCTTTTGTAGTCTTTAGACTAGGTTCCCTTGCTTAAAGGCACAGTCGCCTTTAAGTGAGAGGTTGTTGGGGTATAGGCGCCTGTGCCTTGCTCGGCCGCCCAGAGTCTGGGCGCCCACTGACTTGTATACCTTATACATAGCATAAGTGTATAGGGGGCTGCTCACTCTTTGAGTCTCCCCACCCACATCGTGTGTGTGTCTCCTTCTCTCTCTCTCACTCTCCGTCTGTGGTGCTCCCCGATCCCCTTCAAAATACTTATGCTAGTTGATAAGTGCACCACTAGCCAAGAAAAAGGTAGCTAGAGCATCCCGTAAACTGTACAAAGTGTGTGTCATAATGTGCAAAGAGCAAAGTATCATGTGGGTGATAGCATGAAAAGGTGATGCAAAAAGTAGTGTCCTTGACACTTCTTGTGTGGCACTTATGGATGGTGCTTTAGCACACTTTTTTTAGGTTCTTGTGAAGACTAATGATTTTAAGTTTTTTAAAACTTTGCCACCGACAACTTTAACGATTTCTTGGCTTTTGTCTGTCCGTTTGCCTTTCACGCGTGCTTCTGTAGCTGAGCGCCTCTCTTTGGAGTCTGAGATCTCTTTCCCTCTCCCTAGAGTCTGAGCTCTCTTTCTCTATCTCTGCTTACATGCCATGCAACAATCTACAACAATCTACCTCCATACACTGCCTCCATCCCTCAGGAGCCTTCGCTTGAAGCAAGCAAGCATGCCTAGCCCTTTACCTCTTTAATGTCTACCTGGCTTGATGTAAGCCATATTACAATTGACAGGTATTGGTGTGGCTAGAGAGAATTTGCAGTAGGGTATTGGTGTGGCTGATTAGATGTGGCAGCAATAATTTTAACAGCAGCAGCCTTCTCTCTAGTCTCAATGTGGATGGCAGCCCATGAAGAGATGCATCAGCAGGTTGGCAGAGGAAATTCAGAACCAACATGTTTGTGAGGGTGAGAATATCTTGGAAGAGGAAGAGATGTTGCACCGGAGGCACTAGCAAACCCACACGAATACACGCACCGATAGGTTGGGAGAAGAAATTCAGCACCTGCCCATGTGTGTAGGTGTGAACAGTTTGGAAGAGGGGAGTGTGCACCAGAATCATTATCTACACAATTTGCAACTTGCAATGCATCCCACATCTACGGAGGCAGCAATTGGACACCAACAACATCAAAATGTGGATCACATTGGATGGCAGCCCATGATTGCAGACAATGAATTTGGTTGCAATGAGAAAGCTTCAAATCCAATCGAGTGGTCTCACTCATCTGAAGATCATGTAGAAGACAATCCAATACATGATGGGTTGCCCCCTCATGGCCGCACCGAGTACTCAACTTCAATTCGCCAAGAAGCCACAGTAGGATGTGACAGTATTGGGCCATGACAAAATGAGAGAGCCGTCAAAGGAAAAGAGAACGTGATGCATCATGCTTGTCAACGCCGGAAGATATGAGTACAGTTTTCACAACAATGGTGCTTTGCTAGCAAGAAGCTACAAAAGGCATGAATTATGAAGCTGAGAAAGCCACCTTTCGATTGCTTTTAGAGAAGCCAACTTTTTGACGGTTGCACCATGGAGTAGAGAAATCTATACTCTCCAACATACAGGGTACATTCACCAAAGTCAAAGCATCATTGTCTGAAGAGGAGCTGAAACTTAAAAGGGCTTTATGCATGATGCTAGTGAATAGCGAAGGGGATCCATCAAGGTCTATAGGCAATTCGGAGATGGCGAGGTTCACAGGGCTGCATCGATAAAATTTTGCAACAGCTAATGAACGATTAAAACAGGCTGAGGCGGCAGCATTTCCATTGCAATTATGCCGACGCCAACAGCCTCAAAGCCGTTGCATCACACAGAAGATAAGAGACAATGTTTTTGCTTTTTGGCAAACGGAGACGCGAGTGCCGCCAAACAAAAAGGATGTGTGCCAGAAATGTCTTGGATGAAAATCTTACATTAAGCATCCAATACATTTTCTTGATGAGTCACAAGTATGCTCTCAAAATGCTTGAATTATTTTGTTCTCTTGTATGCAATAGTATAGGTACCATGCGTACATAGGTAGTAACTACATATAGGTAGTATTACATCAAGTATAATGTTGTCTATCAAGCCCGAGAGGTGTGTAGGCTCCAAAAGGTAATCTTTTGGTACTTCTGGAGGACTAGCATTCATGAGGGGAGTCAAGTACCTCAAGTATACATAAAAGCAATCAAAGGTGCTTTGTGGCAAGATGCATAGACTCTTCAATACTACCAAATTTTCTTTATGTTAGTTTGTAAGTGTATATTAGCTTGAAGATTACCTTGAGTACCTACATGTAGATGGTAGTAATACTTTCCTGTCTCATAGGGGTTGGTGCTCAAAAGCACCAATGTAAACTCATAAGTCCTATTTGGGTACTTTTGGATGACCAATGTACATTCAATGGTAGTTTAAAACAACCTTTCTGAACTCATAGGTCCTTCATAACCATGCATGCATACTATTCTAGGTCCTCTTAGGGTACTTGGAAGCTTCAAAGGTACCTTGAGATTAGGTAGAAGCTACCATGATACCAAACATGTACTTCCAAAATACCAAATCTAGGTATAGGTACTGTAGAGGTAGTCTTTGTGGTGCCATCAAGATACCCTTGGAACCCTTACATGGTGAGCCACATAAGTTCAAATTATCTGCAGAAGTTTATGAAAATGTGTACAACAGCATGCGAATGGTCTTGTAGGTCTTTCTATATTGGAGCCTGATAAATAGTTGTTTTGCTGCAATTACTGTTCATTGTATTTGAGTCCGCCAAAAACATATATCACAAATGTAGCCTCCTAATTCTTACTTTTATCTTTTTGCAACATATCATTAAATTTGGTACTTTAAGTACTATAGTTCATGTTTCAAGAACTTTACTGCTTGTTCAGGTACTTATAGGGGGTATCTAGATAGTCTTAAAGTACCAATCACAGGTTCTAAGTGCATATTCTTCATTGTAGAAGTGTGCAGATTAGGTACTTTAAGTATCATGAATGCACCATATCTGTAAATTTGGTACTCTAAGTACCATTGCTAGTAGTCTCCCAGCATTTTCACATGTATTTGTCTGAAGATAGTGTACCATTGTGGGTGGTTACACAATCCCTTTTTAAAATACCTGTTTGCACATTGGGTACACCAAGTACCATGGTTGGTACTTGTAGTGCTACTTTTCAGTGGTAGAATGCTAAAACAGCATGATTGTAATGACAAGAGGCCTCCAATCTTGAAACATAGCATGGTAGTAGAAGCCTTGATTTGCCTGTCTCACACACCATCCACAGCCACAACCAAGCACACACTACCCACAAAATAAATTGAGTCCAAAACGACAATGGTGACATAATGGAATAATTATAAATTTAATTTTCATGTTGCTGACTAGTTGCAGTCAGTACAGAGGTATTCTGAATATTGCCAGAAAAAACATCCCTCATGGGAAGTAGGAATATACATGGCTTTGTGGAGAGTGTTAGCTTACAAATAGGTAGTTGTAATGACAAGTCTGCTTATACAAGGGGTTGCTACAAAACTTGGCTTCACAAAATTACATAAGTTCTTTACAAATACACCACTACATGACAATGTAGAGACACTAGCGCTTAAAGAGCATTGGCATCAATTGTGGCCCTTTCAAGTATTGTTCATAACTGGTCATCTTTCTATCACGCCAAAGTGCAGCTTTAACATAGTCGTCCTTCGATGTAGGCTTCACATTATTGAAGGTGACAGCTTTGGCTGACCAATCTGTATCATCATGCCATTTCACAAGAGCCTCCTTCATGACCCTGGACAAGAAGTCACTACGCCGCACCTCTAGGCTAGGTACAATGATGTAGGAACCGGGAGGATTATAATGGCATTTATAAAAAATGTTGTCAATCAATAGCACATTGCTCGCATCGTATCATCGAACCACCTTCAAAAAAAAATTCAAATTCTTGAAAAAAAATTGGTTTTCCACCTGCCATGGAGAATTGGCTACATCACATAGCTGTTGTCTTGACCATCCGCTGAAGTAGTCACAAATCCCCTTAAAACTTGTAGAGACTATTCTGTCCACTCTTTCCAGCATTGCTGAACTCCATATGTAAATATTTGCCCAGCCCACAGCCCAAGCTAAGAACTGTTTTGCATCCTTGGGAACGAAGAGGTACTTGAAAACTACAACAATTCCCGCTCGGTGGGCATGCATAAATCATACATATAGCAAAAATTATAAAAAAGGCTCAATCAACTTGTCCCTCGCCTCTTGAATGAGGTCGAACGTAGTAGTTTCCATATCAGGAGGTTAGATTTAAACCATGAAGCGCAGAGAACACCATTAAGATCAAACGCTAATGCTAGTCGTGTAGGGTTATCGAGTGGCAACGATGTGATTGTGCTTGGAACATAGGATGGTGGATCTCTGATTATTATTATTTCCTTGACAGGCAGTTTGAGAGTCCCCTTTTCTTTTGATATCTCTGTAAAAGACATGGTTGCAAATTGAAAAGGAATAGACTAAGCACCTTTCGAACACTGTACAAATGTGACCGTTGCAATAAAGCAAAAAAGACAAATGGAGGCCAACATAAAATTCTCATTTGTATTCCAAAAGCAAGAATCAAAGATTCTTGACATTACAAGAGAGTAAAGACACTAAGTGACAAATGTCACACTTTCTTGCAAACACGAGGCTTTGGGGGGTGGGAAATATTACTAGGATGTTAGAGGGGAGTACTTTTCATGGGGGACTTCTTCAGGGGAGGCAGTGACTCCGGAACTTCCTTGCTCGTTGATTTTCCATCTCCACCGGAAACCAAGACCCACTCAACTTACACGCAATTGAGCATGAACATAAGTTACAGAAATGACACTATCAATGAGCATGAACCTACAAACTTCCTCTATGTGCTAAGATGCTTTTCCTGAATAATTCATGCGTAAATGAGGTCTCACCATCACTCTCATCCTGTGCTTTGCTAGATTCCTGCTGTGAACGGGTGATATCTACTGCTCGCACCTTTTTGGACTGTCCAGCTGCACCATAAAGGGGGGACAATAAAAATCATTGAATGCCTCCAAGTCCTGTGGCCAAAACAACTTACTATCATGGTGTTTCTTTTGCTTCTTTGAGATATTCACCATATCACTAAGGAAGACAGGGGAATCTGGATTTGCATCACCGTGAACCATTTTTTGCACAGCTTCCACTCCCTCTTGTGCTACAACATCCATCAAAGTAGCATCAGCATTTTCCATTGGTTCAGTTACCTTTTGTTTTAGTTCACCTTCTATCTGTTCAAAGGGCTCCACCTTAATAGCTAGGGTCTTGTCACCTGCCACATGCGAGCCTTCCTCGCCTGCCAGAGTTTTTTCACCTACCAAGGATAAGCCTTCCCTACCAGCTGGAGTTGACTGATCAACATACTGCATGTCTGTGTCCATAGTGGGGGCGTCCGGAGTTGCATCAACATTCTGTATTGGCACCTCAGCTGGTAATGTTGCTACATAAGGCATATGACTGGAACCTACCACTACACCACAAAAGTGTGCAAAATAAGTCAAAAGCATTCTTAACAAACTCTAGTAATCAAGGTAGACATGGAGAATAAAAAACCAACCATTATTCACAAGCATTGACTTTGCCAATTCCGGAACACTCTGTTATAGGAGGGGTTGGCACATACTTTCTCTGACGCAGCCAATCCAGCAAAACACAAAGCATGGTATGTATCACCACATGCTAGTGTGTACACACACACGATGTCATAACCCACAAAACCTAAACCACATGCAGCACAAGCTCCTGCAGAACAGTGACTTTGGCCTGTAGTTGACTCCCATGCTCGCCAGCTGTGGGACATAGCAACATTGAATCACCTCTCTTCACTTGCACTAGCAAGCTCTCACAAAATTTGACTTGAGCAGCACATGTAGCTTATAATGCTACCAGGTCAAGCAGTTCTTTCTGCACCCCAAAGGGGAAGTAAATATTAGTCCATCTATCCAAGATTAAATGAACTATCATGATTACTTATACATGTAGTACCAAGGGATAGCAAGGTTATGTTGAAACCACCAATTGCAAGTATTATAAAAAAAGTAGCAAGGATACACTATAGGGAATTATGACAGTACCAAGGATAGGCTCAAAGTACCAATCAAAAGAACTTACCATTGAAGGTACTTTGCAAAAAAGTAATAGGTACTTTCACAATGTACAAACACATGCATGGTGCTTTGCAAAAAAGGCAAATATGTACTTCTACAATGTACAAACACATGCATGGTACTTTGGAAAAAAGGTATATGTACTTTCACAATGTACAAAAACATGCATGGTACTTTGGAAAAAGGCATATGTACTTTCACAATGTACAACCACATGCATGGTACTTTGGAAACAAGAAATATGTACTTTGAAAGATAAATGCATATGATTTATCAATAAAACTATGACAAGTACTTAAAAATCTACCAAGTAATACAACATTATGTACAAAGAACCTATGTGGAACTCATGGAACTTGCAAAAAAGGAATAGGTACTTTGACAGTGTACAAACACATGCATGGTGCTTTGCAAAAAGCCATATATGTACTTTCACAATGTACAGACACATGGATGGTACTTTGGAAAAAGGCATATGTGATTTCACAATGTACAAACACATGCATGGTACTTTGAAAAAGAGGCATATGTACTTTGGGCCCAAGAAATATGTACTTTGAAAGATAAATGCATATGATTTCTTAAATAAACCTATGACAGGTACTGTAAATTCTACCAAGTAATACAACAATATGTACAAGTGCCTATGTGGTACTCATGGTTGCACCTTCAATTTGAACTACCATACAAAAAGCTTCCGTATTAATTAGCTCCAAAAAGTACCTTAAATCATAGTCACATACATGGACTTTGTGATTTCCACCACTATCCCTCTACTTTGTGAAGGAGTGGACAGTAAACTTCCATTGGTGCTTACAAAAAGTACCATGATCTACTCAATCATTGTCAAACGGTAAATTTTTAGAGCATGACCTATTTGCTACCGTACCTAAGCTCTACAAAGCACCAATAATGTCTCATTGGGTACTACAAAAAGTACCATGGTGTATATTATATCATTCACGCGGTGAAATTTGACAGTCCTACCCCGTTTCTACCATCCCTAAGCTTGAGTGAAACATCTATAAGGATCCATTGGTACTTATATAAAGTACCACGTCATATTTAACCCTTGTGAAATGGTGGAGTTTAAGTAGTTCTATCTACCTACAGTGCCTTGTTAAGTACCAGTAAGACTCCATTGGCACTTGTAGAAAGTACCATGTGAAACACAATCCTAGTCAAGTGGTGAATATTGAGAGTTGATCTTGTCAACATGGTACTTACACTATCCTTTAAAATACCTATGGTCCTTAGACATAATGTAAAACCTAAATACAAGGTTTACTTTTAATACACAGTGTATCAATCTTAATGCGTACCTCTATACGATCAACATCGGCTCTAATCTGGGAGTGGCTTGCATCAGCCCCAAGGGCGGTCAACGCACTTGAGAGAGCAACAATCTTTGCATCAATCACCAAAACTTCAGAATGAGAGGCACCACCTGCTCCCTTCATGCTGGCCTATAGTGTTTGCAGCTCACTCAATTGCCCTTGAAGCACGGTTGCAGCTGATGATGTTCCCTCTATCTTCCACATGCTTTCTCTTGTAGTTGGACTTGGGCCGCACCTAGTGTGATTTTCACACACTCTAGTTCTGTCGTTCTTGCAGCCAACATCTGCTCCACTTCTGCCAAAATCTGGAGGTTAACAAAGCTGCAATTCAGATTAGACTGAGAGCCCAAACTGCAAGAAATAGAGCCTTTCCCTATCATCCTCCCATTATCAATGAGAGACTTCGGAGTGAACTGTGTGGTCTGAGTCACCTGCTCACTGCCCTCATTGCAATCAGCCCAATTCTTGAGCTTTTTTTCCATCCCACCCGGGAGCTTCTTGCAATGGTCTAGGACCTACTCACCAAAAACAGCCCATGCAACCTTTTGCTAACCCTTTGGACTCTGCATGGCAACTGGACATCTCTCATATACAAAAAGGGTTGAAAACTTGTGCATGATTTCTTTGTTGGTTGGCATGGGTTGATACACTTTGTGAAAAACTAACATGCATTCTTCTGCATATTGTGGCTGCACTTGATGCAAGAAGAGCCTGCCACCTTTCTCCCTTTTCTTTGTGAAGACGGATAGCCAATCCTCATCTGTCACATCCTCATCATACAAATGCTGGTATAGCTTGCCTTCCAAGATCAAACCGTACTCCTCATGTAGGTCATGTCATGTAAAGTAGAATGTCGTCTGCTTGGGATATTGCGCCTTCCGAGATGCTACCATTGGATTAGAAAAACAGCAAACGTGCATGTAAAACAACCAGGCACAACTTTTACCACAAAGTACTATCATGATAGGGTGAGCCATTAATGAGAAGGGAACGGGTGATTACCATTGCTCTTATTAGAGACATGAAAGGTGTCCTTTGACAACATACTTGCCCTACTCTTGGGCTTGCTGTGCTGCTAGAATGCAAGCCGGTAGATGACACCTCAGCGGGTGATTTTTTTGGTAAGGTGCACTTTCGTGGGGGCGTCTTCATTTCTGGTGTACCCATTAAAAAACATCAAATCTTCAAAAATGTATGCAACACCATTCAAGACACACACACACACACACACACACACACACACACACAGAGCATAATTTGCAAAGACATGATGCAGCATTGTTGCAGCTGACAGTAGCATCTCTCTCTCTCTCTCTCTCTCTCTCTCTCTCTCTCTCTCTCTCTCTCTCTCTCTCTCTCTCTCTCTCTCTCTCTCTCACACACACACACACACACACACACACACACACACACACACACACACACACACACACACGGAGGGAGTGAGTAGAAAATGGCTTGCCTGCTGGATGAAGGAGATCATGGCAGTATTGCACAACAGAGAGTAGCGTTGAATTTGCTCCAACAAGTCGTATGAAGCTCACCAGCCTCTTTGCATGGAAGGCTCCTCGACGGTCACTGGGACTTCCCAAGTGCCAGTATGCTTGCATTTCAAAAAATGATGAATTCTTGAAATGAACCTCCCAAATCTTGGTACACTTAGTGAAGTTATTCTAGACCCTCACCCAATGTGAAAGTACCAAAGTGATCCACCATATTTTCCTCAAAAACTGACCACCTTTTTATGCTATCACCCATGTGCATACTCCTAATCCAATAAATATGGTGATCCATTCAATGGCATTGCAAGACATTATAGCTATGGATTCCTACCTCGCAAGAAGAGTGACATGGCCTTAACAAAAAACAATGACACAAGGCTCTAATAGAGGTCCCCATAGGACACTCCTTGAAATGTGCAAAGAAATCCTCATTCATCCTATCCACTTTGGATATCCATATTGATATTGAAGCATGATAGGAGAATTTGAATTTCTATGTCTGAATGTGGCTAAGAGTCTATCTAGTGTCAATCTTGCACTCATCCAGAAACCAATCTCTTGGAAACTCCTCAAGTTGTCTTTGTATGCATCCCAAATGAGTCTCTAACTCTTGCTCTACAAAAAAGAGCTCATCACAATGCATCTCCACTGCTTGTCTGCAAGCCTAAGATTGGCGGAGTAATCCATGGACCTGGATCTGTAGAATTAGTGTGAGACCAAAGATCTTGAATCATCCTAGACAAGAGAGTATCCTGTAACACTGAGTTAGGAGTGTGTTGTCGTGCACCTTCGCTCCCATGCTAAGAATGATACCAGGAAGATGCACATCAAGCTTAATTGAATCTTACAGTGATCATGCTTTGTAACAAGCTACTTTTAAGCTTTATGTATGCTAGATGTGGCTTTAAAGGACCAACATATGCCTTGATGATGCTAAAAAGAATTATGCTTGAGGTGACCATAGATAGGAGATTACGATCTAGAACTGCAGTGCTTGAAGTGCTCTATCGGCCTATCTTTATGGTTTGTTGACTTGACCTACGGTGAAGAAGTTATTTGGTAGTTTGAAGTTTGAGTCAATTGCAGATCCGTACGGGATTGGGAAAGTGCAGCTGAGGGATCGGAGATGAAGAGAATGGATGGTCCTGAAGTGCTCACTTTGAGGAGCACGTCGGTCTTTTTAGATCAGCGATCAAAGTTCTAGTTGCCAAGATATTGGCCGTTAAAGATTCACCACGGGCCAGTTCCGTACCAGTCTGGTCCGCTCAATCGATGTGCAATTTGGAAAATATTGATAGCAAGAGATGTTGATATGGTTGTGACAAGAATCTAAGGAAAGTTTTAACTGAATGCAATGGGAAGACCTTCTACCAAATCCAATCACTTATACTTGCATCTTGATGGCCTGTGGCAATATCCACGACACTGAAATGGTAACAAAATTCACGAAGATATTGTTAGTCAAGGACTGGTGGAGGAAGATGATGTGCTTAGCAATGCTTTGTTCGATAATCCATACCAAATGTGGTGTACCTAACAATGTGGCCGCCCATTGGGGTTATTTTGGCCGCCCGAGGCCGCCCACTTAAGCGTTAATGGGTGGGTGTGAATGGAGGAAAAATAAACAAAGAAGGGCGTGCAAGCAACGTGCAAAAATGCATGGTAGAGGAAATGGAGTCACACCGGGCTGTAAATAGCTCAAAGTCTTCAGCTTGCCCTAGCACCCATTTTTGAAGCTCTTCTCACCCAGTTTTGTGCTCCTTGACATGCAGGTTTCCACTCATCAGGTGGCTTGTCACGCCATCGTGACAAGCAATAGAAGGGGTATTTTTAAAGCCTAAAAATAGAAGGGAGAGGGAGAGAGATTTGGAGTCAAAAACGAGCAGGAGAAAAAAAAAGAGGTGTGGTTATTGCATGAACGAAGGAGGAGGAACCATAAGAGGAGAAGGACCGAACTCTCTCTCGGGCTCTCTTGCTCTCTCGACCAAGGCTCGAAGCTCTCTATCTCTATCTCCCTTATAGGGGAGGCACAAGCAAACAAGAAAAGAGCTTGAAGCAAGGGAGGGAAGAAGTGGGGTCTATTGATCTCAATTTCTCTCGCGATGGAGGGTTTAAAGCCAGAGGGGGGAAAATTTAGGCTATCGATCTCTCTCCTGATCAAGTTCGGGACTCCAAGCTCCTTGAAACAATAAAGGAACTGCAACATAATTGAGGAGATCAGGAGGACCTACCAAGGGTTTTGATAAGCATAGGGGAAACTTCATTGTTGTTTCTTTTCTTCTTCTTGGCAAGCGTATACAAATTGACATTCATCAACGTCGACCATCAACAGATACTCGAAATCAATACAGGCTAAATTAATTTGGCCCCAGCTTTTGTAAAAAGGAGCTTAAAATCCTTAATCTACAATTAATTAGGTTAACAATGCTATTAACAACATCGCCTTGGCAATTGTGCGTCGGAGTTTGTCCGCATTATAATATTCAATTATTTTGGCTCTTTATTCCCGTTTCGGAGAGGCATTAGGTGAAATTTGACTCACAAAGGGGCCCTTTAAGGAGTTTGACTTTACCTCTCTCTATCAAAACGGGTGCATGGATAAATTTTTGCAAACAAACTCCAAAGTTGGCGGAGGTTTGACAGTTACAATGTCCTCTTCAAGCTCTATCTACTGATATATAGCACGCCATGAGATTCCTCATATTTTAGAAGATTCTTTTTTTGATTCACTTAGATTCCGACAGAGTTGTCACGTCATAGGTGAATCAAAAAAAGAATCTTCTAAAATATGAGGAATCTCATGGCGTGCTATATATCAGTAGATAGAGCTTGAAGAGGATATTCTAACTGTCAAACCTCCACCAACTTTGGAGTTTATTTGCAAAAAATTATCCATGCGCCCATTTTGGTAGAGAGAGGTAAAGTCAAACTCCTTAAAGGGCCCCTTTGTGAGTCCAAATTTCACCTAATGATATTAGGCACTTGTGCAGGGTGGTACATCTCTTCCCTCTCTCTTCTCCCATAGCTAGCAGCCCGCCGGTGTTGTCTTGTCGGCTCACCTTTCAAAACCTTAAGCCCCCGACATCCTTGGTGAACCCGAGGTAAAAGCTAGCCATGGTGGGAGATTTATACTAACGGATATGTCTACACCGTAGGAGGTATCCATGTAGCAGATAATGCAACAATTTGTAGCGTACATGCAAAAATAGCAAGCTGCCAAGAGCAGTGTATTTGCAAGAGAAGATTTGTAAAGCTCGGTAGGTGGTTACAGATAAATTGCAGTGGTTTGAAGGTCCAGATATTTCAAAACTATGTAACCTGTATGAGCAATCTATGGAAGATAATGGAATTGATAACCAAAATACAGTAGAAGGGTTTCATTGGATGGTGGTGCCTGAACTGAGGGCCACGATTAAAGACCTTCAAACGGCTCACACGCCAGATTGGCAGGAGTTCAAGAAGGAGTTGCAGGAGGAGTATTTCCTTAAATATTCTCAGAGGGAGACCAAACAAAGCTTTGTGAAGTGGATGCAGAAAAATAATAAGGACTTGTCTATAGGAGAGCTGTTATGGAAATTTGATAAGAAATTTGACCAGCTATCTACAACGGATCAGTGTTAGATGAAGAACCAAAAGGTGGAATTGTCTATTCAAGCTGCTTATCAACGGCTTTAGAAGGGTTTGGTACAATTTCTGGAGGATCCGACATGTGAACTGGGATTAACGTCTAATTGCAAGATAGTCACTAAAGCAATAAACATGATAGTGAAACGGAAAAAGAGGGTTGATAAGCTGATTGTGGCCAACATCATGGATGTTGTGGAAGAAGAAACCAAGGAGAAGTCATCCTCTGCAATACCCAAGGTGGAGGAGCCAGTAGTCGACGAATTGGTGAAAGGTATACAAGAGCTAAATTTGAATTTAAAGGCTATTAAACTGGAAGGATTAGCTGCAAAGGGGTCTTCTTTAGATCCTAAGCAGCAACCACCACACAAAGGTTGGGATAATCGATGCATGTGGTGCGATAGTGCAGACCATGTGTATGTGAAGGATTGTGATTAATTTGATGAAGCTTGAAACAGAAATGTGGTTTTCTGGAAAGACGGGAAGATTCATCTCAAGGAAACAGGTGAGATGCTCTTCTTAAACTTTGGCAGGGCCGGTATGAAAAAGTTAGTGGAAGAGATGCAACATAATGTTGCTCTTGTGGAAGCTGCTACGTATGGACTGCAGGTCTATGGGAAGGGAGATTATGGAGGTGCAGGTGCAAAGGGTCAATTATGGCCTTATGATTTGAAGACAACGGAAGCAAGAACGGTAACTTATGGGAAACTACGAGAAGTAGGATATTCTATTCGAGAAACCACAGGGTGGATAGATCCAGTGAATTCTCTCAGTGTATGCATTTATTGCTAAGTCCCAAGCAAACGAGGCTATGGTGGAAGAGAAGTGGAAAAGGGATGAAGATGTTGTTGGGACATCAAAAAGGGCAACAAGATCTAGTAGCAAGAAAGAAAAGGGCTTGCTCCTAAGCCCGCTCCCGAAGTGGTTATGGAGGAGTCTCCAAAGGACAAAAATCAAGGTAAGCCCAAGGGACCCTCGTATAAGCTTAAATCTAATATTGAATTGGCTACATATCTGAAGAAGGTTTTTGAAGAGCGTATCCTAAATAGTAAAGTGTAGCTCACATTGGGTGATATTCTAGGAATTTCCAAGCGTGAGTTCCATGAGGAGATCATCAATATTATCAAAAGGAAGCGACATATACCGAGTGAGCAAGAGCCAGAATCAATTAAAGAGTCAGATGATTCGACACATTGAAGCAATTCTAGATGATTGTGAAGATTATTTGGTAGACCTTGAAGAAGAAGAGTTAAGGTCTGTGGTGGTTCCAAACCCGATTATACCCGAGGTAAGAAACATGCATTTTAACGACGGGGAAGACGATGAAACTATACCCAAGAGTCATTTTTCAAGGACTCATTGGGCAAGAGTAACGACTGAAACTGTGGTAAAGCTTGGCGACATTGAGGAGTCGGTCTTAGCCCTTATAGACCATGATTCAAAAATCATTCTTATGGGAAAGAGTTTACACCAGAAGGGGAAGTGGCCTATTGATGTGGACCACGGTTGGCGGATACGAGCTGCCAACATGCTTCCAGGCGATCTTTATGATGCATGTGCAAACATCAAGGTAACTATTGGGGATGTCTGTGATGAGCAAAACTTATTTATACAGGAGAATTCCTCCTACCCACTTATTTTGGGACAACCCTACATTATGGCTGTGCAATTGGAAACCAAGATGCTAGATGATGGCTCGACCTATGCCAGGGTTTAAAACTGAGGTCGTAAGAAAGCGGTTCAATTTTTGACTGTATGTGTTGACCATGTCAGGAACAAAGACAGTTTATGTGATCATCTAATGCCAAAGATACGCAAAGAGTTCAAAGAAGACATATTTTCTTAGGATTTTCTTGGGGTGCCACTATAAAACGGGACTATGGTGGCACAAGTGAGGAGAAGTTCTTGCAAAGAGAAAACTTCTCTTTAGGATTTTTGGGATTGACATCTGAGGGTTCAGTATCTTACATAAAAATTAATGATTTACCTGAGTGGGAGAAACAATATGTTTCAAGTATTCAAAGTGAATTGCAAGGATGTGATGTGCTTGAACTAGATGATGTGATTTAAGGAATCTTCAAAGAGATTGCTTATGTTGACACTATGTCATAACTTGAGGATATCAGGCAATACAGGTAACAAAGTGGAACTGAAGTTGTTAAAGCACGCTCAATGGACATATACGAGGCACTTATGCATATTGAGAACGACTTAAGTAAATCAATTGAAGCATAGTTGAAGCTCAACATATACGAGGCACTTATGCATATTGAGGATGACTTAAGTAAAGCAGTTGAAGCACAGGTAGAGATGAAGAACAAGACTGTTGCAAAGAAAGTGAGACCAGTGGCTACACCTCTACCAGAAGGAATCAAAGCATCTTCTGGATAGCCTATGCTCAGGAATCCAAAGAACATGGGCATAAATTCACTAAGGAGACATTGCACATCTGAAGATTGGAGAAGATGGTTTTCTCGACGAAGAGGAAATTAGGTGTTTTCAAGGTATGCTCAAAAAACACGGTAAATCTTTTTCTTTTGAGCCCAGTGAGATTGGGTGTGTGGCTCCAAGTTTTGTTTCACCTATGGTTATATTCATTGTTCCTCACATGCGATGGAGCTTACGTCCCATTTCAGTTCCTAAAGCTCACTTGCCAAAGCTTATTGATTTAATTAATGAGAAGATACAAATGGGAATTTTGGAGTCATCATGCGTGCCATACTCCAATCGATGGTTCACTATTCCAAAGAAAAATGGTACTTTAAGGCTCATACAGGACATGCAGCCGGTTAACAAGGTAACAATCCGCAATGTGGGTACTAGCCCAATCGTGGATGAATTTGTTGAGGCCTTTGCAGGTAGATCAATTTACTCTATGGGTGATCTTTACTCTAGATATGATCAATTTCAGCTAGCTTTGGAAAGCAGGGATCTTACTACGATGCACACTCCTCTTGGTTTGGTAAGGATGTGCACTCTGCCATAGGGTGCAACTAATTCTATAGCTCATATGATGAATGGCATGAATAAGGTATTAAGGGACTTTATCCCTCATGTTACTATGCCTTTCATTGATGATCTACCAATTAAAGGATGTGAAGAAGGATCCAAAGATGAGGTAAAATATCAGAGGGGTGGCGGCAGTTTGTTGCTCAACATATTACTGATTGTGATGTTATTTTATCCAGGCTTGAAGAAGTAAAGTTAACACTTTTAGGGCAAAAATCAACTTTTGGTGCTAAAGAGGTTTTAATTGTGGGGCATATGTGCAGTCCAAAAGGTAGAAGACCGAGTCTAAAGTTGAAGCTATCCAAAAGATGAAGGAAACGTGCCCTTCCATTATTGAAGTTCCTCGATTTCTTGGTGTATGTGTATCCTACCTTATTTGGTTGCCACATTTTGCACATGTTGCAGAAGTGCTTTATCAATTGCTAAGGAAAGGAAAGAGGTTTTTTTGGGAAGAAATACACACGAAGGCTATCAGGAAGCTATAGCAAATGCTTCTTGAGGCTCCTACCTTGAGGAAGGTTGATTACAAATGTGGAAGGCCAGTAATCTTAACAGTCAACACTAGCCCGATAGGTATTGGGTGGGCTATAGGTCAAGATGATGATGAAGGACATAGGTACGCAGTTAGGTTTGGAACAAAGGTGCTCAATTCTCGTCAGTGAGGCTACCCACAAGTTAAGAGAGAACTTTGGGGCATTGCTACTGCTCTAAGGTCTGATAAAGAATTTTTATTGGAGCTTGAGTCGTGGTAGAGACAGATTGCTTGCCATTGATAGGGATGATTGACAACTGCTCTACACCGGATATTGCCATCCTAAGATGGATAGCCTATGTTAAGTCTCTTAGCCCTAAATTTTATCATATTGCATGTAGAGATAATCCTCTTGCAAATATGTTATCAAGGGCTAGATTTCAAGATGAAGAAGAGATGCTTACCACGAGTGATGATGTTGTCTTGAAGTTCTATACATCTTCTTATCTACATGCAAATTGTGGTAATATTTCTCATATTTTTGAAGTACAATTTGAAGAGTTCTACGAGGGAGAGTGGATTTTGATTGGCCGCTACCTAAGCACTCTAACTAGGTAATAAGGATGGACTGACCAAGATTATAAAAGAATCAAGAAGAAGGCCTACGACTATTTTCTAAAGGAAGGTTATATCTATGGAATCAACCAAAGCATTTAGGAGGGGTACCACAACGGGTTGTTTGTGATAAAGAGACTCAACAGCAGGTTATAAAAGAGTTTCAGGAGAGCTTGTGGACTAGTCATAGAGGAGTATGGGCAACCTTTGTCAAGATCAAAGACCGGTACTGGTGGAAGGGTATGTATCAGGATGTGGCTCAATTTATGGAGACATCCTTAGTATGCCATCAATATTCTAATGTGCGACATCGAGATGGATTGTATCCCACCTATCCACTGGCTATACACTACAAGTGGGTGGTGGACCTTATTAAAATGCCATTAGGAGTGTGGAAGATGAGGTATATTTTTCTTTCCAGAGGAGATCTTACTAACTAGGTTGAAGGCAGAGCTTTGCGTACCAAAGCTACCAGTTCATTATGCAAGTTCTTGCGTGAAGATGTGATTTCTAGGTATGGATGTCGCGAGACTTTGCAGGAGTCTCAAGAACGTCAGAAAAGGCAGCGGATCGCCATCGTCGCGACTTGAAATTGAAGGAGGATGATTGGGTGCTCTTACGTTTTGAGAAGGCACGCCTACGAAAGAAAAAGGGAAAGGAGAGGCTTTTTCCAAAGCTTAGTATGTGATACTATGGACCTTTCTAGATCACTGATAAGATAAATGATGTCTCCTTCTGATTGAAACTACCAGATACTTGGAGGATTCACAATGCATTGCATGTGAGTCTCTTGAAACCTGTTAAGGGTGATGTGCTTGATGATGGGGAGCCTGATGAGCAACCCGAAGTGGAAGAAAACGAGGAGATCCTTGTTCCTGAACAGATTTTGGCACATAACGATATGAAGAAAAGTAAAGTCCGAAGGCGGGTTCTTGGTTAAGTTCAAGAACTTTCCTGCATTTGATGCGAAGTGGATGGAGGAGGAGGACCTAGCAGATACTCCTTGGATTGTGAAACTTTACCTCGATGTTTTGGTTTAGCATAGTCTACTCCAAACGGAACCCAGAATTCAGCTTGGCCGGAGATCTGGTGCAGTGGGATATACTTGCACCTTGATGGCATGTGCCAATATCCATGACATTGAACTTGCAATGAAATTCAAGAAGATATTGTTACTCAAAGGCTGTTGGAGGAAGATGTTGTGCTTAAAAATTATTTGGTCAATAATGCATACCAACTATGGTGTACCTAAGAATGTGGCCACCCATTGGGGTTATTTTGGACGCCCCGCTCATAGGCCACCCACTTAAGGATTAATGGGTGGGTGTGAATGGACGAAAAAGAAACAAAGATGGGCGTGCAGACATAGGGGAGAGGAAATGGAGTCACATCGGGTTGTACATAGCTTGGTTGAGCGCAGCCTCGAAGGGAAAAGTCTTCAGCTCGTCCTAATGCCCATTTTTGCAGCCCTTCTCGCCCAGTTTCGTGATGCTCGACTTGCAAGTTGCCACGTCATCAGGTGGCTTGCCGTGACAAGCAATAGAAGGGGTACTTTTTAAGCCTAAAACTAGAAGATCAAGGGAGAGAGCTTTGGAGGAAAAAAACAAGCAGGATAAAAAAAAAGAGGTGTGGTTATTGCATGAACAAAGGAGGAGGAACCGTAATAGGAGAAGGATCGAGCTCTCTCTCGGGCTCTCTCGACCAAGGCTAAAAGCTCTCTATCCCTCTCTCCCTTATAGAGGGGAGGCATGCATAGAAAAACAAGAAAAGAGCTTGAAGCAAGGGAGGAGGTAAGAAGCGGGGTCCATTGATCTCGATTTCTCTCTCAATGGAGGCTTTAACGCCAGAGGAGGGAAAATTAGGACTATCGATCTCTCTCTCGATCAAGTTCGGGACTTGAAGCTCCTTGAAAAAAAAAAAGGAACTGCAACATAATCAAGGAGATCAGGAGGACCAACCAAGGGTTTTGATAAGCATAGGGGAAACTTCACTGCTGTTGCTTTTCTTCTTCTTGGTAAGAATAGCTTTTGTAAAAAGGAGCTTAAACTCCTTAATCAACAATTAATTAAGTAATGATGTTGTTAATGGCACGGCCTTGGCAATTGTACGTTGGATTTTGTCGGCATGTGCACGACCTGCGAACAGACTCACAAAGGTGCCAAAACACTTCCTAAGCTAATTGAACCCTTTTCATGAAGTAGCTTGTCCACATGCACATAGGGTTAGATGTGCACGTGACAGTTTTGCTTCTTAGCCTTGGTCAAGAGAGCCCGTAAGAGCTCTCTTATGCCTCCTGCTCCCGCATTTTTGCCATAATCTTCTCCCTCCTCTCTTGCCCTCATTTGCCTTCGTCACCTTGCTTATGCACGAGATCTTGTTGAGTTCCCTTCTCCTTTCAATCTCCACAATACCCTTCCTTTTGCTTGCCTAAGAACAAGAGAGAGAAAGCCTAGCTTCCTCTTGCTCTTGCTTGAGAGCTAGTCCTACCCTCCTTGCTCAAGCCACGGCCTCCAGTTCCCTTTTTATCCTCAATCTCCCTTGCTTAAGCAGAGAGAGAGAGAGAGAGAGAGAGAGAGAGAGAGAGAGAGAGAGAGAGAGAGAGAGAGAGAGAGAGAGAGAGAGAGAGAGAGAGAGAGAGAGACCACTCGAGAGAGAGAACATCGAGCTCCTCCTTTTTCAACCGCCTTGTTTCCTTTGTTCCTGCCTTCATCATGCAATAATCTCCTTGTTGATGCCCCAAAAAACTCTTCTATTTTTCCTCCCTAGGCAACAACGGTGCCATCGTTGCTAGGGGCATAAAATACCCATCGACGACGTAACAATTGTCAGATTTTTAGCAACGCCAAACACGATGGGAATGATGCCAAAAATATTTTCCTTGGCTTGCTCTCCAACACCCGTTTCATGGCCACCACCTCCCGAGCCGTTCAACGGCATGTGCGAGCCCGTCTTTCTCCTGCAACATTACTGCCCCGCCTCTCCACACCATTTCCCTCCTTTCCTCTCCTTTTCCCACTAAAACAATAACCCCTTAAGGGTTTTGGGCGGCCAACATCCCATTGTTGCTTTGGGCGGCCTTAGTGCCACATTGGGCAGGCGGTTCCCCTTAAGGGACATCACATTTGGCATACATATCGACCAAAGCAACCAATGACTTACATTATCATCATGAATTCTACTATTTGACATACATATAGACCAAAGCAACCAATGACTGACATTATCATCATGAATTCTACTACTTGTAACAGGCTCTCGAATAGTGCCACATGCCCTTAAGATGTAAGTATAGGTGACTACATTTGGCAGAAGGCATCCCCTTTGGCCTCGGTGAAAATAGCCCAGAGCTCCTTACTGCAGTCATTGTCATAATAATCAATATCTAATTCTCCTAAATGACTTTGTCATGTTAAACTGATCATTTAATATGGGAAAGTGCTAGGGGATAAAAAGCTAAAATATTGGTTAAGCTAGTAGACTGGCCACAGTACGGATCCAAAGGAGGGAAAATAGGGATCCAAAAGGGGGGCCATCTGTAAAAGAGCAATGTGCACCAATGGGCTTAAAAGACCCTAAGGTTCAGCCCATTAAGACTTCCAAAATGCTAAGGTTCCAAAATTCAAAGGTTCTGTCCAAAGGTCAAAAGCCTAGGGAAATTGGATGCTTTGTGTGTGTCCCAAAAGTCTTCAACCATCCCTACATAGGAGGGGGAGAGCCTAGAAGTAGGAGATGAGAGAGAAACTCACATAGACACCCACGCACAATCTCCCTTTACACAAAGGGAATGAGGCACACATGTCAGCTCCCTAGCCTAGATGCCCACAAGGTGTACTCAGTTCCTGTTGGATGGCCTTGGAGGTGGACCAATGAGAATTAAGCTAGAGTAAATCTAGTTTAATTAATTTAAAAACACTTAATAAAAGAACCAATAAGAATTAAGCTCTCTAAAAGAATATTGGACAGTCTCCCAAGGGGTCCAATGAGCATTCAGCAGCCGAATGGCTTGCCTGGTTCCTATTGGCCAGGAGGCAAAGGGGTCCAATGAGAGTTTAGTTGAATTAAGTAATTACCAAAAGCTCTCACAAAAGGGGAAAGGGGGACACATGTCAGAAGACTATCACTTATGCTGCTTAATTTTATTGGCTAGGCCTGGGGAGGTCAAATGAGGTGTGAGGATGAGAAAATAGCAAGAAGGGTCGACCAAGACAGAGAGAGAGAGAGAGAGAGAGAGAGAGAGAGGGGGGGGGGGGCTGATTTTTGCAAGGCATTATCACACACACACTCACACAATCTCATGTGTGAAGCAAAGAAGACTCTCTCTCCTTCTCAAGCTTTAATGGAAAGCTTACCACCTACTCCAAGCTTGTGAGAAGGGAGGCCTACACCAACAACTCTTGGCTTTGTGATGCAAATCCAACCAAGAGCCAAGCTTCAATGCATGCTCATCTCCTCTACCATGCTAATTACTAAGCTAAGCTATGCTAATACGAGTGATTATGTGAGGAGATGTACATATTTCTCGTAAGAATGCTCCTTCTTCCTCTCAATCTACTCTCATACCCCGCTAGCTCTCACCATCTTCGAAGGTGTGTGAGGTCTTGGGTCGGACACCGTGAGGGCATTGATGTTGGGTCTGATCAGTGTTTTGCTTAGTGCATGAAGTTTCCATCTTCATTGTACTAGCTAGTATTGAAGGAACACAAAGAATTGTATTGTAAAATGTCTCTCTTGATGGGAGAAACCATAATACAATGCCTTTTGGAGGGGGGACCGGCTCCATGCAAATCCGGTCCTCAATTGTTGTCAATTGCTTAATTTCTCTCTCTTTTGAAGTATTGTTCATGCTATCTAATTAGGTCTTATAGTTTTTTTTTCTCTCTCCACCCAAGCATTATTGTTATTCTCATAGGAAGCTATTCTAATGAAATGCTCACTATGTTCATGCTATTTTCCGCTACACACAAGTTACTAGACCATTAAATGTTACATTGGTATCAGAACACAAGGTTTCCCTTTTCTTGCTCAAGAATGGAGTTCCTCAAGCTAGCTATAAATGGTTGGTACTATTAATTGCATGCGAGTAAGTAGAATAGGGATTTTTCAGCCTTGCAGTGCGCCTGCCTTTGTGCAGTTAACGGGGCATCACCGTTGAGAGCTATGGTCTTAATAGTGGAGTCCTACGGGGATTGCCTACAGCTTAACCACTATTGAGCTATTAGAAGCTTGAGAGAAGCCGGTGCTATTTTGGTGTTGAACGACCCTCTCTTCTATTCCTTGCAATTAATGGTATTCGAGCCACGGGTACAGTACCTTGAGTGCTTTTTTTAAATGGGTAAAGAGGAGTAGCAACAAGGGTTTGAAGTGCCAAAGTACACCTAAAAGTTGTTGGAATGGCTGACAATAGTAAAGAGAGTGAAATTTATGTTGTTAACTTTGATTTTGCTAATGAGCAAGCTACTAATGATGCCCTAGTGCTTGTTAACTATCTTGTTTCTAGGCTTAAACAAGACATCGATAATCCATCCCTCCAAAGTGAAGTGCAATGGAAGCTTCGTGATCATGGGATTCTCCAAGCTCCCCACCATGACGAGAGAGCACCTAGGAAGCCTCCTTGCGAGGCTTCCAAAAGAGGCCTCTCTCCGATTCGGGAAGAAGAAGAGGATGAATATGAAGGGCTCAAAAATTTGCTCCTTGATGACGCATCTCCTTCTTAAAGGAGAATTCAAGAGCCTCCGCAAAAGGAAGGAGAAATAAGTGAGTCTCCTGACACCTCGGTGGAGATGGCTCCACGAAGACGGCGGGCTAAACGCTCTCCATCATTTCCAAAATGGAGAAGACCATCGCATGCTTCTCCACACCATACTTCAAAGAGGGATCACAAAAAGCAAGAGAAGAAAAAGGTGAGAAAGATGACACCCTCTTCTCCATCTTCTTCATCCTCTTCCTCTTATGAAAGTGATGGTGGAGACAAAGAAGATCAAGGAAAGAAAAAGGCAAGAAAGAGGTCACCCTCTTCTCCATCTTCCTCAAATTATTCATCTTCTGAAGAAAGTGATAGTGCAACCTTTGAACCATCAAAAAGAAGTGGCCATAGGAAATCCTATGCCGCATGGAAGAGGTCGTCCAAGCTCAAGAAATTCAAAGAGGGAGGGAAGAGCATCTCTTTCCTTACCTATGATGGCACTTTTGGTGCTACGAACAAAGTCTTGGCCTTTATCCAACAATTTGATGCAGAATTTGGAGATGAGGGCTTAAGCTACGCCATGTAGCTATGCACTTTCAAAAGTCCGTCAGGCAATGGTGGTCTAGCCTATGGGCCAACGGTGAAGCTCCACGAACATGGAAATCTTTAAGAGCTTCCATTATGAGGCCATTTTTGGCCCCCGATGCCAAAGACAAAGTACTCACCGAATGGCGAAGCTTGTAGCTCTCTCGCTACGAATCCATTCACAAATATGTTGACAAAGTTTTGGGATTTACAACTCAAAGCCACTATCTTCAAGAATTTGGATTTTGGAGAGCAAAAGCAACAATTTTGTGCGGGCTTAACTATAGAAATGGCGGAGTATGTCAACTCCCAAAGGCCACGCACCATATCGGCGGTTATACACCATACTATGGTGGCCTCTCGAATCAATTTCCAAAGGGGGGCTAAAAGAAATTTTAAGCCCATGGAAAACAAGGGTTCCAATGAGCCTAAGGGGAAGGACAATGTCCAAAAGTCTCCTAAGGGCAACTCCAACAAAGCTAAAGAGAAGGGAGTTTATAAAGGAAAAAATAAACTCTCTCCTGAAGAGCTTGAGCATTATCGCAAGGATAACCGTTGTTTCAAGTGCGGCGAGCAAGGGCATGCGTACCACGCTTGTCCCCAAAAGAACACCCTCCATGAACCTCCTAGAGCTACCTTGGTCGAAATCCAAGAGGAGGAAATTCACCACAAAGGATCTCCTCTATGCCATGCTTGGGGAAAGGTAAGACAGCATGATGCTTTTATTCTCTTTGACCCTAGTTCTACTCACAGTTTTACATCTATAGAGTTGGCCACCAAGCTAGGCATACAAGCCTACGAGATGGGAGATGTCCTACCCACAGACAATGCTTTCAAGGGGCAAGAAGCTTCAGTCACTCCCTTAATCGGGAAATTGAGGCTTCATGTCCAAAGCTATGTGGACAAAGGGGACTTCTTTATCTCTCCTCTCAAGCATGAGGATGTAATCCTAGGGGCACCATGGTTTGATCTCATGGCTGCCAATGTTAAATTCCCTGAAAGGAGAATCTCCTTTAAGTTCAGGGAAAAAGTTATGTATATAGATCCTAAGGAAATGGGTAACACTATACCCATTGTACATACACAAGCTTTCAACAAGTCAATAAAGAGCTCTATTTCTGTGCACATGATTTTTGTTAAAGATTCTCAACATGAATCTAATGTTTTAGCAAAAGAAAATATACACAATCAAAAGGAATTAGAGTTATCCAATTTTCTCAAGGGGTTTCAAGATGTCTTTATTGATGACATCCCTTGGGAGCTACCTCCTAAAAAAGGCAATGATGACCATGCAATTGAACTTCTTCCAGGAAGTTCACCGCCTAACAAACCTCCTTATAGAGTTTCTCAAGCTCAACAAAAGGAGATTATGGGGCAAGTGCATGAGTTAGTTCAGAAGGGCATGATTAGGCCTAGCTCATCTCCATTTTGTTCTCATGTGCTACTAGTGAGTATAGCCAAGACCTACAAGAATCTTTCCAAAAGATTAAGGATTCTATCTCTATCTCACAGCAAAGGCAAAAGGCTGTTGCTGACAAGCACAGAAGAGCCCAAGCCTTTAAAATAAATGATTGTGTCTTACTCAAATTTCCCAAGGCTCGATAAAGGCACACGACGGACAAGAATCCTACGGAACACCAAAAGTACTATGCTAAGTTAGCAAAAAGATACTATGGTCCCTTCCAAATTCTTAGTCCAATCAATGAGATGGCCTATCAACTCAAGTTGCCCAACCATTGGCTCATACACAATGCTTTCCATGTGAGCCTACTGAAGCCTTACTAAAGGAGATCCACCTCAAGAACCAACTATTGAAGACCCACGGGAGATCGAGGACCAAGAAGAGGTGCTGCAGCCCGAGTCCATTCTCCGACATGAAGACAAGGTACTAAGCGGTGGTAAGACTATCCAACATTATCTTATTAAGTTTAAAAATTATCCTTTTGAAGATGCTAGATGGATGCAAGGCATACGATTAAAGGATAACCTAAACCTTTTCAATGCTTACAATGCATCCCTAGAGTAAGCAAATGGACAAATGTTACAAATGAACAAAGTTTTGGTCTTATAAGACTCTCTTTTTCTTTATTGTGCACAAAAATGAAGTAGTATGCATGCTTAGATCAAGTTTGCGGAGATGACATCTCCCAAACACCAAGTAGAGCTTGTCACTCTACTATGGAAATTGATAGGACTAATGTGCAGATATGCTTGCGGAAGCATAGGCTCTCAAGCACCAAAAAGATTAGTTATCCATTCTGGAACGATGTCGTAGGGTAACATAGGGATCCTCTTCCCACTAAGAAAAAGACTAATGAGTATGCTTTATCTTCTCTACCACATAGTCAAGGACGACTATGATTTCAACAGAGAGGTAATGTCATAATAATCAATATCTAATTCTCCTAAATGATTTTGTCATGTTAAACTGGTCATTTAATATGGGAAAGTGCTAGGGGATAAAAAGCTAAAATATTGGTTAAGCTAGCAGACTGGCCACAGTAGGGATCCAAAGGAGGGAAAATAGGGATGCAAAAGGGGGGCCATCTGCAAAAGAGCAATGTGCACCAATGGGCTTAAAAGACCCTAAGGTTCAGCCCATTAAGACTTCCAAAATGCTAAGGTTCCAAAATTCAAAGGTTCTGTCCAAAGGTCAAAAGCCTAGGGAAATTGGATGCTTTGTGTGTGTCCCAAAAGTCTTCAACCATCCCTACATAGGAGGGGGCGAGCCCTAGAAGTAGGAGCTGAGAGAGAAACTCACATAGACACACACGCACAAGATCCCATTACACAAAGGGAATGAGGCACACATGTCAGCTCCCTAGCCCAAATGCCCACAAGGTGTACTCAGTTCCTGTTGGATGGCCTTGGAGGTGGACCAATGAGAATTAAGCTAGAGTGAATCTAGTTTAATTAATTTAAAAACACCTAATAAAAGAACCAATAAGAATTAAGCTCTCTAAAAGAATATTGGACAGTCTCCCAAGGGGTCCAATGCGCATTGAGCAGCCGAATGGCTTGCCTGATTCCTATTGGCCAGGAGGCAACGGGGTCCAATGAGAGTTTAGTTGAATTAAGTAATTACCAAAAGCTCTCACAAAAGGGGAAAGGGGGACACATGTTAGAAGACTATCACTTATGCTGCTTAATTTTATTGGCTAGGCCTGGGGAGGTCAAATGAGGTGTAAGGATGAGAAAATAGCAAGAGGGGTCGACCAAGAGAGAGAGAGAGAGAGAGAGAGAGAGAGAGAGAGAGAGAGAGAGAGAGAGAGAGAGAGAGAGAGAGAGAGAGGGCGGGGGCTGATTTTTGCAAGGCATTATCACACACACACTCACACAATCTCATGTGTGAAGCAAAGAAGACTCTCTCTCCTTCTCAAGCTTTAATGGAAAGCTTACCACCTACTCCAAGCTTGTGAGAAGGGAGGCCTAGACCAACAACTCTTGGCTTTGTGATGCAAATCCAACCAAGAGCCAAGCTTCAATGCATGCTCATGTCCTCTACCATGCTAATTACTAAGCTAAGCTATGCTAATACGAGTGATTATGTAAGGAGATGTACATATTTCTCGTAAGAATGCTCCTTCTTCCTCTCAATCTACTCTCATACCCCGCTAGCTCTCACCATCTTCCAAGGTGTGTGAGGTCTTGGGTCGGAGACCGTGAGGGCATTGATGTTGTGTCTGATAAGTGTTTTGCTTAGTGCATGAAGTTTCCATCTTCATTGCACTAGCTAGTATTGAATGAACACTAAGAATTGTATTGTAAAATGTCTCTCTTAATGGGAGAAACCATAATACAAAGCCTTTTGGAGGGTGGACCGGCTCCATGCAAATCCGGTCCTCAATTGTTGTCAATTGATTAATCTCTCTCTCTTTTGAAGTATTGTTCATGCTATCTAATTAGGTGTTATACTTTTTTTTGCTCTCTTCACCCAAGCATTGTTGTTATTCTCATAGGAAGCTATTCTAATGAAATGCTCACTATGTTCATGCTATTTTCCACTACACACGAGTTACTAGACCATTAAATGTTACATTGGTATTAGAACACAAGGTTTCCCTTTTCTTGCTCAAGAATGGAGTTCCTCAAGCTAGCTATACATGGTTGGTACTATTAATTGCATGTGAGTAAGTAGAATAGGGATTTTTCAGCCTTGCAATGCGCCTACCTTTGTGCAGCTAACGGGGCATCACCCTTGAGAGCTATGGTCTTAATAGTGGAGTCCTACGGGGATTGCCTACAGCTTAACCACTATTGAACTAGTAGAGAGAAGCCGGTGCTATTTTGGTGTTGAACGACCCTCTCTTCTATTCCTTGCAATTAATGGTATTCGAGCCACGGGTATAGTAGCTTGAGTGCTTTTTCTAAATGGGTAAAGAGGAGTAGCAACTAGGGTTTGAAGTGCCAAAGTACACCTAAAAGTTGTTAGAATGGCTGACAATAGTAAAGAGAGTGAAATTTATGTTGTTAACTTTGATTTTGCTAATGAGCAAGCTACTAATGATGCCCTAGTGCTTGTTAACTATCTTGTTCCTAGGCTTAAACAAGCCATCGTTAATCCATCCCTCCAAAGTGAAGTGCAATGGCAGCTTCGTGCTCATGGGATTCACCAAGCTCCCCACCATGACGAGAGAGCACCTAGGAAGCCTCCTTGCGAGACTTCCAAAAGAGGCCTCTCTCCGATTCGGGAAGAAGAAGAGGATGAATATGAAGGGCTCAAAAGTTTGCTCCTTGATGACGCATCTCCTTCTTAAAGGAGAATTCAAGAGCCTCCGCAAAAGGAAGGAGAAAGAAGTGAGTCTCCTGACACCTCGGTGGAGATGGCTCCACGAAGACGGCGGGCTAAACGCTCTCCATCATTTCCAAAATGGAGAAGACCATCGCATGCTTATCCACACCATACTTCAAAGAGGGATCACAAAAAGCAAGAGAAGAAAAAGGTGAGAAAGATGACACCCTCTTCTCCATCTTCTTCATCCTCTTTCTCTTATGAAAGTGATGGTGGAGACAAAGAAGATCAAGGAAAGAAAAAGGCAAGAAAGAGGTCACCCTCTTCTCCATCTTCCCCAAATTATTCATCTTCTGAAGAAAGTGATAGTGAAACCTTTGAACCATCAAAAAGAAGTGGCCATAGGAAATCCTATGCCGCATGGAAAAGGTCGTCCAAGATCAAGAAATTCAAAGAGGGAGGGAAGAGCATCTCTTTCCTTACCTATGATGGCACTTTTGGTGCTATGAACAAAGTCTTGGCCTTTATCCAACAATTTGATGCAGAATTTGGAGATGAGGGCTTAAGCTATGCCATGTAGCTATGCAATTCCAAAAGTCCGCCAAGCAATGGTGGTCTGACCTACGGGCCAACGGTGAAGCTCCACGAACATGGAAATCTTTAAGAGCTTCCATTATGAAGCCATTTTTGGCCCCCGATGCCAAAGACAAAGTCCTCACCGAATGGCGAAGCTTGTAGCTCTCTCGCTACGAATCCATTCACAAATATGTTGACAATGTTTTGGGATTTACAACTCAAAGCCACTATCTTCAAGAATTTGGATTTTGGAGAGCAAAAGCAACAATTTTGTGCGGGCTTAACTGAAGAAATGGCGGAGTATGTCAACTCCCAAAGGCCACGCACCATATCGGCAGTTATACACCATACTATGGTGGCCTCTCGAATCAATTTCCAAACAAGGGCTAAAAGAAATTTTAAGCCCATGGAAAACAAGGCATCCAATGAGCTTAAGGGGAAGGACAATGTCCAAAAGTCTCCTAAGGGGAACTCCAACAAAGCTAAAGAGAAGGGAGTTTATAAAGGAAAAAATAAACTCTCTCCTGAAGAGCTTGAGCATTATCGCAAGGATAACCGTTGTTTCAGGTGCGGAGAGCAAGGGCATGCGTACCACGCTTGTCCCCAAAAGAACACCCTCCATGAACCTCCTAGAGCTACCTTGGTCGAAATCCAAGAGGAGGAAATTCACCACAAAGGATCTCCTCTATGCCATGCTTGGGGAAAGGTAAGACAGCATGATGCTTTTATTCTCTTTGACCCTAGTTCTACTCACAGTTTTACATCTATAGAGTTGGCCACCAAGCTAGGCATACAAGCCTACGAGATGGGAGATGTCCTACCCGCAGACAATGCTTTCAAGGGGCAAGAAGCTTCAGTCACTCCCTTAATCGGGAAATTGAGGCTTCATGTCCAAAGCTATGTGGACAAAGGGGACTTCTTTATCTCTCCTCTCAAGCATGAGGATGTAATCCTAGGGGCACCATGGTTTGATCTCATGGCTGCCAATGTTAAATTCCCTCAAAGGAGAATCTCCTTTAAGTTCAGGGAAAAAGATATGTATATAGATGCTAAGGAAATGGGTAACATTATACCCATTGTACATACACAAGCTTTCAACAAGTCAATAAAGAGCTCTATTTCTGTGCATATGATTTTTGTTAAAGATTCTCAAAATGAACCTAATGTTTTAGCAAAAGAAAATATACACAATCAAAAGGAGTTAGAGTTATCCAATTTTCTCAAGGGGTTTCAAGATGTCTTTATTGACGACATCCCTTGGGAGCTACCTCCTAAAAAAGGCAATGATGACCATGCAATTGAACTTCTTCCAGGAAGTTCACCGCCTAACAAACCTTCTGATAGAGTTTCTCAAGCTCAACAAGAGGAGATTATGGGGCAAGTGCATGAGTTAGTTCAGAAGGGCATGATTAGGCCTAGCTCATCTCCATTTTGTTCTCATGTGCTACTAGTGAGTATAGCCAAGACCTACAAGGAACTTTCCAAAAGATTAAGGATTCTATCTCTATGTCACAGCAAAGGCAAAAGGCTGTTGCTGACAAGCACAGAAGAGCCCAAGCCTTTAAAAGAAATGATTGGGTCTTACTCAAATTTCCCAAGGCTCGATAAAGGCACACGATGGGCAAGAATCCTATGGAACACCAAAAGTACTATGCTAAGTTAGCAAAAAGATACTATGGTCCCTTCCAGATTCTTAGTCCAATCAATGAGATGGCCTATCAACTCAAGTTGCCCAACCATTGGCTCATACACAATGCTTTCCATGTGAGCCTACTAAAGCCTTACTACAGGAGATCCACCTCAAGAACCAACTATTGAAGACCCACGGGAGATCGAGGACCAAGAAGAGGTGCTGCAGCCCGAGTCCATTCTCCGACATGAAGACAAGGTACTAAGCGGTGGTAAGACTATCCAACATTATCTTATTAAGTTTAAAAATTATCCTTTTGAAGATGCTAGATGGATGCAAGGCATACGATTAAAGGATAACCTAAACCTTTTCAATGCTTACAATGCATCCCTAGAGTAAGCAAATGGACAAATGTTACAAATGAACAAAGTTTTGGTCTTATAAGACTCTCTTTTTCTTTATTTTGCACAAAAATGAAGTAGTGTGCATGCTTAGATCAAGTTTGCGGAGATGACATCTCCCAAACACCAAGTAGAGCTTGTCACTCTACTATGGAAATTGATAGGACTAATGTGTAGATATGCTTGCGGAAGCTTAGGCTCTCAAGCACCAAAAAGACTAGTTATCCATTCTGGAATGATGTCGTAGGGTAACATAGGGATCCTCTACCCGCTAAGAAAAAGACTAATGAGTATGCTTTATCTTCTCTACCACATAGTCAAGGACGACTATGATTTCAACAGAGAGGTAATGTCATAATAATCAATATCTAATTCTCCTAAATGATTTTGTCATGTTAAACTGATCATTTAATATGGGAAAGTGCTAGGGGATAAAAAGCTAAAATATTGGTTAAGCTAGCAGACTGGCCACAATAGGGATCCAAAGGAGGGAAAATAGGGATCCAAAAGGGGAGCCATATGCAAAAGAGAAATGTGCACCAATGGGCTTAAAAGACCCTAAGGTTCAGCCCATTAAGACTTCCAAAATGCTAAGGTTCCAAAATTCAAAGGTTCTGTCCAAAGGTCAAAAGCCTAGGGAAATTGGATGCTTTGTGTGTGTCCGAAAAGTCTTCAACCATCCCTACATAGGAGGGGGCGAGCCCTAGAAGTAGGAGATGAGAGAGAAACTCACATAGACACACACGCACAAGCTCCCTTTACACAAAGGGAATGAGGCACACATGTCAGCTCCCTAGCCCAGATGCCCACAAGGTGTACTCAATTCCTATTGGATGGCCTTGGAGGTGGACCAAAGAGTAAATCTAGTTTAATTAATTTAAAAACACTTAATAAAAGAACCAAGAAGAATTAATCTCTCTAGAAGACTATTGGACAGTCTCCCAAGGGGTCCAATGAGCATTTAGCAGCCGAATGGCTTGCCTGATTCCTATTGGCCAGGAGGCAAAGGGGTCCAATGAGAGTTTAGTTGAATTAAGTAATGACCAAAAGCTCTCACAAAAGGGGAAAGGGGGACACATGTCAGAAGACTATCACTTATACTACTTAATTTCCATTGGCTAGGCTTGGGGAGGTCCAATGAGGTGTGAGGATGAGCACATAGCAAGAGGGGTCTGATTTTTGCGAGGCATTATTACACACACACACACACACAATCTCATGTGTGAAGCAAAGAAGACTCTCTCTCCTTCTCAAGCTTTAATGGAAAGCTTACCACCCACTCCAAGCTTGTGAGAAGGGAGGCCTACACCAACAACTCTTGGCTTTGTGATGCAAATCCAACCAAGAGCCAAGATTCCATGCATGCTCATCTCCTCTACCATGCTAATTACTAAGCTAAGCTATGCTAATATGAGTGATTATGTGAGGAGATGTACATCTTTCTCGTAAGAATACTCCTTCTTCCTCTCAATCTACTCTCATACCCCGCTAGCTCTCACCATCTTCGAAGGTGTGTGAGGTCTTGGGTCTAAGACCGTGAGGGAATTGATGTTGTGTTTGATAAGTGTTTTGCTTAGTGCATGAAGTTTCCATCTTCATTGCACTAGCTAGTATTGAAGGAACACAAAGAATTGTATTGTAAAATGTCTCTCTTGATGGGAGAAACCATAATACAAAGCCTTTTGGAGGGGGGACCGGCTCCATGCAAATCCGGTTCTCAACTATTGTCAGTGCTTAATTTCTCTCTCTTTTGAAGTATTGTTCATGCTATCTAACTAGTTGTTATCTTTTTGTTGCTCTCTCCACCCAAGCACTCTTGTTATTCTCATTAGGAATCTATTCTAATGAAATGCTCACTATGTTCATGCTATTTTCCGCTACACACAAGTTACTAGACCATTAAATGTTACAGCCGTTTTAGGCATTCCCCGCAATCATTGCATTCCAAGAGACGACAATCCGGACACGAAGCTAAACCTTATTGCTTCCGTATGGGCACCATATTTAGCATATTTAACTTTCAAAGCATGTGTGTCCATTGGCCGTCTGGCATGCAACTTAATTCAAGCATTGCTAAGTGCAGCATCAATTTTTGGCATTCCCTGATTGAAGCTCAAAATTCCCAGATGGCACACCGTCCGAGCAGACCAGACTGGTACAGAACAGACCCGCGATGAATCTTTAACAGCCAATATCTTGGCAACCGAAACTCCGATCGTTGATCCGAAAAGACGGACGTGCTCCACAAAGTGAACACTTCACGCCCGTGCATTCACTTCATTTATGTCCCCTCAACTGTAGTTGCTCAATCCGATACAGGATCTACATCAACTTAAACTTCAAACTGCCATAAATGAAGTTAGGTAGCTCCAATCGACGAGCCGTAAAGACAAGTTGATAGAGCACTTCAAGCACTGCAATGCTAGATCATAATCTCCCATCTGTGCTCACTTTAAGCATACTCCTTTTTAGCATCATTAAAGCATATGTTGGCCCTTTAAAGACACATTTGGCATACATCAACCGTACAAATAGCTTGTTAACAAGCCCTGGACACTGATCAAGGATCAGGTAAGCTTCAATTAAGCTCGATGTGCATCTTCCTAGTATATTTCTTAGCATGGGAGCGGAGCTGCACGACAACGTCCTACATACACACTCAAAAAGGTGCCAGAACAATTCCTAGGCTACCTAAACCCTAGTAGTAGGTACAACTTGTCCACATGCACATAGGGTTAGATGTGCACGTGACACCGGAGATCACGTACAATGAGGATGGGTCCATGAGCGAGAAGGTACTTCAGCTTTTCAAAAGCTTCCCTTTGCTTAGCCCCCCAAACAAAAGATATTTTTTTCTTTGTGAGATCACGGAGAGGTCAAGCTACATGAGCGAAATGGCAAATAAAGCGTCTGAAGTAGGAACATAGGCGAAGCAAACTTCGGACATCATGAACCGAAGCAGGCTATGGCCAATTTGAAATAGCTTGAACCTTTGTTGGGGCCATGCGTACTTGATTATGAGAGACAATGTGTCCCTGATAGTGAATCTCTATCTACTGCAATTCACTCTTCTTAGCATTAACTTGAAGTTTGTGCTACTGTAGATGTCATTTGTGTTCTTCCTCTGTGTGAGAGAAGACGAGAATGCTACCAAAGAAGATTCCTACGAATCGTCGATGAGGACAAAAATTTGTCCCATGATTTGATTGAAAGGTTCTGGAGCATTAGTCAGGCCGAAACACGGGGGAGCAAAATGGTAGATCAACATACTTAAAAGTCTCGATGCAAAAAAAAGGCCAAGTTCGGTTAAACTACACACAACAGAAATAGAGATACAATAATTGGATGAAAACAGTGTCATTTAAAAATACACTATTGCAGTGCTTGGGTATAGTAAGATACTATGTGAGAGACGTTACCGTGACATTATAAAAGTTTGAGGGCTTATGACTGCCCTTTTTTCCAAAAATAAGTAAAGTGCATCCAGAGAAATTGCCCTCATAAGCTCTATTTTCCATCGACATTCACAAACTAGGTTGATAATTTGACAAGATTGTGAGCGTTGAGCAAGGCCATCGAACCCGATGCTGCGGCCAAGAAAAGCCTGTGTGAGCTGCTGCAAACATTGGAGTGACATTTGGTTTGAAAAGAATATATGATCAACCTTTAGCTCTGACTTCTTCTCACTCTCTCGTGCTTCTTCGTCACCATCCCTTCCACTCCACATTGACAGTATCAGAGCCATGGCTTGACAACGCCGGGCATGGGCATGCGGTCAGCTACGCTTTTATCCCAAAGAACCCCTGAAGATCTGTATTTTTCAGCTGGGGGAGGTCAGAGAAGTGCTGTTGTATTTTCAGCCAGAGCTAGGACGAGATGCAGCTGCATGATGACAGCAAGAGGGGCTTGAGTGCAGTGGTTCATGCCACGATCCAACTGAGTATCCGAGCAGTTTTCTGGAGCCTCTTTAAGACCAGTCCATCTATTCTTTGCTAAGGACGCTGGAGATCTTGTCACAAGCGGTTGCTTTGCAGCCTTGGCAAGCTCTTGCAAACATGCAGAGTATGGCAAATGCTCGAAAGTTCTTGTCACACTTGGACAAGATTTGCAATAAGATGGTGCCTATGATGAGAGCTCACTTGGAGGTATAATTGCGATCTTTGCATCCGTCCAAGACAGTGAAGGATCATATTCACAAGATGTAGCAGATGCAGCAGCAGGTGCTTATTCAAGCAGGGAAGCTGAAATTTTGGGAGGATATGGCGATTGTTCTGAGGCCCCTGTCACAGTGGGACGGCCGTCCCTTTTCTTTTTCAGCTGTGGGCGGCCTCACAGTGTCACACTGGACTTAGAAAAAACTTTCGGCCTGCTCTTCCAACAAATGGCAAGAAGCCAAGTGGTTGACTCCGCGCAGTTGACGCTGATTGCCAGAGCTCAACGGCTGTCAAGAGCTTTCGTGTGTCTGCTTTTTGAGCATGGCCAGGCAAAGCGACGGGCTGGGGAGGTCCGTCCCTCTGACAAGCTGTGCAGGCCATCTTTGCCTTTTTGCGTGAGCGCTCGCCATTTCAACTGGGTCGTGTTTTGTGTGTCCCAGTGCGACACGGGCCTAACGAGACGATCCACATCAACGTGTAGTCCTTTTTTATGCAACCTTGATTACTTCAGGGTTGACCTATTGCAGCCTTACTCCATAGGAAATATGACAAAAACCTCAGCTAGAACACTCAATGCTAGAAAAAAAACGGGTCTAGTGTATTGTAACCCATTGAAATTGTAAAATCCCGGCCAGATTTTGAGCTTGCCTTTAAGAAAACCAAAAAATTCACACAAGTTTTAGTGTAATTACCTCCAAAAGCTTCAAATTTTGACCTATGAACCGAGAGAATTCATTATTTTCACCGGTTAGGGAAAATGTATTTTTCTAGCCCTGCTCCAAATTACTTGTCCATGAGTTGCAGCAGCAATAAGGAGAGGCACATCTACATCTTCATCCTAAAGTTGTACTTTTTAGTAACATGCTTGGAGATCCCTCTATCTCTATTGAATCCTTAACCCTTGGAATTTTTGGTGGAGCGTTTCCTAATATCAGAGGGCTCATACTGCTACCCTTCGATGAGCCTTCCAAGTTGTATTGTTCTTTCGGAATGACCCTTTGAAATCGAAAAGCTAGCTTTGCCAGCTCAGAAGCTACACTCCAAATTTGGCGCAAAGAACCGTCAAAGTTGACTTATTAGACGTGCTTCTTCCCCATAAAAACTATCTTCTATATGATACTATATATTAAAATGACAGGAGTTCCATCCACGTGGCGAAGTTAGCTGACGAAGGCTAGCAAACCTTGGCAAAATTGTGCTACCCCTAGACTTGCGATTGGACTTTCTCATTCATACTATATATTAAAATGAAAGGAGTTCCATCCACGTGGCGAAGTTAGCTGACGAAGGCTAGCAAATCTTGGCAAAATTGTGCCACCCATAGACTTGCGATTGGACTTTCTCATCTATACTATATATTAAAATGAAAGGAGTTCCATCCACGTGGCGAAGTTAGCTGACGAAGGCTAGCAAATCTTGGCAAAATTGTGCCACCCATAGACTTGCGATTAGACTTTCTCAATAAACTATGGCAGGAACTGCCCGATAGAAAGCCAACAATCAGCTCCAAAATTTCAAAATTTCAATGCCTATGAATTACCTTCTTAGGTATAGAGAGATGAGGCTTCCGCAAGCGCTGAGTATTCCTTCAATATCTTCAACCTCGGCCAGAGAAGCGAGGCCTTGGATGTGGAATGTGAGTTGTGGGTTGTTGAGGTAGACCTCCCTCCCTTCAAGGGCAGCCTTCCCCGATTGTCGAGCAGAAGCTAAAACTTCTATTGCAGATAGATTAATAGGAGAGCAACCGTAAAGTAGGTCATTGCTTCAATTATCTGCCATTGGAGCATAGAGGCTTAGGGGAGAGATGCAGAGGCTTCCACAACTTTTCAGTAAGCCTTTCTAATTCCTGAAGTAGAAGAAGGATAGGTGTAATCGTTTAATAACAAGGTTGTCACTAACTTGCCAATGGCCGCATTGCATGTGTGCATGTGTGTGTGTGTGTGTGTGTGTGTGTGTGAGAGAGAGAGAGAGAGAGAGAGAGAGAGAGAGAGAGAGAGAGAGAGAGAGACACACACGCACAGATCTTTGTAGCAACATACCTTGCACTCCTCGCTTTAATGCACTGTTGGGGCTGTCAGCAAATTCATCTTTTTGGCCAGCTAAAGGCCTTAGTATCCTTATGGGTGAAGGTCATTCATCTCTAGTTGCCCTCAAGAAGCCTTAAAAGTCTTGAAGAAAAAGTCCTTTCAAATGGTATTTCTCAAAGCAGCATTCATTTGTGTAGTGAAAGGATTTAGAGAACAAAGAATAAAGAGAGTATTATAAGAGTTAAATCCATGATGTGTATTATTGATTCAATATTTTTTGGCTTTCTAAACGAAACCTTAGAGGAGAGTTGAGTTAGGCATACTTTCAATGGTTTTAGAACCGTGATGTGTATTGTTGATTCAATATTTTTTGGCTTTATGAAAGAAGCTTTAGAGGATAGTTGACTTGGGCATACTTTCATTGTTTTCAGTGATGATTGAGACTTACCTTCAATGTTATTTTGGTTTTAAAATATTAAATGGATCTTTTTATTTCACATTTCATTTCACATCCTAACATGTCTTTACTTTTCTTGCTATCTATTGTTTTGTTTTAAAAAGATAAAGTGAAGCTTCACCTTGCATAATTCTAGTTAATTCTACACACACACACATACTCTTATATATGGGTAGAAGCATGTTAACGTGTCAGTGAATATGTTGTCTTGGACAGTGCTAGTTACTTGTGCTTGTTAGCATATACTGAAAAAACGAATGGGCAAGTCCTTTTGAATTTCAAATGTTCCATAAAAAATTTATTTTTCCTCCTCATGTACTTTTGTTTTTAGTTATTGAAGATGACGTGGGGAGTCTCTCTCTCTCTCTCTCTCTCTCTCTCTCTCTCTCTCTCTCTCTCTCTCTCTCTCAGACTAGCAAGCGGTTTGCTGAGTCTTGCTCTCTCTCTCTCGTTCGTTCCTTGCACCGGGAATCTTGTCTAAGAGATTAGTTGTCAAAGCTTAGCTCTTTCTCTCGTTCTGACACAGACCTATAGAAATGGAGAGCAGCCAACATTATTGCCACTAGCTCCAATGCTAAAAATGGAGCCGTATTGTAATCCGATGGTAAGAATATCTTATGTGTAGCGCACCCACTCCAAATGAAGTCGATGGTTTTGTTGGTCACATCTATAGTTTTGTGAGGGCATTTGTTCATAGTATGTGTGTATTACAACATCAAGTGTTGACAATTATACATTTAAGTGATTTTAAGTAACATATTATGCACGTCTACAGTCTCAGGAAAAAGCAAAAGAGAGCCACTACATGCAATGAATTACAACTCCCAAGATCCAGCTCTTCCTGTAATCAGGGCATATGAGAGAGTAAGAAAGAGGAAACAACGAGAGCAGAAACAAATGAAGTTTGAGCGACAACATCATGCCCTCAATGATGAGGAGAAAAAGAAAATCTCCTCCGAGATTGTGAGAGCTTTCAAGAGTAGGACTGAAGATTTAGTACAGAAGTAAAGTGGAAAATCTAGAATCTTGTTTCTCAACATCCGCATGTTCAGGCGATCCATGATGAGTCTTTCGAGGAGGAGGCTGCTGTACAGACCGCAATTGTCTCCAATGTCCACAGCACACTGGCTACCATCAAGCAGCCAGGTTCCAATGAGGAGTTTTTTTTAAAGAATGCTGCATTGCAAATGATGTTGAATTCAAAGGAAAACATGCTTATTGCAATAATTTCCAGTGTCCTAAATGTCAATCGTTGCACCTTTGCACAAGGCGAGATCACGACAGGTGAAGCCCGATGTTGATGGTCGATTGCATTCATTGGTTGCATGTCACAAGCAACACCATCATAGCCCTATCACAAATGAAATTAAGGAATTGGTCTACACATTTTGGAAAGTGGAGACTCGCGTTTCACCGAACAAGAAGGATGTTTGTCGAAAGAGGATGGGGAGGAAAAGGTACATAGAACACCCAGTGCACCTCCTAGATGAGCCTCAGGTGATCAATCAAATACTTGTACCATAACTTATGCAATTTATGCATTGCATTTCTAGTGCTTAGTAACTTGTATATGTTGATCAATAGCATACTGATATGTAGACTTTTTCTAGTTAGCATATGGATTGTGTTGGTTAGCATATTGACTATGCTAGTTGGCATATGGAGTATGCTAGTTAGCATGTCTTGGGTTCTAAATAGCATACAAAGCTAATTGGTTAACACACTATGTATGCTAATTAACATACCTATTATGCTAGTTACATACCTAGTATGCTCAATTGCATGATAAGTACGTTGTCTAATAGAAAGTGATTATGCTAGTTAGCATATGGAGTTTGCTAGGTAGCATATGGAGTATGCTAGTTAGCGGGCCTTCAGTTCTAAATAGCATATAGAGTAGTTGGTCAACACAAAAGGTATGGAAAAGACCATATTAGGTAAAGTGGGAAAATCCCACTTCCCAGGTTGGACAACTTTCAATATATCATGTATAAAATATAGAGATTTTGTCAAAAATTTGAGTTTTCTTAAGGTCTCATTCCACTTTATGCACATACAATACACAATGAAAACAACTAAAATATCATGGTTTCAATCAATTGGATTATTAGGAGAGGAGTATATTGCATCCATTATCGTTGTCTATGTTCTACTGTCCTACCTACAACTTATCTCAACATGGAGAGCTTGGTTTCTAGGTCCACCACTTGTCCAAGTTAATGTAAAAGTGACTCAAGGTTCATAACTTGTGAAAGCAAGGATCCATTGAGGAATACAATCCACTTGGCTATTTTTCCTTAATTTATTGCATGTGACATTTAAGCAAGGTCCACTTCTAATCTATAACTTCTTAATTTGAGGCATGGGGCATACATAAAATATGTAGCATATGCTCTATTGCCTCATAGGAAGGTTGGTTTCAAGGTGCACTTATCCATGCTAGCCTATCTTGGAGAAATGATGGAGCTTGCTTCTCTCCTTGTTTCAATGGAGACTAGCTTGGACAAGTGGTGGACCTTTGCTTCTCTCTATGTTTCAATAGAGTTAGCTTGGACAAGTGGTGATCTTGGAACAAAACCCCCATGTAAAACATATCATGGGTATTCCAAGTGATCAGAAAGATTACCATTTAATATATAACCTTATAGGTTGGACAACTAGATCTTGGCTTGGAGAAATGGTGGACCTTTGATTCTCTCCATGTTTCAATGGAGTCTATCTTGGAGAAATGGTGGAGCTTGCTTCTGTCCATGTTTCGATGGAGCCTAGCTTGAACAGTTGGTGGACCTTTGCTTCTCTCTATGTTTCAATAAAGTTAGCTTAGACATGTGGTGGATCTTCAAAATAAACCAACTACTATCCATGTTGCCTAGCTTGGACAAGTGGTGGAGTGTTTCTCTACTCCATGTTTCAATGGATCTTAGCTTGGACAAGTGTTGGACCTTAAAACAAAAACCCCATGTACAACATAGAATGGATTTTCTAGATTTCAATGGAGTCTAGCTTTAACAAATGGTGGAGCTTGTCTTCATCCATGTTTCACTGAAAGTAGCTTGGACAAGTGGTGGACCTTGTAACAAACCCCCCCATGTACAACATATCATTGGTTTTCTAAGTGATGGGAAGGAATACCATTCAAGATATAAACTTATAGCTTGGATAAGTAGTTGACTTTAAAACCAAATTCATCATAATACAATGAAATACAGGTCAGCCAATTCCTAAATCTTGAGACCAAACCTCCCATGCTATTAGAGATAATATATTGGATAAGTGGTGGACCTTCTATTATTTTCCCATGCCTAGTTTAGACAACCGGTACACTTCGCAGCTATAAAGGTTGGACGTGTTGTGGAGCCTTGTTTCTATCCATGTTTTAATGGATCCTAGCTTGGACAAGTGGTGGACCTTGGAAAAAAGCTTCCATGTACAACATATATGAGGTTTTCCATGTTTTAATGGAACCTATCTTGGACAAATGGTGAAGCTTTCTTCTCTACATGTTGATTTTGGAACTACCTTAGACAAGTGGTGGAGCTTTTCTTTTCTACTCTTCATAATACAATGAAGTATATGTTGGTTACATGGTGAATCTTAAGGCCAAACCTCCCATTTTACTAGAGATGATAGGTTGGACAAGTGGATCAATCTTCTATCATTTCTCCATGACTATATTGGACAATTAGTAGACATAACATCTCTCTATGTTGTCTAGAGATGAGCTTGGACAAGTGATGGACCCTGCTTCTCTCTTCCCTTGGTTTACTAGTTTGAAGACTCAGTATATATACTTTCTTAGATCTAGCTTGAACAAGTGGTGGACCTTGCATCCACAATCTTAATTCAGTACAAAAAAGTATATGAAAAAATAACATAGGAATCTTGGTTTGAAGGTCAAGCAATTAGGTTCCAAATGCACATAATAATATATTTTCCACCCATATTAAAAGAAATTTAAATATGTTATTACCAAATTGACAAAGGTAACGTCCAAGAATTATATCTTCCATCTTGTCAGATCTAAATCTTCATCAAGGTGACATGCATGTATACATCAACTTTCAAGCCATTCAAGAATACATGCACTTAGATTCCATAGTTTTGTTTTCAAAGTCTTTTAGGTTCTAAAACTCTTTCACATAAAGTATGTAATGACAAAATTCTTGAAGCAAACATTTGTGCCCAAGAAAAAGATCCCTCTCACATATTTAAAGTCCATGAATTCTCTGATCCACACTTACAAGTTTTATTTTGACATCAAACATCAATTCTTTCATAGTTACAAATAAATGCAACCTCGATATGAATTGACAAAAAATGAATTTCTTTTACTATATGACCCAACATAGGCCCCAATCAAATAAAAAATGAGTCCCCAAAAATTTGGGTGCACTCTAGCAATACATCAGAGTCCCCTTACAATAGGATGCACTCCAATAGTACATTGAAGTCCCCTTAGAGTAGGGTGCACTCCATTCAAGTGTTCATAAAATTGACACACCTTTTTTTTAAAAAAAAAGACTATATCAAATTATACAAATGTTGAAAGATACACACTAGAATAAAAAAAGCATCTTATAGCCATATTTATTCAATGATTTTGTGTTGACAAGTACACACCAAGGACATAATTTGTCTCAGAACCAATATACTGATTTACAATTGTGTTGTATGTATAGACTCTCTTATCTCTTGCATACAACCATCCTACCAACCATGGAATTATGGTTCTCTGCAAGAAGTTTTGAAGTTGCTTGGAAGTTTGCCTCCACATCTTTGGAAATATAAGATATGTCCCTGGCATGTTCCACATCACCCTATATGGAGTGTCATCAAAAATTAAGGTATTGTTTGCATCCAAATCCTCAAATATCTTCCAAATATCACTCAGATTTTTGTGATAAACCCTTGTAAATCCTAACATGATATTTGGATTTTGGCAATTTTTGTTACTCATAAACACCTTGAACTTGGTATACTGCTCAGGAAAACATTTTTGTGTGATGCGTTGCACCCTTGTTAAGTTATAGCAACTCCATATCCATAGCTCAAAGTATTCAGCACAAAAATCCAAAAAACTTTGTGCGTCTGGTCGCACCACATGATAAACTTCATCTTTGTCCTCCACAAGTCGCATGTGTTGAGCCCAAGATGGCATAGAATCTCCATGTTTCATTTCAACTGTCTTGAGAAGTAACCCCTCTAGATCCAAGATAAGTACTCTTTTGATGTCCTTGAAAGCAAGTGGTAGGTGATAAGGAGGTGATTCATTCCTTGGACAAGGTCTTGGAGGAGGTTGGATGGGTAATTCAATAGTTTTCTTCAATTTATGCCAGCATATAGCCAATCCATTTTTCTGTAATGGTTCTGAAATTAAAGAACAAGAACACTTAATGCAAACACAACAATAGACATGAGTTTTACATTGTCTACCCTAAGGTTTTATTAGATACCAAAATCCATCTATGATCTACTCATTAATAGAAAGAAAGTCAAATTAAAATCCTGACTCTTTTTTATGCTACACTCTCTCTTAGTCTCAATACCATGGAGTTCAACTAGACTTAAGTCAACTAATAACTACTACTTGTTGTTAAAGGTATGCTTGAAGTGTATAAAGCTTAACCAATGCTCTAGTGTAGAATGGGTATTTAGGTCTCAAGGTCTACCACTTATCCAAGCAAAGATCCATTTAGATATGGAAACCCAATTTTTCTTAATATAATGATATAGAGTGGACAAGTGGTGAATCCTGAGACCAAGCCACTCATGCTACTAGGGATAATAGGTTGGACAAGTGGTGGACCTTGAATGTAAACCCCCCATGTACAAAGTATCAGGGGTTTTGGGTATTTCAATGGACTCTAGCATCTTGGAAACATGGTGGAGATTACTTCTCTCCATGTTTCAATGGAGTCTATCTTGGATAGATGGTGGAGCATCATTCTCTTCATGTTTCAATGGAGCCTACCTTGGACAAGTGGTGCACGTTTGTTTCTCTCTATGTTTGAACAGATTTAGCTTGGACAAGTGGTGGAACTTGGAACAAAATCCCCATGTAAAACATATCATGGACATTACAAGTGGTGAGAAAAAATACCATTCAATATATAACCTTATAGGTTGGAAAAGTCGTGGACCTTAACACCCAATTATTATTAATATAATGACATAGAGTGGACAAGTGGTGAATCTTGCGACCAAACCTACTAGGAAAAGTACGTTGACAAGTGGTGGACCTTGAATGCAAACCCCCCATGTACAAAATATTACTCATGCTACTAGGAATAATTTGGTATTAAGGTCCATGTTTCAATGGAGCCTAGCTTGGAAAAGTGGTGGACCTTTGTTTCTCTCTATGTTTCAATAGAATTTGCTTGGACAAGTGGTGAACCTTGGAACAAAACCCCCATGTAAAGCATGTCATGGGCATTACAAGTGGTGAGAAAAAATACCATTCAAGGTATAACCTTATAGGCTGGACAAGTGGTGGACCTTAGCACCCAATTCCTCTTATTATAATGACATATAGTGGAAAAGTGGTGAATTGTGAGACCAAACCTACTAGGGATAATAGGTTGGAGAAATGGTTGACCTTGAATGTAAATCACCCATGTACAAAATATCATGGGTTTTGCGTATTTCAATGGAGCCTAGCATCTTGGAGACATGGTGGAACTTACTTCTCTCCATGTTTTAATGGAGCCTATCTAGGAGAAATGGTGGAGGTTCCTTCTCTCCATGTTTCAATGGAGCCTAGCTTGGACAAGTCGTGGACCTTTGTTTCTCTCTATGTTTGAATATGGTTAGCTTGGACAAGTGGTGGATCTTGGAATGAAACTCCCATGTAAAACATATCATGGGCATTTCAAGTGGCGAGAAAGGATACCATTTAAGATATAACCTTATAGGTTGGACAAGTGGTGGACCTTAACACAATATAATGACATAGAGTGTACAAGTGGTGAATCTTGAAACCAAACCACTCATGCTACTAGGGATAATAGGTTAAACAAGTGGTGGGCCTTGAAATAAAACCCCCTAGAGTGTTTCAATGGAGCCTAGCTTGGAAACATGGTAAAGCTTGCTTCTCTCCATGTTTCAATGCAGCCTATCTTGGATAAATGGTGCAGCATCATTCTCTCCATGTTTCAATGGAGCCTAGCTTGGACAAGTGGTGGACCTTTGTTTCTCTCTATGTTTGAATAGAGTTATCTTGGAAAAGTGGTGGACCTTGGAACAAAAACCCCATGTAAAACATATCATGGGCATTACAAGTGGTGAGAAAAAATACCATTCAATATATAACCTTATAGGTTGGACAAGTGGTGGACCTTAACACCCAATTATTCTTAATATAATGACATAGAGTGGATAAGTGGTGAAATTGGGACCAAACCTACTAGGGAAATAGGTTGGACAAGTGGTGGACCTTGAATGTAAACGCCCCATGTACAAAATATCACTCATGCTACTAGAAATAATTTGGTATTAAGGTCCATGTTTCAATGCAGCCTAGCTTGGAAAAGTGGTGGACCTTTGTTTCTCTCTATGTTTCAATAGATTTATCTTGGACAAGTGGTGTACCTTGGAACAAAACCCCCATGTAAATCATGTCATGGGCATTACAAGTGGTGAGAAAAAATACCATTCAAGCTATAACATTATAGGTTGGACAAGTGGTGGACCTTAACACCTAATTCCTCTTAATATAATGACATAGAGTGGACAAGTGGTGAATCATGAGACCAAACCTACTAGGGATAATAGGTTGGACAAGTGGTGAACCTTGAATGTAAACCCCCCATGTACAAAAAATTATGGGTATTGGGTATTTCAATGGAGCCTAGCAACTTGGAGACATGGTGGAGCTTATTTCTCTCCATGTTTCAATGGAGCCTATCTAGGAGAAACAGTGGAGGTTCCTTCTCTCCATGTTTCAATGAGCCTAGCTTGGACAAGTGGTGGACCTTTCTTTCTCTATATGTTTTATTAGAGTTAGCTTGGACAAGTGGTGGACCTTGGAATGAAACCCCCATGTAAAACATATCATGGGCATTTCAAGTGGTGAGAAAGGATACTATTTAAAATATAACCTTATAGGCTGGACAAGTGGTGGACTTTAACACATATTTCTTCTTAATATAATGACATAGAGTGTACAAGTGGTGAATCTTGAGACCAAACCACTCTTGCTACTAGGGATAATAGGTTGGACAAGTGGTGGACCTTGAATGTAAACCCCTCATGTACAAAATTATGGGTTTAGGGTATTTCAATGGAGCCTAGCTTGGAGACATGGTGGAGATTGCTTCTCTCAATGTTTCAATGGAACCTATCTTGGAGAAATGGTGGATCATCCTTCTCTCCATGTTTCAATGGAGCCTATCTTGGACAAGTGGTGGACCTTTGCTTCTCTCTATGTTTTAATGGAGTTAGCTTGGACAAGTGGTGGGTCTTGGAACAAAACCCCTTTGTAAAACATAGCATGGACATTACAAGTGATGAGGAAAAATATCATTCAAGATATAACCTTATAGGTTGGAAAAGTGGTGATGGACCTTGACAAGTGGTGAAGGATACCATTTAAGATATACCCTTATAGGTTGGACAAGTGGTGGACCTTAACACCCAGTTATTCTTAATATAATGACATAGAGTGGATAAGTGGTGAATCTTAAGACCAAATCACTCATGCTACTAGGTATAATACGTTAGAGAAGTGGTAGACCTTGAATGTAAACACCCCATGTACAAAATATCATGGTTTTAGGGTGTTTCAATGGAGCCTAGAATCTCGGAGACATGGTAGATCTTGATTCTTTCCATGTTTGAATGGCACCTATCTTGGAAAAATGATGGAGGTTACTTCTCTCCATACTTCAACGGAGCCTAGCTTTGACAAGTGGTGAACCTTTGCTTCTCTCTATGTTTGAATAGAGTTAGCTTGGACAAGTGGTGGACCTTTGCTTCTCTCTATGTTTGAATAGAGTTAGCTTGGACAAGTGGTGGACCTTGGAATGAAACCCCCGTGTAAAACATATCATGGGCATTTCAAGTGGTGAGAAAGGATACCATTTAAGATATAACCTTATAGGTTGGACAAGTGGTGGACCTTAATACATAGTTCTTCTTAATATAATGACATAGAGTGTACAAGTGGTGTATCTTGAGACCAAACCACTCGTGCTACTAGGGATCCTAGCTTGGACAAGTGGTGGACCTTGGAAAAAAGTCCCCCTGTACAACATAGCTGAGTTTTTTCATGTTTTAATGGAAGAGAGATTCGACAAATGGTGGAGCTTGCTTATCTCCATGTGGATTTTAGAACTAGCTTGGACAAGTGGTGGAGCTTTGCTTTTTTACTCTTCATAATACAATGATGTATAGGTTGGTTACATGGTGAATCTTAAGGCCAAACCTCCCATCTTACTAGAGATGATAGGTTGGACAAGTGGTCAACCTTCTATCATTTCTCCATGCCTATAATTAGACAATTAGTAGAACTAGCATCTTTCTATGTTGTCTAGAGCTGAGCTTGGACAAGTAGTGGACCTTGCTACTCTCTTCCCTTGGATTATTAGTTTGAAGACTCATTATATATACTTGCTTAGATCTATATAATTACTCATTAGTTAGGTTACAAGTGGGTATGTAATTTGTTAGCCTCAAGGGACTTTGAATATTGAATAGTAAGAAAGTCAAGTGCTGGTTTGAAGATCTTTTGCTTATCTAAACTAGACTCTAACTCAATAATAAGTTTCATAAGTTCCACGAATTGTCCTATCTAGGCTCCAAAAGAGTCTTAATTGGTTTGTGCTAGATTCTAACTTCCTTGATGGGGTAGAATCCTAGAAAAATGAGGCACTATAAGTTTTACCTTAGCTCAAATGGATTTTTCACTTAAACTCGACTGCAATTTGGCTATCTAGTCTTTGTCTCGATGGAGTTTAACACTAGATACATAGTAGTGATATTTAAGCTTCATGTCTCTTCACTTGATCGAGATATGAGACCATACTTTCAAGGTCACCACTTGTCTTACCTAAAGACCAATGTGAGACATGGGAGCAAGAAAGCCATCCGATATTGTTTTAAGGACTATTACATAGGCAATCAATAACTTAAGTAAAGCAAAAAGACTTGGATCTTTCACAATTAATAACTTAAGTAAAGCCAAAAAGACTTGGATCTTTGACAGTTTTTTTCAAACTAAAAAAGCACAATCTCATGCTAACAAAACTATAAATCACAATTGAAAGGTTTGAACAAGAAAAAGATCAACAATCTTAATAAGAAGGATACTTTTCATTTCATTTGATGATTACAAACTAAAATAAAGTCTCTCAAGAAATTGATAAACAAAAAATGTAGGTGACTGCTTCATTATTTTGAGCAAAAATATCAAAATCTCTATTGATTGAGCTCCATCTAGTAGTATCCTTTGTAAGATCCTGCAAGAAGGAATAAAAAGAAAGATTTGTTAGATACCATGCACATGAGTGTTCAAGCATGTGTATCAAGAATATATGACATGTCACTAGTACCTTAGGGTTGCTTTCTATCCAGCCTTAGAAGATTGTTCTCAGCTTTCACCTTATTTATATAAGCCTTTGCTGTGGTTGCCTTCAAAACTCCTTTTGTGTTACAACCCAATTGCCTAGCTAAAGTGGTCAATTGTGACGCCTTCATGCTTTCAATGGGTGTACGCTCCTTTGCCAAGATCTCTTGTATTTGGGCTCTTCTCATTTCATTGCGGTGGCTTGTGTCACTTGCATCTTCAATGATAGTTTCATCTCTGTCACCTTTTGCAGGTGGTATTCTTCTTGTAAAGAACACCTTAGCTGACCAAACATCATTTTTCTGCTTCCAATACTCCATGATTTGTTTGTATTCACTATCATTTGTCACTATAGGTTGTCCATAACGATTAGAAGCAATTAAATCACGCACATCCCTTCTCTCATCAAGCTGAATCAAGTATGGCAGTAGCTCCTCCAAGAGCATATTGTCAACCATCTTCTCAGCATCAAATTGTGGTGGAAAAATGCAATTGTTTGCTGGTGAAATACATCCCTTGTAAGGAGAGTCATCAATAAGCACTGTTCTTTGTGGATCACATTCAAACCCCATGGCAATTTTGGCTAGAGGCTTGAACATTGCCTCAACGTTTGGATTGTCGGGTCTAAACAATTTTTGAGTTTGAGCGGTGTAGCAAACATCTTGCGACCAAATTGCAAAGAAAGGCAATGTATCCTCAGCTAAGTTGTTTAGTGCTGCAAGGATTTGATACACATTATTCCTAGTAGCTGTCGACCAAATTGCAACATTAAACCTTTGTAAAATAGTCTTCAAGAATTGGATGCAACCTGGCCTGAGTATAATATATCTTTTTGAATCCATTTGCACTGAGTTGTGGTGTGAGGATGGTTGAGGGGAACGTTTCAACAATAGACCATTTAAATCCAATATAATTGTAAGCATGGATTTCTCAACATCTACGCTACATGACGTAGTACCAATTGGCAATAGCTCGTGAGTGGACTTTTCAGTCTCTTTTGATGTATGTTGCATTTTTGAAGCATCGATTTCTTGGTTCTCATTATTGGAAGCTTGCTCAAGTTGCACAACACTAGACTCTAGTATAGAAATATCATCCATCTTGGGCACTTTAGAAACCATAGAATCTATGGATTCTATAGTTGTTGACTGAACCATAGGAGCATTATCCATCCCAGTTTGTGAATCTAAGAAAACACACACACAAATGGTATCTCAAAACCACTAGAATTTTATTCACCATATTTATATGTAGAACTCCTAGTAAGAAATTTATTTAAGGTAAAGTCGTTGTTAGAATCCTTGCAACCATTTTCAGCATTCGTACACCAAACACCACTTGTCTAAAATACAATCTACTAACTCAACATTTTCCATCCTACACTTTATTAAAGATGAGTACTTAAAGTGAAAACTAAAAGCCACCCTTGTTGAGGAAACATGGATACAAGGTCCACCAAATGTCCAACCTAGACTACAAGAAAATAATTAGAGATTTGGCTTAGATTTGGATTCAAAGGCCACCACTTATTCAAGTAAGATAACTCCACTTGTTTAAGACAGTAATGTTTGAAGCCCCACCACTTGTCCAACCTAGACATTGATTAAATTTTGGTAAGATTTATCACAAATCTAGAGTAGAATCAAGATTCTATGGCCAAGGTAGTCAAATATGTTAGACAACACACAAAGCATAAGAGCACTCTAGATTCTCGTTGAGCATAAACTAAACAATAATCAAATGTTATATTCACTTGAGATTTCATCCATGAAAAATGAAAATGATGCATGTACTTGAGATTTCCATCCATGTACAATACTTTACAATGTCAAGTAAAGTTATAGTCAGCAAACAACTCTTCTCCTGCTTCAACTTGACAAATAGTCTCAATGCATACATGGCCATATTCTTCTGACTTGATGTGTGAAGAGGTGCATTTATGCCAAGGTGGCAAATTTGGATCAAATGTATAGCGTACGTTGGGACAGACATTTGTACTGTGAGAACTATTTATATAGCCCGACACGTTTCCTTCTTCTACACAACCAATAATGTATGATTGATCTTCCTCTTCTTCTTATGTTTGGATCCTCTAGAAGAGAATATTTATAAGCTCTTGGAAATATTTTGCATATTTTTTCCAGTCTTGAAATCTATACTTATTCCCTCCATAGTTTAGAATAGTCAAACCACTTTCCAGGGTAGTATGCACCCCATAACCAGCTCCTTCAATACATGAAAGTCGCACTTCAAAATCCACACCGTTAATATGGAAAATTACATCTTTGGGAATAGGAAAAGTTGGTGTCCCAAAAGGATCTTCATGCCAATCATAGTGTGAAATACATCTAGTTTTTATATCACTTAACTCCTTTGTGTCTGCAAAAAGAAGAAAATATTATGCATAAAATAATGACAATATCAAAGAAAGATATCATTATTTTATAGTCCAATAGGTCCATTGTATGGAAGACTTAGAGTGCCTCTTACATGGTGCCTCCAAGGTTTCCAAAAAATAAAATCATTGGAAAAAAAAGGCCACTGTGTCTCCAATCTATTGCCCATTTGAAGCATAGAGAGAACCAAGGTCCACCACTTGTCCAAGCTAGACATGGAGCATTGACACAAGATCCAACACTTATCCAAGAACCCTATAGTATATGTGGTAACATGGGATGCATTGATGCAACAAAAGTAGTCTAGCCTCCTCATCCATCTCTTTTTTCTTGTAGCCTAGAGGGATTAGTTTCAAGGTCTATCACTAGTCAAAAACTACACATAGAACATTGATACAAGGTTCCACCACATGTGAAACCTATCATCTCTAGTAGCATGGATGGTTTGATATCAAGGTTCATCGCGTGTCCTACCTATACTCTATTGTAGCATATAGATTCTGGTTTGGTGGTACTACACTTGTCCAAACTTGGCTTGTTGTTGATATCTGGAGGTAATCAAGGGTCCTCCACTTGTCCAAGTTAGGCATATAAAACAATTGCAAGGTCCACCATGTGTACAACATATGATTGATTATAGCATGCATGGTCTTATTTCATGGGCAACCATCTTCTCTCCAACATGTGTCCAACCTCGGCTCCATTGAAGCATGGAGAGAAGCAAGGTCCACCACTTATCAAAGCTATTATTTTCTCCCAGTGCTTTCAAAACCCATAATACGTTGTACATGGGGGGGGGGGATTCTGTTTTCAAAGTCCACCCCTTGGCTAAGATTGGATCCATTGAAACATAAAGAGAAGCAAGCTCTACAAGCTACCATTTGTCCAAGCTAGGAGCCATTGAAACATGAAAACCCATAATATGTTGTATACGAGGGGTGTTTTTCAAGGTCTACCACTTGTCTAAGCTATGGTCCATTGGAACATGGAGAGAAGCAAAGCTCCACCACTTTTCTAAGCTAGGATCCATTGAAACATGGAGAGAAGCAAGCTCCATTGTTTGTCTAAGCTAGGCTCCATTGGAACATGGAGAAAACAAGCTCCACCACTTGCCTATTATTGCATAGAGATTCTGGTTTGAAGGTCCACCACTTGTCCAACCTTGCCTTCATGTATGGAGATAATCAAGAGTGCAATGCTTCTCTAAGCTAGGGACATAAAAGAGTTTCAAGGTCCACTACATATACGATCTATGATGGGTTGTAGCATGGGAGGTTTCATTTTAAGGTTGACCACTTCTCCAGCTCCGCTTGTCCAACCTCAGATCCATTGAAGAATGGAGAATAAAGGTGTACCAACTCTCCAAAAAGGCAAGGACAATCTCTATAAAACCCATGAATTGTTAATATATGCTATGCTGTGGAGTTTTGTTTGAAGTTCCACTCCTTATCCAAGCTACAATCCATTGAAGCATGGAACTAAGTAAGATATATCTCTAGTCCAAGATAGGATCCATTGAAACATAGAGAGAATCAAGGTCCACCACTTGTCCAAGCTATGCATGGGTAATTGATATAAGGACCACTACGTTTTCACCTATACTATGCTCTATCATGGATGGTTTCATATCCCACCAATTTTCCAACCTATTTAGTAGGTTGTATTATGGGGGTTTGGTTTCAAGGTACTTCACTTGTCTAAGGTGGGTTCCATTGAACCATGGAGAGAAACAATGTCTACCACTTGTCCGAAATATGCTCCTTTAAAACATAAAAACAAGGTCCACCACTTGTCCAAGCTAAAGTTTCTCTCCATTGAAGCATGGAGAGAAACAAGGTCTACCACCTGTCCAAAATATGCTCCATTGAAACATAAAGCAAGGTCCACCACTTGTCCAAGCTAATATAACAAATGGGTGTTGGTTACAAGGTGTACCACACTTGTCTAAACTAGTCTTCATGCAAGGTCTACCACATGTCCAAGCTATATGAGCTTGTTTGAAGGTCTACCACACCTCTTGAAATTAGGATCCATGTAAGGTCCACCTTTTGTCAAGCTATGCATTTAATGAGTACTAAAACTAAGTAAATTGCAGTACTTAAATACCTTTCCAAGCTCATTAAGATTTTGGTCTCTAAGGCCGGCCACCACCACATGTCTAATCTATGCTCTAATTGATTACTTATGCTAGTTTCTCAAAGTCCAAACATAAGCTCCCTTCTAGCAAGGTTAGTTTAAATTTAGGCTCCAGCACCTGTCTAAGCTAGGTTCAATTTATGAAGCATCACCATTTAACCATGCTACGATCTAATGTATCATATCAAGGGGGTATTGATAAAAGGTCCAAAACTTATTGAGTTCAAGCTCTTAAGTAATTAAGTCTTTGTGAGTATTAAATGTTATAGTTTTAGTCTACAGATCCACCATTCAAAAACTCAAGTAATTTACTATTTACATTCAAACCTTGAATGCTTGAGATAAAAAATACAAACTCAATCAATACTATATAAAGCAAAATCTAACATTAAGAGTATCAAATCAGTAACAAGAAACACTAACATGCACAAGAAACTCAAAACATACGTGTCTCCATTTCCAAAAAGTCCTCCATTGACAGAGGATGGTGTTGTTGTTGTTCTTCTTCTCTTTGTGGAGAGCACTCCTCTGTAACAGGCACAATGTCGCCTGATTGCGAAGTGGATTGTTGAAGTCCAGCCCATTTTTCTATATCTTCATGAGACTTAACAAAGTCTAGCAGCATGGTCTCCACGCTTTTTGCCTCCTCCACACTATCAATTAAGCAGATAACTTCTTTTTTCTGTTGTATTCCTTCTTGTGCAACCAAGGAGCCATCACCAAAAACATCAACAAGCTTGCGGTCTTCAAAACAATATGTACGAATGTAGTGCTTGACCAAAGCTCTTTTTTTGGCCTCCAAATATTGCAAATCTGACATATCGTTATCTGCTACTTGAAGAAGAGAACAATCAATTGGCATGGGATGTTCCTCTGATCTTCTTCTCAGGTCTTCAAATGCATTGCCTTGTCCCAAGAAGGCAATAACTGTTAGGAATTGAATTGCTCCTTTGCAAGGAGCTGATGGAAAGTGATGCAATGCACCACAACAATGGTAGCTCAGATTATCTCCCATGGCGTGAAAGGCACATTGCAATTTTGTGAAGTTAGTGAAATCCACAAATGCAAGAAAGACAAATCCAGGATCTGTTGACCCTCCAGCAATAGCCAAGATCCCATCCAAAGCATTGTTAAATGTCTCCTCACTCCACTTCAAATTGCCTCCAACGTTTTTTGTCATATCTAAAACACATAAGCCAATAGGCACTTTATTATTGAAGTGGCGCATCAAGTAGAGATTGCCTTCCATTTGTAGGCTCACCACATAGATTGACCATGGAAATCTCTAGGCTCAGTTTTCTCCTTTTGAAGGTGAATTGCCCATTGCATGTATTTTATTGCTCCATCTGGAAAAGCCATTTTCTTTGTTCCACGCGTCAAACTAGATCTGATCCATTCCTCGCATAGCATTAAAATTGTTTTATAAACAACATCATTGATGTTATACATTTTGACCACCTCCTCCCAGTCTTTACATGGTGAAGACTCATTCAAATTGTTGAAGCCTTCAAGAAGTGCATCTTGAATCAATTTGTCTTGCTTCAACTGCTTGATTTGATCATACATGTCAGTTGCATCACCATCCTTTGCACTCTTTGACAGTAAAATCTTCTCATCTCTAATCTCTTCTTGAATAGTCTTTACCTCTGATTCCTCAAGGCCACAAAGGTATCTAAATACAGTTGTTGGGGGTTTCTTATTCTCCTCTTCTAGCTTTTCAATGATTTTTATCCAGCAATCATAAATTAAATCAGAGTACGTGACCATGTGTGCCTGTTTAGCAATCCAACTTGCTGCTGCACTCATTCTTGCCAATCGAAGAAAAGCCTAAAAATAAATAGATAAATAATTAAACTATTGAGCAAGATTTGTTAATTAAACACTATCAAAAAGACAAAGAAAATAACTTACATCCCATCCGGCACGAGATGCATGTCCCTCTGCAATTCCACTTGCTGCCTTTGGTGGTCGTCCTGAGAAGATCCATTGACTCCGTAAATGTTTCAATATTTGGCTGTAAGGTTGCTTGACATACAATGCCTGAGCCTCCTGATTTGCAATGGCAGATATAGCAGTTGCAACAAATGGAGGAGCATTCACAACAATGCGAGCCTTTCTAAATTTATACACGCTAATCAGTCTTTCAAAGATCTCTTTGTTGTTTTGTTCATTGTGAAGAAAAACTTTTGCAGCATAGATTGAATGCTGCCCATCAAGAATCCAATAATGATAATCTTTAATTTTTTGCTCCTCTACCTCTTCTACTGCCAAAGGAGTCCCCTTCTTTGATTTTGCATTTCGAACAGGCATCAAATATGCACATGCTGCAGGCTTGGTCGTACTTCGTGAAAATCCAAATAACACACTTTCAGCGTGTTTTTTATCCATAATACGTCATTATAGTGATCAGGAGCAAGCCAACAATTTTGAATAGGGATATCAAATTCCCTATATTGGAAAGGAAAATAATTTATGTACTTATTCATTCCACCTGTATCTTTTTCTTGTCCTTTCATGGCCTCAGCTTCTAAAACATCTGGATCCACAATTCTCATCTTTGACATTGAACCCTCTGTTGATGAGGATGCCAAAGATGCCTTGTCTACATCCAAAATGGAACTAGTTCGCTTAGCTTCTACTTTCTGCACTTTTGCTTACTTCTTTGTGGATGGTGGTCGTGAAGCTTTCACCTTTTTTCGTTGTAGTGTGGCAATGATGGAGCTTTGAATTTGATCTGCTGTGATATTTGGATTTGATTCTGCAAACTTTCATCCTCGAGAAAACATTGTCTCTTCTTTGTTTCTAGACATGCGCTCCAATGCATATGCTCCTGGAGATAGTTGAAATTCTAGATTCATTGGAACTAGAATGTCAATGCATTCCACCTCTGGATGACTATCAACTACAGAGACAGATGCTTCCACAACTTGTCCAACATCTTCAAACAAGCTGTCATTCTCCTTTTTGGCAATAAATAGATGCACCCTCTATACCATGTATGTCCAAATACCATTTCCTAAGATCATTGCAAGTATAGTCAACTGAGACAGCAACCCTTGCAACCTGTTTTTTTGGAGCCATCTTTCCTAAAACAAAAAAAACCAAATGTTATTTTAACATATACTTTTTTGTAATGGATTAAGTTTGTGTGAATACAAGTTCCACCACTTGTTCAAGCTAGATCTAAGCAAGTATACATAGTGATCATTTAAGCTAGTAAACTAAGGGAAGGGAGAAGTAAGGTCCACCACTTGTCCAAGCTCAGCTCTAGACAACATGGAGAGATTCGAGGTCTACTAATTTTCTAATATAGGCTAACTATATTGAAACATAGAGAGAAGCAAAGGTCCACCACTTGTCCAATCTAGGGTCCATTGAAACATGGAGAGAAGGATGCTCCACCATTTGTCCAAAATAGGCTCCATCGAAACATGAAGAGAAGCAAGATGCACCATGTTTTTGAGATGCAGGCTCCATTGAAATACCTTAAACCCATGATATTTTGTATATGTGGGGTTTAAATTCAAGGTCCACCACTTGTCCAACCTATTATCCCTAGTAGCATGAGTGGTTTGGTCTCAAGATTCACCACTTTTCCACTCTATGTCATTATATTAAGAAGATCTGGGTGTTAAGGTCCACCACTTGTCCAACCTATAAGGCTATATCTTAAATGGTATTATTTGCCACCACTTGGAATGCACATGATGGGTTTTACATAGGGGTATGGTTCAAAGGTCCACCACTTGTCCAAGCTAGGCTCCATTGAAACATGGAGAGAAGGATGCTCCACCATTTGTCCAAGATAGGCTCCATTGAAACATGAAGTGAAGCAAGCTGCACCATGTCTCCAAAATGCTAGGCTCCATTGAAATATCTTAAACCCATGATATTTCGTACATGGGGGGTTTACATTCAAGGTCCACCACTTGTCCAACCTATTATCACTAGTAGCATGAGTGGTTTGATGTCAAGATTCACCACGTTTCCACTCTATGTCATTATATTAAGAAGATCTGGGTGTTAATGTCCACCACTTGTCCAACCTATAAGGCTATATCTTAAAGGGTGTTCTTTCTTACCACTTGGAATGACCATGATAGGTTTTACATGGGGGTTTGGTTCCAAGTTCCACCACTTGTCCAAGCTAACTCTATTGAAACATAGAGAGAAGCAAAGGTCCACCACTTGTCTAAGCTAGGGTCCATTGAAACATGGAGAGAAGGATGCTCCACCATTTGTCCAAGATAGGCTCCATTGAAACATGAAGAGAAGCAAGCTGCACCATGTCTCCAAGATGCTAAGATCCATTAAAATACCTTAAACCCACGATATTTTGTACATGGGGAGTTTACATCCAAGGTCCACCACTTGTCCAACCTATTATCTCTAGTAGCATGAGTGGTTTGGTCTCAAGATTCACCACTTTTCCACTCTATGTCATTACGTTAAGAAGATCTGGGTGTTAAGGTCGACCACTTGTCCAACCTATAAGGGTATATCTTAAAGGGTATTCTTTCTCACCACTTGAAATATCCATGATATGTTTTACATGGGGGTTTGGCTCCAAGGTCCACCACTTGTCCAAGCTAACTCTATTGAAACATAGAGAGAAACAAAGGTCCACCACTTGTCCAAGCTAGGCTCCATTGAAACATGGAGAGAAGGATCCTCTACCATTTGTCGAAGCTAACTCTATTGAAACATGGGGGGTTTACATTCAAGGTCCACCACTTGTCCAACCTATTAACGCTAGTAGCATGAGTGGTTAGGTCTCAAGATTCACCACTTTTTCACTCTATGTCATTATATTAAGAATATTTGGGTGTTAAGGTCCACCACTTGTCCAACCTATAAGGCTATATCCTAAGGGTTATTCTTTCTCACCACTTGGATTGACCAGCATAGGTTTTACATGGGGGTTTTGTTTCAAGGTCCACCACTTGTCCAAGCTAACTCTATTGAAACATAGAAAGAATCAAAGGTCCACCACTTGTCAAAGCTAGGGTCCATTGAAACATGGAGAGAAGGATGCTCCACCATGTGTCCAAGATACGCTCCATTGAAACATGAAGAGAAGCAAGCTACACCATGTCTCCAAGATGCTAGGCTCCATTGAAATACATCAAACTCATGATATTTTGTACATGGGGGGTTTACATTCAAGGTCCACCACTTCTCCAACCTATTATCTCTAGTAGCATGAGTGGTTTGGTCTCAAGATTCACCATTTTTCCACTCTATGTCATTCTATTAAGAATATCTGGGTGCTAAGGTCCACCACTTGTCCAACCTATAAGGCTATATCTTAAACTTTATTCTTTCTCACCACTTGGAGTTACCATGATAGGTTTTTCATGGGAGTTTGGTTCCAAGCCCCACCACTTGGCCAAGCTAACTCTATTGAAACATAGAGAGAAGCAAAGGTCCACCACTTGTCCAAGCTAGGCTCCATTGAAACATGGAGAGAAGGATGCTCCACCATTTGTCCAAGATAGGCTCCATTGAAACATGAAGAGAAGCAATCTGCACCATGTCTCCAAGATGCTAGGCTCCATTGAAATATCTTAAACCCATGATATTTCGTACATGGGGGGTTTACATTCAAGGTCCACCAATTGTCCAACCTATTATTCTTAGTAGCATGAGTGATTTGGTCTCAAGATTTACCACTTTTCCACTCTATGTCGTTATATTATGAAGATCTAGGTTTTAAGGTCGACCACTTGTCCAACCTATAAGGCTAGATCTTAAAGGGTATTATTTCTCACCACTTGGAATGACCATGATATGTTTTACATGGGGGTTTGGTTTCAAGGTCCACCACTTGTCCAAGCTAACTCTATGGAAACATAGACAGAAGCAAAGGTCCACCACTTGTCCAAGCTATGCTCCACTGAGACATTTAGAGAAGGATGATCCCCCATTGGTGGAAGATAGGCTTCATTGAAACATGAAAAGAAGCAAGTTGCACCATGTCTCCAAGATTCTAGGATCCATTGAAATACCTTAAACCCACGATATTGTTTACATGTGGGGTTTAACGTCCAGGTCAGTCACTTTTCCAAGCTATTATCCCTAGTAGCATGAGTGGTTTGGTCTCAAGATTCACCACTTTTCCACTCTATGTCATTATATAAAGAAGATCTAGGTGTTAAGGTAGACCACTTGTCCCACCTATAAGGGTATATCTTAAAGGGTATTCTTTCTCACCACTTGAAATGTCCATGATATGTTTTACATAGGGGTTTGGTTCCAAGGTCCACCACTTATCCAAGCTAACTTTATTCTTCTCATAGAGAGAAGCAAAGGTCCACCACTTGTCCAAGCTAGGCTCCATTGAAACATGGAGAGAAGGATGCTCCACCATTTGTCGAAGCTAACTCTATTGAAACATGGAAGGTTTACATTCAAGGTCCACCAGTTGTCCAACCTATTAACGCTAGTAGCATGAGGGGTTTGGTCTCAAGATTCACCACCTTTTCACTCTGTGTCATTATATTAAGAATATTTGGGTATTAAGGTCCAGCACTTGTCCAACCTATAAGACTATATCTTAATGGTTATTCTTTCTGACCACTTGGAGTGACCATGAAAGGTTTTACATGGGGGTTTGGTTCCAAGGTCCACCACTTGTCCAAGAAAACTCTATTGAAACATAGAGAGAAGCAAAGGTCCACCACTTGTCTAAGCTAGGGTCTATTGAAACATGGAGAGAAGGATGCTCCACCATTTGTCCAAGATAGACTCCATTGAAACATAAAGAGAAGCAAGCTGCACCATGTCTCCAAGATGCTAGCCTCCATCGAAATACCTTAAACCCACGTTATTTTGTACATGGGGAGTTTACATTCAAGATCAACAATTTATCCAACCTATTATCGCTAGTAGCATGAGTGGTTTGCTCTCAAGATTCACCACTTTTCCACTCTCTGTCATTATATTAAGAATATTTGGGTGTTAAGGTCCACCACTTGTCCAACCTATAAGACTATATCTTAATGGTTATTCCTTCTCACCCCTTGAAATACTATATCTTAATGGTTATCCCTAGCTATTATTGCTAGTAGCCTGAGTGGTTTGGTCTCAAGATTCACCACTTTTATTAACAATATGGGTGTTAAGGTCCACCACTTGTCCAACCTATAAGGCTACATCTTAAAGGTTATTCTTTCTTACTACTTGGAGTGACCATGATAGGTTTTACATGGGGGTTTGGTTCCAAGGTCCACCACTTGTCCAAGCTAACTCTATTGAAACATAGAGAGAAGCAAAGGTCCACCCCTTGTCTAAGCTAGGGTCCATTGAAACATGGAGAGAAGGATGCTCCACCATTTCTCCAAGGTAGGCTCCATTGAAACATGAGGAGAATCAAGGTGCACCATGTCTCCAAGATGCTAGGCTCCATCGAAAAACATTAAACCCACGATATGTCATAGATGAGGGGTTTACATTCAAGGTCCAACACTTGTCCAAGCTATTATTGGTAGTAGTCTGAGTGGTTTGGTCTCAAGATTCACCACTTTTCCACTCTATGTCATTATATTAAGAATATGCGCGTGTTAAGGTCCACCACTTGTCCAACCTATAAGGCTACATCTTAAAGGTTATTCTTTATTACCACTTGGAGTGACCATGATAGGTTTTACATAGGGCTATGGTTCCAAGGTCCACCACTTGTCCAAGCTAACTCTATTGAAACATAGAGAGAAACAAAGGTCCACCACTTGTCCAAGCTAGGGTCCGTTGAAACATGGAGAGAAGGATGCTCCACCATTTGTCCAAGATAGGCTGCATTGAAACATGACGAGAAGCAAGCTGCACCATGTCTCCAAGATGCTAGGCTCCATCGAAATACATTAAACCCACGATATTTCGTAGATGAGGGGTTTACATTCAAGGTCCACCACTTGTCCAACCTATTATTCTTAGTAGCATGAGTGGTTTGGTCTCAAGATTTACCACTTTTCCACTCTATGTCGTTATATTATGAAGATCTAGGTTTTAAGGTCGACCACTTGTCCAACCTATAAGGCTAGATCTTAAAGGGTATTATTTCTCACCACTTGGAATGACCATGATATGTTTTACATGGGGGTTTGGTTTCAAGGTCCACCACTTGTCCAAGCTAACTCTATGGAAACATAGAGAGAAGCAAAGGTCCACCACTTGTCCAAGCTAGGCTCCACTGAGACATTTAGAGAAGGATGATCCCCCATTGGTGGAAGATAGGCTTCATTGAAACATGAAAAGAAGCAAGTTGCACCATGTCTCCAAGATTCTAGGATCCATTGAAATACCTTAAACCCAGGATATTGTTTACATGTGGGGTTTAACGTCAAGGTCAGTCACTTTTCCAAGCTATTATCCCTAGTAGCATGAGTGGTTTGGTCTCAAGATTCACCACTTTTCCACTCTATGTCATTATATAAAGAAGATCTAGGTGTTAAGGTCGACCACTTGTCCAACCTATAAGGGTATATCTTAAAGGGTATTCTTTCTCACCACTGGAAATATCAATGATATGTTTTACATAGGGGTTTGGTTCCAAGGTCCACCACTTATCCAAGCTAACTTTATTCTTCTCATAGAGAGAAGCAAAGGTCCACCACTTGTCCAAGCTAGGCTCAATTGAAACATGGAGAGAAGGATGCTCCACCATTTGTCGAAGCTAACTCTATTGAAACATGGAAGGTTTACATTCAAGGTCCACCAGTTGTCCAACCTATTAACGCTAGTAGCATGAGGGGTTTGGTCTCAAGATTCACCACTTTTTCACTCTGTGTCATTATATTAAGAATATTTGGGTATTAAGGCCCACCACTTGTCCAACCTATAAGACTATATCTTAATGGTTATTCTTTCTGACCACTTGGAGTGACCATGAAAGGTTTTACATGGGGGTTTGGTTCCAAGGTCCACCACTTGTCCAAGCTTACTCTATTGAAACATAGAGAGAAGCAAAGGTCCACCACTTGTCTAAGCTAGGGTCTATTGAAACATGGAGAGAAGGATGCTCCACCATTTGTCCAAGATAGACTCCATTGAAACATGAAGAGAAGCAAGCTGCACCATGTCTCCAAGATGCTAGCCTCCATCGAAATACCTTAAACCCACGTTATTTTGTACATGGGGAGTTTACATTCAAGATCAACAATTTGTCCAACCTATTATCGCTAGTAGCATGAGTGGTTTGCTCTCAAGATTCACCACTTTTCCACTCTCTGTCATTATATTAAAAGTATTTGGGTGTTAAGGTCCACCACTTGTCCAACCTATAAGACTATATCTTAATGGTTATTCTTTCTCACCCCTTGAAATACTATATCTTAATGGTATCCCTAGCTATTATTGCTAGTAGCCTGAGTGGTTTGGTCTCAAGATTCACCACTTTTATTAACAATATGGGTGTTAAGGTCCACCACTTGTCCAACCTATAAGGCTACATCTTAAAGGTTATTCTTTCTTACTACTTGGAGTGACCATAATAGGTTTTACATGGGGGTTTGGTTCCAAGGTCCACCACTTGTCCAAGCTAACTCTATTGAAACATAGAGAGAAGCAAAGGTCCACCCCTTGTCTAAGCTAGGGTCCATTGAAACATGGAGAGAAGGATGCTCCACCATTTGTCCAAGGTAGGCTCCATTGAAACATGAGGAGAATCAAGGTGCACCCTGTCTCCAAGATGCTAGGCTCCATCGAAAAACATTAAACCCACAATATGTCATAGATGAGGGGTTTACATTCAAGGTCCAACACTTGTCCAAGCTATTATTGGTAGTAGCCTGAGTGGTTTGGTCTCAAGATTCACCACTTTTCCACTCTATGTAATTATATTAAGAATATGCGCGTGTTAAGGTCCACCACTTATCCAACCTATAAGGCTACATCTTAAAGGTTATTCTTTATTACCACTTGGAGTGACCATGATAGGTTTTACATAGGGGTATGGTTCCAAGGTCCACCACTTGTCCAAGCTAACTCTATTGAAACATAGAGAGAAACAAAGGTCCACCACTTGTCCAAGCTAGGCTCCATTGAAACATGGAGAGAAGGATGCTCCACCATTTGTCCAAGATAGGCTCCATTGAAACATGACGAGAAGCAAGCTGCACCATGTCTCCAAGATGCTAGGCTCCATCGCAATACATTAAACCCACAATATTTCGTAGATGAGGGGTTTACATTCAAGGTCCACCACTTGTCCAACCTATTATTCTTAGTAGCATGAGTGGTTTGGTCTCAAGATTTACCACTTTTCCACTCTATGTCGTTATATTATGAAGATCTAGGTTTTAAGGTCGACCACTTGTCCAACCTATAAGGCTAGATCTTAAAGGGTATTATTTCTCACCACTTGGAATGACCATGATATGTTTTACATGGGGGTTTGGTTTCAAGGTCCACCACTTGTCCAAGCTAACTCTATGGAAACATAGAGAGAAGCAAAGGTCCACCACTTGTCCAAGCTAGGCTCCACTGAGACATTTAGAGAAGGATGATGCCCCATTGGTGGAAGATAGGCTTCATTGAAACATGAAAAGAAGCAAGTTGCACCATGTCTCCAAGATTCTAGGATCCATTGAAATACCTTAGACCCACGATATTGTTTACATGTGGGGTTTAACGTCAAGGTCAGTCTCTTTTCCAAGCTATTATCCCTAGTAGCATGAGTGGTTTGGTCTCAAGATTCACCACTTTTCCACTCTATGTCATTATATAAAGAAGATCTAGGTGTTAAGGTCGACCACTTGTCCAACCTATAAGGGTATATCTTAAAGGGTATTCTTTCTCACCACTTGAAATGTCCATGATATGTTTTACATAGGGGTTTGGTTCCAAGGTCCACCACTTATCCAAGCTAACTTTATTCTTCTCATAGAGAGAAGCAAAGGTCCACCACTTGTCCAAGCTAGGCTCCATTGAAACATGGAGAGAAGGATGCTCCACCATTTGTCGAAGCTAACTCTATTGAAACATGGAAGGTTTACATTCAAGGTCCACCAGTTGTCCAACCTATTGACGCTAGTAGCATGAGGGGTTTGGTCTCAAGATTCACCACTTTTTCACTCTCTGTCATTATATTAAGAATATTTGGGTATTAACGTCCACCACTTGTCCAACCTATAAGACTATATCTTAATGGTTATTCTTTCTGACCACCTGGAGTGACCATGAAAGGTTTTACATGGGGGTTTGGTTCCAAGGTCCACCACTTGTCCCAGCTAACTCTATTGAAACATAGAGAGAAGCAAAGGTCCACCACTTGTATAAGCTAGGGTCTATTGAAACATGGAGAGAAGGATGCTCCACCATTTGTCCAAGATAGACTCCATTGAAACATGAAGAGAAGGAAGCTGCACCATGTCTCCAACATTCTAGCCTCCATCGAAATACCTTAAACCCACGTTATTTTGTACATGGGGAGTTTACATTCATGATCAACAACTTGTCCAACCTATTATCGCTAGTAGCATGAGTGGTTTGCTCACGTTATTTTGTACATGGGGAGTTTACATTCATGATCAACAACTTGTCCAACCTATTATCGCTAGTAGCATGAGTGGTTTGCTCTCAAGATTCACCACTTTTCCACTCTCTGTCATTATATTAATAATATTTGGGTGTTAAGGTCCACCACTTGTCCAACCTATAAGACTATATCTTAATGGTTATTCTTTCTCACCCCTTGAAATACTATATCTTAATGGTTATCCCTAGCTATTATTGCTAGTAGCCTGAGTGGTTTGGTATCAAGCTTCACCACTTTTATTAACAATATGGGTGTTAAGGTCCACCACTTGTCCAACCTATAAGGCTACATCTTAAAGGTTATTCTTTCTTACTACTTGGAGTGACCATGATAGGTTTTACATGGGGGTTTGGTTCCAAGGTCCACCACTTGTCCAAGCTAACTCTATTGAAACATAGAGAGAAGCAAAGGTCCACCCCTTGTCTAAGCTAGGGTCCATTGAAACATGGAGAGAAGGATGCTCCACCATTTGTCCAAGGTAAGCTCCATTGAAACATGAGGAGAATCAAGGTGCACCATGTCTCCAAGATGCTAGGCTCCATCGAAAAACATTAAACCCACGATATGTCGTAGATGAGGGGTTTACATTCAACGTCCAACACTTGTCCAAGCTATTATTGGTAGTAGCCTGAGTGGTTTGGTCTCAAGATTCACCACTTTTCCACTCTATGTCATTATATTAAGAATATGCGTGTGTTAAGGTCCACCACTTGTCCAACCTATAAGGCTACATCTTAAAGGTTATTTTTTATTACCACCTGGAGTGACCATGATAGGTTTTACATGGGGGTTTGGTTCCAAGGTCCACCACTTGTCCAAGCTAACTCTATTGAAACATAGAGAGAAACAAAGGTCCACCACTTGTCCAAGCTAGGGTCCATTGAAACATGGAGAGAAGGATGCTCCACCATTTGTCCAAGATAGGCTCCATTGAAACATGACGAGAAGCAAGTTGCACCATGTCTCCAAGATGCTAGGCTCCATCGAAATACATTAAACCCACGATATTTCGTAGATGAGGGGTTTACATTCAACGTCCACCACTTGCCCAAGCTATTATTTCTAGTAGCCTGAGTGGTTGCGTCTCAAGATTCACCACTTTTATTAAGAATATGTGGGTGTTAAGGTCCACCACTTGTCCAACCTATAAGGCTACATCTTAAAGGTTATTCTTTCTTACTACTTGGAGTGACCATGATAGGTTTTACATGGGGGTTTGGTTCCAAGGTCCACCACTTGTCCAAGCTAACTCTATTGAAACATAGAGAGAAGCAAAGGTCCACCCCTTGTCTAAGCTATGGTCCATTGAAACATGGAGAGAAGGATGCTCCACCATTTGTCCAAGGTAGGCTCCATTGAAACATGAGGAGAAGCAAGGTGCACCATGTCTCCAAGATGCTAGGCTCCATCCAAAAACATTAAACCCACGATATGTCGTAGATGAGGGGTTTACATTCAAGGTCCAACACTTGTCCAAGCTATTATTGGTAGTAGCCTGAGTGGTTTGGTCTCAAGATTCACCACTTTTCCACTCTATGTCATTATATTAAGAAAATGCGCGTGTTAAGGTCCACCACTTGTCCAACCTATAAGGCTACATCTTAAAGGTTATTCTTTATTACCACTTGGAGTGACCATGATAGGTTTTACATGGGGGTTTGGTTCCAAGGTCCACCACTTGTCCAAGCTAACTCTATTGAAACATAGAGAGAAACAAAGGTCCACCACTTGTCCAAGCTAGGGTCCATTGAAACATGGAGAGAAGGATGCTCCACCATTTGTCCAAGATAAGCTCCATTGAAACATGACGAGGTACAAGCTGCACCATGTCTCCAAGATGCTAGGCTCCATCGAAATACATTAAACCCACGATATTTCGTAGATGAGGGGTTTACATTCAAGGTCCACCACTTGTCCAAGCTATTATTGCTAGTAGCCAGAGTGGTTTGGTCGCAAGATTCACCACTTTTATTAAGAATATGTGGCTGTTAAGGTCCACCACTTGTCCAACCTATAAGGCTACATCTTAAAGGTTAATATTTCTTACTACTTGGAGTGACCATGATAGGTTTTACATGGGGGTTTGGTTCCAAGGTCCACCACTTGTCCAAGCTAACTCTATTGAAACATAGAGAGAAGCAAAGGTCCACCCCTTGTCGAAGCTAGGGTCCATTGAAACATGGAGAGAAGGATGCTCCACCATTTGTCCAAGGTAGGCTCCATTGAAACATGAGAAGAAGGAGGGTGCACCATGTCTCCAAGATGCTAGGCTCCATCCAAAAACATTAAACCCACGATGTCGTAGATGAGGGGTTTACATTCAAGGTCCACACTTGTCCAAGCTATTATTGGTAGTAGCCTGAGTGGTTTGGTCTCAAGATTCACCACTTTTCCACTCTATGTCATTATATTAAGAATATGCGCGTGTTAAGGTCCACCACTTGTCCAACCTATAAGGCTACATCTTAAAGGTTATTCTTTATTACCACTTGGAGTGACCATGATAGGTTTTACATGGGGCTTTGGTTCCAAGGTCCACCACTTGTCCAAGATAACTCTATTGAAACATAGAGAGAAAGAAAGGTCCACCACTTGTCCAAGCTAGGGTCCATTGAAACATGGAGAGAAGGATGCTCCACCATTTGTCCAAGATAGGCTCCATTGAAACATGACGAGAATCAAGCTGCACCATGTCTCCAAGATGCTAGGCTCCATCGAAATAAATTAAACCCACGATATTTCGTAGATGAGGGGTTTACATTCAAGGTCCACCACTTGTCCAAGCTATTATTGGTTATAGCCTGAGTGGTTTGGTCTCAAGATTCACCACTTTTATTAAGAATATGTGGGTGTTAAGGTCCACCACTTGTCCAACCTATAAGGCTACATCTTAAAGGTTAGTCTTTCTTACTACTTGGAGTGACCATGATAGGTTTTACATGGGGGTTTGGTTCCAAGGTCCACCACTTGTCCAAGCTAACTCTAATGAAACATAGAGAGAAGCAAAGGTCCCACCCTTGTCTAAGCTAGGGTCCATTGAAACATGGAGAGAAGGATGCTCCACCATTTGTCCAAGGTAGGCTCCATTGAAACATGAGGAGAAGCAAGGTGCACCATGTCTCCAAGATGCTAGGCTCCATTGAAAAACACTAAAACCACGATATGTCGTAGATGAGGGGTTTACATTCAAGGTCCACCACTTGTCCAAGCTATTATCACTAGTAGCATGAGTGGTTTTGTCTCAAGATTCACCATTTTTCCACTCTATGTCATTATATTAAGAATATGCGCGTGTTAAGGTCCACCACTTGTCCAACCTATAAGGCTACATCTTAAAGGTTATTCTTTATTACCACTTGGAGTGACCATGATAGGTTTTACATGGGGCTTTGGTTCCAAGGTCCACCACTTGTCCAAGCTAACTCTATTGAATCATAGAGAGAAGCAAAGGTCCACCACTTGTCTAAGCTAGGCTCCATTGAAACATGGAGAGAAGGATGCTCCACCATTTGTCGAAGCTAACTCTATTGAAACATGGGGGGTTTACGTTCAAGGTCCACCACTTGTCCAAGCTATTAGTGCTAGTAGCATGAGTGGTTTTGTCTCAAGATTTACCACTTTTTCACTCTATGTCATTATATTAAGAATATTAGGGTGTTAAGGTCGACCACTTGTCCAACCTATAAGGCTATATCTTAAAGGTTATTCTTTCTCACCACTTGGAGTGACCATGATAGGTTTTACATGGGGGTTTGGTTCCAAGGTCCACCACTTGTCCAAGCTAACTCTATTGAATAATAGAGAGAAGCAAAGGTCCACCACTTGTCCAAGCTAGGGTCCATTGAAACATGGAGAGAAGGATGCTCCACCATTTGTCCAAGATAGGCTCCATTGAAACATGAAGAGAAGCAAGATGCACTATGTCTCCAAGATGCTAGGCTCCATCGAAATACCGTAAACCCACGATATTTCGTAGATGGGGGGTTTACTTTCAAGGTCCACCACTTGTCCAAGCTATTATCGCTAGTAGCATGGTTTGGTCTCAAGATTCACCAGTTTTCCACTCTATGTCATTATATGAAGAATATCTGGGTGTTAAGGTCCACCACTTGTCCAACCTATAAGGCTTTATCTTAAATGATATTTTTTTTGACCACTTGGAATGTGCATGATATGTTTTACATGGGGTTTTGTTCCAAGGTCCACCACTTGTCCAAGCTAGATCTATTACATATATATTATACATACAATATTCAACTAGATTCCCTACCTATCATGTCCAGTAGCATGGATGCTCTAGCTTGAAGGTCCGCCACTTGTCCAACCTATACTCTCTTATGTAAGGGAGATCTCGCTATAAATTCAAAACCTTCCCGCCTAAATTTAAAATATCCCTCCCAAATCTTAAATATCCCGCCTAAATTTTAAAATATCCCGCCCAAATTTTAAAATTCAAACTTTTTTATAAAAATTTAAATTTTACTACTTAAATTTAAAATATTCCACGCGAAATTGATTTTAAATTCAAGTTTACCACAAAAGGATATCATTATACCACCTAAATTCAAATATGCAAACCTCAAATCATTATATTGTACATAAATTCAAACAAATTCAAATTAACAAGCCTAAACTGATATTAGTTTGCATAGATATGAATTTATCACACCTAAATTATGTCACCATGTTAGAGAGAGTGGTTAGAGAATTTGAACAAGGTCCACCACTTGTCCAACCTAGATTCCAAGAAGGATTGAGTGTACAAGGTATTGTTTGGAGGTCCTTATAGTCCACTGGTCTCAAGGTCCACCACTTGTGGTAAGGGTCACCAAAAAGTGTATATATTCATCCAAAGAAATATACGTATTTTTGGTCTACATGTCCTAGTTTAAACCATTTATGTCCATTAGGTGTATCACTAAACAACACTACTATTTTTGAGAAACAGAAGTTACAATCATATCTACAAATGGATAAGAGGAAAATCAGCTCAGCATACATCCAGAACTCGCTACAAGAATCGACTTTAACAGATCACGCAAGTAAGTCTTCCATTCAATTTTACTAGTATTACAATGTGTTAGTTATTTGTGATATTTATGTATGTATATATACTATGTGTGCATATCGTAATTAAGTGTAATTGTGTATCTGCATTATGTATGAGTATTACAATGAAATAACACAAATATACATACATACACATAGATAACACAGACGCACACATACATGAGCATGTATTTTCAAGAGAGAGATAGCAAGATACAGAGATAGATAGATAGAGAGAGAGAGAGAGATAAATACCTATTTTTTAGAGAGAGGAGAGAGAAAGATAACAGATTTCACTGTGTTTATGTATGTGGAAGAGAGGAAGACGATGTATGGGAATATGTGCACGTATTTTCAAGAGAGAGACAACAAGATAACAGATTTCATTGTGGTTATGTATGTGGAAGTGAGGAAGACGATGTGTGGGAATATGTGCATGCATTTTCAAGAGAGAGACAGCAAGATAACAGATTTCACTGTGGTTATGTATGTGGAAGAGAGGAAGACGATGTGTGGGAATATGTGTATGTGTGCGGGGATACTTTTAAACTATGTATCTCTATCTTTTGACGAGAGAGTGTGTGTGCAAGAAGAGTTACAGAGAACCATCTTCTCTATATGGAGAAAGACAGAGAGTGAGAGAGAGAGGTACCTGTATGTCTGTTTGATGCGTCTCTAATGTGTCCTACTCCGTAGAGTAGACAGACATTGGTTGCAATGATACCTATTTTTTCTCTATTCGTGAGGTGTGCAATGTCTCTTGAGAAGACTGCCCGATCCTGCCCTTCTGGAAAGCGTTGTGTACGCTACTGTTTCTTTATCTTGTGCGCGAACTTTCAATCCTGTGCACTCCACCTGTGTGTTGTGTACGATGCCGAGCTTGCTCCTCTACGCACGCGTATACTCCAACTATGTGCGATCCGTGTGCGCTTTCTGTGTGTTTGCTGCTCGCCTGGTTTCTCTATGTGCGTTGCTCGTGCGCTCTCTGTGTGCCTAATCTTGATAGGGTTTATTAGAATGCCACGTATGCTACGAGTCCATGTTTTATCATAGGATTAAAAAAAACAAAAGCAATATAAAAAATTAACCAATTCACATGGCCAAAATTAAAGAAATCATGGTTGAAAATATGAAAAACATACGTAACTCTATAATATAGAAAGGGGATTTTCGTTTCAAGGTCCACCACGTGTTCAACCTTGAAAGACTCAAGGGATACTTGGACATTGGAAAGCATAGTCCTATAGTAGTTGATAGGTGGCAGTGGGTATTAAAACTAGGTCCAACCTATGCTCTAATATAGCAAAGAGGCTTTGGTTTCAAGGTCCACCACTTGTCCAACCTTACTTCCATTAAAGAAATGAGGGGCTACGTAAACATTGGCAAGCAAGGTAGCAAAGTCCTAAGGTATTTCACCTTGGATATTGGGCATTATAACTAGGTCCACCACTTGTCCAAGCTATGCTCTGATATAGAAAGGGGATTTCTGTTTCAAGGTCCACCACGTGTTCAACCTTGAAAGACTCAAGGGATACTTGGACATTGGAAAGCATAGTCCTATAGTAGTTGATAGGTGGCAGTGGGTATTACAACTAGGTCCACCACTTGTCCAACCTATGCTCTCATATAGCAAAGAGGCTTTGGTTTCAAGGTCCACCACTTGTCCAACCTTGCTTCCATTAATATAGCAAGGAGGATTTGGTCTCAAGGTTCACCACTTGTCCAACCTATGCAAACCTTTTTCATGTTGTAGCATGATTTTTTGTTTGAAGAGTATTTTTCTATAACTATGGATTTAACAATGTAATCTTTTTACTTACAAGATGGACTTCGAATCTGGGGAGAAAGTACATATGATACTTGGCAATGAAATCGTTGGTATTGGTTGTGTGTGTAGAACAGATCCAGATTCCACTTGTGGTGGTACAAAGATAGGGCTGGGAAATGTCTCCATACTAGTGGAGGAATGCTTGAAGGATGTGGTCCTACCTTTTCCTACAATGGATACTTCATCTCTCCAAGGCTCATTATGGAGTGCTGTTCGATGGTCAAAGCTTCTTTTGCAATCTTTTGTATTAAATGGGAACTTAATTGATCCACACGAAAGCTACAATGGTGATGAAGAACATGATCATTCTGATCCTCTAGTTACAGATGCAATACCTATGACAAGCCCAAAATTTGAAGCAATGATTCGAGAGTCTTTGAGAAATCAGAGGGTCCTTTTAAAAGATGACACAATGATGCAAACCATGAATGAAGGGACCATCTTATATGTATTTCCACATGATTATGTCAACTTTCAGGAACTTGGTCCTGATTGTGTGGGTGTGGGTATTGAAAGATAAAATGCAAGCATTGATGATGTGGTTGAAGTGGGTAGCATCACTTTGCTAAAGTGGCCCATCAAGCAGACAACAATGTTGAATGGGAGCCCATTACAACGCTTTGTTCCTGTTGATGGCATGCATGCTACATATGAGGATGTATCCAACGATGGCAATGTTGGAAAAAAACTTGATGGGAGTAATGTTGTCCAGTTTTCAAGGAAGAGACGATACACTTTCATGAACAGGACTCAAAAATCAAAAGCAGCACCAGCTTTGACTTTTTACCTTTCAAACAAATCAATTCAAAGGGTATCATGCATTGATTGTTGTGCACAAAAATGCTGCCAATTTGCAGATCGTGATATGGTGACAAGGTTACGACAACAATTTTGGGGAGAGTCTCAAAAATCACGCACTAATTATGTTTATGATGTTCTTTCTATATGTTATCAGAAAGATGAGAAGTCACGATACCAATTCAGGCTAAATGGCTCTATTGTTTGTTGTAGAGCATGGTATGAGCTACATGGAATACCAAAGACATCATTTTATCGATACAAGGAGAACTTTGAAAATGGTGTGCGCCAATATGTACATGGGAACACATGTACATTGAGAAGGGGACTTCAACATACTAGTTTAGCAAGAGCACTACTAAATGAGTTTGTGGAAAACAACTCTGAGAAGATGCCACATAGAAGTAGAACACTGCTAGATGGCTCAAGAGAGACTCAATTGGTGATTCCATCAACATACAAACAAGTGGATATTTTATGTGAAATCAACACGACACTTGACCAAATGGGCTATGAGAAGAAGCTATCCCAATCTTCTTTTGGTAGAATTTGGAACAAAGAGTACCCACATGTCACTTTAACAAAGACGAGTGAGTTCTCTAAGTGCAATATTTGTAGCTCAATCAAGGCAAGGTTAGAAGCTAAACCTTCTCTTGAAGAGAGAGCTCTTCTCTTGAGGGAGAGAGAAGTTCACATGGCACAACAAAAGAGTTGCAGAAGCCTATATTATGCATGGCGCGCGTATTCAGAAACTCAACCATAAAGATATGTATGCATAATCCATGATAAGATGGATCAAAAGAAGACTGCCATTCCTAGATTACGCATTGTTCCCAAGGGTGTGGATTCAGGATATAATCTGCAGGTGGCATTGATTGGCATGATCACTCATGGACATGGAGAAGGTCATTACGGACACTTTGTCTTGAATGGTTTGTGGCCAGCTGATCCAAATCTTACAATTGGCTCAATTGCTAATTGTTTACATAACCTCGAGAGGATAGATAAGCATATACTGATCATCATTTGGATGTTGCAGGTTGAGTTCTTCCATAGATTCAAGGAAAAACATCCAGATTGCAAGATTGGCAAGAGAATGTTTGAGATGTTGAGGCCATTATTTTGTAGGCGGCTAAAGGATAGATGCACATGCTATTGCGAATACCATGTGCAAATGTCTTTTTTGAAGTACACACTAAACCACATGCACTCTCGTGCTTTTGGGCTACATAGAGTAGGTTGTGATTGTATATGCAATATCTGTGCCCCAGGTGAAAAAATTAGCAAGGGTTGCTTGGCTTCACATCACACGGTCAAAGGTGTCACACATATATGGGAGTCTGTTCTCTGTTCAAAGCCCGCAGATGCAGTTTTCCATAGAAGGGAATTCCTGATGGGAGAGTGTTTGACATGTTGAGTGAATACATTGGAATTATGCTACTTGGAGACAACAAAGCCAGGTAATAGTATTAATGTGAAAGTATTTGCATATGTACAAGCTCAAGACAAGCATGGAAATAGTAACAAAAGAAAAAGATCTTTTGCACAAAGAAAAGCAGTGCTGGGAGTTTCTTCAACTCTTGAAGACCAAGTTGGAGCTCTTTAACACTCATAACTATGTGGTTTGATGGCAAGGACAAAAATTCAAGGATTTCCTTCTTCAGTTTTTGGACGATGTCATCGTGTAAGTTGTTGATTTTGCAAAGGATTATGCCTTCAAGGAACAAAATGAGATTCAGTCAATGCATTGGCACTCTAGTCAAGTAACCATTTTTGTACACATAACATACTACCGCAGGGCAGGGGAGGTAGTCAAAACCATCCACTCCTTCACATCAGATGACAAGGTGCATGACACGTTGTTCGTGCAACACTTCTTCATGCTACACCATGACTAGTTACAACAAGAGGGTGTCACTCCTAAGCAACATTGGGTGTGGTCTGATGGTGCGGCCTCGCAGTTCAAGGGAGCCAGGCCTTTTTACTTCGTTGCAAGATACGGTGGACTCACAGAGATGGGGATGAGCTGGTTCTTCTTTGGATCAGGGCACGGCAAGGGAGAGCATGATGGTGCAGGAGCAGTTGTGAAAAGAACCTTGACCCATGAACAACTAAAACCTAATGAAGCTATTTTGTGGTGTGCAACTAATGTGGTTTCTTATTTCCAAGCCAACCTGCCGCGCAGGGAGCACCTTCACACTATCCTTCAAAAGAAAGGGAGTATACCCGTGTGTTCTGGGAGGTTAAAGAGGGGGAAGTGAATAGGGAGATGAAGTGGAATTGTGCCACTGTGGCAAAAACTTGCTCGCTACATGCTTTTCGTGGCCACAACCCTGGGGATCCTACTGCCCTTGCAACAAGATCCTTGGCATGCTTCTGTGATGCATGCATGCACGGAAGATGGAATCGCTGCGTCCATAAAGCTCACGTGCAGCCTTGGGATTATCATACTCTACTACCATTACCTGCTGAGGCTGTGTCAATTTGAAAGATGAAGCAGTCGCCTACGATGACTTCACATACAAAGGTCATCATGATGTGTTGAGTAGCACTCTATGTGCTGGCGACACATTTGTTGTAAATCCAGATGCTTCGACCAACGTCGAGGATGTGGATTTCTACCTGGTCAAGTGTGTTGCAGCAACAGAGAAGGTCAAGAAGGGGTACCTCGATGAGTGGGGTAATGCAATTGATAGAGGCTCATATGTTGTGCAAGGTCCGTATTACGCGAAATTGGATGCATACACCTTCAAGCTAGACCACAAGCAGCCCATCGTCCACGTACTTTCACATCTGGTACGATGTATCAAAATACCCATGGAGCACATCCCAAGGAGACGGTAGGTGTACACAATCAACCCAAAAAGATTAGAAGCAATCTATAATAGCATGCCCTTCAGCTTTTAATTTGTAATCACTGCATCTTCAATATACTTCTTGCTTGGAGATAATGCAGTTTTATCAAAAATCTGGGTATCTTCCATCTCTTGTGTCTCTTGTGTGCTTTGTGTATACATGGATTTGGTGTCTATCACAGAGGGTCTCAATTTAAGAGAGATCATTTGTATAACCTGTCTCATTGTGTTCTGTGGGTATGCTAATTAGCATAAATAATATGCTAATTAGCATACTGTTAATGCTAGTTAGCATACAAAATGTTCTAATTAGCATATCTTTTGCTGGTTTTCAAGGAGAAGAGATGGTAGCTTCCTGTATACTGTGTATGCTAATGCTAATTAGCATACTGTATATGCTGATTAGCATAAACTTATATATGCTAGTTTTTTATGGTTTTAAGGAGAAGAGATGACAACTTTCTGTATACTGTGTGGTCTAATTAGCATACTATGCTGTGAGTGAAAGTTAGCACAAACAAAAATGCACAGTATGCTAATTGAAGGTATGCTAATAAGCATATTGTTTTGCCTGTTGGCATAAACATTATGCTAATAAGCATATCTTTGTTGGTTTTAAGGAGAACATATGACAGGTCTCTGCATCCTGTGTATGCTAATTAGCATACTATTTATGCCAATTCGTATTTTGTGGGTATGCTAATTAGCATAGTTAACTGGCATAAATAGTATGCTAATTAGCATAGGTACGTTGGTTTCAAGGAGAAGAGATAACAGCTCTCTGTATACTGTGTATGCCAATAAGCATATCATGTATGCTAATTAGCATATTGTATGCTGGTTTCAAGAAGGGATAGCATCTTCCTATATAATGTGTATGCTAATTAGCATACTATGCTGTGAGTGGAAGTTAGCAAAAACAAAAATCCACAGTATGCTAATTAAAGGAATGTTAATTAGCATACCATGCATGCTAATTAGCATATTGTTTATGCCAGTTTGGCATAGACAGTATGCTGATTAGCATACCATTGCTGGTTTCAAGGAGAAAACATGGCAGCTTCGTGTATACTGTATATGCTAATTAGCATACTATGGTATGCTGTGAGTGAAGTTAGCACAAACAAAAATGCTCATTATGCTAATTAGAATGTATTCTAATTAGCTACTATGAGTATGCTAATTAGCATACATGGTATGCTAATTAGCATATTGTTTTGGCTGTGAGCATAAACAGTCTGCTAACTAGCATAAACATTATGCTAATTAGCATACCTTTGCTGATTTCCAACGAGAAATGTATACAAATTCAATGTTTACAAGACGCCAATAGTACACATAGTATTGTCTTCAAAAGAAGAATAGTACGTTTGCTTCTTTGTTTACTGAGCTTTTGGGTCTTGCTCTCTTTCTTCTTCTTGCTGAGCTTTTGGTTCTTGCAAATATCTTTCTTCTTCTTCCTACTGCTGTTTATATAAATTTTTTGTAAGGTCTCCGACCCCGAGCTAAAAGAGCACCATTGTACCATGAAAAGATCATAATGGAAAAAGTTACTATTTTTAGTAGTTTTTTGAATTCTGTCAGTGCCATGATGTTTAAAATGTTATAAAGCTTCGAAATGTGAATTAAAATAATTTTTGTGAAAATTTTTCCAAATATAGTAAGTTTTTGGTCACCCGACTCGTCTAGTTTTGACCGTCTCGAAAATCTGCACCCGTACCCCGAATTTGAAAAAAATGCATTTTCGAACCCCGAGGGGCTGCTAAATATGGCAGGTACTCGATCCATTACGCCTTAGTTAGAGCTCAGTATAGCAATTTACGGCATCAAAATCCGACTCGTATGGCCCGTTTTAGCCTAAAACCAATTTTTCATAAAATTGTCCAGGGAGGCACCGGGGGCCCGGGGCTGTGTGGGAAAAGGTTCTAGGCCACTCCAGACCTGTTTCACCAACTAGGGGGCACCCTCTTGCCTTGTGGGAGTCTTGGGAGAGTTTCCAAGCTTGCAACTAAGTGAGAGAACCAGTTAACCAAACCAACTGGACACTTGGTGGGGGTAGGCAACTGGACTTACCATGCTTAACTGAAGTAGCTCCCAGATGCATATAGCAAGCAAGTTCGATTTTCAGCTTGAGGAGCCTATTTAAAGGTGTGCTCACACACACACACACACACACAAACACACACACACACACACACACACACACATGCTCACACACACACACCCAGTACACACACACACACCTACACACACCTTGGGGAGGTGTTGCCGGTACACACACAGTTTTTGAAGGGGAAGCAAGGAGGGAGGTGCTGCCAAAATTCTCATCTTGAGGATTAATTGGATCAGAAAAATTAGAGGATTCTCAGCCCCTAATCACGGTAATCATGGTTTAATTACTGCTCTTCTTAATTCTCATCTTTATTCTCCAAATTCCTTAGCTACTATGCTTAATCCTGGCTATAATTCCCTATAGCTGCTCTCTAAATCTCCATATCTATACTCCATTACATAATCATCATTCAATTAGATAAATTATGCATCCATTCATCATCCTTAACCAAGGATTAATACATGATTAGGAAAGATTCTCTCTCTAGGCAGCATAGTTAATAAAATGTCAGCCAGTAATAGTGTAGATTTGATGAAATTCATTCTTTTACCACTCAATAGTGTTGTAATTAAATTAGACTCAATCTTCTCCCACATTAAAATGTGATTAAGGCTGAAAATTAATCCATCATTAGGCCATTAAGAAGAGAATTTTATGTCACACATGCCTGCGGCAATTCTGCATCTTCATATTGCTCTAGGAAAATGAATGAGCTTGCTTACTTCATCTCTTTCGTGAATCAATTAGTAAAATTCTGAATTCCTTAATCATCTAAGCCAAGTAATTAACCTTAGAGACATTTCCCATAGGGTAAGTAAGGAATTATCCATAAAATTGCTAGGTCTCACAGGAAAAATCTAATCTCTTGCCTAAGGAGGATTCTTTAATAATTCAAATCTACCATTTGGTTGTTATGATGCTCTCGGACTTTAGCTCTTTTCTTCAATTTTATCATTTAAAGTAGTGAGTAAAATGGCCCTGGTTAAGAGAACTCGCTTCGGTGGTGCCCACGACCACGAGGCGGGAACGAGCAATACAAATGGAAAAGGAAAAGCTCCCATGGTCGAACAAGCACCGACCATCTCACGAGCCAATGACGAAGAAATGGAAGAGGTAGATCACAGTTTTATACGTTTAGCTAGGAATGAACACATCCCCAAACATGTTGGAGAAATCCGACGGAAACCTCGGCAATTGAACTCATTTGTATATTAAAGTCTAAAGTAGGAAAGAAATGATTGACGGATATACTGTTTGCAATAGGAAAGAATGTCTGCTAGGAAAAATTTAGCTCGGCATGTTCATTCTATTTCCAATGTTGAATTAGTCATGAACCCCCTCCTGATCATAGGGGGCAGAGTTCCTGGTTAAGGGCTCTTGAATCCACGACTATTGGTTAAGCAGTGGATACCCACGACTACTGGTTAAGCGGTGGGAACCCACGTCTGCTGGTTAAGCGGTGGGAATGTCCATGTCGTGCTTTCTATGCGGTGGACATACCTAGTTGTATGGGAAGCTAGGCGACAATGGGGGAGTAAACTCTCGCTGGAGGGGGGATGTTGTACCTCTTGAACATTGGAATTTTAATGAATAAGTTTGAGTATAATTTTTACTAGAATACTGTCTTGGTGCCGTTTGCAATACTGGTTGAAGGGCTGTCTTAATGAACATTGTGATTCGGAATCTAATCAAGGAATGTTTATGTTGAACAATCATTGTGATAGTAGTTAGGACACACAAGGAAGTGTGAGTGTGGGGGTGGAAAGTGGGGGCTTGGCTCACATTGCCAATGCCTATGAGAAGGGTGGTCCCGATTGGTCGGGAACTCTCTGTCCCCATAGTGTTTAAATCGATACTAGTAATACTCATTGCCCCTAGAGCGGCATGCCTCTGAAACATGGGAAAAAAGGCACTCAGGGTTTCTCTCCTCTTGGAAGGTGGGTCTTAGGATTGCTGGATAGTTTAAGTACGCTTCCCCTGCGAGGTGGAGCTAGATCTCATTGCTAGTAGGCTCGAACTCGACTCACTTTGTGATGAGAGATCGTCCGCTAGCTGAACCCTGAACCACTTTGTTTGCTTCCGTTATAGATCTAGTGGCCACTAGGTTCACCATTAGATCCACCGTTTGACACGGCGGGGTGGGGACCTCACACCTGGTATCAGAGCCTAGGTTAGGTTGGGAAATAAAGTCGTACTATTTGAATATTTAAATAAGGAACTGAAAGTATATAGGTAGTTGATCCGAATTCCTTGCATTGGTGTTGCAGGAAGACCCCGTGCTCGAATATCGTAAATTCCAGGTGTTTGAGCTTATTTATGAGCAAGCTCGAAGATCCCCAGTTTACCAATTCAGGTGAGATGTCATGGAGATACTAATGAAGGCTCATATGCCACACTCCACTCGCATTGATAAAGGATGGCAACTTGATTGGACATTTCCAGGAGGGGTTTACTACATCAACGCTCGGAAGCTAGGATGCATGGCTACCGATTTGAAGAAGATACGTTGGGGAGAAGAGTTGAGGGTAATAGAGATATTCTACTTGGTGCCTACACGATTGGACCAGTATGTCTCAGACGACACCAATCAAACCCTCAACGACTGGCTCTTGGAGAAGGTCACCAATGTGATCCCAACAAACAGAGTCAAAACCTTTGGAGTACCAAAAGAGGAATTCCGGCTTGATATCTTAGTTTATTATCCACTCAAGAATGAGTACGGGAACTATTTCACGAACGAAGTAGTGCATCATGTGAATACCATCTCCTAGGCGTATGTCATACACAATCCATAAAGCCATGTAATAAGCTGATCATCAATTATCCTAAACCTTGAGGGGTTTCGATTGTAATAAATTTTTATCAATAAAGTGTTTTTTTTGTCTCTGAATCTTGTCTCTTGATAAAGTGGAATTTTGAAATTTTATTAAAGTTTCGTGTCTATTTTGAAATTCAAGTAATGGTATCAAGAATTTCGTATAACCCATGTAGGCACCACCTGTTGCTCTGTACTCGGTAGCGCAAGAGAAGAAGCTCCTCCTTAAGCAAGCCCAACCTTCGATATTTAAGGGCGAGGAGTCAAATGTCGAGAGAGACGCGGAAGTGTGGATGGAAGCCATGGATGACTACTTTGAAGCTGCGGGGACCCAACCCGTAAATCAGACCATGCTTGCAATGTTCCGCTTGACTGGCGATGCCAAGATATGGTGGAAGCAACATTGCAGAGACATGGATATTAAGGGATCTTCCCAATCCTGGGAAGACATCAAAGCTACAATAATGGGACGTTATTTACCACCTGCCTATAGAACCTTGAGGATGAATGAATTCTTTTCACTTCGGCAGTTGAATTCATCTGTCGAAGAATATTATGCAAAGTTTTTCACTCTTCGGAGATATGCTCCTAAGATGACCTTGGAACAACAGGTGGCGAGGGTCTGCCAAGGACTAATCGATCCCTTGAATACTCGGTTGGAAGCTCTCAAGCCGACAACACTACAGGATGCCTTGTTGAGGGCCAAACCTCTAGCTCTCAAAGTACAAAAGGTTAATCAGAACAGGAGGAATCATTGGGCAAAGAGGGCAAGGACAACTGCTTGGAATAACAGACCAGCCAACCAAGCATATGACCAGCGCCCTATTGTGGCTACCACCACAACCATGGAGTTCCTTGATGTTCGGTGTTATGGTTGCGGCGAGCATGGACATTACAGATCCAATTGCCCCAGGAACATTCAGGCAACCAACGCCAATGCCATACCCTTCAATACCCGTGGGTGTGGCCAAGCTAATGGAAGAGGAGGACGAGGAAGGATAAACAGAGGGCGAGGGCGTGGAGCTACCGCCAGAGGGAATGCCGCAGTGGTACAACCAACTGTGGGTGATGAAGCAGTGGAGAGAGCAACCCTACATGCTGCAATTGACAATCCCAATGGTTGCGATCAATACGCAGTCATTCATACGCCAGGATCTCTCAAAGGTGAACAAGTTAACTTCCTTATAGATTGTGGTAGTACTCTTTCATTTCTTTCACCCCGATGCATGAGGAAGCTAAAGCTAGATAAGTATCCAACAAGCAAGCTAGTTGTAGAGTTAGCAAACGGCAAGGAAGTAGTATCTCAACATTCTGCAGGAAAAATCGATTTTGATTTAGGGGGACACCCAACTTCTGCCCAATTTTGAACCCTACCCTTAGGATTCTTTGATGGGATACTAGGGATGGACTGGCTAAAGCAAAATAGAGCCCACATACATTGTGCACAAGGGAACTTTACCTTTACAGATAACTTGGGTAATGAAGCCTTAATCCAGGGGGAAAATGGGAGACCTAGGGCTACTCTAGTTAAGGCCAATAGACTTTTGAAGGGACTAAGGAAGGGTCAGCAAATTTATGCAGTAAAACTCAACAAGGTGGACCAATCAGATACCTCACTTCGACCAAACTGGTTGAGAGAGTATGATGATGTATTCCCTGAAGACCTTACGAATCTTCCGCCACATAGAGAGGTAGATCATGAGATTGAGACTATCCCTGGATGTGAACCTATCTCAAAAAGACCTTATAAGATGTCACTTCCAGAGGCCATCGAACTCAAGGAACAACTTAGACAACTCATTGAGCAAGGATTCATTCGACCCAGTACTTCTCCTTGGGGTGCTCCAGTTCTTTTTCAGAAGAAGAAGGATGGAACCTTAAGGCTATGCATAGATTACCGAGGACTAAACCAGGTAACTGTCAAGAACAAGTATCCAATTCCAAGGATTGACGAACTCTTGGACAGGCTCCACGACGCCAAAATGTTTACAAAGATTGATCTAAGGTCAGGATATTACCAAATCAGAATCAAAGAATCAGATATTCCAAAGACAACTTTCAACACTAGGTACGGGCACTACGAGTTCACAGTAATGTCTTTTGGTCTAACAAATGTTCCAGCAAGCTTCAATCGACTTATGCAAGATATTTTCAGACCTTACCTGGATGATTTTGTCTTGGTTTTCTTTGATGACATTTTGATCTATTCTAAGAATGAGGCAGATCACGAAGGACATGTTCGCAAAGTACTTGATCTTCTTCGGGAGCACCAACTTTACGCTAAAGAGAGCAAGTGCACTTTTTGCTCACCAAAGGTCAACTATCTTGGATTTGTCATATCGGTTGAAGGGATTTCAGTGGACCCAGACAAAGTCAAGGATATCGTTGATTGGCCTCAACCATCCACTGTCATCGAAGTAAGAGGATTTCTCGGAATAACGGGATGGTACAGGATTTTTGTCAAGGACTATGCACGTATTGCTGCACCTTTGACGGAACTCTTGAAGAAAGGAATGAGGATCGAATGGAAGACCGAGCACGAGTCTAGCTTTGCTAAACTAAAAGAGTTCTTGGTCTCGGCTCCTATTTTAAAGCTTCCAGATTTCAGCAAGGAATTTGAAGTAGCGACCGACGCTAGCAAATTTGCTCTAGGCGGAGTTCTTACTCAAGAAGGAAGACCAGTGGCGTATACTTCGCGAAAGCTGAGAGATCATGAGAAGAATTATCCTACTCATGATTTGGAACTTTTAGCAGTTATTCATGCGCTGAAGTTATGGAGACATTATCTTCTTGGGCGCAAGTTTCAGCTGGTTACAGACCACAAGAGCTTAAAATGGATTTTTACTCAACCTATTCTCAATATGCGACAACGACGATGGATAGAGCTATTACAGGAATATGACCTTGACATAAAGTATAGACCAGGGAAGGAAAATGCAGTTGCAGATGGTCTTAGCCGAAAATCCTTTCTCGGAGCTATCTCTATTCCAAATAACCCTATCTGGGATAGAATCAAAGAAGCATCTTTAGTAGATCCAGAATACCAGCGTACAGTATCTCTAGTCCAGCAGAATAAGATGCCTGAAGCTAAAGATTACTCTCTTATGGGAGGATGTCTTTACTACAGACATAGACTCTGTGTACCCATAGATCTAGCCTTAAAGAAGACTATTCTGGATGAAGCACACGATAGCCCTACATCCGGACATCTAGGCTATGCTAAGACTCTTCATGCTGTCAGGAGGAGTTACTTTTGGTCTAGAATGAAAGGAGACATATTTCGCTATGTGAGGCAATGTCTTTCTTGTCAGCGGATAAAAGCTGAAAGGATCAAGTTACCAGGGCAACTTCAACCTCTTGACATACCCCAGATGAAATAGGAATACATCAGTATGGATTTTGTTACAGGATTACCTTCTACAGGAGGGTATGATTTTGTTTTCGTGGTTGTTGATATGCTCACCCGTAAAGACAACCTTTACTGCTTCAGATATTAGTCGGGTATTCATCAAGGAGATTTTTAGGCTACATGGTCTACCCAAGCGTATCGTCAGTGATAGAGATGCCAAGTTTACATCAAAATTTTGAACTTCTCTTTTCCAATCTATTGGGTCACAATTAACTTTCATTACAGCGTATCATCCCCAGTCAGATGGGAAAACTGAAAGGGTTAATCAAGTCATCGAGGACATTCTCAGAGCCTATTGTTCGCAAGAACCAAAGAAGTGGTTACAATATCTACCTTTGGTGGAGTATGCTTACAACTCTTCCGAACATAGAAGCATTGGAATGTCACCTTTCAAAGCTCTTTATGGACAGGACTGTTTAGCACCATTGAACTTCTCAGATCCAACCATCAGGGTAGAAGCATCTAGGAAGATGTTAGAAGATATGGAAGCACAGACTAGAGCTATTCGCCAGGATATTCAGGCCGCTCAGGATAGACAGAAGCACTATGCAGATAAGAACCATTCAGAAAGAACCTTCAAAGAAGGGGATAAGGTTTTTCTGAGAGTCCAACCAAAGAAAAGCAACTTATCACTAGGCATATATAAGAAGCTTAGCCCAAGGTATTGTGGACCATTCGAGATCGTTAAGACTATAGACATGCTGTACCAAAACTTCCTCAACACTTTTCTTGCCCACCTCCACTTTGAAATCTAGCACTCGTGTTTTCCATGCTGAATGAAATAGATTTGCTGTTGAGGATCTTTTCCTCCTTCTTGGTTGCCTAAGAACCCAAGAACCTTTGCATATTGTATGTTGTTACCATTGACTATCTATATTGATGGAGTTTGAGATAGTGATAGAGCTTATGGTGCTACTTGGCCTCCTTGGGAGACTAATGACGAGGCTGATTAGGGAGAGAGCACAACAACCCCTAGAGCTATTAGGGCGGGAAGAAGAAGAAGAAACCATGGCTCTTTCTGAGTGGTAGAAGAAAGCGTGAACTTGCTTCCAATGGAGGGAAATTCAATTTTGAACGCTTAGTTAATGGAGCAAGAGCTTTTGGTGACGGGAGTATGATACATTATCATAGCTTTCTTTCAGTACCATAACTACATTCAGACCCTGGGCCCACATATAGATACCTTAAACACCGTAAAAATGAGGTTTTACCTCATGTTTCTTCTCTTTCTTTTGCATTTTTTGATTTATTTCTTCCTATTTCTAGGTTACATTGGCTTGTTGTTCATTGGATGCGCCTCCTTTTTTCTCTCCTCAATAAGGCCCTCCAAATGACCTCCCGAATTCCCTAATGTGTGTGGCATGCCTTCCACATCTAATTGGCCGGCCGAGCATGACGATCGGGTGGTCTCCCCCTTAACCTCGTCCTCATAGTTCTACGGTCGGAGGGCGATCGATCTTGTCACAACCATTACAAGCTTCATGGCAGTGTTGCTCCATCACTAGGTAGCAACAAAAAATGAGTTTTTTGTCTTTAAAAAGAGGCCAAAGTTCAAATTCTTGCATTTGGCGACACATGGAGTCTTGAACTCCCATCACTGTTACATGAGTAGGCGGTGCGAACATTCTTTTGGTGTTCATTAACTGGAATCCTAGGAGATCCTCGTCGGGATTGAAAAGGAAAAGGATTGTGTATTTGAAAAAGAAAATCCAAGTGGTAGATGGAGCTTGTCCACACCTCTAGGGGCCAAGTGTTAGGCGAGGGATGTAGTGCAGTGAGGGTCACCCCAAAGGGCAAGGAGGCGAGTACAAACAGCTAGAGCCTGGGAGGGTAACGAGGAACAAACTCACAATTGTGAGTGAATTATATTCAGCACCCAAAAAAATTACAAGGTTTTGTCATGCTCATGTTAAGCCATGACAACATCTAGGAATCATAATTACAACGGCTGTTAGGGCAGCCACTCCTACCAATGGCCAAGGTTTGCCCTCGTCCCAGGTATTCCATCTGGCTGACAACAAGGCACAAGTAGTCCTAGACCAATCCTCTGAGTGATTCTTGCGCCCGAGTGCCCATATTAGCACTTTTCTTTCTTGTATAATTTCTGTGAAGCTTGCCACCTCAAATCCTCCTTCAAAAACCCGGCGGTTCCTTGTTTGCCATACATTATGGAAGAAGAAGTATCTGACAATCTGAGTGCTGACGAGGAGTGCAAGACTACCTGAGTTTTTACATCCAACGCATAGGTCAATCTTGAAAAAACTAATTTTCCATGTTCTCTGGACCCACTTGCATACTTTCCCTGCGAGGCCTTTTATAGCTGGGCATTCCATGAAAAGGTGGGCCAAATCTTCACTAGTCAACCTGCATCCCGAGCATCGATCTGATCGAATCCCTCTCTCCTGAATCTTCACCCCCGTCGGTAGAGCACCCCAAATAACCTTCCATAAGAAAGCCTTCATGTACTATGGAACCTTTGGCTTCCATGTGTTCTCCATTACATGCTCCCACCTTTCCTCAGGCCATTGCTTTTTCCATAGCTTATTAAGGGGGCTAGACCAATTCTTCTTTTGCATCATTGTCTGATAAATGATTTTAGTATGGGGTTTCCACAAGAGACTGCTTCCTGGCCATTTCCATGCTTTCCAGTCTAACTCCGAGTCCCAGATTGGCATCACTAGATTGTCAAGTTCTTTCATCACTTTGTGGACAAGCAAGACCTCCAAGCTATTGAGTTGGTACTGGGAAATCATAAGGTCAATGGTTTTCCAACTCTTGTTGACACTGTCCCAGAAGTGCTGAAGTCAGATCAGACCCTTATTATTCAGCTTCCTTGCTGTCTCAATCGAATAGGGAGTTTGTGGCGGATCTACAACTTTGGAGAGCCAGGGGGACCAATGTAGGATGGAGTTCTTGAAGTATCTGACTTCTTCCCCCCACTTTAAAACTCATGCTACTCTGCATTTTCTTACCAATTCTCCTGAGCTACCCCCCAGTGTTAAGGTAGACCACGCTGGGGCAAGCAACTTGTCATGAAACTCCACTCCCCTCCACTTTCCTCCCTTCAAGCCAAGTTTAGCTGCTTCTATCATATCTCTGATCATAACTGCCCAAACTTGATCCTGTCTAGCCAAGGAAACAACAAATTTGGCGCAAAAAGATTTTGCATGGGTCACAGGGTTAAGAATCCCGAGGCCTCCTTGATTCCCCGGCCGAGCAACCGATTCCCAACTGGCCCATTGCCATGGCTTGGAAGATTTCGTGTTATTTTTCCATAAAAATGTTTTTACTCGTTTTAAGAACTCCTTCCAATGACATTTAGCTATATAAGGAATCATGAAGGCATTCATCACTTTTATCCGACTTGGGAGTGGGAGAAGAGCATACTCCCACCTACTCATTTTCGTTTTGATTTTTTCAAGCACCCACTCGAATCATGAAGGCAATATAAGGAATCATGAAGGCAATATAAGGAATCATGAAGGCATTCATCACTTTTATCCGACTTGGGAATGGGAGAAGAGCATACTCCCACCTACTCATTTTCGTTTTGATTTTTTCAAGCACCCACTCGAATGTTTTCTTGTGAGTTACATCCACCCCCAGGGGGGCTCCCAGATGTCTAAAGATCTTTCCTTTAGTGACAATCTCCCCTGACCATACAAAAGGATCAAATGAGTCATTTTCTGATAGGGAGATCATTCTTAACTTCTCTATATTACACTAGGACCCCGAAGCTACCAAGAACATTTGTACAATCTCCAAAGCTTTTCTGATGACCTGGGGGCACGCCTTCAAGAAGAGGAGAGAATCATCTGCAAAAGGTTTTGCCAGGAGTTGCCTATTTCATGGTAAAACAAGGCCTTGCACCTCCCTGCATTCAGCACTAGCTTCGAGCGTCGTGATTAGAGGATGTGATCCTATGGCAAAAAGAGGGGACAAGAGGGCATCCCTATTTAATAGACCTTTTAACCTCAAAAGAGCCCACAATTCTTCCATTAAATAGGAGCTTTGACTGGCTTCCAGCCCCCATCACATGAACCATCCGACAAAGGCACGGACCAAAGCCTATAGCTTCCATCATGGCTTCTATATATGTCCATGTTATTCTGTCATAGGCCTTGTACAGGTCCAACTGCAGCAAAATGCACTCCTGCTTTGTGACAATTGCGTATTCTATGCCCACCATTGCTACCAAGATGTTATCATATATGGACCTTCCTTTAATGAAACCATGTTGATGAGGGGAGTTGATCTTGGTTAGTAAGGGGGCTAGTCTGAGGGCCACTGCTTTAGCTATAATTTTGTAGGCCACCGACATCATCGTTATAGGGTGCCAATGTTGTAGTTTAGAGAAGAAGATCTATTTTGGGATGGGCTTGATAAGCCCTCTCTTCACACTTGTCTCCAACGACCCTTCGACCATGGCTTTATTGGCCAAACTTGTGATTGGGGCCTTGAGATCTTCCCAAAATTTTGCATAGAATTGCACCGTCATCCCATCCCACCCAGGGGACTTTTCCTTGCCAAGGGCTTGCAATGCTAGTGAACATTCGTCTTCGGAAAATGCCCGTTCCAAGTTATTAGCTTCTGAATGGGGAATTTCCTTTTTAACACTCTATAGTAAGGTCCCTCTGGCTTCCTCCACTTCTTGGGACTGGGTCTCCGACCGTCCAATAATTTGACTGAGATAGCTCAGCATCATACCAGCCATTTCATCCTAGTTATGAATTGTTGTCCCTTTCTCATCATCGAGCGAGCGGACGTGGCCACGGCTCTTCTTGATTTTTAGAGCCCTAAAAAATGAGCTTGATTGGAGGCTTCCGGTTGCAGATAAATCTCCCTAGAGAGAAGTCTAGCCTTTTTTTATATCTTCTACCTACTCATTAGCAAGGTTCGATTTGGCTTCAAGACATCGTTTCTGTTCGCCTTCAGTAGCATGCCCGTTGGCTTTTAAAGCGGTAAGCAATTGTACCTCCGCTGAAAGATGCAACAGGTGATCCTCCCTAGCTTTCTTGATTCGGGGGCCCGAGGTTTTGATTGCTTTCTGGATGCTCCGAGCAAAGAGGTCCCACGCATTGTGCTTGTTGAGGTCGACATCTTTTTTTAGCTTACCCAGTGCTTTCTTGGCTAGATTCCTGAAAAGAGGGTCTTTGAAAAGGTGTGCCCTTGTTACCAATAGTTTTTTTTAACCTCTTGGGGCATGTTCCTCCTCTTTATTCTTCTTAAATTGAATGTGCAGAGGAATGTGATATGAGAGGATTGTTGTTGGGACTACCTTCATTTCCATCAGCGTCGGTATCCAATCAGGTTGGTGCCAGCAATAGCATCTGTCCAGTCTGGAGGCAGTGCGGGCGTACTGAAGGCTTGTGTAGGTGAATCCAAGCGTGCTGTTCCATGGGCCAACATCCCATAAGTCGATCATTTCCCACTTTTTGCACAAACTTTGCCATTTAGACCTTTCTGAGCCAGCCAGCACACTGGAGTGCTTTCTCTTGCTATGGGCGTCTAGATGGTGTTCCTGAATGGCCCAAAAGTTGACTGTCTTCTCCTTTTTTATTTCCTCCCAGAAAAGGGTACTCTTCTTCCGGGTTTTCAACCCCTTTACGTTCCAAGATTGAATAGTGAGAGACTCCATCATTAATACAGGGTTCATTGGGATAGAGGAACGAATTCTTAAGCATCCAAATCATCCCCGCCCCCCTTCTCCTTGGTCTCAAGAGAATCCGGGGGTTCCGAGTCAAAGGATTTCTTTTCTTGCAGATTTGCAAATGGATTGTGCAAAGGGATAATGAACCCCCCTGCTTTCGAAGGGGTAGTGGATGAATTAGATCCTTTCACCTCCAGTGTTCTGACGACTTGTAGCACTTTAGAGTCTCTTGCACTGCCTTCACCCTTTTGGCTCTTTTCAGACTAGGGACTTGGACAGCCGTCGCCGTTGTAACTGTCATAAATTTGGGGGTAGCAGCGGGATTAATAATCTTATTAATATTTCTTGTACTTTCAGAAGCTCGTTGTATGGGAATCAATTCTTCCGCCTTCTTTTCCTGCATCTTCGTATCCGTTTTCTCACACACCATCCCTCCTTCATCCTTCCCTATATTTGTCCCTTCATTATTGTCTCCCTGCTTCTCCAGCCCTCCCATCGGGGATTCCGTTTTATTGGGGTCCTGTACTGCCGGAGCTGTAGGTCCATTAGAATTCAATGGACAATCCTTGGCGAAGTGACCAAAGTTGTTGCATTTAACACATGCTCCAAAGTAAGTTCCAAAGTTTAGCGGAATGGTAACAAGCCCAGCTCCGACATTGATAACCATGCTTTTAGGTGGCGTTTTAGACGAATCCCATCCTATACAAACCCTGTTTGAAGTTCTGTCAAACCCTCTCTTACTAGGTATAAATAAGGGAGTGCCCAGTTGACTAGCAAGCATCCTGCGATTATCCCACAGTCAGCTAGGCAGTCCCACAAACTCTACGCAGACCGGATGAACCGCTTGCAAAGATTCAGCTGAGTCGAACACTGGCTACCAAGGCACCACACACACCGTAGTCCTATTAAATACTATGGGCCGTTTGTCGAGGATCTTATCCACATCGGAGGCCTCTTTGAATCTCACTGAGCAAAAACCTTTAGCTAGGTAGGAAGTACTTTCAACTGCTCCTCCATGACCAAGGATTTGAGGGCCCTGCAGCCATTGTATCATCTCAAACATGTTCGGGATTCTTCCACTGAACCCAAATACAAGCGTCATCTTAGCTTGGCTGGCTAGCTGTTTTTTAATCAGTGCTGGTGGAATCGCTACAGTAATGGCCTCGACAACCTCCACTTGCTGTGGCAAGGACTTTTTTAAAGGAGAGAAGGCTCGATCTACCAACCCGTCTTCTACCAGCCCACTGGATTCTGAACGGGAGCAAGTTCTTTTGTTGTTGTTAGGGCCAGCCTCAAGCATTTTGTTAACTTCCAAGAGCTCTTGTTGCAGTCTAGCTTTTGTATTCTGCAGGTTTTTGATATCCCCTGCACTTGACATCCCTTCTGCTAAGTTTTTCCCATTATCCCTCGAGATAGGCCCCTTGAGTATGCTAGCAAACGATATACCTGGCCTGCAAGTAGCCGATGAACTTGACGCTTTATTTACATTCACATAGATTGGTCCCTGAGGAACCCTATCTTTGATGGTTTTTACTTCAAATTTGAACCCTTGCTTTGAGCCCATTTTCACTCATGTTTCCTCAGAGGGGACTTTTTCGGTCGGAGCAATTTTGACCTCTTGCGTGGTTGATACCTTTGGCGAGCTGGGGCCTGCCATTTCCGTGTCATGCACCGGTCTCAATACCGAGTCGCCGCCTGTATCCATTGGCAACGCTAACTCCGTTTCAGACCTTTTCCTTGCCGCTAATAACTGCGAGAATTTGCAAATTTCCTCACTTACGGCCAGACCATCGAATTCCATTAGCAAAGAACCTTTAGCAACTTATCAATGGCTCAATAGCACAATTGGGCCAACCGCAAACTACAGGCTCTAAGGCTATGGTGTGAGAGGGGTACAATGCAAAAGGGAGGTCTCCAAGTGGTAGGGTGATAATTAACAAGTTGCCAACGATAATTAACGTATGCACTAAGCGATTACTTGTGTGACGATTATTACGTGCTGAGCAAAGCGATTATTTACTTTATGCAAACGCGATATTAACTGTGAGCCCAGCACACGCAGATGGCGATGGCTGTGCCTTCTGTCTTTTGAAGATGTAGTTGATACAAACCTTTCGACACCCCAGAGATTCTAGCAAGGTAGCACCAAGCCGAAAGCCTATGTGCTGAGGGCGTTCCTCTCTGTTGGTGGGTCGTAGCGGGTTGCAAAACGGTTGTACGGGAGCCGTGTTGGTCCCTGGCTCAAAGCTGAGGGCAAAGGTGGGTCCTGACTGGGTGCGAGCTGTGCGCTCATATGCTCCACCTACACCGCTCTGTCGCTCCTACACCATACCTCTGTTGCTGCATTCCTCTGTTCTCTATGTCGCTCCTACACCATAGCTCTGTCAACACTTCTCTAAGGCTTCTTTCTCTTAGGCTCCTTTTTAACCTTAGTTAACTTTTAATCTCTCGCTTAATAATATTGCTCATTTAGTGACAAGACGTTGCTTATTAACACCTCTGAGCTCTCTCGCTCTCTCTCTCTCTCTCTCTCACTCACACACACACACACACACACAAGGGTGGCAAGAAACAGCGCCTGCGCGTGTCCTGCACGAGAGCTTTCGATAGCTTCCCACATTGTGAATTACGACAACATCATGAGCTTCTGCGGGCGAGCATCGCACACCCAGCTAAGTGCAGTTGGGGGCAGGAGGTTGCCGGCTCCCGGGGCGACAACCCCCTACCCCCAAGCATACCTAGCTAGGTGCACAGTGCCGAGCTTGCAAAACCTTACGACGTTGAACACTGTGGGAAAAACCGGGGAACCGCATGATGTTGTCGTAATTCACAATGTGGGAATAATTGTGGGAAGCCATCGAAAGCTTCCTGTGGTACGTCCTCGATGGCCTTGCAAGTCTCATTTATAAGTTTCTCTCTCAATAAGTTTCTCTCTCCATGTAACTTATGGGTTTTAAGCACATATCTTCCAAGCACCATTTCTTAATTAGATATTTCTTAATTAGATTCTGGTACGTATTTGGTTCAGAGTGAGCAAAAGAAAAAACTCTCTTTCTTGTTCTGCTTAATCAACGGTATAAATGAGTTGTTTTGCTAGATACAAATGCCATCTCAGAGAATTGATTGTTCAACCGTTTCCTTGTTGGAGCCCAATATTGTTGTGCTTCATTGGCACCATTTGGCATTGAAATTGTTCTAACAATTACGGTTGGGTCCCCTGAAAAGTTACTTAATCCATCCCACCTGCTGTTAGCATTAATAGACATAAACCTTCTCCTCGCATTCCTTGTTGTGAAAGCTTTTAAGGACTTTCAATAATGTGCTAGAATCATGAAGTCGTCTTGTTATAAGTGGTGGTGTAGATGCATAGCATTGAGTTTTGTGGCAATGCTACGTTGCAAACAATTGAGACGGCATCCCTTTTGGGAAGGAGATCCTCTTTCTCCGGTTTTTCCCATAGTGTTCAACATCATAAGCTTCTGCAAGCTCGACACTGCACACCTAGCTAGGTGCGGTTGGGGCCAGGGGCACAAGAAGATTTAGAAATTTTCTCATGTAGGAAAACGGAGTCTTTTTCAGTGTTTTTCATACAATGCATAACATCATGAGCTTTTGCTCGGGAGGCACCGCATACCTAGCTAGGTACGATTGGGGGCAGGCGACCGCCGGCCCCGCCTGCCCCTAATCGTACCTAGCTAGGTATGTTGTGCCTCCCTCACAGAAGCTCATGATGTTGATGTAAGTCACAATGTGGGAATTATTGTGAGAATTTCTCCAAAACTTCTTGTGGGGGCTTCCGCCCCCCCTACTAGGGCCGGTAACCCCCTTCCTCCCAACCACACCTAGCTAGGTGTGTGGTGCTCGCCCGCAGAACCTCATGAAGTTGTTGTAACTCACAGTGTGGGAATAATTGTGGGAAGCTATCGAAAGCTTCCTGTGCAAGCACCAACTTTTGGCATGAGCAAGTAGTTGGGGTGTGAAAGTTCATCTGCACCATGCGTGATGAGCTCATGATATGGTTGAAGCTTTCAATTTTAAAGATTCTGTTCTTTGTTGATAGAAAATTGTCTTCCTTAGATTGGATTATGGCCTCTTGAAGGAACATGATGTAGCTAATTGATTCCTTTTTTCTTTTTTGTCCCGTCCATATTCTTACAGGAAAACGAGAGGATGTTTCGGTCTGTAACAAAACTTGCAAGATGCACACTTCTGTGGGAAACACTAATTTCTCGACTGATAATCCGAGAGTTTTTTCCTCGTGTATTTCAATAACAAACATGAAAAATAGGGTATGTTGACGAGAAATAGCTGACGCGGTTATTCTTAATCAGTGTCCTATTAGGTCTCCCCAATCTCAGAAAAAGTAGTGTCAAAAGGGAAGATATTCCGATACTTGGGGGGCCCTTTGGGATGGACGTAACCAATAAGCAAAGATTCTTATGGATTTTGGATAAGGTAAGGAGAAAGATGAGCAGGTGTCAGTATATGCCTCTTCCTTTTCTGAGTAGAGTAAAAGTGATCAATTCATTTATGCTCCCTTACGTAGCCTTTAACGGGTTGTTGCTCTAAAGTTAGCCAAATGCAACTAGAAAGAGTTCTTGAAACAAATGAAAAGATTCTTATGGAAAAACAACACTAAAGACTTGATGCCTTGGCAGTGGACAGGGTGGGATTCCATTGTGAGACCTATAGAGTAGGGCGGGATCAAGATCCTTCACCCTAGTGCTCATGCGCGCAGAGGCTCAATGTGCCAAGTTTGTGGTAATAACGATCACGAAGCAAGACTAGGTATGGGCTAAAATGGTAAAAGTCATGATGGACAATGCCAAACTATGCTCGCAAGGTGACCAATGGAAAGGGCTTGAGTTACATGACAAGTTGCTTGCCCCTTGATGGTCTTTCTTGAAATTGGGGGGTATAATAAGCGAGTTAGTTTGGAAATGCAACAAAGCAACAGAGGCCTTGTAATGGAATGAGATAACTAGATACTTTCACAATCTTCTACCCACTGGTCCCCTTGGCTGTCTAAGGTGGGAAGCATCCTTTTGAATCCATTCTGGAGGGAAATAGCTTGAAAGGTCTATGACATTTGGGCCAGATTTGAGACAACACTAGTAGCTAGAGCGTATATACCATCTCGCCTTCCAATTCCGCCTTAGCGGGATTGAAAGGCTACTATTCAATAGAGCTTTACAATGATTAGACAAATATTGGCTACCTGCCTATGACACTAGTTTCAAGTGGAAATCCTGGAGATGGCCCATGAATAGACATTTCCTTGAACATCATACCAAAGACGTGTACAACACCCACATGGCCTCGTCGAATTGGTATTTCCCCCTTAAGAAGCAACGGGGCAAGAAATGGCTAGAATCAAGATGGTTAACAATCGTGAAGAACATTTGGTGACCACCATGACCACTTAGGATGAAGGTCTTTCTATGGAAGGTCCTTTTGGGAAGCTCTACCTATTGATGTGAAGGTGCTAGCTAGAGGAATTGGTCCAGACTCAGATGCTTGCAATACAGAACGGCTAGTGAGGATCTCCCTCACTTATTTAAGGAGTGCACGATGATTTATGGCCTTGCAGGGAATATTTGCAAATGGGCTCAAAAGACTTGGAAGGTAGGTTTCCTCAGGAATGATCTCTTCCTGGGTGGGAGATGTTCAAGAATAAAGCGCTTCTAATTGGTATATAAATTGTTAGATTTTGCCCCCTGTCATATGATGTATCTATCTGTGAGTCGTCATGGCTCAAGTACGAGCATGATTAGCGTGATTTAATTTTGTAATTTTTTGGATAAGCGAGTATAATCCACTCACCATTGTGAGTTTTGCCAAAAAATAAAAAATAATAATAGATTGAGCGTGTCTCTAAAGATAGAGAGCAAATATGCATTAAAATTTCAAAGATCAAAATGGCAATCACCGTGTGCCAAAATGGAAATTCACCTTATAGAGGGTGCTTATTTCAAGGATGCCAAACTTAAAAGTGCAATTAGGAGCAAAATGGCAATCACGTTGTTCCAAAATGGCAATCACCTTATGTGGGCTGCCTGTTTGAAAAACATTAAAAGTGCAAGGAGAAAAATGGTAATCATAATATGCCAAAATGGCAATCACCTTATGGAGGGTGCTTATTTCAAGGATGCCAAGCTAGTGTCAAAATTGTCTCTTGTTTAGTCTAAAATTAGAGCACTAAAGAGTTTTTTAATTTGTGGAAAAGGAGCTCTATCTCTTCCCATGGTTTGTGGCCAACAAACCTAACTTTCAAAACACAACCCGGGGTTTTTCTTGATGCCATGAAAGTGCTAAACTCATTTAGAATAAATGTGAAAGGCATTAAGAAACGGCTTCTAACAATCTTGGGCATCTTGCTTGTGTAGAAACTTATTCTTAACCACATTGGAACGGTCAGAATATCATCAAATAGGTTGCAAACTTGCAAGGGACATGCACATCCTTGTCATGCAAATTAACAAGTACTCACACTTGACTACCATAGTAAATTTGGTGCTTTCGCTGTTGATTCTTGACTTGGAGTGTCAAGACTTGAAAGCAAAAGCATTCTCTCTCTTTCTCATTGCGTAGAGAAAAAGCAAAATTTGCGTTGCTCATCTTTTTTTCTTTTTCTTTTTTCCAACCTCCGCGATGTCTGAAAATTATTGTTTCTCGTAGAAATTAGGAAATAATCTAAGAGACAGACACAAAGAACATACCCGGTTCCAAACATAGCTAATTGGAGTGGGCAGCAAAGTATTACCTTTTACTTCCATAAGACTAGAAGGAGTTGCTACTTTATTGGCAAAGATGATCAAGAACAATTAAACTAGTCACAAAAATAATGGAAGCCAACTAATGTAATCTAAATAGGTCCGCTCAATTTGCAAAATGAGTCTCATTAGATGGAATCTCGCTTGATGCTTTGTATGGTTTGGGGGAAAAGGAGAGGGGGACAACATGTGGAGGAGGGAGAGAAAGCTAAACCATGCAAATCATTTCTGTATTGATTGTCATCGTGCAGGTCCGAGCATGTTGTAGAAGGCGCGATGAGACAGACGAAAACCAATTTTCGTGTTGAGTGAGGTAGTGGTTTAAAACGAGGTGAACGGTGTTGAGCCTCGTCTGCGACCAAGAGGCGTAGACGTTGTGGGGAGATGTGAGGTGGTTATGCAGAATAAGGAAGGTGTGCGTGTCATCTTGCAGACCAAGATTGATGATCGCATTAATTTGCTGGCCACAACAGGTATAGTGTGCCTTGGGATCAAGAGAAGGGGCAGGAATCTGCAGACACAGCCATTGCTAGGGAAGGGCAACAACTATCCCGTGTATGTGTGTGTGTGTGTTTTGGAAGTAGGGCAGCATCCATCTCTCTCTCTCTCTCTCTCTCTCTCTCTCTCTCTCTCTCTCTGCTGCCCTACTTCCAAAACACACACACACACACACAAGCCAACATGCTCATACGCTTGCCGCCACGACAATGAGCTGGAGGTCTTGCTGATTGTCTTTCGCGAGCCATGGCAGGCAAAGCGAGATTTTTGTAGTGGATGAAGCAGAGGTTCTTTCTGTCCATGTGATGCTCGCGAGCAGGCCAGGTGAGCGCTGAGATCTCCATGGCGTCCGGTCTTAGCAGGGGGGTTTGTGTTGATGTGGTGTGGCATTTTACCTTTAAACATGCAAAGGATGAGCCTTGAGCATTGAGCCAAGCCAGCGGCTTGAGAGCAACCGTGGAGAGAAAGGAATGGGATGGATGTGTGGGGGGTGATGATGGCGACAAGAACGGAGACTTTTCTTTTCAATTTGCGGATTTCGTAGATTCCTTAGGAATCTAAAGAGATAATTAATTAATAGAACCAACATAGACCCAGTAGGAAGTAGGACCACTATTTATGTAATCTAGTAGGCCCAAAATCACAATGCTAGAAACACTCCTCCTCCTTGAACTCTACAATTACTTCTAGGAATTAGGAGTATTGAGTGCAATATTGGGTTCAATGAACATGTAGAGGCTTGCTTTGTTGACTCAATAACATTGGGCACAAATAAACCCCTCATCTCGTCAATAAGCACCTCCTAGCATATACCATAAAAAAAAAAAAAGGTTCAGGTTTGACACGGGTTGATGAACAAAAATGTAAACGTTGGCATTAGCACATATTGTAGCTAGAAAGATGAGGTCAAAATGACCAAAATAGTTAACTTGTAGTCCATAACACGTTAAGGAACAAGGTAGTTTATTCTTGTTCTGCTAGAGTTTGGAATACTTGAATAATCACAAAAAGAGGGGTGAGAGTGATAGCACAATAAACAAATAACACCAAATGAATTCCATTAATGGTAGTAACCCTGAGTCTAATAGCAAATGAGAAAAGGGCAAGGCCCAACTTTCAAGAATTGAAAGCAATAAAAAATGTCATAATCTTCACCATATTCAATGAATAATACAAGCTTGTAATAGCATATTAAATCTATAGCTCTTCATACGAAGAATACAGGGAGGCAAAAGTTGTAGGTTCGTTAAAGAGGTAGGATGTTGATCCGTGCACTTAGCCATAGATAATTGTAATTTGATCCACCCTTGTGTGCTACTTGCCCACTACTGCCTTTGACACCACTAACCTGGGATGTTGCCAAATTGGCTCGAGAGTTTGCCTTGTGGCGCTACGCATGAGGTGACCCACCACATTAAGGGCGACCCTCAATTCACGACCGTAGCTAGCCGGTCCCTAGCTTGAGCCTCTCTATGGCCACCAGACCCCGAAACTCTTCCTCTCCTCGTCTCGTTGACCTCCAATCAAGACCAGCTGCATGCCTACTCTGATAACTCGATGAGCCTCCCAATATAGCCCTCCCAACACGGCTGATTTCTATGACAAATTGACTGTGAATTACTGGGCCTTGCTAAATGCCATGTGCGAGGCACAGATCTATGAGCACACAACTTGCACATACATGCAGGCTCTATGACTGCACATGGGTGTGTCACTCACCTCCTACGCTACTGCCGTTGAAGGAATCCGTGTGCACGTCTAGAGGAAGAAGTCATTGCGTTGTTGACCCTCCTCATTGCCTCCGAACTCCCGTTTCTCAATCGCCTACGCCCTCTCTCTCTCTCTCTCTCTCTCTCTCTCTCTCTCTCTCTCTCTCTCTCTCTCTCTCTCTCTCTCTCTCTCTCTCTCTCAGACAAACAAAGGAAGAAGATAAGTCAAGAGAAAACTTCATACGTTTAGAATGAATCCAAAGACTAGTTGTAGAACCTTATCTATGGGTTGGGTCTATCCCCATATGGGCGTCCACATTCTTGTGTGCCTCTCATCAATGATCACCTGCCCTAGACTATAGACCTACAGGACCGACAAGCCCGGCCTATAACTGAATACAAATAATAATAATAAGGATGACATTCTAAGTGAACATGCCTCCCTTCCTGATGTAAATTCTGTCCTCAAAATTTAGGAAGGTATGTCTGAGAAACAAGAACACCATGGATCCACTCATATGGGTCTTGTAGTAGTTAAACATCTTGATGAGAGTAGTGGCCCATGGACGTGCCCTCAATCAAGAAGTTTAACACTACAAGAAGCTGCACTTGTCCCCAGCTAGAGTGTAATCTTGATCTTCACTTGAACACTGCAAAATCAACAAGAAATAGCACAGTAACTGCATTCTCATAAGAACATGGGTAAGTAAAAGTCATATGCAGTGAATAAGCACAAAGAATGATTGGTAACAAAATACTTAATAATTTTTTGAGTCATAAATATTACAATGCAATATAATTGAACTCATGAGCAGTTGTAAAGGTCAACGAATCAAAAATTCTAGGGTCGTTAGTTTAACTGTCAATAGGCACTAAAGGTCAACTATTACTATTATGGGAAAGCTTCTCAATTCTCTATCGAACACCATATTAGTAAATTTGAAAAATTTTCAATTAAAAAGAGCTTAAGATTTGACCTTATGGTCAAATCGTAGCCAAAAACTGGAGAACATGGTTCAAAAGAACTTTTCAAGTACTACCTTGCGGAAGGCTTTGGTTTTAAAACACAATTCAAGATTCGTCCATATGGCCAAATCTTCAAGACATTGGTGATTCCCAAATTGGCTCTAAAGTCTCAAACTCTTAACATGGTGTTATAGCCAATTAAGTTGTTTAATGTCTCAGGGATAACTAGAGGCTATACCTAAAAGACCATCTAATTAAGATACAATAAATGAAATCGCACATGAAATCATCGTCTCAATTGTTCTTTTGTTTGACCCCCCAAAGTGTTTATGATGTATGCTTTGTTTCCACAGAAAGACTTAATTGATCTTTTGGGCTCTCTCTTTTTTTCTTTTCTTTTCTTTTACACATTGATTCAAAGTCATTTGACATGTGTGCCTATTTTATGCCTAGGGCTTTTTTCTTCTCAAGGAAAAGTGCCCACACTCGGAACCTCTAGGGCTCTAGTACCATAGGCAATATATGTGAGTGTAGTACCAACTCAAGCCGAGATTTCTCTTTCAACTTAAGATTTTACATTTTTGGCACTTTCGTTTTTTTTTTTTTTTTTTCTTTGATTGCATTTCAATTTTGTAGCTTGGAGGGTCATTTTGACAATGTTACCTTTCCCAAGCTCACCACAATAGTCAAACTTCCTTTATAATACTTAAGCTAAAGGTAAAGAGGAATTAAGTCCAATTGAAAGCACTAGCATATTGTACGCAATGCTTCATAGTATCAGATTAAGAGCCTAAGTAACCATTGAAAACTAGAAAGGCATCTCTTACAACATTAAGAGAAGATCTCCTAGCGGTCTACCTTGGTAAAACTAGCTAAGCCAGAATTCATGATTAATAAACCTAGACAAGAGACTATGACATAAAATTATATCAAATCTAATGTCTAATACTAAGCAAATGTGTTAAACATTTTTCTACCAATCACAATTAAAGTAGACAAACATGGATGCTAGAAAAGACAACAAGCAATGGTAATGGAAAAGAAACACCTATTTGTACTAGCCATCGTGCTCAATTCAATGAGTGGACTTGAAAAAGATTGCCTGGTGTTTAGAAGCCCAACTATTGTAATACGTTACTGTACACACTAGAAAACATTAGGAAATACCTCTAGGAGGCACATCAGTGGGAAGAGGCACTGGTCTATTGAGCAGAATCAAAACAACATAAAGAGCCTTGACCTATCTATTTGACCCCCCTATAGGGTCAAGGGAACATGATATTGTATAGATGGGCTTGTAGTTCTAAGTCTAAACCTCTATCCTCATCATCATCAAGATAAATAAAGTCATCCTCAGTGAGACCACGTGTCCCATCCGTGAAATCATGTAAATATTCCTCATCATCAAATGCACATGGTTCACTAAGAAGATCACTAGGCATAATATTCATCTTGCTCAAAAGGATAAGCTTGTGCACTCGAAACGTGAAATCATGTAAATCTTCCTCATCATCAGATGCACATAGGTTCACTAAGAAGGTCACTAGGCATGGATATTCATCTTTCTCAAAAGGATAAGTTTGTGCACTCGAAGAGACGTTTCCTACTAAGTAGGGATCAGTTATGGTCAAGAGACATATCAAAAATTATAATTCCTCAAAATTTTTCTCACTCGCTAGTGTATCTACCAAATCCCATTCAGAGGTAAGTACATGGTAGAACATGTGAAACACTTGAGAAAAGTAAAGAAGGACTTACCCAAGGTAGGAGTGGATGACTCTGGTGTACTAGCCATATCTATACACACATATAGATTGTGGTTAGTTTGCAGATATCATAAGGGTTGTGTCATTGTGTGTGATATGTCACTATGAGTTTTGGTTTATGGACCAGATATTGTTGGTTCCAAGTTTTTTGTTTGGTAGCTCTTGCTCTTTTACTCTTTTTTTTTTGGTTTAAGTATAGGGATATATATATACATTCCCTAAGATTAGAAGGTTAAGAGGTTAGCGAGGAAGGTTAAGAGGGAAGCAAGCAAATGATGGATGTCAGTAAACACTCTCCCCTTCCTTAGGTAGATTATAATTTTTACAAAGATGTTGTCACTCTTTGAAACTACTTGTTCCAAGTTGTAATGGGTGAAGAATTTGACCAATAGTTTTCCACCACCCTAGGTCCTTCATCAAGTTGCAAGGGTGGCAAGGTACTCTCCCATGATCTTACTTGCAATGTTGCTTTAGGTGGTGAACTTACAATGGGAGGTGCTAATTCTTCTTGTTTTTTTGGATATTTACAGTGGTAGGTGGAGGTTGTGTAGGAGTTTGTATTTCTGTGGATAAACTGCATGAAGCTACATTTGACTTCCCTATTCCTATGCTAAGTGATCAAATCGTTCTCGCTTTGGTATGCAAACTAGCTATGGAACATGTATGTAGTATTTTCTGATCTTTCCCTTCTCATGGTCTTTATTCGGCTCTATAGTTACCGGATTTGACTCACGTGGATCTATAGGTGACAGGGAAGAACACAATTTACGTTTACGCAAAATTTGATCATTTTCATCATAGTAGCCTGGGGCTTCTAATAGTCGTTTAGGAATCCAACGTAACGTTTTCTTACATTTCTTGGGGCAAGTGGGATGTCTCTTACGAGGCTTCTATTCTAAACCAGATTGATCATCGAGTCGTCAATGAAGCTTTAGGGATGCATTTGCATGATCCCCTTATCAAATTATGCTAATTCATGGGTGCCACATTCTGTGTTTTAGGCACGGAAGTTGAAGTTTTAGAAGTTTGTGCTACATGTACGGATGCTTTAACCTTTTGGATCTGCAATTTTTTTTCTTGTGATTCCTCGAGAGGCAATAAATCAAGGACTACTGCTTGAAAGATAGGGTTGAGAATTGGTTTCTGTGTCGTGATACTCTCGGTTCCCCAATAAATACTACATTTAGTTGCAAACATCCATGTGCACCCTAGGTTTATGTTACCCTCCATAGCGCCAAAGCTTTGAACGACAGTCCCGTTGTCATAAATGACAGGAGTCCAAAAGCAGTGGTCTTCTTCTTATTGAAACCCTTGACTTGGATAGTACTTGTGGATAAGGGTTGTTTTCCTAGTTGACACCACACTCCATAGGATAACAAATTATGTTGAGCTCTTGTGTCCAATAATGCATTATATAGTACTTTCTCATAGGAGCTATTCAACTCGATTGGGTATCGTAGAGGCGGTTCAGAGTCTACAGAATCATCATCTGCTTTGACTTGGAATAAATGTCTAACACCCAGATTGGCTTCTCGTTGGTGTCTAAATACGTTGTTGTCGCTCTCGAGCTTCAATCATGTCGTGTATCTTTTTTAACTCAGCTTGTTCTTTTGTTGCTTTCTTTTGATGGATGGCACATAATTTCTCTTGTCTTAGGGGATCATATATCTTTTGAATTTACTCCCAATGAGGAGTCCAATGGTTTCAACTCTTTGTAGAGTCTCCACACAAAGGGTACCTTGTGGGGTAATTTCACATACTCTATATGGTCCTTCACCAATGTATTTCAATTTTTTCTGCTCGTTATGCACTCTATACATAAGAACTTTATCACCGGCTTTGATGTCCTTGTTCTTTGATGGCGATCAAATCACTTCTTTCTTCTATCTTTCTCCACAGGGAATTTTGCACAGCCAACTGCCTCTCTTCCTCTAGCCTTTCGAGGATATATAAATGCTCGATTAAATATGGGTTACCATCCCAATCTTCTTGAGAAGCTACTCGAAGGCTAGGAATGACGAATTCCCATGGCATTACTGCTTCTTGACCATACACCATATTAAATGGTGTGCAATCAATGGCCACTTTATAAGCAATACGATAAGCCCATAGAGGTGGTGTAAGCTTCAAGTCCCAATTTGTACGATGAGCCTCTACCATCTTAGTTAAGATAGAAATTAGAGTCTTGTTGGTACTCTCAGCTTGACCATTTGCTTATGGATAATAAGGTGTAGATTTATGGTGAGATATCATGAATTCTGAGGTGAGTTCTTTTATCACTTCATTTATAAAATGGGTACCATTGTCACTCACAATCTCAAAGGGACATCCAAATCGTGTAATAATGTTTTCAATGAGGAACTTAGCTGTTGTCTTTGCATTGGATTTGCGTGGAGCTTTAGCTTCAACCCATTTTGTCACATAGTCCTTTCATAAAGAGTGATGCATCCTTAAATAAAGTGGGCCACCAATAGCCTAATTATAATACCTTTCTAGCAACCAATTCTCCTGAAAAGTGACCACCAGCTACACCCAGTGTGCTTCTTACAAAACGGGCACAACGTCTAAGAATGTTATCTTTTACTTGCTGATAGAGAGTTCCGACAATCAAGCAATAAGGTTCGCATTCCTTGATTAACCTTCAAGCTAAATCCTTTCGAATCTCTTTGGGGGGGAACCCATGAACTAAAAAGTTGGCAATCTTTTCACTCCGTTGAACCATGTCTCAACTATAAATAGGGAAGTGTCGGGCAGTTCATCATCAACCCCAATAGGGGCTTCGCCATTGGGTGTGCGAGACATCTTCCATAACATGTTTCTTGCCAGGTTTTACAATGACAGTGAATTAAACTCGAGCAGAATTCACAAAAATCACGTAATTCTTCCCATGGAACATGGCTTGTTTACTACATACAGTAATGCTTGATGATCTACGCAAAACACAAACTTCATAGCAAGAAGGTAATATCAAAATTTCTTTACATCATAAATCATAGCTAAATCTTCTGCCTTTGTAGTGGTGTAGTTCATCTCGGCATCATTTAATTGGCGACTCGCAAAGCTAATAGGGTAGTCTAATTTACGTTCTCTTGGTTGAGTTAGAATGAACCCAGCAGAAAAGTTTGATGCATCAATATGCACGTGAAAAATTATGCGTTCCAGTTGGGTACTCGTAGGATTGGGACACTTGTCAGGGAATTTTTTAAAAACTCATAAACATGATTACACTCCTCGATCCAGTGAAACTTGATGAGAATCTTGTAAAATGGACGAGCTATCTCAGGAAATTTAAAATAAACCATCGATAATAACCAACATGGCCCATGAATCTTTGAACTCTCTTTGAACTCCATGATTACACTCCTGGATCCAGTGAAACTTGATGAGAATCTTGTAAAATGGACGAGCTATCTCAGGAAATTTAAAATAAACCATCGATAATAACCAACATGGCCCATGAATCTTTGAACTCTCTTATAGTTTGTAGGTGGTGGCAAATTGGAAATGGCTCTAATTTTCTTTCGTCTGTGCAAATCCCTCTCTTGGACACTCTTTGCCCTAAAATGTCTCCATGCTTAAGTCGGAATTGGTATTTAAAAGGGTTCAATGAGATGCGATACAATCTGCACCTTTCAAACACTTTTTGTAAACATGATAGATGCTTCTCCCAAGAGGAATAAACACAAAGGTCGTCTAGGAAAGCTTCGCAAAACTTCCTTATATATTCTTTGGATGCAATGTTTATTAACCGTTGGAATATAGCAGGGGTATTTGTCAAGCCAAAGGCCATAACATAGAATGCAAACACTCCAAATTTGGTTATAAAAGGAATTTTAGCTTGGTCCTCTAATGCAATCGTGATTTGATTATAGCCAGAGTATCCATATAAAAATCTAAAAGCTTCATTTCCTACAACTCTTTCAAGTACATGTTTTGAATATGGCAAGGGATAGTGGCCACATTAACCTTCTTGAGGTCCACACACACTGTAAGTTTCCCATTCTTTTTTGGCACAATCACTATCGGAGAAACCCATTGCAAAGTGCTCAATAGGGTATATGAATCGACATTGGATAAATTTTTCAATCTCTTCTTGAACAACCTTTGCATACGTAGGATTCATTGGGTAGAGTCGTTGTTGGACTGGTTTAGCAATGCTAATCATGGGAATTGTGTGTTGCACCACAAAATGTGGAACTCCCTTCATATCATGATATGTCCAAGAAAATATATCCTTGAATTCTTTGAGAAGCTCTTGATGTACAACCTCTTCAGTCTCAATAAGGTCTTGGGCAATGAAAATAGGTTTGGACTTCCTTACCTGGGTTCCTTAATTCTATTTCCTTAACTATCGTTGGACCATTATATAGACTCTATTACTTCCGTTGGTAGACGTTCTTTGGGCCTTTGTGTACACGACCTTACACTCTTTTGTGGTGCACAATTTGAAACAATCAGGTGCAAGGTGTAAGTCCGAGGGATCTTGTTGTGCCTTGGATTGTGATTTCACTTTTGCTTCTCTTTGTTGTTGAGCTAACTCCCGATTTTGGCATTGCCTTACAGTACGACTTAACTTTGGCTTCTCTACAATCTCTAATTGTGCAATGTCAAAGGTTGTGGGCTACACCACATGACACTATGAAGGTGTTTGCTCCAATTATCTACCAACTTTTGATGAGCATCACATGCCCCCACATAACTGAGCCATCTGAAATGGACTTCTTTTATTTTATCCCAGCACAAACATTTGTTCCATATCATCAACTCTTATATCTCTTACTCCTCTTGTATAGTTTTCAATTTTGGGTTGCTACTGGATTGGAATCACTGGATCTGTACTCATTTGTGTCCTCTTCACTCCAGGATACATTGTCATATGACTTGGCCTCGAGGGTTTTGTTTCTCGACTTGAGTTAATATGCAAGTTAGATTCCCTTTCAAGCTCAAAATCAATTTCTATCATCAATGAGTCACATTGATTACAATCTTTCAAGGCACTACATATAAGGAGAGTCTCCTCCAATATCCATGTCCTTTTTGAATGTGTAACAATACTTCAACGGAGATGAGTGAATTGTGGTGTTTGATTGATTGTCATTTATAAACATGTTCCCTAAAGGGTGCACTCGATGGAGTCTTGGAACTAGAAGTAGACGTGATTTCTAGACCATTCATGTATCATTTTGCTTCTCTCATGAAAGGACTCCCTAAGATCATCTCAAATGACATAGGATACTTGAAGAAGTCCATAACAATGAAGGTATGCCTTACCTTGTGTCCAAGGACATTGATCTTGAGATCTTTCGGCATTCCAATAGGCGTAACGAGAGATCCATTGGCCAATTTTACCACTACATTTTTGACTTCAAGATGAGGTCTTTCCATAGATTTCCAATAGCTTTTTGTTACAATGCTCACTCTTGCACCACTATCAAGGGTTCCCTTCATAGTTAATCCTTTGGTAGTGATTGGTAGGGTTGCATTAGATTCATCGCCTTTGAAGTATTGCCCCAACTTGTTAATAGGTGTTTCAATAATTGAGCTTTCATTTAGTTTGGGTTGTGGGTCCACACTCATTTGTGCAAATTATGGTAGGCCGACTTTTAGTTCTCCATTGAGAAATGCCCAAAGAGCTAGGAATAGCTCTGGATCCCATACAATTTAGACAATATAGTGGTTCTGACTTCAGAAGCTAGGAAATCCGTTAATTTGGCAATGTTCAAGGGCCGTTTTTGAGATTCTAGTCCTAGTCCATGACCTAAGGTTGGTGAAGATGGGATCTCCATTTCTTCAATGGGGTCAGGTATTCCCTGACTAAGCATTGTTTCAATCAAGAAAGGTGTATGCCCACTTTTCGATGTTTTGACCTCAATTCTTTCCCAAATGATGATACTAGGTATGGCCAGTGGGTTGGGATCTCCTTGAGGTTGCGGTTGTGTGGGAAACACTATATCCGTAATCCTAATCCGCCTAGGTTCTGGATCAAGCCCTTTTTTGGGTCAAATTCGTTAAATGCTTATCTCACTCAATCTACTCTACAGGGTTTGGGTAGGTCCCAATTTTCTTTGTGGTTCCCTTGAGTTTTGGTCCTTGTGGCTTCTTTTGGAGGCTCTTGCTTGATTTGGTTAGCCTTCAAGACATTTGTTGTATCATTGGTGGTATGGGAGTGGTTTCCTTATGTCTTCCCCTAATTGTTTCTTTGCTTGATTTCCTCTCGTTGTGGTCCTCATTGGTTTTTTCTCGTATGGTGGCAGTTTTAGTCTCTATGGTTTCTATTGAATCGGAATCATCTTCAGGATCATTCATATACATGGGGTCATCACCGGTCTCTATGTTGGTCTTTGAACTAGGGATTGAATTTGTAGCTTTTAGTGATCTCTTCCTTCGTGTTTTCTTCTTTCTTTCTCGGCCAATTGATGCAGCATCTCTCTCTTCAAGGATATAATTTTGGTTTTGGAGTATCAACTGTGTGAGTGTGTTCACTAGTACTACAGGTGTAGTGTGTGGTGCCCATCGGTAATCTCGGTCAAGTTCAGTGGTGCAATATTTGGTGCATTTGGATTATTAGGGCATTGGGAAATCAAATGATCTATGCCACAACGATTACATGTGAATATTGGCATTGCAAATGTGCTCCCTTGACTTATTTGCACTGGTACAACATTCCTTTGCATAGGACACTCAGCTACTCGATGTGGTCCACCACGTTTGTAGCATTGAAGAGGCGGTCTCCTAGCAATCATATTGATTTTTTGGCTTCTTGATGCAAGAGGAGTAGCTTGATATACAAGCTTGAATTGTCTCCAATGGTCCTCCATGTAGTACTAGGGACACTCCTCAAAAGTATCTACTCTGTAGGTGATAGCCGAGTCTATGTCATCTTCGTAGCCCAAATAAGTACTAGATGGCTCATAGCCTACTTGGTTCATAGGGGTAACTCTCGAAATGTAAGCTGCGGTCCTAGCACTAGAGGGGGTAATGGTGTGGTTTGGACAACATTTTGGGTTCTAGAGACCATATGTTGTGATGGTTGCTCAATGGGTGGGGTAGGCATTAATGCAGGAATCCAAGGCGAGTCTGTCCAGGTTAAGGGTGGTCTATTTTCCATTATGCATTTAAGCACTAGGAAATCCTTAGCTTGATGGACATACCTACCACACACATTGCAAGTCCCATTAAACTTTTGTCTAAAGGTAGGGCATTCACAGGTGCTATGTGGTCCCAAATAAACAGAGCACCATCGTTGCTCGCTTCTTGGATACATAGGATTATTTTGTGGAGTACGATTACCCCTAAGGATTTGTTGGATAGTTTTGGTGAGATCGGCCAAGGTCATCTCAGATATCTTTGGCAATTTCACGATTGGCTTTAGGGTCACCTGCTCATGCCCAATTTCTTTTGAGCTGGTAGCGTTTGGCTCAATTGACACTCTTTCTCCTTCGATCATTAGATTGTCTTCCAATTGGATTGCATTGGTGGTGACTGTTTCCCAAGTAGTAATACCTCTAATGAATAGGCCATTATAGATATCCTCATGCCGCAGTCCCCTAATGAATCTATCAAGAAGTTGGTTAAGGTTCAAATGCTCATTTGGCTTACAACAAGAATTCACATGCTTCAAGCGATTAATAAAAGTCTCTCACTGACTCACCTTCCTCCAGTTTTGCTTTTTGGAGCTGAGATGCTACACCCCGAAGCACTCCCTCTCGTATGTACTCTTTTAAGAACAATATCCTAAGAGTAGGATAGTGCGTGCTCTCTTCATTCCTTAGGGTTCTATACCAATCCACCACCTTCCCACTTAGAGTCAAGCTTAAAGCCTTGCACTTATGTAATTCATTGTGCTCTTCCAAGGAATCACATACGTGTTCAAATACCTCAATATGCTTTCTAACATCTCCGTCTCCATTGAATTTTTGTGTGAGCTTGGCCACTTGTACTGCCTTACTTCTAGGCTCTCCAAACATGTTATACATAATGTTGCCAACTCACCCAAGTGAGTAGGTATAGTGGGCAGAGGTGCTCTTGAAAATGCATATGGAATGGGGGCTGGCTTTGGGTTTGGCATATGGGCGATTCTTGGGTTCCAAGCTTGATACGACGTTGCACCATGCGATGGCCCAAAGTTCATATGTGTGGCCCTAGGCATAGCAGACGCGGGATGTGACATGTTAATGCTAGCTTGTATGGATCCACTAGAATAGGGGCTTGTCTAGAGTGTTCGTGGAGTGTAAGCTTTTGAAATAATTGGGGGTGTAGGAGCTACATGGGCATGAGGGCCAACATGTATATATAATTGATATACACCTGTAGGTATTGTTGTAGGCACTATGCTACTAGGTAGTGATGCTTTACTAACGAACGAGGTCTAGGGTGTACTTTTTGCCATGCTCCTTACTACGGTAGGCATAGTAGATGTAGTGTCTTCGAGGAAAGATGACCTAAATTTGGAAAGGTAAAGCTTGTGGGCTCAAAATGTATCGAGACTCCAAGCGAAACAACATATGAAGGATCCATGGGACTTAATGAGGGAGTCTCCATTTGTGGTAGGGTCGGTTGTTTCGCACTTCCCGTATCCAAGAATCTCATAGGAGCCATTGAAGTAATGTTAATTCCCTTGTTTTAATTGACTCTCCAATTGGATAACCCTATGGATGACATCACAAAACATCCGCTGTTGCTCCTCTAGACGTGGCACTAGACGTGGATTGTACAACCTCTAACCAACCCACATGATATGTGTATCCCGTGTACACGTCGGTCAAAGTTTTGGTTTGCAGGTCATACTCCTAATTTTCAGTAAGAAGTACCCCCTCTAAACCTGGAGTGCTAGAGGTTCCCCTTGAAGTGGAGGCATTATGGTTCCCTATGGTCTGACCCTCAATGACTGCTAATTCGAGAGAACTTGGTTGCTCTCCTAGCATGATTTTTGTCATAGAAATCTTTAATTTCATGGCTTGATGTTGTTGTATTATACGTAGGCTCTCAATTTCCCTTTCCCTAGCTACTTGCATATATCGCTTGACCTCTTGTACTTCGGAAAGACTCCTACCATTGGGTACTAGGACTTTAGAGGGTGATGGCTTGGTAGGGTCTTTAGTGAATGCAGAGGGTAGGATATCGACATGGACACTCTTGGGGAGTATAGGGTCTACATGAGAGGTGAAAAGCGAATCTACCTCCCCATCACCTTCGTTTACTTCACTAGGTGTAGGCTCCGAACGAGTGTCTCAACTAATGGTTTCCATTAGGTGACTAAACACACTAGCACTTGGTTGTGGGGCCGAGACAGGTACATTTTGCTTTTTATTTTTTGAGTATGGGGTAGGGTGTCCCTCCCTCATGTCAAATTCAGAGGAAGAGCCAGTAGCCACCGCGATGTGTGGGTCTTCGGATGCACTACATTGGGTCCTAGTCAAAGGCCCAGAACCTAATGTGGGTGGATAATGGGTTCCTCTGTAATTTGAGGCACTCTCTGATTGCTTAGACTCTAGAAATTGTCTAGAGCGTAAATACATACGATGTGCGTATCCTAAAAGGGTTGACAAGAACCCTAAGAGGCCTTGCTACTAGCTATTTCGGTCGTCTTTACTTGATTTTTTTCATTTTTTAAACCCTTGTTTATGTGTGTAATGTGGTATGAGTCATACGATAGCTCAAAACGAGCATATCGATCAAAGGGATGTGGCGTGCTTTATAGCTCACAATTCGGCTATCGAAAACTCTCATAACCTCCAAAATAGTCGATTTCGACTTGGGCATGTAGGGACAAGAGGGAAAGTCTAAAAGAAGCTAGTGGAGGGAAAAGGTGAAGCTTAGATCCCACATGCTTCCTTTTCCCCTTGAGAAGTGCGGCGTATATATAACATGAGATCTAGTATTCTTTCACTTGGAAGGAAGCTATGGAGGGCCCTACTTCCTATATATATAAATCAAGACCGAGATCATGGCCGTGGCCAATGGGGCTCTTTCTTTTTCTCGCCTAGGGCCTAGTTGGAGTCATGTTTCTTTTTTGTCAATTCAAAAATCCCAGCCAATTGCAAGGCGTTTGTTTGTTTTTTTTTGTTTTTTTAAAAGTTAACCTCAACAAGAAGATATATTTACAGAAAAACTAAAATACATATGCCAAAAAAAGCTAAAATTACCATGCCTTCACACAAATTTGCAAAAAACAGAAGTCGATCGTTGAAATACAAAAAAAACAATGAGCAAAAATGCAACAAAATAGTGAATATCAATGAAGAAGAGCAATAATTGACCAAGATAGTAGAGTGTTTGATATCAATGTATCCATATCTACACACACAGAGAACACACACCCATTTCCCAACCTTTCTAACATGTAAATAAAATAACCTCAACACAACATGTAGGTTGTTGTTGAAGCTTGGTGTAAAGCAATTCCCCGCCGGCAACGGCGCCAAAATTGTCAATTGTTGGGCCTTGCTAAACACCGTGTGCGAGCCACAGGGCTACGGGCACACAACCTGCGGATACAAGGAAGCTCTACGACTGCACATGGGTGTGTCACTCACCTCCTACGCTGCTGCCGCTGAGGGAATCTGTGTGTGCACCAAGAGGAAGAAGTCGCCGCGTTGCTGACCGCCCTCCTCATTGCCGTCGTACTCCCGCTGCTCTCTCTCTCTCTCTCTCATGCTCACAAACAGACAGAGGAAGAAGATAAGGCAAGAGCAAACTTCATACTTTTACAATGAATCCAAGTTTTCAAATGCTGAATTTTTCACTTGCATCGGTTTTGGAGTTTGACATTGTATTTCCCATGACACTGTGTACAATTCTCGCATAAAGAGAATTTTTGAGGGAGGCACCGACCGTTCTGCCAACTCATAGTGTGACTTGTTTCATTTCGGCTTTTTATACAAGTATTTGTCCTCTTAGTGTCCAACCCGGTAATAGATGCAGTGGTTGACTCAACTTGTCACATGCCCTCTTCAATCTTGGAGGCCCCATATTTTTAATTACCCAATATCTAAGATGGGATGTTAGAACGTCTTGCTAAATCTTTTCGAGCTCCTGCATCAGCCAGCTGGAGAGGCTGATCAAGAATTTTTTGTGGTTAGGACGTGACATCCAGTCAACCCGGGCCAAAGTGTCTTGGAAGGTCATCACCTTACCATGTTGTCAGGGAGGGCTGGAGATCATTGACCCATCACGACAGTGTAGAACCCTCCTTGAGAAGCTTGTGGTCAGAGGACTTCCAGGGGATGAGCCTTGGAAGGAGTTGTCGTTGCTACAATGGGTTCGTGCTCCAATCCCTCATACAAACGGCCCATGGATCTCGTTCTTCAGATGGATTTTTACAAAGATACACCGAGCTGGCGTGATCAGGAGCTAGGAGGACCGCTTTGCTACGAGCTTGCTTAAGTCCTGAGAGCAGTTGTGGAGTGACTTGGAGCAGGACCAACCCACTTGCATGGAGAATTGCTTGAGGCGGCCTCTTGTTTGGAACCCCATGGTTAGCACACAGAGAGGCCGATTGGTTGGTAGCAGGCCTCACGTTTCTTGGGGTCCCATGGCAGAGGTCCAAGTCGCATTCTTGGCAATTGGCTACAATTTTCAGGGCCTTCCGGAGGACATTTAGAGCATTCAGTTACGAGGCATGATGGGGGTGCAGAGCATGTGTTAGGACATTACAGAGGCTATATCAGCTGAGTGGCATACCCCTCTTGAGTCAGCAACTCCCATATGGATGAGGGCCTTCATGCGTCTAGAGCTCATAGTTAGAGCTTACTTGGAGTCAGTTTCCCACATGTTTTTCGAGGTTTAGGGAGAGGGTCATCTCCACAATCTTAGAAGAGGCACCACAGGTTGCCGAGTGCTGTTTTCAAAAGATCCAATTTGTGGGCATCTCTGGGAGGACTTGTGTCATAGATCCTGACCCAGCAGATCTTGAGACAAGACACTGGGGGCTTTGGGCTCGAGAGAGCCACCCTTTGGCATGAGTGAAGTGGGATCCTTTCTCTTTAGTCGATCACCCAGGGACTCCCTTTCTCTAGTACATAGCTCGCTTGGGGCATCACATACTCACATCACGGAGAGAGGCTCGCCCTGTTTTTGCAGCACTTCACTGGGGCAGGAGGAGGGTCTCACAACCAAGTTCTTGTCATGTTTCTGGGAGGGGTAGTGGGACAATAGGCAACCGCGGAGAGTTACTACGTTTTAGTGGCTAATTGCACACAGAGCTACAGCAGTTGGGAGTTGGTTGATACACGAGGGCTTCTTGGTAGAATGTGCAGCTTGTGCCCATCCTTTGGAGAGTCGGCGTCACTATTTGTGGGACTACCCCATGGCACAACAGGTTTGGCTTTCGGTTCTTCGGCTAATGCCAGTCCTTTCCACAGCTCGACAGTACACTTGGGGCGTTGCAGCATGGTCCACTCTCACGAGCGCTGTAGAGGTCACCCTCCCCCCCGAGTGGTATAGTGATAGAGAGTGGTGTTGGGAGCTCGTCAACGGCCTCGCACTCTGGTTCATCTGGCGGGCCCACTGCTTTGAGGCTTGTCCTGTCCCACAAGCAGAAACTGTTCGTGACTTTTGACTGAAGCTGATTCATATACAAGGCAGCTCCGACCCCATGTGAAGCGCCGAGAGATTTTCTTGTGACTTTGGTGCCCAGGGTTTTTCTTTACCATGGTCCAGGGTGTGCCTAGATGGCACTACTGGCCATCAGTGTGGCTATTTCCTCATCCCATCTTGTGATCTAGCCCTCATTGTACATACTTTGTTTCCTCAGTAGGAGAGTCTCCCCATGTTTCTGATGTAGCCCTCTTTAGTAGAGGTGGTTTCTAGCCCTATGGGAAGCTTTATTAACTAATGGAAGGATCTTTATCTTGGAGGAAAAAAAAGACGGGGTGAGTTTTGGAGGTAATCTAGTCCATGTTAGTGAGAGGGTTTTATGATGGGAGTTGATAGTAGCAAAGGCAGACTTCGGAGAGCAACTTTTTGAGTCCTGTTTTCAGCGAAAAGCATATCCTGGTTGGAAATGTAGAGAGGACATTTCCAGCCCTAAGGCACAGGTTTCTTGCAACTTAGCTTTGTGAAGGTATGTGTAGCACGAGTAATCATCCTAGAAGGTGAGGAAATACGTGTTGCCAGTGAGGGAGTTGTTAGACAGGGGGCCACAGCTATCAGAGTAAATGAACTCTAGAGCGATTGCTGCTTGTGTATTACTATGAGGAAATGGCTACTGATGAGCTTTGGCTAGAGCACAAGCTTCGCAAAAAGTGAGAGGAGAGAGCTCAAATGGAAGACCTATGACAAGCTTACGAATTTTTAGTTTTTGTAGGATGTGGCTAAATGCATGTCCTAAGCAATAATGCCAAGTAGTGGTAGTGGTTTGTGCATAAGTAGATGATGCTAATGCATGTGCTGAAGAGATGAGATGCCAAGTGAGTAGGGACGACCTCATATAAAGTGTCATGAGGGTCTTGAGCAAGGAGCTTGCAGCCATTCTTGGTGAAGTCGAGATTGACACCTTCATCGGTAAGCTCACTAATAGATATGAGATTCTTTGCAAGACCTAGAACATAGTAGACATTTGGGATGGTTGTCTTATCTCCATAAGCTTTGGAAAGTTGTAGAATGTCGTCTCCAAGAGAGACTTGTAACGGACGCTGAAACTCGCCCGTAGGGCGGTAGACTTTGGCTTTCACCCGAAACTTTACTTTAGACTTTAGGACACAGAGAAACTTTCCAACTAAACACCTGTAACGGGAGTTGACACTTCAAACACACGGCTTGGAAGCTAGAGCTCTACCAAGCAGACGTCTACACCTATTGGCCCCAAAGACTGGCGCCCCTTTCGGTATCTCTTTATTGTTATTGCGAATAGACGACCCGAACACTTTCATCTATCTCTCACAAAGCTGTCCAAACTTGTCCATGGTTGTAATTGCAAGTTTTTGACCCAATTTCGCCAACATAACGGCGCAAAACCCTCTGTATTTCAAAAGTACACGTCAAGGACACTTTCCCTTGCGGTTAGGAAGCTTTCCAGTGAGCTGCAGGTCAATTTCAATGTGTTGTAATTCCCTGTTTTAACACTGTTAGGTGCCCAAAGCCCTGCTTAAGCATCCCGAGTCTCCCTCCACGTTGTCCTGCAGTTTTGGTGCGAAACCCTAAATCTACAAAAAAGACAACAGGTTGTAAATTCTCTATTTTGGATTGTTTTGGGCGGAGCGACCACGCCTATGCGTGCCTCAGGTGCTCCCGCGCACAATGGAACAATTCCCCTTTGAAACGGACGAGTTTCCATGCAAGAAAACTCTCCGTTTTCGCAATCCTTCGCGATGGAGCTGTGTGTACCTTTTGAAGTCACGGAGCGGAGCGTGGGTCGACTCTCTCACACACACACACACACACAGTGAGCTTACACAGTACAGTACGCAGAGAACTGTTAGAAGGGTTATCTCCCAATTCATTAGTATTCACAAAGTATATGTGAGTATATACAAAGAGTTAGAGGGAAGTGAGTTAGGCGGGCGGGCGGCCATATCCGCATAAGAGGCCACTTGGCTTTAATCCCAACAACCTCCCACTTAAAGTCCAATGTGGCACTTTAAGTAACTGTAAATCTATGAACATAAATGTACAAAGATTTACATGGCTGCCATCTATCCAATGCCCAATAACTCACGACAATGCACAAAGCCCTCTCCTGGAAGTCCCTTTGTGAGTAGATCAGCAGGATTGTCCTTGGTGTGGATCTTCAACAGTTGTATCTGCTTGTCTTCAAGTACTTCCCTAATGAAGTGATATTTCACATCAATATGCTTAGTCTTCGAATGGAACACTGGATTCTTTGCCAATTGTATAGCACTTTGACTATCACAATATAACTCTGGCATATCTACTTTGATTCCCAAGTCTGCAACCAATCTACCAAGCCAAATAGCTTCTTTGCATGCCTCATTTGCTGCAACATACTCAGCTTCTGTAGTAGACTGCGTAACACAATCTTGTAATCGAGATCGTCATGATATGGCACCTCCAGCCAATGTAAAGACATAGCCTGATGTAGATCTCCTCTTATCCAAGTCTCCTGCATAATCTGAGTCAGTGTATCCTCTGACACTCAAATCCTGACTACCATAGCATATGCGCATACTCTTTGTATGTTTTAAGTATCTCATGATACCTTTCACTGCCTCCCAATGTTTCATGTCGGGATTTGACATATATCTGCTAACCACTCCCACTGCAAATGCAATATCCGGACATGTAGCAATCATTGCATACATCAAACTACCCACTGCAGACGCATATGGAATCTTATCCATTTCAGTATTTTCTTCCTCAGACACAGGACAATCTTGTTTGCTAAGTTTCACATATGGTGGCAATGGAGCACTCAATGCCTTTCCCTTCTCCATATTGAAACGTTGCAAAACCTTGTCAATATACTCTGTTTGAGATAACCAAATCAACTTCTTTGATCTGTCTCTCTCAATGCGCATACCAAGTATATGACTTGCCTCACCCATGTCTTTCATGTCAAACGATTTTGCCATCTTTGACTTCAAAGCTGAAATTTCTTCCAAGTGTTTGCCAGCAATCAACATGTCATCCACATACAAAATAAGGATCATGCAACTACCATCCTTAGCCTTCTTTGTATATAGACAGTGATCAAACTCACTACGTTTGTAGCCTTGAGAAAGCATAAACTGGTGGAACTTATGGTACCATGCCCTCGGTGATTGTTTTAAGCCATAAAGACTCTTTAACAACTGGCATACCAAATGTTCCATGCCTTTCTCAACAAACCCTTCTGGCTGCTGCATGTAAATTTCCACATCTAAATCACCATGCAAGAACGCTGTCTTGACATCCATTTGGTGCAACACCAAATCCAATATAGCAACCAATGCAAGAAAGAATCTCAATGTAGTCATCTTGACCACTGGAGAGAAGACTTCATCAAAGTCAATGCCTTGTTCTTGCTTAAAGCCCTTGGCAACAAGCCTTGCTTTGTACTTTGGCTGACTATCATGAGCGGTGATCTTATACCTGTAAACCCATTTACAAGGTAGAGCCTTTTTGCCCTGTGGTAATTTAACCAACTTCCATGTCTGGTTTTTATGCAGAGCTGTCATCTCTGACTGCATGGCCAACTGCCATTTTTTCGGGTCAACCACTTGTAATGCTTCCTTGTAACAAGATGGTTCTCCGCAATCTGTGAGCATGACATAATTTAGAGATGGCACATAACGATCAGGTGGTTTGGAGACACGCTCAGAACGTCTCACCACAACTGATTCTGCCTCTCTAGCCACTATAGGCTGTTCCTGAGCCTGACCATGCTGTCTTGATGTGCTAGCACTAGGTCCATCTTCCCTAAAGACAACTCTTCTGATCTCCTTTGTCTTCTCTGGCTTAGCGTGAAACTTGGCTTCATTGAAATGCACATCATTGCTACGAATAAGCTTTCTGGACTCAGGATCCCAAAGCCGGTAACCCCATCTCGCCCGATTCTCCGTAGCCAAGAAATATACACTTCTTGCTCTTTGGTTCTAACTTATTTCTGAACTCCTTAGGAATATGGCTATAAGCTTCACAACCAAAGACTCTGAGATGCTTATACGAAGGTGCCTTGCCTGTCCATAGCATCTCGGCCACTGCACTCTTATCCAGAACCCTACTAGGAGACCTGTTGATCAAATGGACTGTTGTAGCCACTGCTTCCGCCCAAAATACATCAGGCAACTTAGCATTTGACAACATGCTTCTGACCTTCTCTTGTATGGTCCTATTCATACGTTCTGCAACCCCATTTTGTGAAGGATTATATGGTGCAGTAAGTTCCCGCTTAATCCCTTTTGTTTCACAAAAGTCTTGAAAAGCTTTGGAAACGTACTCTCCACCATTGTCAGTTCTCAAGCACTTCAGCTTCTGACCACTCTGATTCTCCACCAGCTGCAAGAATGTCTTAAAGACCTTGAGCACCTCATCCTTGTGCTTCAAGAAGTAAACCCATACTTTGCGAGAATAGTCATCTATGAATGTACAAAAGTACGCTGCTCCCCCTAGTGACAAACTAGGCATTGGTCCGCATAGATCACTGTGTACAAGAGCTAACCGTTCGTCCCTACGATTCCTCTTTGATCTGTGCAGTTCCTGTGTTTGCTTACCATAAACACAATGCTCACAAAACTCGAAATCTTGAAATGAAAAGCTAGGCAAATAACCATAATGAGAAAGTATTTCCATTCCTCTTTTTGACATATGTCCCAACCTACGATGCCACAGTGACACACTTGGCTGCTTAATCACATTAATTACATGGTTTTTAACCTCTGAAACATGTAAAGTGTACAGAGTTCCTGACTTGCTGCCATGTGCTACAATCATCGAACCTTTGGAGATCTTCCAAGCGTTGTTCCCAAAAACTGTCACATAACGCGCATCATCCAACTTCCCTGTACTAATCAAGCTCTTTCGGATTGCTGGAACATGTCTGACATTCTTGAGCCATAAAGAAGAGCCATTCTGAAACTTCAACTGCACATCTCCCACTCCAAGTATGTCACAAACCTGCTCATTGCCAAGTCTGACATAATCTTTAGTAGCCACATATGATGTAAACCACTCTTTGTGCAGAGAAACATGTAAAGATGCCCCTGAGTCGATAATCCAATCACTCATAGCATGTCTATCCTCTGCAGTCAAGAAAACAGAATCAAGATTGCTTGTAAGGAAGATGTCACCAGCTGCTATACCAGAATCACTGTCTGAACCAGATCCTGTGACATTCACCTCTTCAATCTTCACTGAACTCTTCTTTTCATCTTGCTCAGAACTCTTTGTTTTTCCTTTTTCTTGTTTCCACTTCGTACAGTCTCGCTTCATGTGACCCTTCTTGCCACAATGGTAGCATTCTATGTCATCCTTTGACTTTGAATCACGAGACTTACTTCGGTTTTGTGCCTTCTTACCCTTCTTCTCTTTAAACTGTTGTCTCCCTCGAACGACCAAAGCACTATTGCCTTTGCCTTTGTCAATGTTCTTCCTGTTCACTTCCTCTGTGAGCAAGCTGCCTTCTACATTGGCACTTGTAAGACCTTCTGGCGCGACAGAATTACTTAACGCTGTACGAAAAGTATCCCAATTGTCTGGCAAAGTGATTAAGAGAAACATAGCCTTCACTGAATCTGGAAAGACTATCTCCTGTGCTGTTAACTGGCTGAAAATTGTGTGAAATTCATTCAGATGATTTGACATGGCTGTCCCTTCCTTCATCTTCAAATCCACCAATTTCTTGAGCCAGTAAATCTGAGAAGCAGCACTTTGTTTCTCGTACATACCACATAGCTTTTGCCATACGCCATACGCTATAGTCTCTTCTGCTACGTTGAAGTAAACATTTTCTGCCAGTGTCAGCATGATTGTGGAACAAGCTAACTCGTCAAGCTCTTCCCACTCATCTTCAGCCATACCTTCTGGTCTCTCCCCTTTGATCTTCAATGGCTTCACTTGTTTTTTCTGCACCAAAACCTGCCAAATCTACTTCTTCCAGAATGGAAAGTTTGTGCCATCCAGCTTCTTTATGTTGTAAAGAGTCTCACTTTGAGAAGATGCCATATCACCCAAACTGTTTACTCCTGAGAAAAATCCGGCAGAGTTTCCCCTGTAAACTGGCCTCTGTACACAGTAAACAAGTTGTAATCAACAAGTTGAACACCTCTCCTCAGGAACTGTCAGTATTTTGAAAATTTTTGACAGAGTCTCCCCTGTAAACTGAGCTCTGGGAACCAAAAGATAGCTCAAAAACAATCATAAATAGCTGACCAGTGACAAATCTAAAAAATCTCTGTAATATGCTGTCCTGTAAGCATACACTGTCTCCTCTCTGGGCGATGACAGAACCTGTATCTGTCTCAAGACTGAACCCTGAACAATGCCTCAACGGCCTGACGCATAAGATGCAATCCAATGTCTACACAAAGTCATACATCCTAAGGGATAAAAGTCACCGAAGAGGATGCGTGTAGAGGGGAACTCCAGCAACCTAATCCACCTCACACTGGGTAACCCAGCCCCCACTGCTTGGCTTCAAAAAACCTCACACACGACCCTCTCAGATGGCTCAGCAAACTGCCCAGAACTAGCATACATCCTATAATAGACCAATCACTGTCCTATGACCGCTGCGGCGGTCTGTCTGCTAGCGTGACTCACAACTAGCAGACCCACAATCAGAGTACATCAATCTGCAATACATGCTAGTGGTGTCAAGCCGTCGTATGGCCACACCTCCCCTGGAACCTGGCAAGCACAAGAAGTAACAATGCAGATTGCAATATATATATCTGATGATATATATGTGTACCTGATCTATAGATGATGCTCTGAAGACTAATGAGTGATGTATGTCAATGCCGATATTGATGTCGGCCACCTCCTGCTTGCCAATCTACACAAGACGGATTTCTTTGCGGCTGAAATCTATCTTCTATTGTAGAGCTCAGAACGAAATTCTGAGGGCATAAACGGCTTCGAAAGTGGGGTAAAACGCCAGGTCACCTGATGGAAACGCTCCCGGAACGCCGAGTGTGAATTTTCGAACTCCGGATCCAGAATCTGCCGAAAAAGTGCGCGCGCACGCGATTGCGCAAAACCGCACTGAACCAAGGCTCTGATACCAATTGAAGTCACAGAGCGAAGCGTGGGTCGACTCTCTCTCTCACACACACACAGTGAGCTTACACAGTACAGTACGCAGAGAACTGTTAGAAGGGTTATCTCCCAATTCATTAGTATTCACAAAGTATATGTGAGTATATACAAAGAGTTAGAGGGAAGTGAGTTAGGCGGGCGGGCGGCCATATCCGCATAAGAGGCCACTTGGGCTTTAATCCCAACACCTTTGGGGAATTAGCAATTAGCTAATCCAGTTCCTGTTCATAAGGCTCTTGCCTTGGCAAATGTGAGGACAAGGATCCTACAAGGCAAGGCCCAACCTAGGGGGTTAGGGACCTAGGCCAAGGGCCTGGACTGGACCAGTGCGGACTGGGGATCCGCTTAGGGCAAGTGCTAGGAGCTAGCCTATATAAGGGGCGGTAGGGAGGAGGATCCTATGTTCAGTTACCCTAGGTCTTACATTGGTATCAGAGCTAAGTTTAGAAAAGGAGGGCGTGGTCTTGTTTGCATGTGCATGAGGCAAGAGGAGGAGAAGTGACGCCACTCTACACAGAAGGATCGGCTGCGACCACAGCGTGGGCAACCCCGCTTGCGAGGAGGGAGGCGGCATCATCACCTGCCCAAAACTGGCGTGTGGTGGGCTTGAATTGAGACCGAGTTGCGCCGTTCTTGTCACTGGGCCGGGCCGTTTTGAGCAGAGCCGGAGGTGGCACTTCAACTTCTGCTCCTCGACGGCTCTGCAGCACACCATCGCCCGTGTTTAATTGTTTTTTCACACATCGTGGGCGCCCAACCCATTTGGGGTTGAGGCCAAGGGTTTTTTTTCACCATCCAAGGGATGGTACCCACAGCGGGGTACCCCCCCCCCCCCCCCCCCCCCCCCCCCCCTCCCTCTTGTGAAGCCAGGGCACGGCTCGGCATACCGACAAGGGTCCTGTTGTCGGCACGGCCTCTATTTTCGGCAGATTTTCTGAACTTGCAGAATTTACAATTATCTCCAGTGCATTTGAACTCTTGTTCTTCTGCTATTTTTCGCCACTCCCAGGGCCCTGAAGACCGGAAATTGTGGACCAAAATTTGGCAACCAACATTTGCAAGCTCCTTCATCAACTCCGCATACGGTGACTTGCAACTTGCGGGACTGCATCCAATGCCAGGGAGTTATGGGGAAGCTCGACTTTTGAGACACCTTCAAGGTCATCGGTAATTTGAAATTCCTCGGCGATTGAGCCGCCGAGCGAAAGTTAGTATGGCCCATCACCGGCCTCTGTGTTCAATACGGCTACAAACTTTTTTACACTCCAAGGTACTCTTTTCTCTTTTGTTCGCACAACACGGATTCGCCATGAGTGCGGAACTTGATGATCATCACATGTTTGACTTCAAATACTTGGCGTCTGCTTCAGCGGTGGATGCCGTTGTCAGGAGTTTTTTGGAGCAACGGATTGCGCATATGTACATATACATGCATGGTGCATCAAATAAAGGATTGCCCATTTTCCTTAGCCAGGTGGTTATGTGGGGCCCACATGTGTACAGGTAGGACAACATGTACATAGTGCAGCGATTTTCACTATTACCAGTACCAGTGTGTTTTTTATACAATAATGAGGAGTTGGTAGCGCGTAAAACTTCTCGAGGAAGCTATCCGCGGGCCGACGACGTGAGGTCAGCAGGTGCGTCAGATGGCATCTAGTGGCGTCAGGAGGGCGAACGAAGTCAATATTTGCACGCGGATGAGGACGGACACAACGTGGGTGTTTTTTGGTGAGAGTTATGCAGAAAGGTCATCATTTGGAACACTTTTTGGGGCCACTTCACGTGGTGGCGAGATGCATTATTGGAAAAAAGCTGAGTGCCAGGTGTGCGAATGATGCAAAAAGGTGACAACTATGCACTGTGAGGTCAGTTTTTGGCCTGTTCGGGGTCCGTTTGAGGTCATCTAAAAGGCCAAGGGTGCCCAACTAATAAATCTAAGTGTGGGAACTGAAAAAATAGAGAGAAGACCAGAAAAAAACGTGGAGAAGAGAGGAGGAACAGCCGCAGGTGTGTTTTTTGCCCATTTTGGAGCCTGTTTTGGCCGTAAACTGCTCATCCGAGGTCGGATTTGAGCACTTTGACATTGTAGACTGGGGTTTTGGGCCGTTCCGGACGCGATGGCGCTGTCCATTTTGCCAAATTCCTCACTCTTTTCCTGCTATTTTTCTGTGTAAGTTCCTCCTATGAGCGAAGTTTCTGCTCCAGTTTGTGATTGTATCTGGCTTCTTTTACCCATATTGTGTGAGCTATTTGCCCCATTGGTGTTGGCCTAAGCTCAATTGTATCTAAACATCAGAAATTCTCCTCTTTTGAGCTGAGTTTTTTGGGTGTGTGTGTGTGTGTGTGTGTGTGTCTGTGTGGAGTGGGCAAGTGGATAGTCTCTCTCCTCTCACTCCAGAGGTGTGTTCCCTGTCTCGGCCAGGTGTGTTGTCTAAGCCGAGTGGTGCCCCATAGTGTGTGTGTGTATCTTCCCAAGAGTGTGTGACGGGTCGTTATAGAGGCGCTGTGTGTGTTTTCATCCCGCTCACATTCTTTTGGCGCCCCCACGGAGGATCTTCTTCGAGTACCTTCTGCTTCGCGCTTCGAGCTTCGAGCTTCGAGCTTCGGGATTACAGGTTGCAGGTTACAGGTTACAGGTTACAGGAACAGGGACAGGGACAGGTACAGGTGATTCACACAGGTACAGGTAGCTGGAGTACAGTGATGTCACTTGCAGTTGTTGTGGGAATGCATCACTTGGCGCCTATTTGAGCGCTGTCTGTTGGATTGTACGTTACTTGTGGAAACTGCCATTGTACGCCTTTGTGGAGCCATATATGGTTTTATTTGGCAGTCCCAGCCATTTCTGAGATTTGGTCTGGAAGATAGTCATTTCTGAGACTTGACTATACGCGATTTGCATTAGCTTTCGTGTGAGGGTCGATAGCGTGAGGTTTTTATTGAGCTGGGGGATTCTCAAATGTGGAGATCCTTTCGGTGATACAGGTAGCTGGAGCACCCTTTTCGTGACCTCGCCATAGGCTATGTACTAGTGATTCCTACTTGATGCTCGGGTTCTATTGTTGACAGTTTATGCATACATAGACAGTCTATATTTTGGGTTCCTACTGCTCTACTTCTGGGGAAACTCTGTCGAAATTTTCCCAAGTTATGATGGCTGGTTTTTTGGTATTTTGAGCCATTTATGCTGTTATGCTGCTGAAATTTTGGCAAAATCAGAGGTTGAGTCAGGTGTGCCTTCTTGGGAGCTTCATGGTTGTCTTTAATGGATGATCAAAATGGCCCTCAGTTCACTCCTTTTCATTTAACTCAAAGAATTCAGATTAATGTTCATGTGTCCAGGAAGATCTTTTTCCAGCAGCGCATAGTCTTTATGTTTGGGCCAAGAAGATTGAGAGAGATCCTGGAATGTCCTTTGCCTGTTGTAATTCCAATGATCAACTACGAAAACTCATTTGATGTGCATGTGTTTGTCCTTATCTAAAGCTGAGCTCCATTGAAGTTTCTAGGGATTGGGTAGTGAAAAGTTTTGGGTTCTTGCACGTGTGTTCGAAGGGGTTCTCAAAGCATCATAATTTGGGTAGCCATGGCTTTCTCTTATCCCGAGTTTCATGGAAGAAGTGATGAAGATGTGGAAGAATTTTTGGAAAAGATGGAGGTTTCCTGCATTAGCAACCAGATTCATGACCCTACGCAAATGTTACGCCTTCTCCAAATTTGTTTGAAGAGTGATGCACGAGCTTGGTCCAAAGCATTTGAAGAGGAGTTGCGTATGGCTGATCCACCTATAAGATTGAGTTGGGACAATCTAAGGCATGGATTGGAAGTGGAGTTTGTGAAGATAGAAGACCCTGACAAAGTGTGGCAAGAAGTACAGGCTTTGGTGCAAAAGGAAGGTGAGCCAGTAGATGCGTACATACGTAAGTTTTCATTGGCATGGGAGCGAATGTGCAAGGCTTTAGCACCACAGGTACCCCCGCCTGACATGATGAAGAAGGACAGGTTCTTGGCTGGTCTTTGGGAGAATATACGTTGGAGAGTGGAGCTAAAGAAGCCTAGGACATATGAAGATGCACTAGAGGTAGCAAGGAACAAAGAGTGGAAGCTGAGGAAAATGAGCCAGTTAGGGGTGGAGTCTTTGCCAATGAGGTCTGAATTTCAGCCTATAGAGTCTTTACAAGGGCGCATGTCAGGGGTTCATCATGAACCAGTGGTTCCTGTTACTACTCAGGTTATGCCAGCAGTGGTCACTACAGCAGTGCAAGATGATGGCCTAAGGCAAGACATGAGGCAAGTGGTTGATCTGATGAAGAATCTCAGCCTAAACATGCTAGGTCAAGTGGGAAATAATCGAGGTCGAGGGCGGTTTGCAAATCAGCCAGGAGGTGAAGAAAGACCTAGGAATGGTGCTGGACAAAGTAATAGTAGGTTTTGGAGGCAGACGCCCACATGTTATAATTGTGGAGAGTTGGGTCACATCAGCCCGCAATGTGATAAGCCACCAAGGATGGGGGGAGACATGTATCCATTGCCAAGACAAGTGCTAACTAGGTCAAATGATTATGGCATCGAAATTAAGGGAGACGAAGGAACCAGTGGACTGACCCAGGAGGAAAAAGGGAAGACAAAAGTGCTAAGTGTAGTCACCTTGGAGAAGGCATCAAAGCTAGAGGATACATTAGTGATGCCTATTGGGAAGAGGACCACAGAGGATAAGGAAGGAAGAAGTACCCCAGGTCCTAGTAAGAAGAAAGGAAAGAGCCATGAAGGCGAGGATGTCAAGGCCAAGAGGAAAAGGAGAGCTCGTCGAAAGTTTCATGTTTCAGATTTTCCACTAGGGGATGGGCAATTAAGCTATGACTTGAAGGAGGATCTGACGAGCAGGAAGGCAGATGTTACTTTTGGGCAGCTTATAGAGATGGTGCCTAAGCTAAAGCGACAGTGGAAGAGGATGGTTAACCCAATGGAGAAAGAGCCAGAGAGAGGTTCAGTGAAGGTGTTGGCAATGGACGAGCTACCAGACATTTGTCCAATAGTAGATGTGTGGCATAAAAGGAAAAATTTGGGACAAGGTTATGTGGATGGCGGAGCCCAAATATGCGTCATAACACACTCATGCGTTGAGAAGATGGGTCTCACAATGGCTGGGGTGTCAGGTTTTCGGATCAGATTGGCAAACCATCAAAAAGTAAAATGCTTGGGTGTTGTAAAGAGCTTAGAAGTGGAGGCATATGATGCAAAGGCAGTGGTTGATTTTCATGTGATGCCAGCAGGGTTGGGAGCATATCCTATTATACTGGGCAGACCATGGTTACGTGCAGTGGGAGCTGTTCAAGATTGGCGACATGGTACAATTAGCCTCTATGGAAAGACAGGTACCAAGAAGCTTTATAATATGGACACAAGGAAACGATTAGAGGAGCTTTATGAAGATGAGGATGAGTCTAGTGATGAAGACTCTTCCACGGTGACAGATGAGGACAGTGATAGCACTACCAGCAGTGATGAGGATGCTGATGTTGCATTTCTTTTGATGGATAAAGAAATCCAGGAGTGTGGTTTAGTCGCATTTGCGAATGAAGTTGAAGATGAAAGTGAAGGGCCTTATGAAGTGATTGAAGGGCTGATGCAAACCAAGGTTGAGTTGTCAAAGAAGCAGGAATTAATGACGCAAATGATTAGTGGAGACCTCTCAGCTATGGAGAAGGATATATTTTTGCATATGCTGGCTAGTTTTCCTGATTTGTTCATTACTTCATATGAAGAGATCAGAGGGTTCAAGGGTGAAGAGATGCATATAGAGCTGAAAGAAGGTGCTAAGCCAGTACGGCAAAGGCTAAGAAGGATGGGTCAAGAGCAAATGGAAGCCTTGCGGGTAGAGGTGGACAAGTTATTGAAGGCAGGGTTCATAGTTCCAGTGGAGACCACAGAATGGGTGAGTCCAGTAGTAGTCAGTCCAAAGAAGGATGGGAAGTGGAGAATTTGTGTAGATTTTAAACCCTTAAACGCAGCCACTAAGAAGAACCCATATCCTCTTCCATTCATCGATCAGATCTTGGATTCAGTGGCAGGTTATGAGAGGTACAGTGTGTGTGATGGTTTTTCAGGCTATTTTCAATTGAAGATTGCTCTTAAAGACCGCACAAAGACAACTTTTATTACGCCATGGGGCTGCTATTGCTACACAGTGTTGCCGTTTGGGTTGTCAAATGGACCATCTTTCTATCAAGAAAGAGCAAATTGGGTGCTGGAACCATTCATTGGTAGTTGTGTTAAGGCTTTTATGGATGACTTCTGTGTTTATAGCAGTAGGGCTGAACACCATGAGAAGCTGCAGATGGTATTGGCTCGATATGATGAATGTGGAGGACAACTAAATCCAAAGAAATGTCATCTAGCACAGCCAAGGGTGAAGTTATTGGGCCATATGGTGTCAGAAAATGGCATTGAGGCTGATCCAGATAAGGTGAAGTCTATTATTCTTCTTCCATCACCTATGAGTACGAAGCAATTGGCAACCTTTATACACAAAGTGAAGTACATGGCACGGTTTATTCCATTGTCTTCGCAGCTTCTTTATCCATTACAACAAGTGGCAAAGCATGATCCATTGCAATGGGATGACAAGTGTGAAGAAGTGTTTCAAGAGGTGAAAGAGGTGTTAGGGGGGTTGTCAGCCATGCAGGCTCCTGATTGGGAGAAAGTGTTTTATGTAAATCCATCAGTAGGGGATGATGCCATTGGAGCCATGCTATTGCAAAAGGGGAAGGGCAGCCATTATATGAGGCCAGTGTATTGTGCAAGCCGAGTGAAGTTGGTAGCGGAGAGAAAGTTATCGGAAGTAGAGCTAGTGATGGCTAGTGTAATATTTGCTTGTCGACGATTTCGTCATTACTTGCTACCACGGCCTTTTGTTTTCTTGACGAGTTATGCCTTTTTGCCACAGTTAATTAATGGTATTAACATGTCAAATGTGGTGAAGAAATGGGTAATTGAGCTGCAAGAGTTTGAGTTCTCTTTTCTAGTGGAAGATAGTACAAGGGCTACCCTAGCTGATTTGTTGACCTACAAGGAGAATCCCCTTATTGTTAAGGAAGAGGTGGTGAGAAAGGTAGTTGAAGAAGTGCCACAGATCAGCAATGCACATGTGTTGTTCTTTGATGGTTCATACAGAAAGAGCCATGATGCAGCTTCAGGGGGTATAGCACTTTATGATCCAGAGGGGAAGCTAGTATGCAAGAGAGGGTTCAAATTGGATGCGCATAGTAACAATGAGGCTGAATATGCTACATTGGAAGCCGGATTACACATTTGTTTGAAGCATGGGGTTCGAAGGTTGAGCATAAAAGGTGATGCCTTGTTAGTGGTGAAGCAAGTGTTGGGTGTGTGGAAGTGCAAGAACACCTCATTGAAGGAAATGTGCTTCAGAATTAAAGGCCTGTTAAAAAAGTTCGAAGCATGGAGCATTAGACACATTGAACGTGCTCTAAATGGAGAGGCACATGAAGCAGCTCAAGGCATGATTGGGGAGCTATTCGTATTGAGGACCAATTTACCTCTTTATCATGGCCGGGAAACTTTGGCTCAAGAAGAGGAATTTTTGCTAACAGGAATCATTCCAAAGGAGATTCAGAAGTCTAAGAAGTATGGCTTTGTGCGTAGAGCATACAGGTACAAATTGATTGGTGATGTCTTATACATGAAAGGGGCTGATTTCGTGTTGAGACGTGTACCTTGGCGGGAGGAGCTTTACAGAGTGTTGGAAGAGAATCACGAAGGCGCATGTGGTGGCCATTTTTCTCTAAAGATCACCTTGCATAAGATTTTGCAAGAGGGGTATGTATGGCCTAGTTTGCACAAGGATGTTCACCATTGGTGTAGGTCTTGCAATAGGTGTCAAGCATTTGGGAAGAGAGTGTTGAAGCCAGAGCTACGAAAAACCATTATGGCGTTTGATGTGTTTGAAAAGTGGGGGATTGATGCAATAGGCCCGTTACCTATCACAAGCAGGGGCAAAAGCTATATTTTGACGGCAGTGGACTATCTTTCTAGATGGGCAGAGGCTACAGCAGTAAAACAGATCACTGCAAAGGATGTGGCAAAATTTGTGTATGATGAAATATGTTGCAAGTTTGGGGTGCCATTAGAGCTACTTTCAGATAAGGGGCCAGGATTTAGAGCTAAACTGCTAGACTTCTTATGCACAAAGATGAAGATTAGGCACCAGCATACCACTCCTTATTACCCGCAGTGTAATGGCTTGAATGAAAGATTCAATGGTGAGTTGGTACAGATTCTTTCGAAAGTGACAGAGCACCAAGGAAAGAATTGGGATTTGGAATTGCCTAGTGCATTATGGGCTTACCGTACTTCGGTGAAGACAGGTACAGGGTTTACTCCATTTCATTTGGTGTATGGAAAGGAAGCACTATTGCCTGTGGAGGTAGAGTTGCCTGCGGTCAAGATGTTAGAGAAGTTGCTTGGGCCGCCTAGTGATGCATTCAAAGAAAGGCTTTTGCAGCTACAAGAGGTCCAGTTGGATAGGATGAGCGCATTGGAACATTATGGGCAGATGCAGGATAAGGCTTTGGCAAAGATAAATGAAAAGGTTAAAAGTAAGGGTATCAAGAAACATGACTTGGTTTTGCGCTACAACAGTAAGCTGGACAACACCTTCCAAAAGAAGTTTCAAATTAAGTGGGAAGGCCCTTTCAAGGTAGTGGAGTGTTTTCCAAATGGCACATATCAGCTGGCTAACCTGGATGGTGTTCTACATACGTCAAGGGTAAATGGATTGCGTCTTAAGTTGTATCATGCCAGGTTGATGATGGTGGAGCAAGATGAGCTGTCTGTGGATCAAGCTGTGTTGGTGAGGGATGAGGAGACCTGTGATGCGGCGAGTCTCATATCTCTCTTTGCTGCTGCTGATCATGAATGATCTAGCAGGCTAGGGGATGGGCAAATTATGTCAGGAGTTTTTTGGAGCAAGGGATTGCGCATATGTACATATACATGCATGGTGCATCAAATAAAGGATTGCCCATTTTCCTTAGCCAGGTGGTTATGTGGGGCCCACATGTGTACAGGTAGGACAACATGTACATAGTGCAGCGATTTTCACTATTACCAGTACCAGTGTGTTTTTTATACAATAATGAGGAGTTGGTAGCGCGTAAAACTTCTCGAGGAAGCTATCCGCGGGCCGACGACGTGAGGTCAGCAGGTGCGTCAGATGGCATCTAGTGGCGTCAGGAGGGCGAACGAAGTCAATATTTGCACGCGGATGAGGACGGACACAACGTGGGTGTTTTTTGGTGAGAGTTATGCAGAAAGGTCATCATTTGGAACACTTTTTGGGGCCACTTCACGTGGTGGCGAGATGCATTATTGGAAAAAAGCTGAGTGCCAGGTGTGCGAATGATGCAAAAAGGTGACAACTATGCACTGTGAGGTCAGTTTTTGGCCTGTTCGGGGTCCGTTTGAGGTCATCTAAAAGGCCAAGGGTGCCCAACTAATAAATCTAAGTGTGGGAACTGAAAAAATAGAGAGAAGACCAGAAAAAAACGTGGAGAAGAGAGGAGGAACAGCCGCAGGTGTGTTTTTTGCCCATTTTGGAGCCTGTTTTGGCCGTAAACTGCTCATCCGAGGTCGGATTTGAGCACTTTGACATTGTAGACTGGGGTTTTGGGCCGTTCCGGACGCGATGGCGCTGTCCATTTTGCCAAATTCCTCACTCTTTTCCTGCTATTTTTCTGTGTAAGTTCCTCCTATGAGCGAAGTTTCTGCTCCAGTTTGTGATTGTATCTGGCTTCTTTTACCCATATTGTGTGAGCTATTTGCCCCATTGGTGTTGGCCCAAGCTCAATTGTATCTAAACATCAGAAATTCTCCTCTTTTGAGCTGAGTTTTTTGGGTGTGTGTGTGTGTGTGTGTGTGTCTGTGTGGAGTGGGCAAGTGGATAGTCTCTCTCCTCTCACTCCAGAGGTGTGTTCCCTGTCTCGGCCAGGTGTGTTGTCTAAGCCGAGTGGTGCCCCATAGTGTGTGTGTGTATCTTCCCAAGAGTGTGTGACGGGTCGTTATAGAGGCGCTGTGTGTGTTTTCATCCCGCTCACACCGTGTGACCGGATACTCTCACGGAGGGTACCCACATGGCAACCGGGATGGACGATGCTTATCCAGGCAGTCTATCTTTCTCTCCGCGAGTATCTACACCTCCTCCTCAGAGCGTGTTTGATATTCTAGAGGATGATAGTAACTTGCCGGATGTCAGGGAGTTTGTCACTTGACAGGATTGGCAAACTTTTAATGCCCGATTTTGCAAGCTAGCTATAAGCATGCAAGATCACTGAATTAGGTTGTATATGATACACGTGTCCTACAATTTTACGTTTTGCATTTACTTTGGACAATATTGTTTGTTGTGAAAAGCCAAATGCTTGGCCCATTTCACATGAAACAAGGCTTCTAATTCATACTCCGATTAACTCGGCGTCAAGAGCAGTTGGCAGCCAAGTTTGTGGCACCTACATTGATTAGGATATCATCTCATCGAATCCCTACCAATCTAGCCGGTGCAAGGCACTTATGGTGTTGAGTTTTACGGTTGTCACGGTAGCCACGGGCTTCCGTTTTTGTATGCAAGGCATGCTACCCAGGTGGTATAAAATACGCTATCACACAATCACTTTGTCAAGGAAAATATTAGTTATGCATTGTTTCCCACAATTTTTGGTTGCTATCAAGGCACACACCACTAAAAAGAACCTAAAACTTCTATTGGATTCACAACCCATACACGGTAGATGTTCAAGATGTGACTTGTGTTCCCTCTCGCGATGCGAGCATCATACAGTCAGATGGTTGCATGCTTATAGGATAAGCTACCAGTCAGGCATAAGATGTCTAAGGGCACACATTCTGGGCACACACACACTAGAAATTTAAGCAAAGTTCCTCATCCTAGCGTGCTCTTCTGTTCGTTCTTCATCTCTTTCTCTAAGGAACAAAATGAAAATTTTCTACGAAGTTTGGTCTCATGTTTCACTACTGAGTTCTCCTGAGCCAAGATACTCTAAAACTCTCAGCTAGAAATTGGGCAAGGTGCCATCCATATTAGTCTTCATACGTTCGACGATTGAACACTAATTTCCATGATGGCTAGGAACCACGCACACTGGCTAAGAGCCATTGCTAAACCTAGGATAAGATCCACTTGTTGGTATTCCTTGGATGATTGTTCTCAAGATCGAACAGCTCTAACCAGTGGAATACACATTGACGTTAATTGACAAGCAAGCTCTTGTCATTACGGATGCTTAGGGTGTCATTTTTGCATTGCATGTTTCAGTGCAACGCTCAACTGCGTTTTTGATAATCTTAAACTCACACCGGATGATCTCTACCACGGAGTATAGAAGCAGCAATCAGTTGTGACAACATGGTTGTAAGGGATCGGTAGTTCACTCGTGTGGGTCTTTTGTGCTCTCTATAGCACTACCGAGTGTCTATGGACATATTGTTTTGGGGTAAGACCCGGCGGGTGATTGCTCCATCACCCCATAGGCATTAATGATCACAATTTGATCTGCATTAAGGATCATGATTGATCTCTCCCAGTCATACTTTCAAGAAAAGAATTCCGCAATCTACCGCGATAACAGACGAACACAGTTTTCAAGTTGATTCCACTCAATCTGTACACGGTTAACTATGTTGGTTACTGTTATCTGCTAGTTGAGCAGTTTTTACAAAGAGTCTTATCAAGGGGTTTGACTACATAGATTCTAATCCAAGGGAATGGTTTGCAAGGGCAACACCCCGGGTTCCCAGTGCAATGCTGTTTGTTTTTTTTCCGGTAGGGGACGTGCTCCTCTCCACTTAAATACGGGTAAGTGAACATTACATTCAAATCTCCAGGTACGCATCTATTAATTTGGTGTTATTCCATTTTTAGTATGCTTCTCTCGGCTTTTCAAGACATATAAGTACGCTTGAATGTTACAAAGCCATGCCAAGGGCATGTCAGCACAAAGTACTTTGGGCCAAGTGTCCAATCTATCTTTCTGCATTATGCTGTTACGAACCTACTTGTAGGGTTAAATTTGGCACATGTTGTCACATGGGATACAACATGGTCTCAGAACTCAAGGAGTTCGGTTTAGCCAGTGTGGAGCAAGGCTAATGAGGGTCCCTCTCACTCCCATCGTAGAGTGTTTGCAGTTACCTCCACACACAAGTACATCTTGTACTTGAAGGATGTTCTTTTTTACACATCCTTACATGAGACATATTCCACATGTGGAGAATATGAGTCTCTGGACTGACATTGGTGCCATTATTTCAATTGGGTGTCACGACAAAGTCCCTAGGTGTTGGTCACATCTGTTTTCTAGACCATTTTTAGCACGACGTATCAGGAGAAATTTCGTGGCCAGAAATTGTCGGATACTTAGAATGACTTGTTAAGGTACAAGTACTACTAAACAACATTACAGATAGTTGTTTATACATATAGCAAGGCTATAAGTTTTTAATGAAAAAGTTTCATTGTCTATACCTAGAAGTGATCAATGTTTCACCTTCTATTGCCATTCAGACGTTTCAGCAAGGCTTGCAAAAGATTGAAACTAAAAGTATTTAGTTTCTTTTCAGAACTATTTACATTATTTTTTAATGTGTGCTACATGCATCACATTTTGCCATAAGTATTGGCAAGGATCATTATGGATATACAGGTTCGGGTTAGTTTTTGCTAAATGCATGCACACTAGGTGTTATGGGCCCTAGTGTTTAGCAAAGGTTTGGAACGGCATGCATATTCCTCAGGTTGTTGCTTATGAAGCATTTTGCACTCTATGTGCACTATCTCTATGAGATTACTTTTGGGTCTACTAATCACCAATAGAGGTCATGGCTCGGTTTGGGCGTTTGTGGATTTTTTCAAGTTAACCATGATGGTTATTTCGGACATTGTTGATTCCTCACCAATGTTATACACTACTGTGATTTTCCATTTACCAGTCATCTGGGACGACTGTCTATAAACCGTGAGGAAAACACACCTCAGTATTGTCAGTTATGCAAGGGGATAGGCAGATTACAAAGAGTAATCTTGTGCTAAAGGATCTGCTAAGAGCATACGTTAGCACAACGCATTTCTGAATAGATGATTTTCTCCCTATTCTAGAATTTTCTTAAGTACGGTTTTCGACTTTGAACACCTCTTGTGGTGGGGTTGGAGATTGTGTCAATACTTTCATACATCAAGGACTTACCAGGTGTGCTGACAAAGTATGTTGGCAAGTAACCTTCATTAGGGATGAACATGTAGTTCTTTGTGTTCCAAACTATTCAAAATTCTAACACGAGGACATTCCCTATCTACGGACTTTTCAAGATACTCAGGCGAGTAGGAAATCTGGCTCACAATTGCATGGAAAGTTACGCCAAGGTTTCCTTGCATTATTCCAGTACCTTCAGAAAATCTGAAAACTGGTTATGCCTTTGGACAACTCTTAGTTGTGGTTACTCCTTTACAGTACTCAAATGAGTTATAAATGGAGTTACCATTTAGACCCAAGTGACTCTTAGTTGTGGTTACTCCTTTACAGCACTCAAGTGAGTCATAAATGGAGTTACCATTTAGACCCAAGTGGTTGCAAATGGACAACAATGTTGAAAATCAAGATGTTGCTCTTGGTTTCATTGAACCTCCTCACTGCACCAATTATCGGTCATACAGACAACCGGCTCACTTATGGGACATCAATAAAGAAAACATCAGTATTCTTAAGAAGATATTACTACTTGTGTTTTTGAGGACGAAAACTCTTCCTGAAGGGGGGAGTAATGTCAAGACAAGGGTCCTATGGGGCAAGGCCCAACCTAGGGGGTCAGGGACCTAGGCCAAGGGCGTGGACTGGACCAGTGCGGACTGGGGATCCGCGGGCAAGTGCTAGGAGCTAGACTAGATAAGGGGCGGTAGGGAGGAGGATCCTATGTTCAGTTACCCTAGGTCTTACAACAAACGTGCATAAACCGTCAGAACTATACATGGTCAACTGAGTAGCCCATCTAGTGGGACATTGCCATACATGCCAAAGGGGAGAGAGAGATGCACGAGAGCAACTATTCAGAAGTCTCTCGCCTTGGCAAACACCCATAAACCCTTAGAATTGTACATGGTCAACTTAGTAGCCTATCTAGTGGGGCATTATCATATGTGCCAAAGGGTAGAAAGAGATGCGCAAGAGCAAATCGTCGCGCTACATAGAGCAAGGGAGAAGGCAATCTTTCTATTCAAGCTGCGATGACCTACACCCACTACTTACACACACACTATAGAGCTCACAACATGTAAAATTAGTCTCCTCTCTTATTTTGGGTACCCTCTCTTCATGCTGTACTGGGAAATTCCACCTGGATCTGCCATGTGTCCACACTACAAGAGGCTATTCATATTAGCGACGCTCACACAGCGACGCTCAAATTTTTTTTTTCCCGGCGTCGCTATGAGCGTCGCAAATTTACAAGTAAATTTGCGACGCTCATAGCGACGCCGGCTGGGCTAAAAAAATAACAGAGAGCTCCCAAAAACTCAGATCTCAGATCTGAGTTTTTCGGCGCCCTCAAGCAAGGAGCTAGTAACGCTCTCCCTCTCTCTCTCTCTCTCTCTCTCTCTTTCTTCTCCACACACACACACACACACACACACACACATAAGGAGAGGAAGGAGAGCCAGGTATGCTCCTTCCCTCTCCTCACTCTCATGTTCCCTTCCCCTCTTTCTCTCTCCCTCTCTCTCTCTCTCTCTCTCACACACACACACACACATAGTGTTTTTGAGAGAGAGAGAGAGAGAGAGAGAGAGAGAGAGAGAGAGAGAGAGAGAGTACAAACATAAACAAAAACGCACACACACATACATAAACAAAGAATGCACACACACATTGAGAGAGGAAAAGAGAGAGAGAGCATGCATAAACAAAAAACGCACACATTGAGAGAGGAAAAGAGAGAGAGAACATGCATAAACAAAAAACGCACACATTGAGAGAGGAAAAGAGAGAGAAAACATGCATAAACATAAAAACGCACACACATTGAGAGAGAAACTAATTTAACGTCGTAGGAAACTAATTAAAATTAAAAGACCTAAAGATCTAGCCGACGAGGAGTTGAACTCAAGACCTATTATTCAAGAGGGAAATGGCATAACCAATCTATCATACTTGGCATGGGTGATAGAAAGTTTATACCATTTATCTCTTTTTATTGGCACACACATCCACACACGCGCACACACACAAGAAGAAGAGAGTTATAACGTCATAGGAAACTATCCTAAAAGACGTTAAAGATTATGTTAGATGTAGACTTACGTTAAATTAGATTTAGGTTTATTTAAGTTAAATTAGATTAGATTTAGGTTTATTTTTAGTTAGATTTACGTTTATTTACTCTAGATTTAGATTTACGTCATATTAGATTAGATTTAGGTCTCCATAGACTACGATGCCTGCATGAAGCGGGTGAAGAAATCCCTCAATGGAATATAGGGTATTGCTGCCTTCACTCATGGTGGGCTCCGTCGATCCAAAAGTACTGGTGAAATGTCTTCAGAAGATAGGGAAGAAGGTGGATCTTCAGGGCGGCAAGAGTCACTACATCCCCGACAATGACCATCTAGACAACCTCTAGTCATTCAACATCAACTTCAAAGATAGTAACAAGAGCAAGAACGGTCCAAAGGGCCAATTGCTGTCGTCAGATGTGGATGGAGATGAGGTAGCGTCACCGCCGGAAGTTAACTCTCACATCTTTAGTGATGAGAATGCCAACTCTTGCCGAGTTATGTGAAAAATTATGTGTTAAATCAGTTTTAAGGTTCTTATAATCCCTGTTAGTTTAGTTCTTTGTTTTTAATATAACATAATTTACGTTAGATTAAGATTTATGTTATATTAGATTAGACTTAGGTTTATTTAGGTTTACCCACACACACACACACACACACACACACACACACACACACACACACACACACAAGAAGAAGAGAGTTTTAACGTCGTAGGAAACTATCCCAAAAGACGTTAAAGATTAGGTTAGATGTAGACTTACGTTAAATTAGATTTAGGTTTATTTCTAGTTAGATTAACGTTTATTTAGATTTACGCTTGTTTACGTTAGATTGAGTCCACGCAAGAATTACTTACGGTTTAGGGTTTAGAGTTAGACGAACAGTGAAAAGATGTACTGTGAAAAGATGTTAAGATGCTGTGAAGTGCTACAGCTAGAGAAGAGGCAAAGGGGTTTTGTCCACTACATGCAGTATCATGTAGACGTGGGTCTGTAGATTTCTTGTACCCACAAATATAGGTATTGACCAATAAAGACGAGATTATAACCCGGTGGTTCTGATCTCCGTGCACCTCTAGACCGAGGTGTGCGGGGATTGGACATGACTAGAGAATGTGAGAGAGAGAGAGAGAGAGAGAGAGAGAGAGAGAGAGAGAGAGAGAGAGAGAGAGATAAGACGAAGAATGCCAATAGAATATTAAATTTGTTGTCCAGGTTATAAGATTTTTATCCTCATTATGAGTAGTGACGAGGATGTGGGACCGTCCAACCGAAACACCTATCTCTCAACGAGGGTCTTATGTCCTTGTAATCAATGCAAGCATGCTGTGCGACGGACAAGACGTGTTTCTTTGCAGCACGTTCGCGAATTTGGCGAGTTCGATCCATCTATTATAGATCGAGTTGTTGCCAATTATAACTCGTCGGACTCTGACGCTGGCCAACAAGCAGCAATCTTGCAACCCAATAGACGTGTTCGCAGGCGCTTTGGTCAAGCAGCATATGTGAGGCCACAAGATGTAGCCTCTGACAGCTCGGGGGATGATCATGCAGAGCACATTCCCAACGAGGCAATGTTTGACCCGAGATTGATGAAATGATCGAGACGATCATGGATTTAGAAAGGCTTATCTATGATGATATGAAAAGTGAAGCCGATACGCCATTGTATAATGGAGCACGTATGTCTAGATTGAAAGCACTCCTGGTTCTTCTCAACATGCATGCAAAGTTTGGATGGAGTGACACTAGCGTCACAGCGCTTTTCAGGTGATCTATTACAATTAGTTTACTTTAATAAAACTCTAAATGTATAATGATCTGATAGATTTTTACACGACTGTATCATATTTTTATGTTGTGTAGATTGCTTAAAGAGCACATACTACTAGCTGACAATGTGATGCCAGATTCCCGAGATGAAGCAAGAAAGATTTTGCGAAACTTGGGGATGGATTACAATTCTATCCACGCTTGTCCTAATGACTGCATTCTTTTCAGAGGGGAATACATAGACATGGAGAAGTATCCGAAATGTGATTCCGAACGATATCGAGTAGATCTCCACGGGACAAAAATTCCACAAAAGGTTTTGCGACATTTTCCTTTGCTTCCTCGCATCAAGCATTTCTTCGAATGTAAGTCCATGGCGGCCCTAGCATCATGGCATGAGGAGAATAAATCTTCGGATGGTGTGCTACGAATTCTTGCAGATTGCGCAGCCTGGAAACATATAGATGGAACATGGTCGGATTTTGCCAGGGAAGCTCGAAATTTGCGCTTAGGCCTGGCTATGGATGGCGTAAATCCATTTGGTCAAAGATCAACATCTTACAGTGTATGGCCCGTTGTCATCGTCAACTACAACATTCCCCTGTGGTTGACTACGAAGAAGGGGCACCTATGGCTAAGCTTGATTGTGCCAGGGTGATATAAAGTGGAGAATATGGATGTGTATCTTCGTCCACTATTGGAAGAGCTACAACAATTGTGGATTGGCATAGAGGTGGTGGATATGAGCCGACACACAGGACGACGGAATGCTTTGATCAGAGGCATTCTAATGTGGACCATGCATGACTATCCCGGGCTAACAGAATGCTCAGGTGATCTATTGACACTCCTCACTCAGACACTGTAAATCTTGTTTTTTCCCATAGTTGATCTATTATCATGTGTATACATGCAGGGCTTCAAACAAGCGGATACAGAGCATGTGTCACATGTGGACCTAGACTGAATGCACGTAGGGCGTCCTCACTGAAGAAGCAAATCTACGAAGGTCATCAAGCATATCTTCCAGAGAATCATGTGTTACGTGACGGATTTTTGGGAAGAGAGCCACCAAGGATGTCTGTACAAGCATGGTTAGAGCAGAAGGAGATGTGCGATGACGGATTGCCTCCAGGGATGAAGAGACTATCTCTATGGTACGAGTTACCATACTGGTCCCGACTCATGATCAATCACTTGCTCGATCCAATGCACATATTCAAGAATGTGGGTAATCTACTATGGGACCATCTGACCGGCAAGAAAGATACTTTGGGAGCCAGAGATGACCTTAGAAATGTGGATCGTATGGAGCAATATTGGCCGCAAACAGCGTCTGATGGATCGATAAAACTCCCTAAAGCACCATGGATTTTCACAGGAGCCCAAGAACGCAAAGTAAAAGAGACCATTCGATCTTTGCGGACCCCACTGGCGTAATGCACTCGCTCTGAACGTGTTTTACTAAAGAAGGAAAGCTTACCGGTTTGAAGTCACACGATTGGCATAAAATGTGTCAGCTACGTTCATAGTGGACTTTAATATCATTGCATAAAATGTGGACTTTAATATCATTGCTACACATAGTTTACAGTTTATTTTACCGGTTGCCATTGAGGGATGTTTGTCTCTCGACATCCGTAACACAATCTACAAACTTGCAAAGCTGGTGCAATGGATCTCACAAAAGGAGATCAACGTAGACTCCATACCATTCGCGAAACTAAATGCTGTGGAGCTTGTGTGCATGTTTGAGAAACATTTTCCTACTACCATGCTAACCATTCAGGTGCATCTTCTTGTTCACATAGTTGATGAGGTGGAAATAGCTGGCACAGTTCATTCCAGATGGATGTTCTTCTTAGAACGTTTCATGAAAACGCTTAAGGGATATGTGCGTCAAAAGGCACATCCGGAGGGTAGCATGGCAGAAGGTTGGTTGGTATCAGAGTCCCTAGTGTACATTGGAGAGTGGCTAGACGGATTTGATAAAGTCCGGGACACGCTATGGCGAACCATAGATGATGAGCGCATATCTGGGATTGTCATGTGCAATCTCGGTGTTGAGAAGAAGATGACGGAAGATCTAGAGGCTAAAATCAACCGATTTTGCATGCTTCACAATCCAGTGATGCAAAAGTGGATTTCACAATATGAGGATGCAAAGAAAGAGCCACAAAGGGCACGAATCGAGTGGAGACGGGGAAGAAAACCACCGATGCACTATCTGATGGTTCTGGAGAGCCTACCAACATTCATGAGCTTAAGATGGTTGCACAACCAATTGAAAAGTGCACAACAATGCGGTGACGAAGTGACTGAGGAAGAGTGGGAGTACTCTCGGGGTTGCGCGACCAAGGTAAGTTTGCAATGTACGACTAGCTAGTGACTTTATTTCTAAACGTTTGAACGGCCACTCATAATCTTTGTTCGTTGTAGTATAAGTCATACACAATAGCATGGTATAAAGGTCGACATTTTAGGGTGGAACGGATCGACAAAAAGCATTTTACTCAAGATTGTGGAATCATGGCAAAATTTGAACAGTCTAGTCGGCGACGTTCCTCTGATGCAGATCCTGTGGTGGCGGAACTCACTTACTTCGGCACGCTACAAGAGATTTTGAGGATCGATTACAGAGGATTTTTTGTCGACTTGTTCGACATGCAATGGTTCAAGATAATCATGGAGGGTCGCAACGCTACTGTGCATAGAGGAGAGTCTGGTTTTCTTGAGGTGGATTCTACTAAGAAATGGACTGACCTTAGAGACACTTTCGTACTACCCGAGCATTGTGAACAAGTAAGTATGTAAATAGTTAACATCCCCCTTTTACAAGTTATGTGCTTGAAAGCTCTCATGTAAGTTATGTGGCTCTGGCAGGTAATATTTCATCCTACAAAGTTTACATCAAACTGGTGGTACGTCATAGAGGTAGCCCCTCGTTGTGCAAGGACGTATGAAGGCTACCATGTGCCAATCACAACGGCATCAATGGAGGAGATCAGAGAAGATGCTCAATCAGAAGTCGCTACGGTGGTGCCAAACGAGCATCAAGATGCTACTACTCTATATGGGGTGCATGCAGAGGAGCTACAAAATGAAACAGAGGATATGTGTTTAAACGGAGAGCTCTATATAGATATAGGAAGTTATGCTGAGTTATGCGAGGATGAGAGAGAGATCTCTTAAAGCCACAAATATTGTATTTGAACAATTTTGCTCCGTGTTGTAAAAGCTCTGGCTCTCTAAGTACCTTCCATGGTGTATAACGCTCTTTTCTACTCGAGCTCACATCTTTTGATTGAAAATTCTGAGTTTTCGACTTGCCTCTTCTATCACTCAATTCATTGCGTCATTGTATTTATATGCGTCATTACGTCATTGTATTTAATGGTCTTTGTGTCATTGTCTACTCTATTCATTCAATATTAAGTTTAAATATTCGTGTGTTTAATGCACGTATGGATGATGAGGAGTTTCTTTCTTCTTTGTCACCGCAGCAGAGACAGTGGTACGTGGAGCGTCATCGCTCTGGCGCATCATCGCGCGTTCCTACTCCATCCGCATCTCCCTCTCTTTCGGAGCATTCGGCGCGCTCCGAAGCTTCGGTGTCGACGAGACGATCTTCACACTCGTCTAGACACCGGCGCTCTAGTGGTGGCGGTGGCGGTTGTTGTGGGGATTCCGCCGCCGATGCCTCCACACCGCCTCGTGTTCGATGAGGCTCTTTACCCTCCCCTTCTTTGCCCGCCCCCACACCAGCCACAGCATCGCCATCTACGCCAGGTTTTGCGTGGCTGACTGTTCCTAGCAGCTACACACCTCTACCTACTCCGCCAGGAGCCACCCCACTCGACACTCCTCGCTTCGGGGCCCAGACGCCGGTGGAGACACCTGACGTCCGTACCCCCATCGACACGTCGCTAGAGACCCCTGCCGGGACACCCAGGTTCACGCGTCACCGGCCAGAGGGCTTGCCTTACTCCGTCGACTTCAGCGGCGGCATCATCATGGATGATGACGGCAAGAAGGTGATCTCATGCATGCGTGGTCTTTGCTCTCAGCTGTTTAGACACTACATACTAAACAAATGGAGTGAAGTACCAAGTGATTTAAAAGACAGAGTCATCAGCATACTTCATGATGAGTTTCCAGTTCCAACACGGGATCGGCGCTTCAATGAAGACCTGATGAAGATTCGAATGCGCGAATACTGCAAACACAAGCGTTCCGAAGTGAAAAAAGCAATCAAGCATGGGTGGAACAGGCCAGATTGATTGGCCAAAGAAGATTGGAAGAATGCGAAGAAAGCAGCGCGCGAGAATCCCGACAAGTGGAAGCAACAAAAGGATGCAGCCAGAGCGTGAGTAGAGGCAAGGAGCTCGCACCACTTGGGGAGCGGTGGATGGGCATCATTTGAGGCCGATTTTGTAAGTGTTTTCGCATTGCTCTTTATGTTCGATAGTTTAGGGTTTATGAGTTTTTTAATTCTAACATAATGAAATCTTTGTATGTTTTGACAGTGGTCGATGACAAGACATGATCCCACGCCGTACGAGCGCGAGTACGCAGGCAGGAAGGGCTTAAACGCCCTGATGGACATTCTCAGTTCTCGCGGCGGCATGGTTAGTATTAGGGTTTACTCTTTTCTATTTTTTGTATTGTTTTATAAATGTCGTTATATGTTTATACTTACTGAAAGCTGTCTTATTGTCTTTTTTTGCACAATCCGACAGATACGCCGCTTGGACGCGATGAGACGTATGACTAGACGACGTCAGTTTAGCCGTAGCTCCATAGCATTATTTTAGGGTTTCTCATAGCTTATGTATCATGAGACGGATTTTATACATCTTTTTGAACCATGTATATTATTATATTTGTCACCGCAGTTCATTTTGCCAATCAATTCTTTATGCCTATGATGTTGTACAATTGTCATTATTACATTTGCCAATCAATTCATTTTGCCTATGATGTGTACAATTGTCAATTTTACGCTTGTCAATTTTGCACACAATGCGTCTTGTGGGTGACTATTTTGGGTCTATTATCTACGCTTGCACTTTTTTAAAAAAGTGAATCAAGTACAATATGGTTGATGGGTGGCAGGGCATTCAATGCCCTGTCACCAAAAAAAAATTCTCTCGGGCGTCGCTATAACCGTCGCTATTTATGGCTCTAGAGCGTCACTATAAGCGTCGCTATAGACTTCTGTGTAAACGTTGCTATAACCGTCGCTATGACCGTCGCTATATAGCGACGCCTAAAGCGTCGCATACAACGACGCTCTCGTAATGACGCTATTAGCGACGGTTTTAGCGACGCCGGGGGTTATAAAAACCTTGTGTATTTCCGTCGCTAACAGCGTCACAAGAGCACACAACCTCTTGTAGTGCCACTTTTCCTCTTTTGAGTTAATTTTCTAGTACCCACCGACTTATACGTATAGCGAGGGGCCTAAATGACTTTGAACTGAGCCTAGACACCATTTTACTGCTTGGATTTCAGTGCCGACTGGCTTGACCATCTCATGGTGACCCACCCTTCCCAACTACGGGTGAAACTCTCGGATGTCAATCATTTCACATTGGCCACGCAATGTCACACCATTTGTGACTTCAAAAAGAGGGTCCCAAAAATCAAATAAAAACCATAAAAAAGAAACCAATAACTATGGTTAGCAGTTGCTATTGATAGCCGTTTTTCGGCTCTTTGTAATTGCCACAGTGAGTTACCTCACCCTACCAAAATCACCCAAACACTGTGGCTATCCCTACCATTTCACTGTACATAGGCGTGCGTGAGTCACGGGACTTTTCCCATATCTTCTTAAAAAACCCTCAATTAGCTAGTCATTAGGCTAGTTGAGCCAAAAAAAAATAAAATATAAGTATATTATGGCCCATGCGTATGTAAATATTTCTTTGTATATAGGGCCTAAATAAAAGATTTTTTCATAATTATTTTGGTATTTATTTAAATATTTCTACCTAGGTGTGTGTTATTTATGCTCTGTACATTGCCTCACCATTACCACAATTTTTCTTACCATTTTTCATATTCTTTATTCCATATAGAAATATTTTCATGTAAGCTTCTCTTATATTTGGTGTAACTCCACCTCAACAAAAATCCAAAAAAACTAGTTTTATTTATGTGTATATTTTTTCACTATTGTGATTTTTCCCTTCCTACATCTATTTTGTTTTTTTTTTCTAAAAACTTAGAACACCAAAAATATTTATCTTTTTATGGTAGCCTCATAATGAGAGAGATTTCTTTTGACCCCTTTATATTTTTTTCACTTATATTATTTATATTTGACATGTACATATTTTTTAGACCCCTCAATATTTGATTTTCTTAGTTGTACTATTCACTTATATCATAATCTCAACAATATCTTCAATTATAGACCTACCAAATAAGGTCAAGGGTAGGTGGCATGCATACATGCACTATGGCGGGCTCACTCTTGGAGGTATTCAAAAGAATCATCCAAAGAAGGACCCCACAAGGACCTTGTGCAGTGGAAAAAAACGGTCAGTTTTGCTGAATTTTTAAAGTTCACTTGCTCTCCAAATTTGAAAAGGTGATACAAACAAAAGTTGTAGCTCGTGGGCTGAACTTTTGCCTCAAAGTTTTTCATATTTTTTTGAGCTACGAGCTGTGAGCTATGATTTTATTAGTGGACCCCAATTTTCCATGCTATGCAGCCACACTCTCTCTTCCACTTTATCATTTTCCTCTTTCACACACACTTCTCCACTCATCATCCCCACCTGTCTCACCACTCCTCTCTGCACCCTACTCACCTTCTCCTCAACCTTGAAGAATAAGAGAAACCATGGTGAACTCATACCTCCCACACACAATTCCATTCCAAAATTGACCACCTAGTCTCATTTTTCCTCCTCCAATTTACCCATATCTATCAAAAAAACCACAAAATTCAGCCTCTTCTCTTAAAAGACAGCATCATGGTGGTTGATTACTCAGCTTCAATTACCTTGTCTCTCAAGGAAGGTCAAGAGTGGAGAAAAAATGTACCGTCAAAGCTAGTGGACCGTCAACAAGCGTCAAAATTGGCCCTACTCAAGACACTTGGAGCATCAACCTTGTAAGAAATCCACCTTTTCTTACCTCCTAACAGTTTTTCTTCCTTATTTGTATCCTACATGGATATTCCCATTGTAAATATCCAATTCCATTTGTAAATTAATACTAACTCTACTAACACAAACCCACTATGAAAAGTCCTATCACCTCCATTTCTCTCCTCTCTCTTTCCCCACCAACTTCTTGATAATTCCAAGCAAAAGAAATTAGATAAATTGCTGAAAATCTAACCCAACCATGGTTAGAGGAGTAACCCTAGCCTTCAAAATTGCTATAAAAGGAGGGTGTAGCTAGCACAAAAAAGGGAGCCATAAGCAAGAGCACTATGCTATAGCTTGAGAAGCAACCTCTCTAGAAGGAGCTCTTGAGTGGAAGCTCATTGTCTTATGCATGTGCATGTGTTGTAATAGGAGATTAGCAAGGGAACTCTATGCCATTGTAAGAGAGAGAGTGATCACTCAATTGAGAGTAGGAAATCTATCATTTCTCCTACTAGTGTAAGCTCAACATTTGCTGAATCAAGGAGGGTGGATTTGGACTAAGCTTGGATACTTTGTCTCTCTTCCCACGTGAAGTAATGGACAACAATGATGTGTAAGTGTCTTGGTGTTTTTTTTGGTTAAGTTCTTGATAGCTTGTCTCTAGTGTTGTCATCAATTTAGCCATAAATCCCACATACTGTAAGAGGGCGACAGGGTGGAGAGGACTCCCCTGGCCTTAAGACAGTGAGTGGGGTGGCTTTTCTTGTGATGTGTTGTGGTGTAATTTACTCAAGCTATGATGAACAAATACTAATATCACTTTGATTGGTCATGGCAGATTTGTAAGAAGGTATTAGTGCAACAAACACCCCCTCCCCCTTCTCTCTCTTTCTTACATATATAATTGTGTTTGCTTGATCATTGCCGATACGTTTCAAAGCAGCCCGAGCACTATCTCTCTCTCTCTCTCTCTCTCTCTCTCTCTCTCTCTCTCTCTCTCTCTCTCTCTCTCTCTCTCTCTCTCTTTACGCGTCCTAGTTCACATCCAAAACTAGGTGGTGCCCCAAAATTGTGTAGGATTAGGTTGCGGGTTTGTGTGTGTGTTTGTTGTTTTTTCAACCCCAACCCAATTGAGCAGCACGGGAGCCTTGAAGGGTGTCTAGAGGTTGCTCTTCTTGTTGCCCGCCCCGGACCGCCTCAAATTGGTGCCCCCACGGAGGACGGGCTTGTGTATGTTTTGTGAAGGCTCAACCTTTAGCATAATCAAGTAGCTTGCATGAATCACGAGAATTTTTATGATCCCTTCATTCCCATTGCAAGGCAAAAGGTACACATAATTGTTAGTACTAAGTTGCAATTTCAGCGAGTAATTTGTAGAATTTTAGGTCCTCTTAGGTTAGCCGAGATAAACACTTCGGTAAATCCTTTTATTTTGCCTCTCATTAGGTACGATATTAGCTTGGACGTCTATATTTTTGTGTTATTTTAAGCATTAGGACATGCATAGGCCATGGATAATGACCCAGGAATAGAGGTTTTTCCCTTTCATTTTACTCCACACATTAGAATAAACGTTGCAATTAGTAGAAAGATCCATTTTCAACAACGAATGGTGTTCATGTTTGGTGCCCAAAGAGCAGGAGAAATTCTTGCATCACCAAACCCTGTCATTCTACCTCTCATCAACTACCACACTTCTTTTGATGTACATGTGTTCATTTTATTTTAAAATGAAGTGCAGCCCGGCAAAATAGTGTGTATGTTTGTTTTTTCTTTGTCCAAGTTGTTACAAGAAACAAAAAAATGATCATTTGTTCTAACTGGGAATGTGTGTGCAGTGAAAGTTCAATCCTTAGAGATCTAGCTCTATTACCAATTGAGTTGCAAGAGCAAGTAGTAAGGCGTCTCCCTCATAACAAGAGGGTGGTGAAGTTAAGACGGAAGGTCCTACGCGTGGATTCCATTTTCCTCTTGTTGTTGGGCACTAAGGAAGACCGCGCATTCATTCAACTAGTGTGTGCCCTAAGATTGGTAAATAGAGTGAAATTTGGCGTTTGGCGAGTGCATTTCACCATTGAGGAAGACTCTTCAGGAAACTTGCGGCCAGAGTTCATGCTTCATAGACTCACATTTGGTGAATTTTTCCCTCATTTGCGTCTTATTAATAGTCTTCCTTTCGCTTTCAACAAAGGAGATAGGGAGCTATTCAGAGCTTGTCTTAATAAAGAGAGCATAGAGAAGATTGCAAATTTGTATAAATTCTCATCCTTCTCTACTTTCTATGACACTTTGTTCATAGAGACATTGTAAATCTCTTTATGCTTTTGAATGATTTAACCATAATCCTAAGGAGTTTTTGTCCAGGAATTTTGTAGCATAAGTGGAGTCTTTAAATCTTGCAAACTTGATTGGACTTGATGAGGATGTTCTTTATGAAATTGTGAGAAGGTTGCCTCACTCCGACTGTGTGGAACTCGAAGGAAAGGAGCTCCTAGTCAATTGCTACTTTCTCACGGCGTTCGACGAGCATGAAGATTTAGTTTTTATACAAACCGCTTGTGCGTTGGGAATTGTAGAGCAAGTGCAATTTATCACTTGGGACGTGGTTGCTCTTTTGGATCCATAAAATGAAGTTCTAGAGATTTCTGTTTATCGCCTTAGCTTTGAAGAATTTCAACCCTTCTTAGAGCTCATCAATAGTCTACCTTTTTGTTTTGATCAAACAAATCGAGACCTTATTGAAGCTTGGATAGCTGAAGAAGAAAACCTAGAGTGGTATTTTCTCACTTCTTCATTTGCAGGCGAGTGGTTCTAAATCTCTATTGTATCCCTTATTGTAACTCGTGTTGTAATCTTTCATAATAATGGAGAGCCAACGCCAAATGTCTGGATATCCTCTTTTCTTTGGAGAGCCTGGAGAGGATGCAGAATTATTTTTAGCAAATTTCAAGATGTCTTGCCGTATCAAGAGGATAGTAACCGATCAAGAACGTGTAGAAATGTTTGAGGTGGTCCTTAGGAAAGATGCTAATACTTGGTTTGACTCTTTGCCTGAGGAAGTTAAGGGGAATTACACAGAAGTTTTGAATCGTTTTAAGAGATACTTCTTTGATCCCCAAAACACTCAAAAACTATGGCAAGACATTGTTTCTCATAAGCAAAAAGACTTAGATGACTACTACTTGTACAAGCAAGAGTTTCTACGTCTTTGGGCTCTATGGATACGAAATGTTGCTAACCCTGGTGATGGTGCAGAATTTTTAAAGAAGGAGAGGTTCATAGCCGGACTCTTTCCTGACCTTAAGGTAAAAGTTGAGGCGGGTGCACCTGCTACTTTTGATGCAGCGGAAATTAGGGCTGCTGAGAAGTATAGGAAACTCAAGTGCTTAAGGGGAGAGGTTCCAATAGAAGTTCTTAGACCCAAAGGTAAGTCACAAGCATCAACATCTAGGGAGCTTCCTGAGGTAACGGCTGAAGTGATTGAGAAGTTAAATGAATCTTTAAGCAGCCTGTCAATTCACCTTGCACAAGCTGTAGGTCCAAAGGGACAACCAAAGAAGTCAGAAGAGAGAGATCCACGAACTAGGAGAGTCTTGCAATGTTGGAATTGCGGAGAGTCTGGACATGGGATGTATAATTGTCCTTGGCCCCGTGGAGAGCCAGGGAGACCTAACTTGAATTACCCAGTGATGAATGCAGGAGAAGGAGTTGGTCAACAACCAAGGCTTCTACAAAGGCCAAATGGACCAAGACCACCTCCACAAGGGGTAGAAGGAGTTCCACCTTTGCCAGATCCAAATGTGCATGTGGTAGAGGTGACAAATTCAAATGAGGTTGACATGGAAGCCAATGGCATTAAGCGTGGCCGAGGAAAAGGTAAAGGGAAAGAAGGAGTCACATCACAAAGTGACCATGGACAAGGCAAGAAGGCAAAGGAAACCAAGGAAACCAAGAGGACTCGACGTCGTATCAACCTCCAAGACTTCCCTCTTGGACATGGTATGGCTCCGTACGACTTGTTAGAAGACATGAGAGGTAAGGGTCCTGATATTTCATGGACTCAATTTCTTGCATTATGTCCACAAGTTAGGAGGGATTTAACAAGGGCAGTTAGCACTAGGAGAAAGGTAAAAGAGAGTGTGCCTGTTGTAAAAATTGCACAAGCTGAAATGAATGAGGACATTACACCGGTGCTAGACTGTTACATCAAAGGAAGATTGGTTAGGAAAGGTCTAGTGGATGGGGGTGCACAAATTTGCATCATGACAGAGGGACTCATGCAAAGACTAGGCATGCACATCCATGAGACACCTGAAATCAAAGTCAAGATGGCAAACAATAGCAAGGCTAGGTGTGTAGGCATTTGTAAAAATGTCTTTGTAGAGGCCTTTGGCATTAAGAAAGCGGTGGATTTTTATGTTATGTCGACCAAGGGAAGTGGTTATCCATTTATCCTAGGAAGACCATGGCTAATGAAAATGCGAGCTTTGCAGGATTGGGAGAGTGGGAAATTAATTTGCAGGAATGACAATCATAAGAAGGTTGTCTTTGACATGAAGGAGCAACGCCAAGAGGATCTCCATGAAGAATCCATAAGAAGGTTGTCTTTGACATGAAGGAGCAACGCCAAGAGGAGCTCCATGAAGGTTGGACCGATAGCACTTCAGAAGAAGAAAGTAGCGGCAGCATTACTGAAGAGGAGTCTTCCATCGAAGTCATGGGGGTAAGGTTTAAGCCAAGCAACCAAGAGACCTATTGTCAAGGCTTGGAGGAGGTAGGTCCTCAAGAGAACGAAGGTGTTCAAGATGAAGGGATGCTGGAAGGTATTCTATCAACAACACTTACAAAGGATGAAAGAGAGGAGTTCAAATGTGTGCTAAGGAAATTTCCTAGGCTTTTTGCTAAAGACTACATCGATGTGCGTGGAGTAGATGCTGTTCAACACAAAATTGCATTGAAGCCAGAGGCCACACCTAAGGCTCAGAAGCTACGAAGGCTAGGAGTCATCAAGGAGCAGGCTTTACTCAAGGAGGTAAGAAAGCTTCTAGCAGCAGGTTTCATTTATCCAGTGGAGAATTCAGAGTGGGTCTCTCCTGTTGTTGTCACTCCTAAGAAAAATGGCAAGTGGAGGGTGTGTGTGGATTACCGTCCACTCAATGAGGCAACAAAAAGAGATCACTTTCCCCTCCCATTTCAGGATGAGATACTAAATGAGGTAGCTGGTCATGAGAAGTACACTGTGTGTGATGGCTACTCAGGCTACTTTCAAATAGGTATCGCATTGGAAGATCAATTGAAAACAACCTTTATCACTCCTTGGGGTTGTTATGCTTTTAGAGTCATGCCATTTGGCCTGACAAATGCTCTTGCAACATTCCAACGTTTCATGAACATGGTGTTTCAAGCATTCTTTGGAAAGTCAATTAGGGTGTTCATTGATGATTTCTGCATTTATAGCTTAAAATCATTGCATCTACAAAGGGTAGAAGAAGGTTTAAAGAAGCTCTACGACATGGGAGGTCAACTCAACCCCGACAAGTGCCACATAGGTGAGGATGAAGTGATCTTGCTCGGTCACAAGGTTTCCTATAAAGGCATTGAGGTGGATCCTTCAAAGGCAAAGGCTCCTATTGAGCTCCCATCACTGAAGAGTCTTAAGGAGGTCATATCTTTCATTCAGAAGGTGAAGTATATGTCACGCTTCATTCACTTAGCCTCGGAGTTGCTTCATCCTTTGCAAAAGTTGACACAACAAGTAGAATTTGTATGGTCTGATGAGCTTGAAGAGTATTTTTGTAACATTAAAGCCATTTTGTCAGAGCTACCAACACTCATGCCTCCTTGTTGGGACTACACATTCTTTGTTAGCTCTAGTGCTGGGAAAGAAACAATTGGTGCAGTTTTGCTACAACAAGATCCCTACAGTACAAGGATGCGACCCATCTACTTTGCTAGTAGGGTCATGAATGCTTTAGAGAGAGGCTACACGGAGGCAGAACTCATGATGCTTTCTCTCATGTTTGCGATAAGGAAGTTTAGATCCTACTTGCTCCCAAAACCTTTTGTAATCCTCACCGCAGAGAATTTGTTCCCTTGGGTGTCATCTCAAATGAATCTTAGTACTAGGATCTCAAAGTGGATTATGGAGTTGCAAGAGTTTCAATACTCTTTCAAGGTAGAAGATAGTGTGCGTGCACAATTGGCAGGGATTCTCACTTATAGGGTGCATGAAAAGGAGATTAAGGTGCCTGAAGTAAAGACCCTACCATTGCCACCACCAAAAAGTATTCCTAATGCTTTTACCTTGTTCTTTGATGGAGCTTTTCGTCGAGCCACAGGAAAAGCAGGGGGAGGGCTAGTGTTGCTCAACCCAAGTGGAGAGGTGGTCATGAAAGAGAAGTTCAATCTACCAAGTTCAGCTAGCAACAATGAACCAGAATATGACACACTACTTCATGGTTTAAAAATATGCATTGGCCATGGTATACAACGTCTCATGGTAAAAGGGGATGCACTTCTCATTGTGAAGCAGATTTTAGGCATTTGGGCATGCAAAAATGAAAGACTAAGGGCCAAAGTTCATACCATCCGTAGGCTATTTAATCAATTTGAGGAGGTGCAATTATATCATATTCCTAGGAAACAAAATGAAGATGCTGATTTACTTGCACAACAAGCCGTTGCATGTGTAAAGAAAGAAGTGCAGGTCATCATGGTGGCGGCTGCTATGAAGCAGCCGAGGTACCAGGGATTGGAGTCATTGGCTCCCATCATTGGCTACATTTTGGAGGGTGAGTTTCCACCAGACTTCACAAAAGCTCAGAAGAGGAGACTCATGAAGAAGGCCAGCATGTATCTCTTCCTAGAAGGCTCCCTCTATCAAAGAGGGAAGGATCAAGTGTGCAGACGAGTACCAACTATCGAGGAAATTCCAGCCATTCTAAAAGGTTTGCATGAAGAGGCATGTGGTGGTCATTTTGCCCAAGAATTAACTGTGAAGAATATTTTTCTTTCGGGGTATGTTTGGCCAAGTTTGCATGTGGATGTTCAACATTGGTGTAAAAGCTGTCACACTTGTCAGATAAATGGAAATAGAAGGTTGGTGCATGGCCCGAGGCAAATAGTGCTTGCAAATGGAGCCTTTGAAAAGTGGGGCATTGATGCTATGGGTCCTCTGCCTAGGACAAAAAATGGTAAACTCTACATTCTAGTGGCTGTAGACTATATGACTAGGTGGGTGGAAGCACAAAGTGTGGCAAAGGTAAATGAGAGGACAGTGAGCAAATTCGTCTACACTCACATTTGTTGTAGATTTGGCACACCTTTGGAGATTGTTTCTGATAATGGTCCAGGGTTTAGAAAGGGATTGCTCATAGAAGTCTGTGAAGAACTTCGCATTCTACATCGTCACAGTACACCCTACTATCCCCAATCAAATGGTTTGGTAGAAAAAGCTAATGGTGTCATTGCAGGCATCATTAGAAAGATGGTGAGAAACAAGACAAAGTTGTGGGATGACTTCTTGGATGGTGCCTTGTGGGCGTATCGAACCACATATAGGAAAGCCACGGAGTTTACACCATTTCACTTGGTCTATGGTCAAGAGGCTTTACAACCAATTGAGCTCAACATTCCAACAATGCGACTTCATGACAAAGCAGCACAAGATGATCAAGAAGCATGGATGGATCGACTTCTTACCTTAGCTGAGCTTGAGTGGAAAAGAGAAGCAGCATACAAGTGCTACAAGAGGAAAGCTACGCAGGCGAAGGAGAAGCTTGACAAGAAACCAAAGGACAAAGGCATCAATGAAGGAGATCTGGTGCTAAGGTATGACAATCGACTCGATAATCGTTTTGATGCCAAGTTTGAAACTAGATGGAAAGGGCCATACATAGTCAAGAAGGCTTTCAATTCAAGTTACTATCAGCTTATGGACTTGAATGGTAAAGGGCACTCCAGGAAAGTAAACAGGTATCGCTTGAAGCCCTATTTGAGTCGCCTTCTACCAAAGGATCTACCAAACATCTGTCAAAAGGCCACTGTCTCATGTAAGTATTGTTACATGAGGCATGAGTGTAACTCTAGCCAAAATTCTGAGGGGCCAAACAATAAAGACCTCGTCAAGGACTCTAAAGCACTCTCTTTGGAAAAGATGCTCTATGATGGTACATGAATATACCATCATCCAGAGGGAGGGCTAATGATAGCCATTTTTCGGCTCTTTGTAATTGCCACAGCGAGTTACCTCACCCTACCAAAATCACCCAAACACTGTGGCTATCCCTACCATTTCACTGTACATAGACGTGCGTGAGTCACAGGACTTTTCCCATATCTTCTTAAAAAACCCTCAATTAGCTAGTCATTGGGCTAGTTGAGCCAAAAAAAAATAAAAAAATAAAAAATATAAGTATATTATGGCCCATGCGTATGTAAATATTTCTTTGTATATAGGGCCTAAATAAAAGATTTTTTCATAATTATTTTGGTATTTATTTAAATATTTCTACCTAGGTGTGTGTTATTTATGCTCTGTACATTGCCTCACCATTACCACAATTTTTCTTACCATTTTTCATATTCTTTATTCCATATAGAAATATTTTCATGTAAGCTTCTCTTATATTTGGTGTAACTCCACCTCAACAAAAATCCAAAAAAACTAGTTTTATTTATGTGTATATTTTTTCACTATTGTGATTTTTCCCTTCCTACATCTATTTTGTTTTTTTTTTCTAAAATCTTAGAACACCAAAAATATTTATCTTTTTATGGTAGCCTCATAATGAGAGAGATTTCTTTTTACCCCTTTATATTTTTTTCACTTATATTATTTATATTTGACATGTACATATTTTTTAGACCCCTCAATATTTGATTTTCTTAGTTGTACTATTCACGTATATCATAATCTCAACAATATCTTCAATTATAGACCTACCAAATAAGGTCAAGGGTAGGTGGCATGCATACATGCACTATGGAGGGCTCACTCTTGGAGGTATTCAAAAGAATCATCCAAAGAAGGACCCCACAAGGACCTTGTGCATTGGAAAAAAACGGTCAGTTTTGCTGAATTTTTAGAGTTCACTTGCTCTCCAAATTTGAAAAGGTGATACAAACAAAAGTTGTAGCTCGTGGGCTGAACTTTTGCCTCAAAGTTTTTCATATTTTTTTGAGCTACGAGCTGTGAGCTATGATTTTATTAGTGGATCCCAGTTTTCCATGCTATGGAGCCACACTCTCTCTTCCACTTTATCATTTTCCTCTTTCACACACACTTCTCCACTCATCATCCCCACCTCTCTCACCACTCCTCTCTGCACCCTACTCACCTTCTCCTCAACCTTGAAGAATAAGAGAAACCATGGTGAACTCATATCTCCCACACACAATTCCATTCCAAAATTGACCACCTAGTCTCATTTTTCCTCCTCCAATTTACCCATATCTATAAAAAAAACCACAAAATTCAGCCTCTTTTCTTAAAAGACAGCATCATGGTGGTTGATTACTCAGCTTCAATTACCTTGTCTCTCAAGGAAGGTCAAGAGTGGAGAAAAAATGTACCGTCAAAGCTAGTGGACCATCAACAAGCGTCAAAATTGGCCCTACTCAAGACACTTGGAGCATCAACCTTGTAAGAAATCCACCTTTTCTTACCTCCTAACAGTTTTTCTTCCTTATTTGTATCCTACATGGATACTCCCATTGTAAATATCCAATTCCATTTGTAAATTAATACTAACTCTACTAACACAAACCCACTATGAAAAGTCCTATCACCTCCATTTCTCTCCTCTCTCTTTCCCCACCAACTTCTTGATAATTCCAAGAAAAAGAAATTAGATAAATTGCTGAAAATCTAACTCAACCATGGTTAGAGGAGTAACCCTAGCCTTCAAAATTGCTATAAAAGGAGGGTGTAGCTAGCACAAAAAAGGGAGCCATAAGCAAGAGCACTATGCTATAGCTTGAGAAGCCAAGCTCAACCTCTCTAGAAGGAGGTTGATAGGAGATTAGCAAGGGAACTCTATGCCATTGTAAGAGAGAGAGTGATCACTCAATTGAGAGTAGGAAATCTATCATTTCTCCTACTAGTGTAAGCTCAACATTTGCTGAATCAAGGAGGGTGGATTTGGACTAAGCTTGGATACTTTGTCTCTCTTCCCACGTGAAGTAATGGACAACAATGATGTGTAAGTGTCTTGGTGTTGTTTTTGTTAAGTTCTTGATAGCTTGTCTCTAGTGTTGTCATCAATTTAGCCATAAATCCCGCATACTGTAAGAGGGCGACAGGGTGGAGAGGACTTCCCTGGCCTTAAGACAGTGAGGGGTGGATTTTCTTGTGATGTGTTGTGGTGTAATTTACTCAAGCTATGATGAAAAAATACTAATATCACTTTGATTGGTCATGACAGATTTGTAAGAAGGTATTAGTGCAACAAACACCCCCTCCCCCTTCTCTCTCTTTCTTACATATATAATTGTGTTTGCTTGATCATTGCCGATACGTTTCAAAGCAGCCCGAGCACTCTCTCTCTCTCTCTCTCTCTCTCTCTCTCTCTCTCTCTCTCTCTCTCTCTCTCTCTCTCTCTCTCTCTCTCTCTCTTTACGCGTCCTAGTTCGCATCCAAAACTAGGTGGTGCCCCAAAATTGTGTAGGGTTAGGTTGCGGGTTTGTGTGTGTGTTTGTTGTTTTTTCAACCCCAACCCAATTGAGCAGCACGGGAGACTTGAAGGGTGTCTAGAGGTTGCTCTTCTTGTTGCCCGCCCCGGACCGCCTCACTATGTCCTCATGACAGACTCCCTAAGTACTTAACATTTGTGAGCTACTCATAGTGACGAGTCCTATGGCGAGTGGCATTTGTGTCCAAGATCCATGTATCAGCTGATGAAGTACTCCTTATAGCAACATCATACGACTGTAGAGGAGCACAGTATCACCTAAGTAATTGGTAATCTTCATGGAATGAGCTTGAGCCTAATGTCTGCCATGAGGTTATGAGTTGTGGAGAAAGAAGAATGGGCTGATGTTGTTGATGATTTCTATACTTAGAACTGCAATCTTTCTCTAGATGACCATAGCAATGACACTTCTGGAAAATCTTATGGTTCCTCTTTGGGTCTTGTTGGTGTGGATGTTGCTTGGACGAAGGTTGAGACTTATTGGGATGATTGTAGTTCTTTGTAGTCTTGGCTGTAGTAGCAAGTGATATAGACTCATGAGAATGTGAGCTTTGCTCACGTAGAGTCTCCTCTGGCTAGATCTTTGCCACCAAGCCTTGGAGCTGCACGTTCTCCACAGTGTCTTGGGTGGAGATAAATGCTCTCGAAGAAGCGGGTAAAGGAGCAAGTATAAGCATAGATTGCAACTGCTTGGGGATCTCTAATCGAGAGATCAGGACCTCATCAGGTAGAGCGTGCCAGTTGTCAAGAAATTTTGACAGTGACTCCCTGTTCTTGCATGTTGGTGTTGACTAGTCTCTTGTATAGAGAGACTTGATAGATGAGGTCAATATGCTTATAGCTACACTCAAAGAATTCCCAAATGGCTTGAGCGTTGGTAAGATTCTTACCATTTTCACTTGCCTGCCATGGCGATGTTGTATGAGCTCCACTTGAGCACTAACCATTGAGTTTGTCTATGGTGTGGTGGGGGCTTGTAAGAGGTAGCAGAAGAAGAGGAAACTATGCTTGCCATTGCAAGGTTTTGGATTCCTTGGAATGGAGAGGCTATAGCTTAATGGGTTGGAAGATGCTAGAGGGAGCTCAAGAGTGAAGGCTAATGAAGATTAGGGGAGCTCTGATACCATATAGAAACTGATCAACTTAACCTTAACACTAACTGAAATCGATAAATGAAAGAGAGACAAGCGACTAATGACAAAGTTGAAGATAAATACTAGAAGAGCACACACAAAAGACCGAGTTTACTATTTTTACAAAAAGAGACAATACATCGTGTTTATATACAACCATGGGAGAAGAGATAGGGTGCTTTTAGGTGGCTATGATATAGGAAAAATAGATTGTATCCACCTAATAAATGGTAGGTGATCGAAACTAGGTAAATCAAATTTGTCAAAGGAAACTATGTTAATCTAATCAAACGTTAAAATTCAACAATAAGTACTCCAAAATCTCATAAAAAATGATACATGAAGACTTTTAAATGTTTTTTGTCAAACCTTTGCACCTTAGTAGGCTTGCAAGGTGGAAAAATTGCCTACTTATAGTAGACAATGGCCCTCTATGTGGATGTGAACAAGCATTGGTATGAAGGGACCTCTAACATGTTGCAATTGCATATGCCAAGGGACTCTCTATAATCTAGACTAGGAAGCTTAAACATGAATGAGAGCATAGAAGGGACCAATATAAATTGAGACATTACGTGGGATTCAAACGTGGGATGCAGCTGAGATGGAGAGAGGTGATGGGGAAGAAGCTGAGTAGAATTGAAAGCTTTGAGATAAATCTCATCGTATACTCTCTGCTTTTAAGTCTTGTTTCCATCATGCTAAGATTATTTCCAATTGTAATCAATAGTTGTGAATGGAATCTTCATAAACTTGAAGACAAAAGTCCATAGAAATGGTTAGTTTCTTCTTGTTAATGTTCATGGGCCTATTGTGCTTTTGAGACTTAATTGTTGTCATCAATACAGGATCCAATCTTGTTTCATGGATTTGTTAGATTCAATCTCGATCCCTTCGAGCTCTATGAAGATGTAGAAATTTTTGAGGCACTAGAAAGAGTGCATCTAATAGTAAAAATTCGAAGTCTGGACAAAGGTCTAGATATTTTAATAGCTCAAAATGGCAAAAATTTTAGTGTTGGCCGACGACAGTTGATATGTCTTGCAAGGTCCCTTCTTAGGGTGGGTTCAGACTAGGCGGTGGAAGAAAACTGCAAAGGGGCGTCAATGCTCCATGGCAAAAGTTGATTGGGTGAAGTTGAGGCACTCTTTCGCCGGGCCCTCCATTTTTCTTCCGACCCCCCCCCCCCCCGCGGAAGAGTTGATGGCCTCTCTCAGCCCCCTCTGCTTTTTCATTGTTCCGCCTCCACACCGTTCACACTAGGCGGCGACAAATTTGTGAAGACTTCTTTCTTTTGCCAGCTCAGTCTGAACCTAGCCTTAGACTTGAGACAATCTGCCATGGATACAATTTGTCACGAGTTCTGGCTAAACTTGCAACTGTTTGTGAAGATCACAAGTCGTAGTGATGGAAGAAGCCACTTCCACAATTGATGGAGAGACAAACGCGCTAATACAAAGAACCATACGAACAACCTTCGAAGATTGTACCATGCTCACAATTGCTCATAGAATTGACACTATTATTGATTGTGATCGCGTCCTGATTTTGGCAGCAGGCGGCCGAGTTGCAGAGTTTGATTCTCCACACAATCTTCTCAATTCCAATAATCAAGGTTGGATGGTCTCTCTCTCTCTCTCTCTCTCTCTCTCTCTCTCTCTCTCTCTCAGTTTCTTGTCTTTACTACGCAGGGATCTTTGCAAAAATGGTGAGGCAAGCTGTCCTAATTATTGCAGAAAGGCTGCACATGATGCGGATAGTCATCACAACAGGGCATTATAGAAAAATGTCGCCGCTCCAAAGACAGGGTTACTTTGGCTTGTACACCTTGTATTTCTTGTTTGTTGTGTACGGTCCCTTGAAGTAACTTCAATCACACTGTCCTTCTTTTTGTGTAAATAGGCCTAGGAAAAATCTAAAGTGGACATTACCAATGCCTCCGACATATAGATCCCATATGTATCTACATCGCATATGCATCTATATCAGATAATCCACATCTCTTGACAAGTGACCTTGGTGATAATTGGTGAAGAAAGCATTGGAGGATTTCAAGGCTTTCATTGGCTTTCTTTGCTTCACCAATGGTACTTGTATTTATACCTCAATTTGCCCAGAAAAGATGAGAAGATTCCTTTGTGTTATTGGTGTTGAGCCATCCAATGTCATCCAAGGACTACTTCTTCTAGCATGTCTTAAAAACCATCACCTAGAATTATACGTGCTCCATTGCTTTTGGATGCTAAGGGTAGTACCCATTGTTTTGGTCCTTTTTTTAAGTAACGGCTTTCCAAGCATACTCCAAGTTTGGTGGGAGACCATGTTGCACTCTACTTTGTGATCAATTAGAGTTAAGCATTGCGCACGTGTTCCATTTACAAATTCCAGTACAATGGAAATTCTTGTAGGTGGGGCTTCAATTGGGTTAGATTTCTGTACTATGATAGTGCTTTTCCATTGTAGCTCATTGTTGGCTTTTCTCTAGATTGACTATGGCAGTAGTGCGGCATGTTAATGGTGGATTTAGCCCTAAGAATCTCATTGTGTGCATTTTGTCAGCATTGTTTGTAGCCATCAATAGAACACCTTGAGCCTTGGAAGTTAGATTTCACCCCCTTTCAAACTTGTAGGAAAGCTTTGATTATGGCTGTTTATTCTCCATAGAGATCATTGGACTTGATTTTCGCAATGGTTGAGGAAGGTTGGAGGGTGAAATTTCTCAAGGGGGGCCATTTGAATAGCACCTAGTCTTGGCTTGCTCTTTGCACTAGAAAATTACAGTGCCACTAGTTGCTTTTTGTTCACTCGGTATGGGATTTCACAATAATTGATTTATGGTCTTTTACTCGTTCCTTGCTTAAGATCAATTCTTTTTGTAGGCTACCTGATGACGTAACATAGAAATCTTTAATAGTAATGTGAAAGCCTCTGGACGATGATGTCTCTAGCCTACCTATACACTTGCATTGAAAATATTCCAAGCTCATATTGGATTTAGAGGATTCAAGTTTAGGTTTACCTAGAAGAATTTGAGTCTTGTAAGCTAGCATAGTATTCTTAACCTCTTCATTCAGTGAGGTTAAGCATAAGTATTGAAGTCCTTATGTGTCTTTGAGACTCGATTAGTAGCTTGGTTGGTAGGGTTGAAATAGCCAATACCACTTCAAGAGTCTTTGATACCTAGTGGTAAGGATTGGATCTCCAGCTTCATTTTCTTTTATCGCTTAGAGGTGCACGTTGATTTTCATCTTGTAGATGATTGGCTTGCACTACTTCATTAGTCTTTGATGGCTCTAAAGGTTCAATTTATAGCTTTACAACTTTATTTCCCTCGAGTTCTTTAGGTGCACTTGCTTCACTTATTACAAAGAGTTTAGCATAGTCTTCAGCAGAGGCAGGTTGAGAGCGTAGACACATACCATTTTGTTCCGTTGTTGAATTTAATCAATACACAAGCTAGCACCTTAGTATTAGGCATGCCTGCTCCTTTGACCTGGGTCAACTTGTCAATGTCCTCCATTTTTTTCATGGCTTCAGATTTGAGAAGATCCATTGTTTCTTGAGGCAATATTTGCTTCTTTAATGGTGAAGGTGGCCTGAGAAGTGAAGACTTAAGAGAAGCCTTTTTGCTTTAGGATTTTCTCGTTGGTTTGGTGAGCTTGCTAGAGAACCAAGCATATGCTTAGGACTCCCCACAAAAACAAGATTGACTGTACACTTTTTGTGGTCAAATTTGACTACTTCCAAGTATGCAGTGGATAGTAAAGGGCACTTGATCCACTGGCTTGTCACACCACGAAGACACTAAAGTCAGTGAGAAGTTATTCTCATTACTTGAGGGTGTAAAAGAAAATCAAGCCAAAAACATCATGGATCAAAGAAATCAAATCCAACAACTAATCTCCCAGGCTCAAATCTATAACCTTATGCTGATGAAGTCGAAGCCCATTGCTACAAAACTAGGTCAAATATTGTCCCTGACCACAAATGCTTGAGCACATGCGGGTAGGCCAATTTCTATTGAAGACCATTGCTTCATTTGATAATGTCACTTTGTAAACGTTGCACGAGGCACCCATTTATACAACTCCAACGATTGGATCTTGTTGGATCTAGATTTTAGGCATAAGAGGAGGGTCTAGATTCTCATCCAAGTTTCTCACCATTCGGAACTCAAACCCAAGTTCATGTTGGTACGTATAATTTACTGGTGGGTTACTACACACTAGCTTAAACTCTAGGATATGCTATTTTTCATCTTCTGTTTGGTCATTTTACAACTTATTAGCACTATCAAAACTTTGTGAGACAAGTTTGAGAGCTTTCGCTTCAAAGTGTGGCATTTCTATGTCATTGGGTGCTCTCAATGGCATCTTGCTTAACTTTAAAGTCAATGCATTTGCTATCTTTCCTATAGCATTTCTACTTGGGGTTCAATTCACGGTCTTTCCAATATTTTGTATGGCATGGTGGCTTTATTTATCTTTTAATTCATTATTGAGAACGTATGGCAATAAGTATTTCTCAATTTTTATAGGGGCTATAATAATGTTTTTGGCTAAGGGGTCAGAGTCTCATCACTACATCTTTGTTCATTGGTTTTATTAACCAAAATTGGCATGGGGCTTATTGTCGGCATGGCCATTGACAGCTCATGTTCATTGCTAGGTGGGGCCATTTTCAAGGGAAGTGAGGCTTTGGAAATCAAACTAAGAGTGAGTGAGTACAAAGCTCCATTTGTACTCTGTACCTTCCACACTTAGAGTCACTCCAAGCTATAGTAGTGATTAAACCATTGCTAGGGCTCAATATTTCGGGCTTTGTATGATAGAATCTATCATTTTTGTCACTATGGATTTGGCCTTGATATACATGTTGTAGTTGCACTCTGGTTGGGTGGCCAATCAATTTGGGATAGGCATTATCAAAGATTTTTATTTGTCTCGTCCTAAGTCATGCTCACTTTTGATGTATATGTGCTCGCTTGGATGAATGTGATAATGTAGTGCACAACAAGTTTGGTGTTGTCCACACACCGGCATGCTCACCCTTGGTGTTGGTCACACATCACTATGAAGCGCTTGTTTCATTCATGGTGGAGCTCTCCCTAAAGGCTAAGCCCATGGTAAGAAAAATTCTTGCTATAGTATCTGTGAGGCTTTGAAGTGAGTGAAGGTCAAGAGGTATTGTAACGATTATGTAGCTTGAATTCTAGATAGTTTGGATGAATCTTTAGCTCCTAGTTTGCTAGCAACCTCTTGATATCAAAATAATTCCTCACTCTTGTGCAAATTTACTATTGTATTGCTCGTAGGCCCTACCAATTTCCGAAATGGACCTAATTAGATAGAATCAAGGAAGATTCTCTCATGGGTATAGGATGGAAAAAGAGAGCGATGGCACGTGGAGGGGAGAAAGGGAGCGATACGGTAAGCATATGAGAGGTGGAGGAGAGAGATGATCAAAAGGGGGAGGTCAATGCCTGCTGTATTCCTCTGAGCCGGTGGGTGAGGCATTGCGCCATGGTGATGGGAAAGCCATTGTGGAGAACCAGCTGCCTCTGAAGGGAGGAGCAGGTAGCACGTCGAGCATAGAGAGAGAGAGAGAGAGAGAGAGAGAGAGAGAGAGAGAGAGAGAGAGAGAGAGAGATGGATGACGAGAGAGAGGTAGCTGTCGTCTCATTTCTCTGTGGCTGGGCAACCCTCAGCTGCAGTGCCGTGTACATGTCTGTAGGAAAAAGCATTGCTCGCTCTGGTTTGTGTGTAGGAAATTAGAGTGAAGCAAGAGTTTGTTTGTATGACAGCCCTCGACTAGAGCTGGTCTGTGTGCGTGTCTCAAGGCGATGGTCGTCACAAGGAGGAAGAGCTTGCTGGCACGGACAGAAGGAAAGTCTGTGCAGGAATAGGCGCAAAAGGCGAGGATGTTAATCGAGCAGGACGTGTTACCAAAGCCAAGCAGGGGACGAGTGTTGTAGCCTACAGCTATAGCAATTCCTTTCGCCACAGCCTTCCTGATCTTCCCTTGGACGACGACGTTGAATTCAAAATGGTTGTCGACATCGCAGATTTGCTCAACTCTCTCTCTCTCTCTCTCTCTCTCTCTCTCTCTCTCTCTGTGCGCAGACGAAGCTGCTCCGTGACCTTGTTGGAGGAACCCACAGCTGGCTAGTATCACTATTGCCACTAGCAACACGCCAACCCAATCCCACGATAAGGTAACCACACTGCTACCTTGATGCATTGCCTGGAAGAAAGGAGGCACGATTCAACGTCGAACAAGAAGATCAGTAGCCTTCGAATGTCAACAGCGGCTACTTGGAGAGGATTTCCAACAGCCATCATGATCAGTTCGTCACATTGCAGGAACGAGAGGCTGGAGAGTTCATGAGGTCGCCATGCATGGAATTTGCACGGGCATTGATAGTGCAATCATGAAGATTGGAATGCTAGCCAGGCTCTCTCCATGCTAGCACCTCTCGATCATGAAGTAGAAAGGCAAAGCTTGATCAGTTGCTCGTCGGTTTTAAGATGCAAAAAGCTGCTAGCAAAATGCCCTATAATATATACCGGACCATGTATGAGTAATTAGTCAGTCTGTAGCGGCTACAGACTCATACCGAATAACTCCGCCCTGGGGAAAAGGCAAAGCCATGCAAACTGAGGTGTGGGAGCGCATTGAGGGAAGGGAAACTGGGGGAAGGAATGCAGACAGGCAGTAAGCAAGACGTGGGAACGCGCGGACAAGGTGATGGCGACATCTTGAAGGGACATCTCCTTTACGATTCCTAGATCCCAAGAGAATCTCATCTAGAAATTAATGGTTTGTGCATTTGGGCTTTGGTTAACTATAGGCTTGCTAGTCCTACGTGGCTTTTGACTTGCTTTTTCATGGTGGCAGTAGACATGCACGCTGGCAACATACCCTCCAGCTATGAGCCGCCGGCGACGAGCCATGGAGCCCATGTGACGGCGAGCGCGAGCAGGGCTGAGCCGTGGACCCCATGAGCCAGCGAGCTGCTCTTGCAGTGAAGGCTCGGCCTGCCTCTGACTTTTTCTGTCTCCAGCCAGCTCGCCAGCTCTCTCTCTCTCTCTCTCTCTCTCTCTCACACACACACACACACACACACGCTTTCTCTCTGCATTGCTTCTCTCATTGCTGTGACGCAGCTCATTAACTCTCCAGGGCAGGCTTAGCTAGCCGAGCTCACCACGGCCGTAGGAGACCTGCAGTTTGGTGAGATTCTCTCTCTCTCTCTCTCTCTCTCTCTCTCTCTCTCTCTCTGCGCGCGCGTGTGTGTGTGGGTGTGTGTGCTACACTGCGGACAGAGAGTCTCAACGTGGCTGCTACAATTTGCTTCTCTCATTGCTGTGACGCAGCTCGTTAACTCTCCAGGGCAGGCTTAGCTTGCCGAGCTCACCACGCCCCCAAGAGACCTGCAGTTTGGTGAGATTCTCTCTCTCTCTCTCTCTCTCTCTCTCTCTCTCTCTCTCTCTCTGCGTGCGTGTGTGTGTGGGTGTGTGTGCACACTGCGACAAAGAGTTTCAACGTGGCTGCTGCAATTACCGGCAAGAGCGAAGAGCGGCCTTGGATCTCGCCTTTTCTGCATATGCAGCATCACCATCGCATGGTACGAGGTTTGTGGATTAATGGTCCGTCTCTCTCTCTCTCTCTCTCTCTCTCTCTCTCTCTCGGCTTGCTCTCTATCAGCCCTCTCTATCTCTGCGTGCGTGCAGCGCTTGTATGGCTGAGCCGGACACGTTTTAATGAAGGTCCAGAGAGAGAGAGAGAGAATGGCAAGTAAAAAATTCGTTTGGGTGGAGGGCTCTTAGAGATATTAGTCTAGGTGGAGCATCAATGGAGATGGGCTTTGGTTAACATTTAATCCGTGAAGGTGAATGAAATCCTTGCTATGTGTGAGGTCTTGCTCTTGGTAGATGAAAACCATAGCCTCATTCTCAAGACACCACTGCCTCGTGCTCTCGGCATCGTCCTCATGCAGTTGAATTGTCTCAGCCGCTATCTTTCGTGATATGTTGAGAATGTCACGTATGGAGAGAAAATCATCTCTCGTGGTAGAATGGAGGGGATCCATTGTGAGTTGATTGTGCAATGCTTTAATATGTCCGTCTAATACCTCTTGAGGAGTGAACCCTCGCCGGAGTAGATCATACACCCATAATTTCTTTTCCTTTGACACCCATGGAGAGAACAAGATTTGAGAACCCTCACCATGACAAACCAAATCATCCTTGTCAGTATGATAGGGATGAACATATGAGATCAACCCAAGGCTTTGATCACACGCCAAGCGGCTAATATTGAAATGGCACTGACATCCTCTCTTGAAGAGGCTTTTATTGCGTCGCCTTCGAGTTTTCTTGCTTGTGCCAGCCTCACTTGGTAATGATGCAGCATGGGCATTGCTAGAATGAGGGGTAGCAACATGTCGCTCGTCGTACCGACCATAAGCACACCAAAACCTACAAGTTAGAATTGTGAGACCAATGCTAAAAAACACCTAGTAATGATTGAAAAAACTAGGAGGTTACCGATAATCATTTGGCACTCACACAATCTTTTCAATCCATGCATCATTGAGCAACCTCTTCTTTTCATCCGGAAGATGATGATGGTGAGTGTACTTCTTGAATACAGTATCATAGCCATCAATTTTACCTTCGCCGTGCACAAAATCATCAACGAGTGACCATGGGATAATTGCATGTCGCATAACCTTGTACTTCGAGCACGCGTCATGCACAAGTGTCCATTGTAAAATGCTAGCATTAAACGCACCGGACATGGGGATTTGCAAATTTTGCATCGTGTGTGTGTGTGTGTGTGTGTGTGAGAGAGAGAGAGAGAGAGAGAGAGAGAGAGAGAGAGAGAGAAAAGGGAGATTGGGGCTTAGCCAATTATGCCATGAATTAATTGGCCCTCATATATAACCCCATTCAATTAAAATCTCTCAATTTATCAATAGAGTGTGTGTGTGTGTGTGTGTGTGTGTGTGTGTGAGAGAGAGAGAGAGAGAGAGAGTAAGGGTTTTTGCTTGCAGGGAGGCAGGGAGGGAGAGCTTTGCTAATGAAGTTGTGTGTGTGTGCGCTCTCGCTTTTATGAGCTTAAAAGTTAGCCTTATCAGCCTTGGGAGCTAGCATTGATTAACAAAAACAAAATATGACGTGGCTATTGGCTAGCGGCACTGCAAGCGCCGAATAGAGAGAGTGGCGCGGGCCCAAACATGCGAGTTCTTGCAGGCGGCGGGTGCTCAGACGTGAGCCGTAGGAATGACGCTTGCATGAGCTGGCCGACGACGCTTCTTGGTTTGACTGCAGTCCACGGAAAGCTTGGCCAACGTGGCTCGGCCTGCGTGGAGCTCGACGCCCTGCTAGAAAGGTAAGTCAAAGTGCCACGTAATGTAGCAGGCCAAAATATAACCAGAGCCGTGCATTTGAACCCAGTAGCTAGCTATGAATTTGATGTATTGCTCATAATTTACTTGTGCAAGGTAGACATAAGTTCAAATGTGAGCGATATGTGGCTCACACTAAATAATGAGACTCTTACGTCGTAGAAATGGCCATAACTTTTGTATATGTTCTCCCTACAAAGATACCTACAAGCTCAAATGAGCCACTTTCTTATCAATATCAATTCAAAGATATAAACCATCATAGCTTTCGGTTGTGTAATGGCATCCGCATTTATGCTTGGTTCATGAATTATGCCCAAGTTAGCGATGAAGTCACCACCATATAATTACAAGTTGGTGGAAACATTAGAGCAATTACATGGTATAATTCTTAAATGTTTGCCATTGCCGTGGAATTTTACTATTTCAAACCGTCTTTTGTTTCAATTTGATTTGCTTTATTTTATGGTCAGTTTTCAAGAGTTAATGAGTGGCATGATGGGTCCACCTTACAATCATATTAATATACCATGTGAATTTTAAAACCCATTAATTCAACAAAAAAGAGGGGCCAATTTTTTCATGTCCACATTTTAATAGAAGGGTTTTTTAAGTACCCAACAAACGCATGTTACACTAGTTTGGTACCAAAACAAGACACTTAAGTGTCTTTTCTTCACAAATTTAATGTCACTTGCATCAGATGATATACCTAAGAAACCTCTCTTGATATGCTAAAATATGTTAGCTGAAGGGTCTAATAATATAACCTTGCATTTTAGAATCTACCATGATTAAAAAATATACTCATCAAGTGGACCCACGTAAGACTATGATTGATGCTTTGAAGAAATCAACTTTATAAGCTCAAGAAAAAATGATCAGACCTTGTAGAAAATTATACACAACTTTTTCATAGTTGTGCTATGGATAATTGCAAGTTTCATGTGCAAAAAAATTTACTTAAGAGTATATAAAATAATGGAAAGTTTTATATGTTTGATATGGCCATTTCAGGCATATCGTTGTATACAAAGAAAAACATGTTTTTTATGTATTTATGTGTTTTAGAAAGTGATACATTGCTTACCCTCTCCATTGAGGACTAAAGTTGGAAAGTAAAACTATTTTATTTAGCAACAATTGTTGGATCATTTCAAATATTCAAAACTGTCCATGCAAAAACTTTGATATTTTAATTCTTGAGACATAAGCATTCAAAACCTCAAGTAACTTCAAAATTTCCACATAGATTAACTAAATGTGTCAAAGTACATGGTATAAACACAATTGTTTTTGTGGAGAACTCAAGATTTTTAAGAGTTTTTATAAAATAAAAAAATCAAGATAGGGTTTGAGCAACGAGATTTAACTGATTTTGGGAGCCAAAAAACCACGTAATTTCTTATTTTCAACATATAAAGTCATTTGCAGTTGTCAACTTTCACTAGAATAGCCCCAATTTCATAAGAGGACCTTTGAATGGCCAAAATTATGTTGTTTGTAAGCATGTACTCAAGTATGAAATTATGTCTATAGCTTGCAATTGACTTTGAAATTAATTCTTGAAGGTCATTCCACTGTTTTGTAACACTAAGTACTAACACTTGGCTTTTACAAACATAAAAAGGGTCCTTTGTAAAAATATATAAGTAAATTATGATTTTTTTGGAAAAACACCTTGAATTTTTACTAAAATTTACGACTTATATCTTACCACAATTCTCTCCATATGGCTTGTATGTTGACATGGAGAAAAATCCAATGTTTTCTTTCTCTCATAGCCAGCCTATGGTGGCAGAAGCAAGGCGTTAAAAACTTCTTTCTAGCTCGACAAATAAATTGCCAAAACTTGGTAGGAAAATAGGAAATTATGGCATGCCACATGGTGCAGGAAGAAAAAACGGTTGTGGAGAGAAAGCTGAGGGATACTTTGCAGGATGGAAGGTGAATGGCCACTCGAGCCAGTGCAGATGGGAGGCAAAGAGGCAGCATGAGAGAGAGAGAGAGAGAGAGAGAGAGAGAGAGAGAGAGAGAGAGAGAGAGAGAGAGAGAGAGAGAGAGAGAGAGAGAGAGAGAGAGAATCCCTATATGAGGGTGGTCATTGTTGATCGAGAGGAGGGGAGCAGTAGCAAGTAGCTGATGTTGGATTTGGCAAGAGGAGAAAAACCAGGAAGGAGAGAGAGAGAGAGAGAGAGAGAGAGAGAGAGAGAGAGAGAGAGAGAGAGAGGAGACCGTGACACCTTCACCAATGCAATAGCTTTTGCTATAGATGCTACAACTGCATCCGTGCGTACTATTGCATTGAGAGCAACCACATCGCTCAAATCTACCCTAATTCTACCTACTGTAGAAGAAAACTTGAGGCTTTTAGGTGTTGCGAGCATGAAAATGGAACCATTAGTCTAGTGGTACAACAGAGATCCTATGGAGGATGACACAAAAGAGTAGAAGGTACTGTAATGGATTGATGTATCTAGGCTTGAGTAAGAAGCAGTAAAAGTTGGATCAATGTTATGATCTAATAAGGAATTGGGCCATGCAAGGATGATCATGATATGAGTACCTACCATTTTCTTGAGTGTCTGCAATAGAGAAGTTTCATTTGCCATCTCAGCCAATTCTCTGTAAGGAGAATTGAGGAGACCGACAAGCACCAAGTCGGAACTGATTATTGATGATGAGGCACCTAGATTGGTAGAGAGAGAGAGAGAGAGAGAGAGAGAGAGAGAGAGAGAGAGAGAGAGAGAGAGAGAGAGAGAGAGAGAGAGAATATCCCCAACTTAGCTACTTATATTGGTGCAACTACAAAAGGTCGTGTGACAAGAGTGTCTCCATTGAGGCTAGGAGGTGTGACTCTAGGAAAGGGTATGACATTGTATGACATGCTCCTACAACAGGTGCAACACTGCCCCTATGCTATGTGCTACTGCTACACACACTCAATGTCCACAGGTGTAGCAGCAAAAGCAACTACCATGCTAGTCTTAGCTACATGAGGTGCTCAAGCTAGGTCTAACATGAGCAATAGATACGGCGAGCACAGTACATCAATTATATTCTGAAAGGCTTCATCATCATATAAGTTTTGGTAGTTCGTATTGTTAAATGACAAGGAGCTAGCATAGTATGAAATCAACGTTCTTGAGATCAGAAGATGATGGTTGCATTGCATGATCGAGAAAATATAGGTGCTTGCCTTGCCTCAAAACGAGTGCTCTTACAACAGCCACAAAGGAGCATGAGCCAACATCCAATCAAGTTGATCCATGAAAGCGCTATTTCACCTTCTTCACAAACTAGGCATGCATGCTTGCGGTGGCAACTACTACTCCTTTGTCACAATCTATTGTTGACGTTTATTCCAGGTGTGTCATGTTTGATCTAGAAAATTGAGCATAGTGTTTGCAAATTTAGAAAGATATAACAAAATTCCAATGCTTTGAAAAATCTCATTTTATTATAATCACACCTATTAAAGTGAAATATTACCTCTTGAAATCATATAAATTTAAATGAATATACTGTAGAAATGACCAAATTACCTCTATGTTTTTTTTATCTTGCAAGTCAAGTCTATCCAATGATCAATCTAGATTCTAAATCTACAAATATTGTAATGGTGTAGATAGATCTCTTAATGGTGATCCTTTTTAAAGCTCTCCATGTGATATGAGCTTTTTGCAAAGAAGGGAAGGTGGAGGAATGAAGCATTGAAGTGGGAGCCCATGAGGGAGGCGAGAGCTGAACATCTACTCTCCACAAGCCCAACAATGCATTGCAAACAACAGGAGGCCAATCATCCATTATAGTCATGCAGGTACGTGTGTGCATACACACACATCACTCCGAGTTCCTATGCAAGGAAAAGGGTGACTCCAACTCACTTTTCATCTACACAGTTGTCCCCACGATGCACATGCTCTCTCTCACACACACACATAGAGAATTTTTAACTTGCTCTTCTTCTTCTCCCTCCCTCCCTTTGTGTGTGTGTGTGTGTGTGTGTGTGTGTCTTATTTCTATTAACTCACAACTCTCATTAGAACACCCAAATGGTGTGGATTATATGGTCACATACAAGGACGAGTACAAAGCATACCAAAAGCAACACTCAATAAAACCATAAATTGCAAATGGCCACATAGAAAACCTGAAAACGAAAATGGATAGGGGAAAAATTCTCTCCTAAAGAGAGTAAAATGTGCCCTAGAAACCTAAGGAAGAGTGGATGATGACAGCACTCCCAATCAAACGCACTCACTATAATTGCACATCAAAGTCCAAGCATTAGAAGAAATTCAAACTCAATTTTGGGCCCTGTAAGAAACGCCAACTTAGCAGTTGGAATTTTATTTCTCATGTAGTATATACGTAAAAGTTTGCTCAATCACTTAAATGCATGCTCATACAAAATGCTTTTCGAGAGACCAACTTAAGTGTGCACAAAAATCCAAGTCCATGAATCATAATAAGTGATGTGATGTGTGATGAGATAAATGTTGACAGGTCAATCTTTCAACAACGCTTCCACAAAGATTCCATGAAGATTCCTCATAGATTCTCTAAAGATTCCATATAAAGATGCTGATGAAGTGATGAAGATGAAGATGGATGTTGTAATGTGAAGATACAAGCTCATGGACATCATCGAATATCCCGTTATTATTATTTTGAGCCATTACGGCCACTTTTGTAATGTTTACAGGAACTTCAAATTTTAAGTCGGCAATTGTATTTTGGCCGCAGATGCTTGTTGGATGAGCAAAGCCAACTCACGGTGTTGTAATTAAGCTCTATAGAAGCCTAGGGACAAATCAAGTCATTTTGGCCGGACATTAGGTTTTCTAAGGCTTAGTATATAAACCAAAACCCAAAGCTTTGTACGGTGACTTCTAATAATCTTATCTTCTGTGTCGATTGGAGACTGCGAGAGAGTGAGAGAGAGTGTGTGTGTGCTACAAGAGCTACGGTGGTCGAAATCACAAACGGAGAGCAGCAGCGTGCTGCCCACGAGGAGAGCTACACGTTGATGCTTACATCATGCGTGTTCGTCTGTGTTTTGGCAGATTCACCCGCGAGCTACTTTTGGAGTTTCTGTGAGTAAACGTTGTCCGTTTTTGCATTTCAGCATATCCACGCGATCAGAGCGAGTAGAGATACGCATTAGGCATCTTAGTTTTCCAAAACGTCAACCTGCAAAAACCTGTCAAACATCCTACGTGATTCTGCAGCGGATGTTTTTGGGTAGGGTTTTGGGTCACAGACCTAGGGAGAGTGCCTATTGGTGTTGATAGGATATCCCTCAAGTTTCGTAACGTTTCGAGAACTTCTAATGGGCTTTTGGCTTGCGGTAGCATCATAGGAGACTCTCACATTCACAGAACCGATGGCATGTAGATTTGATATCTCTGTAGGAAGTAGTCATTAGTCGGTCGAGTAGAGGTTGGCACCCTTTGCTTGCTTCCACGCGCCTGCGGGTCGAGCTCCGTCCTCAGTTGACATTATATGTTAGATAAGTTCTCTCTATGCTGACGTCCGTCGCGGCGTATCCACCATCATTGGCGCCGTTGCCGGGGACGAGGATCCTAAGTAGGTGACCGAGACTAGTCCTTGAGGATGGAGGTCCCTCTGGCTTGCCTGAGTATATTCATTCTTTTAGATAGGATAGGAGAGTGGTGGACTCTTTTGGTCTTAGAGGGAGTCTTGGGAGCCTGTGTCTAGCCTAGATCCTTCGACTTATGTAGTATTAGGTAGGAGATAAGTGTGGATTGATGGGGAGTTGGTGAGGTGGAAGAGGTGAAAAGTCAGCTAGAGAGTCCATGTGAGGCTAGAAAGCGACTTGAGCATAAAAAATTTCACCATCCCATGTGATGAGTAGGAGTAGAGTAAGTAGGGCGTACTGATTTTGATCTTGAGCATATCATGCATGTCATATTTGCTACTAGGCTCATCAAAGTTGTGAAAACATCAAATCAAGGAAAAAGTAAAATTGCATTTGGATGCTTGCTTGATGATTGATAATTGTTGTGAGTAGTCCAAAGGGGTTGGCAGAGCTTAAGAGAAAGTTAGAACTGAAAAAATCACAATTCTGTCATTGGGGACATCCTACGCGTAGGATGTCTCTAGAGGTAAAACTGTGAAGATTTTGAAAATTTTGAGGTCACCAGTGTGTTCAGTGGGTATCTTTTTACCCTCAGAACATGTTGAGTTCAATGTTTTTACATGTTTTTGGTGTCCAAAAGTCAAAAGGCGAAGCTAGAAACCGAGAAAATTTCATAAAGTGCTTGTTTGGAGTGATTGTTGTGCTTTTGAGTGTCGTTGGTGAATGATATCAAGTGTAGAGACCATAAAGAAGCATCAGAAATACTCCAGTCAGGAAAATTATGCAAGAGATATCCTATGCGTAGGATGTCTCTAGGGCCATTTTGGGCAACATTTTGCAAAACTTGGGGATCTAGGGGATTAAGTGGGACAAAAATTGGATCATTTGGAGCAGATAGACATCCTACGCGTAGGATGTCTCAAGACTAGATTTGGGGGGCCAGACCAAGTTTTGACCAAACCAAAGTGTTTCTTAGCATAAAAGAAGCCTTCACACCAAATTTGGACAAAATTGGAAATCATTTGAATGGGTAAACAGCTTGAGGAAACCCTAGAATCTGAAGCAAAATCTTGAGTGTTTGACTAGCTCAAAGTTGTCAAAGTCACCAAATTTGGACATATTGGGAATCAACATACCAAGGAGAACCTCTGGACCAGATCTTACTTCATTCCGAGAAAAAACAAATTGGGCGTAGGATGTCTCTAGGGCCATTTGGGGCAGGAATTTGGAAATTTTGAGGCTACCAGAGTGTTCATTGGGTGGGTTTTACCGTGTGTACACCTTGAAACGAGGAGTTTGACCTTATTTCGGCTTCAAAAAGGCAAAAGACGAGAATTGCCAGACATCCTATCCATTTGATGTTGGGGAGTGATTGAAAGAGCTAAACCATAGGCTAACTTCATACACATGTTCTAAAAGTGTTTCTAAGGGTGTCTACCAAGTTTCATCTCATTTGGACACTTAAACTGGGGTGAAGTGGATTTTAGCGTTTTTGGAAAGATTGTGTCCAGAAGAGCCGTTTTGGATGATTTTGACATCCAATTGAATCTCTGAGCATATCACTGTGTTGCTAGACTTGAGGAGAATCTCTGGAGCAGATCTTGCTTCATTCTGAGCAGAAAAAAATTTGGGCGTAGGATGTCTCCAGGGCCATTTTGGGTAGGAATTTGACAATTCTGAGGTTGCCAGAATGTTCAAAGGGTGAGTTTTACCCTATGTACACCTTGAAACGAGGAGTTTGACCTTATTTCGGCTTCAAAAAGGCAAAAGACGAGAATTGCCAGACATCCTACCCATTTGATGTTGGGGAGTGATTGAGAGACCTAAACCATAAGCTAACTTCATACACATGTTCTAAAAGTGTTTCTAAGGGTGTCTACGAAGTTTCATCTCATTTGGACACTTACACTGGGGTTACACTGGGGTGAAGTGAACTTTAGCGTTTTTGGAAAGATTGTGTCCGGAAGAGCCGTTGACAGGAGCAAAGCGAACCCCGAACCCCGACGACCTCTAAAACACCCGGGACCGAATGGCGCGCCTCGAGCCTGTCATGGTAAAGCAAATAGGGGGCACCACCTAGCTTCAGCGGCTAGGACGCAAACAACACACAACCATAACAAAGTTTTCATCCAAGAGAGATGGATGCTTGGGAGTAATGATGAAAAGGAAAGGGAATGAGATCAAGTGAGAGAGAGAGAGAGAGAGAGTGAGGGAGCAGATATAGCGGCTTAGTACTTAGGCATCACAAAAGGATGGCGAATCCGCACACCCTTCACATATACACAAGCTCACTCCAAAACACAAGACTAGGTGGCGATTCCGCACACCTCACATGGGCAAAACATTGCAAGAAAACATACTCACAAAACCTCAAGCTTTATTTAGAGAATTAGGCGATGAAATGGGGAGCATAGGATAGGGGAATGAGAAGGGAGAGAGTGGTAGAGCACATGGCGGATAGGTGGGAGTTGATGGCGAAGACTCGCACGAGGATTATGGACATCATCCTTCATTTAGTTGCCCTTCATCTTCCATAGCCAAGGGTGTAGAGGTCATGCTCAAGACAAGCATGGTGATTGCGGTGATGGTGATGGTGTGGGTGTGTGTGCACTAGGCACACACAATGCATAGTGTGTTCTTTGGTGATGTTGTGTGTTTTTGTGTGATGGTGACCCCTCTTTATATAGGGGAGGAGGGGGGGGAGAAATTTTAGAATTTAGAAATGAAGAAATCATTATCTACATAGGCCATGTGACTGTGGGCCCCACTTGTCTGGCTGTGTATATATGTGCCAGAACAGCAGTCTCATGAGAGAGAGACTAAGAGAGAGAGAGATGGGTTGATGAAAAAAAGTGAGAGGTGACATGGAGAATAAAGTAATTACAAGAGGGGAGAGAGAGGAGTGTGTTCAGAGGTGAATTTGTGTGCAGATGTGTGTGAACACAAGAAAAATCAGGTAACCACCGGGTGGGGATGGGTCTGTGGGCACCTTTTTTAGTGAAACTGAGTGTGTGTGAGTGTGGGGGAGGTTATTTAGCTACAAGACAAGAGACATGGCGCCCTTTAGAGAGAGGGGGGTGTATTTGGGTCATGGGATATGATAGGAGAGAGAAAGGGGGGGTAGAGTATACTATTTTGGAAGATAGGGTAAGTTGCATGTGAGTTAGGGTGCATTATTGGTGAGTTAGAATGCATTATTGGTGAGAGGTGGGGTAGCTTGAGGGGAGAGAGAAAGGAGAAAGGACAAGGGGAAGAGAGAGGGGGTTGACCTTTTGAGTGGAGGAGAGGAAAAGGGACACACGGCGGGGCAACAGTGAAGAAAAGGGAGGCAAGGTGGGGATGGGCTGTCCCGCAGGCATGAGGTGGCCTATTTTACCTTTATCATATATTTACATAATCATACTTTATTTTTTTCTTACTTTTTCCAATGTCTTTTATCACTCCCTCCCTAAGAGGGGGTTTTCATGGGGTGGGGACGAGAGAAGAGGGGTATGGGAGCTTGGCATGTGAAAAGCCCCCATCATTAGCCCTCCCCTTTTGGCTAGAGGCATTCATGTCTCTAGCTCATTTGTTTGATCATTATCGTTGGAGGTGGCGGCTGATGGTGTGTCCTCATCTGGAATGTCAATAGGTGGAGCTTGGTCAAATCGAGTAAAATAAGGTTTAAGTTGCCAACCATTTACCCTGGTTTTATGAAGTTTTCCATCAGCCTCCATAAGTTGGTAGCTTCCATTGGCATACTTTTTCCTGACGATGAAAGGACCTTCCCATCGGAGTAGGAGTTTCTTATCCTTGCGCGTGTCGAAGCGATTGTCGTAGCGGAGCACCAACATTCCTTTCTTCAATTCTTTTTTCCGGAGATGCTCGTTAAAGCTAAGCCGTCTATGCTCTGCTTGTGCTGCATAATAATTTATTGCTTCTTCTCTGTCTAGCTGCAGTCTTTCCAAGTTGATGATGTGATCTCTCAAATGCATGTTGGGCTGTTGAAGTTGGCTTGCCATTACTCTGAGACTTTGTAGTTGCACTTCAATGGGCAAGATTGCTTCCTTACCAAATACTAGATGATACGGTGTGAATCCCAAGGATGTACGAAATGAAGTTCTGTAGGCCCATAAAGCTGGTAGTAGATACTTATCCCAGTCTCCAGGATGATTGTTTACCTGCTTGGTAATAATTTTAGAAACCATTCCATTTACCTTTTCAACTAGGCCATTACATTGAGGGTAATATGGTGAAGAGTGCCTCCTTGTAATGCCCAGTTTCTGCATTAATTCTTCTACCAAGTCTGCTCTGAAACCTGGCCCTCTATCATAGATGATCTTTAGAGATGTGCCAAACCTACAGCATATGTGCTCGTAGATAAATCTAGCTACCTCTACCGCTGTGATTCTAGTGGTGGCTGTAGCCTCTGCCCATCTAGTCATGTAGTCGACCCCCATGATAATGTAGAATTTTCCTGAGTTGGCCCTAGGTAATGGCCCAATGGCATCGATACCCCATTTTTCAAATGGGCCATATGAGAGAATAGGTGTCTGTGGTTCAGGCATAAGTGACCTAGTGCCGGCCTTTTGACACAACTTACATGTTTTGCACCAGTGGTGTACATCACGGTTGAGGCTAGGCCATATGAAGCCTGCCTGCAAGATTTTCCTACTTGTTATGTCTAGGGCAAAGTGACCACCACAAACCCCGTCGTGACAGCTAGCAATTACTCCCGTGATTTCCTGAGAGAGAGGGACCTTCCTGAGTATTTGGTCCTTACCCTTACAGTACAAACCGTCATTGATGAGTCGATACCTTGTGGCGTTCCGTGTCAGCCATTGCTTCTGTCCCTTTGTTAAATCTGATGGGCATTCCCCTGTTTCCAAAAAATGCATGATGTCAGGCAAGGCATCACTTCCTTGAAATAGAGGGAGCTTTAGTTTTATTGCTCCAACCACCAGTTCCTGTAGTCTTTCACTTGCTAGGGCATCTGCTTCTTGGTTTTGAGCCCTTGGGATATGGTGTATTTGAACTTCTTCAAACTTACCCAACAAGGTTTTTACACCACTTAAGTGAGTCCTTAAACTAGGATTCTTGCATGTCCATGCTCCATTTACTTGCCTTACCAGAAGTAGAGCATCCCCAAATACATTAAGGCATTGTACACCTTGCGAGACGCACCATTGTAGACCCTTGGTTAGTGCTGCATACTCAGCTTCATTGTTAGAATGTGAATCTAACAATTGGCCCAACGAAAATACCTTTGTCCCTTTGTCATCAAAGACCACTATGCCTGCAGCTGCTTTGTCGGACGCTCGCTTGTAGGCTCCATCAAAGTAGAGAGAGTATGCTCCTTCTACCATCGGTGGTACTGGAGGTAATCGGACTTCCCCTTCCTTAGATTGCTTCTCCTTCCTTTCAAAGACTTGGTAGGTCATGAGTCCCCCCAAACTTGCCCTTGTCGTGCTTTCTACCTGTACCGTGTAGTCAAACTCTTGCAGACGAACTAGCCATTTAGTAATTCTAGCAGACACATCCATGTGTTGTACAACATAGGGAAATATTTCATCCGTGGTTAGAATCACAAATTGCTTAGGCAGCAAATATGACCTAAACTTTGTAGTTGCAAATCTAAGAGCTAGGACTAAGTGTTCCACATGGGTGAAACCTTTCTCTCCTGCTGTCATCATTCGACTAGAGAAGTAGATTGGCCTCATGAAAGATGTCATCATATCCTTTTGGAGTAGCACAGCCCCCAATGAGTCATCACCAACACTTGAGGTGACATAGAATTTTTCATCCCACTTAGGTGGTGAGATAGTTGGCAGAGTGGCTAAGACCTCCTTTACCTTGTTGTAGTGATGTTCGCTTTCCTCATCCCAAGTGAAAGTTGATCTTTGAGTGAGTTGTTGCAGTGGTAGAACAAGTTGTGATAGTAGATGTATGAATCTACTTAAGTACCTCACCTTCTGTAGAAAAGAGACCAGTTGACTTGGGGTCGTTGGTGAAGGTAGGGCTATGAGTGCGGACACCTTACTTGGGTCGGCGTTGATACCTTTTGCTGAAATTTCATGGCCTAGTAGAATGACTTTACTCTCCCCAATGTGGCATTTATCCACATTTAATTGCCCACCTAGGCTCTGCAACCTGGCCAAACCTTCAATTACCTTTTCTAAATGTGAAATACGGGAGCTATATATACAAAAATCATCAATGAACACTCTTATGGATGTTCCAAAGAACGGTTGAAAAACATATGTGACATATCTTTGGAATGTGGCAGGTGCATTTGTGAGACCAAATGGCATAACCCTGTATGCAAAACAACCCCATGGCATGATAAAAGTGGTTTTTAGCTGATCTTCCAAGGCTATGCGTATTTGAAAGTATCCAGAATAACCATCACAGACGGTATAGCATTCAAAACCCACTTCTTCATTCAGAATTTCATCCAAGAAAGGGAGAGGAAAGTGGTCTCTCTTTGTAGCTGCATTTAGTGGTTTGTAGTCAACACAGACCCTCCACTTACCATTCTTTTTAGGCGTCACCACTACGGGTGACACCCATTCTGAGTTTTCTACAGGATAGATGAATCCAGCCTCCAGCAGTTTCCTTACCTCGGCCAAGAGTGCCTTTTCTTGTATGACCCCCAATCGTCGTAGCTTTTGCACAACTGGTTTTACCCCTTCCTTCAGCTTAATATGATGTTCCACCACTGTAATGCCTGTGATTCTTTCATAGTTGTTAATGAACAGGTTAGGAAATCCCATCAACATTTGCAAAAAACTATCTTTCTCCTCAAGTGTTAATTCCGTAGACAACATACCCTTCAACCTACTTCCTCCTAGGCCAGGTGATTTTCTCTCCTCTTCATTGGGTTTCCCTTTTGGTGATGGATCACCAGTTGTGCTTACCCTTTGTGGATCCTTCATAATGATACCCATCACATCAATGGAACTGTCACTTTCATCGGTGGATGTGGTCTCCTCCTCAGAACTGGAAGATTCGCTAGTGGTTTCATCTGCCGATGTTTCCAGATTCATTTGCTTCTGCTTGCCAATCCTCATGTCGTAGTAGATTGTCTCCCCTTTCTTACCGGTCATGCGTAGAAGGCCAGTACCCTAGTCCTGTTTTGCCTTCATGGCCATCAACCATGGCCTTCCCAAAATTAGTGGATAGCCCTCCCCCTTAGTAGGCATTACAAAAACATCTACCTCTACCTCAGTGTTGAAAGCTTTGATTTTCACGGCACTTACCACACCCACACACTTTACTTTTGCGTTGTTTGCCATCTTTGCCTTGCATGGAGAAGGCCTGTCAACCTCGAGCCCTAATCGAAGCATCATAGCTTCGCTCATTACACACATTTGTGCACCTCCATCAATGTAGGTGTTTCCAACCCTCTTTCCTTTTATGTTTACATCGACAATTGGAAGGATGTCATCCATGTTTCATCCCGAAATTGCTCCGGCTACCTTTGTTTTGGAGCGTCTTGTACTTACCATTTTAGACCATTGTCGCCTTACTTTTGGTGCAAGATGTAGCAGCTGTGGCCATGTAATCTTCGGTCCTTGATCTGCCACATCCAATGTTAGATCATAGGGCTTAGAACTTTCCCCTAGCTGGAAGTCGGTGATGCCCAATTTCCGTCATGTCCTGGATGGCCTCTTGCTAGTTTCTCCTCTCATGCTTCTCTCATCATCTGATTGTGTAGCTTTCTCCCTCCTAGCTCTTTTCACAGTAATGGCTTCAAGTGGTTCTAAAAAGGTTACCTTCTCCTTACCCTTGTCCCTCTCCTTTGCTCTGGGTGGATCCACTGCTATGGCTTTTCCTTTCTCTTCTAGCCTTATGATGTTTACAGGGCGATCAGGTGGTGGGGCTGGTGGAAGAGGTGGGATGGATGATTGTAGTGGTGTCTAGGGTGGACGTAGAATTTTTGTTGGTGGGGGTGGTGCTCGGGGTGGGGGTGTTCTTTCTCTAGGGGGTGACAATTGGTTCCTCCTACCTCGTCTATTATAGTTTTGTCGTGGTTTGGGACAGTAGTACATACCGTGACCGTCTTCTCCGCAGTTGTAGCAATGATACTCCCTGTTTTGTCGTCGTGCTCTTCCAGGGTCTTGATCTCTTTCTTGACTCCTCCCTTGTTGTATTAAGTGGACGTACAAATTCTGCAGCTGGTCAGTAATATGGGCCAACATATCTTGTTGGTCATCTCTTACCCCAAGAGCCGGTGGTGGTGGTGGAATGGTGGTTGTCGTAGTTGCTGGTCGACGCGATGTTCCTGATTCTGTTGACTCGGTTTCTTTGGCTTTCATTCTCAGCTTCTTGTCTTTAAGGCGAGCAATCTCAACGGCTAACTCGTACGTAGCCGGGAATCTACCTTTCACCTTCTCCTTGAGAAGCGGCCATAAGCCATGCGTGAACCGATCTTTTTTTAGGAAATCGGGTGCAGCATTTCCCCTAGCCAATGACTCAACCCACCGTTCCCACAAATCCACAAATTTGGACTCATAGGTGGCATATTCTAAAAGACCCTCCTGCTTCAAGTCTCTCAACTTGTCCCACAACTTTTTTGAAGTGGTACCTCCCCCAAAGCGCCTCTTAAAAGCGGTTTTTAAGGGTTCCCAGTCATCCTTGGTTGCTTGTGGAAGTGCATTGTACCATGATCTAGCTTCTAGCTTCATGAGATGCTTAAAGATTCTAACCCGGGATTCATCCGTATCTTTGTTGCTCACTACACATGCTACTTCAAAGTCATCTAGGAAGTCTGTTACCAAATCCTCCCCCTTCTTTCCTTTAAATGTTGGAAATGCTACACTTGCCATGATTACTGAGAGAGAGCTAGAAAGACACACTGCTTAACTTGCAAAAGTTTTTTTCTTCTTTACAAGGAGGCGTGTATACCCTCTTATACTAGGACATAGATTAAAACTTCAAGCGGTACATTGCCTTGCACCAAAGGTAAGACAAATGGTTGATCTGATGCCAGAACCTCCAAAAACCGCTCCCCACCCGGCATGGTGTCAATGACGTGCTGGTAGTGAGCCTTCAAATCCAGTATTACCTTGATTGAGCGTACACGTGTTGGTATGTGTGATCTGTCTTGAGGTAGGTTGTACTGATTCATGTGAAGCTTAGAGGTGCTTAGTCACTCTCCAAGCTTGTGGGAGAGGATGGTGTTCTTTCCTGAAACAAACTCAGTAGATTCCTAGTTTCTCTAGTGAGAGTGTGAACTAATGCTTCCGTTATCTGTGCTGCAGCATCAGATGCGACTTGAAAACTGACTGTGATAATTACCTCGATGACTTGAGTTACCCGATTCTCAAAGTAGAATAGTGTTGATTCTCTATTGTGTAGAGCTCCTTCCATTTTGTTGTTGTGGGTTGGTTGTAGGTTGCGGACATGGTTTCGACCTTCTCCTTCTTCTTCTTGGCACTTGGCCTATGTATATCCACTGGGTTTGGCGTGTTGGTTGACTCTCCCACTGCAAATCGATTACCGTTACGCCTGGCACTCGAGCTTCGATGCAGATGCGTAGTTCGTCTAGTTGTGCTTGGAGCTCTTCTTCTTCTATCGTCCAATTAGCAAATCCTGCTAGCCATTCATCCATTCACAATAGTTTAAGGGTTTCAGTCTTGTAAACTGAAGGGTTTCATGAAAAGATCCTCAGTGGGGGCACCAAATGACGGGAGCAAAGCGAACCCCGAACCTCGACGGCCTCTAAAACACCGGGGATCGAATGGCGCGCCTCGAGCCTGTCATGGTAAAGCAAACAGGGGGCACCACCTAGCTTCAGCGGCTAGGACGCAAACAACACACCACCATAACAAAGTTTTCATCCAAGAGAGATGGATGCTTGCGAGTAATGATGAAAAGGAAAGGGAATGAGATCCAGTGAGAGAGAGAGAGAGAGAGAGAGAGAGAGAGAGAGAGAGAGAGAGAGAGTGAGGGAGCGGGTATAGCGGCTTAGTACTTAGGCATCACAAAAGGATGGCGAATCCGCACATCCTTCACATATACACAAGCTCACTCCAAAACACAAGACTAGGTGGCGATTCCGCACACCTCACATGGGTAAAACATTGCAAGAAAACATACTCACAAAACCTCAAGCTTTATTTAGAGAATTAGGCGATGAAATGGGGAGCATAGGGTAGGGGAATGAGAAGGGAGAGAGTGGTAGAGCACATGGCGGATAGGTGGGAGTTGATGGCGAAGACTCGCACGAGGATTATGGCCATCATCCTTCATTTAGTTGCCCTTCATCTTCCATAGCCAAGGGTGTAGAGGTCATGCTCAAGACAAGCATGGTGATTGCGGTGATGGTGTGGGTGTGGGTGTGTGTGCACTAGGCACACACAGTGCATAGTGTGTTCTTTGGTGATGTTGTGTGTTTTTGTGTGATGGTGACCCCTCTTTATATAAGGGAGGAGGGGGGGGAGAAATTCTAGAATTTAGAAATGAAGAAATCATTATCTACATAGGCCATGTGCCTGTGGGCCCCACTTGTCTGGCTGTGTATATATGTGCCAGAACAGCAGTCTCATGAGAGAGAGACTAAGAGAGAGAGAGATGGGTTGATGAAAAAAAGTGAGAGGTGACATGGAGAATAAATTAATTACAAGAGGGGAGAGAGAGGAGTGTGTTCAGAGGTGAATTTGTGTGCAGATGTGTGTGAACACAAGAAAAATCAGGTAACCACCGGGTGGGGATGGGTCTGTGGGCACCTTTTTTAGTGAAACTGAGTGTGTGTGAGTGTGGGGGAGGTTATTTAGCTACAAGACAAGAGACATGGCGCCCTTTAGAGAGAGGGGGGTGTATTTGGGTCATGGGATATGATAGGAGAGAGAAAGGGGGGGGTGGGGTATACTATTTTGGAAGATAGGGTAAGTTGCATGTGAGTTAGGGTGCATTATTGGTGAGTTAGAATGCATTATTGGTGAGAGGTGGGGTAGCTTGAGGGGAGAGAGAAAGGAGAAAGGACAAGGGGAAGAGAGAGGGGGTTGACCTTTTGAGTGGAGGAGAGGAAAAGGGACACACGGCGGGGCAACAGTGAAGAAAAGGGAGGCAAGGTGGGGATGGGCTGTCCCGCAGGCATGAGGTGGCCTATTTTACCTTTATCATATATTTACATAATCATACTTTATTTTTTTCTTACTTTTTCCAATTTCTTTTATCACTCCCTCCCTAAGAGGGGGTTTTCATGGGGTGGGGACGAGAGAAGAGGGGTATGGGAGCTTGGCTTGTGAAAAGCCCCCATCACCGTTTTGGATGATTTTGACATTCAAATGAAATTATGAGCATACCAAGGTGTTGCTACACTGGGGTTACACTAGGGTGAAGTGGACTTTAGCATTTTTGGAAAGATTGTGCCCGGAAGAGCCGTTTTGGATGATTTTGACATTCAAATGAAATTCTGAGCATACCAAGGTGTTGCTAGACTCAAGGGGAACCTTTGAACCAGATTTTACTTCATTCTGATCAAAAAAAATTTTGGGCGTAGTATGTCTCTAGGGGGTTTTTGGGCAGGAATTTGGGAATTTTGAGACCACCAGTGTGTTCAGAGGGTAGGTTTTACCCGTAGAACGTGTTGAGTTGAGTGTTTTCCCATGTTTTTGGTTGACCAAAAGCCAAAAGGCGGAGTCAGAAAGAAAAAAATTCATAAAGTGCTTGTTTGGAGTGATTTTGACATTCAAATGAAATTTTGAGCATACCAAGGTGTTGCTAGGCTCAAGGGGAACCTTTGAACCAGATCTTGCTTAATTCTGAGCAGAAACAATTAGGGCGTAGTATGTCTCCAGGGGGTTTTGGGGCAGGAATTTGGGAATTCTGAGACCACCAATGTGTTCAGAGGGTAGGTTTTACCCTAGAAACATGTTGACTTGAGTGTTTTTCCATATTTTGGTTGACCAAAAGCCAAAAGGCGGAGTAAAAAAAAACGTAAAAAATTCATTAAGTGCTTGAAGTGAGTGATTTTTGCACATTTTTTTTCATTTGTGGAGCTTACCAGCACTTACTGTGACCATAAGGAAGCATCATGAGCACTTCAATCTGAAAAATAGGCAGTAGACATCCTACCCATAGGATGTCTACAGGGTGATCTGGGCATAATTTTGCAATTTTGAGGTCACTAGAGTGTTTAGAAGGTAGGTTTTACCCTCTTTACACTCTCAAACCAGGAATTTGACCTTATTTTGACAGATTAAAGGCAAAAGACGAGAATTGCCAGACATCCTACCCAAATTGTGTACAAGGGGTGATTTTGAGACCAAACCATAAGTTGACATCATATGCATGTTCTAAATGTTGTATTGAGTGTATGTGACAAGTTTCATCTCAGTCGAATGAGTTAAATTGAAGACTAAGCGAATTTTAGCGTTTTGTACCAGACAAAGGCAAGAATAGCCAGCTTTGGGAGCTTTTGGCATCCAAACCCAAATCAGAGCATACCGTTGGGTTGTTGGACACAAGGAGAGTCTTAGGTTCAAATTTGGGCCAATTCTAAGCAAATAGACATCCTACCCGTAGGATGTCCCTTCCATGATTTTGAGGCCAAAACCCCACTATGACCATACCATAGTGTTGTATAGCCTTATATAAGCGTGCTAGTCAAGTTTGGTCCAATTTGGAGCTGATCTGACTTGAAAATTCACCAGATCGGACATTTGGCTTCTGAAACAAATACTTGATCATTTGACCAACCTACAAGTGTCAGAATCAAAAAGTGAGAATAGTTGTGTGTTTAGCACATCAAGGGGAACCTTGGATTCAATTTTGGGCTAAATCTGAGCAAAAATACATCCTACCCGTAGGATGTGTCAAGGTCATTTTTAGGTCCAATTGAAATTTTGAGCATACAAGTGTGTTGTTAGACTCCAGGGGAATTTGTGGTTCAAATTTTGGCCAAATCTAAGCAAAAAGACATCCTACCTGTAGGATGTCTCCAGGTGCTAAATGAACTTCTGGGGAGATTTTGACCTCATACAATTGTTTATCATGTCCTATTAAGCTCAGCCATCAAGTTTCAAGTCATTTGGACATCATTTGCTCTTGGAAAAAGACATCCTACCCTCTGAGTGCACCAGAAGCTTATGCAGCCCAAATCTTGACCTTTTGGCATCCAAATTCAATTCTGAGCATAGCATTGGGTTGCTTGACTCAAGGGGAATCTAGGGTTCAAATTTGGGCCAATTCTGAACAAAAAGACATCCTACCCGTAGGATGTTTCCTGCATGATTTTGGACCCTAGACCAACATTTGACAATACCAAAGTGTTTCATAGCGTCTTATAAGCGTGCCAATCAATTTTGCTCCAATTTGGAGCTCATTTGACTTGAAAAAACAGCTGATAGAGTATCCAGCTTCTGAAACAGATTCTTGAGCATTTGACCAACCTAGAGGTGTCAAAAACAAAAAGTGAGGATACCTATGAGTTCAACTCACCAAGGGGAGTCTCTGGACCAAATTTTATTCAATTCTGAGCAAAGAGACATCCTACCCATAGGATGTCTCCAGGCCAGTTTTAGGGTCCAACTGTAATTTTGACCATACAGGGGTGTTCACAGTGTCACAGAGATCCCAAATCTTCTTTTAAAATTGAATTTGGATCATTTTGACCATTCCAAACTGTATTTCAATATTCTGGCCATAACTTGCACGAACGGTATTGGATTGGAAAGGTTTTTATATCAAAACGTAGCTTGAGAGCGACACTACAGATCTTAGAGCAGAACTTGAACTAAGTGTATGACTTTGGCAACCGTTTAGGTCAACTTTGAAAAAAAAACATCGTTTAAGGCCTCAAAATGCATCCGGAAGTCAGGAGTGTCTAAAACCTACAGTTCGAAAGAATTGTGAGAAAACGGTCACGATTTTGAACACAGTTTTGACTTTTCCCAAGGAGAGGAGCTAGTGAGCCATAAGCGAGGTCATCGGCTAGAGTCAACCCAGGCTCTGGAACAGACTGCTCAAATTGACCTAGAGTGGACACAAGTGCATGTGAGATTTTCATCATCGGGAAGTTGAAATTTGAAACCAGATTTGGTCTCTAGGCCTTCTAATTGACCATTAAAGACTGCTAAGTTAGCAGATTGAAATTATCTTTTGGGAAAGCCATTGGTCACCCGCGGGAAGGTGTAAAAGTTAACTACGGCCTAGTGTAAAATTTGAGTGTCCATACAAAAATCTAGTAGTAGTAAGACCATACACAAGGACTCTTGATTTTGCAACAACATTCGCAAGTTTTGGAGAACTTTAACACAAGATTTTTGCTACCAAATCATTGCAACTTGTGCATAATTCTCTTGTGCTAGCTTAAGTTTAGTTCAGCTAAAAGCCAACTTGAAAGTCACTTCCGAGCCCACGGAACAAGTGTGGCCGTCAAAGGCACATCAAGAATTTTTGCATTCATTGTGAAAAAGTTTGCCAGCTAAATAGAATTTTGCAGATTGTGTGCTAAAGTGAACACAGGTTAGCTCGACTCAAGAATCGCTACGAAGGGAGCAGTCGTTGCAGTATAGTGGTAAGCTGCATAACTTATCACAGTGCTTCCAATAGATCGAGGCCTGCAAAAAAGCTCTAGGAAAAGCAAGGAGCCAAACAAGTCAGTATCAGCCTTGGCAAGCAAGGGAGGCACAAAAAATACATCGACAATGAGATAGAAATGTTGTACAAGGATCAACTTACAGAACTCTACGCATATCCTCCAAGTATTTTTTTATACAAAGCTCAAGATGGGAAACGGCAAATTGGTACCCTCTATGTAGATGAGGACGGTCGCTACTACAAAGCTGCTACAAATCATGAAGTTCCTACAGAGAGTAACCAATATTTTGCAACTGAAATATTTGGATCAAGAGGGGAAGACTACAAATCTGAAGGTGGTAATTTTTATCATCTAGTCATGGCTTTACCTCTTGATACACAGCTATAAGAGTTAATAACTAAAGCTGTCACTGCACAAATGAGTGGCACAACACAAGGCACAACATGGAAAGACACGGCACAAGTCTCGTGCACCGCGCCAGCACAAGACAAAGCACAAACACACCAAATTTCACAAACAGGAAATACGCCGAAAGTACCAGCTATGAAGATAACACAACTTCAAAAAGAACTAGCTCGATCTCAAGAGCTACTTAACAGAGCACAACAAGTCATATCATCATGCATTAAACAAATGCCAACATCAGATATGGAACCCTCTCGGATGGGGGGGAGTTCAAACACAACAAAGAGACCTTATCTCTTCAAAAGTGGGATTAAGAAGTCCAGTTTTACAAGAAGCAGTGCCCTTTTCAGGAGCCCAAGCGGAATTTCAAGAAGCATTGGAAGATGCCGAGCCGGAGGAGAGACCACCGGAAATTCACAATGCCAAATGTAGAAGGTCAAGTCAAGATGTCATTGTGGTCGACAAATACGGTAGGTACTATGAAATAGCCAATGTGAAAAATATGGATGAGTTTAGCATTTGTGGGCAACTTGTAAGTCACATACTTGGACCCCGTCCAGAAGCACCATCCAAGGAAACAGAAAACAAAGATTTGGTTCGATCTTCACCCTCGGTGCAAACCTCGCCAAAATCATCCCAGAAACATAGCCCTAAGGCTATGCAGAAGCCCCACGTCAAAGATCATATGCTGATGGAAGAATTAGAATTGCGACTGCTAGAAAGCATGGATAGTGATTTGATCTTGTATGCAAGCAATAATGGAAGTTATTTTCAGCTTCTCAAAGACAAGACGATGGAGGATAAAGAGACAAAGCCAGTGGATACACCTAAGTCAGTCATAATCTCCAGGTTCATGCATGCAAAGAAGAGGTCATATTTGTATCTAGATACCACACGTCCATGATCAACAGTATTATGGAGAGTTGCCTCGTCCAAAGGGTGCACATGTTGAGATAGCGACATATTGCAACCAATGTGCCATTGGTCATTTAGTGAAGGGCTGCCCAGCAAAGCTCTACATGGAAAAGAAGAGGTAACAAGCCAAAAGAGCAAAGTTCAGACAGTGACAACAAGGGAACGGAAGCAAGAATCCCCAACGAGATCTCCAGAAAAGAAGCAGATCTTATCGCAAAGCACAAAAGATAGGCTCAAGACATAGTTGCTTGAAGTCAAGGGTGTCAACAACATTATCATAGAGAATCAAGCTTTCAAAAAAGATCAATTGAAGCAGCTGATTCAAGATAGCTTAAAGAACCTCAGTGAGGACAAGTCAAAGCATCCACAAGGTGATGAAGATGAAGCTCTCAGTTCAAAGTTTAAGAGAAAAAGAAGCCAAGATTTTGAAGATGGTAAGCAAACCCAAAAATAGGTGGCAGAGGTAACAACAAAACTTAGTGTCACCTCACGAGACAAAGACATGCAAGTTGAATCAATGGATGAAGCTGAAATTCTACAAGAGGATTCCTCTACTGTAGACTCTACAAGGATGATTGAAGAAATCAAAGAGCAAAAGAAGCTAAAAGAAGATGTAGCTGAAGTTTTAGAACCCACAAAAGAAAGGGAAATGACCGACTTCAAAATTGACTACCAAGGACAAGCAATGCAGGATATGAATGAATATTTTCGAGAAGAGACTCTACAAAAACCCATGGAACAATGGGAACCAAAGGCCACGGTGACCATTGCATCAGAAAAAGACAGTCAACCTCAACATCCTGCTATACAAGCTTCAAAAGATTTCCAAGAAGAAAAGTCACCATTGAATGACCTTCAAGTGCTAGAAGAAGTAAATAGTGATAGAGAGCTTCTGAAATCAAGAATCAAGGCGTCACAGTCAGAAACTAGCAATGAAGACCAACAAGCAGCTCAGGCTATGGACCTTCCCCAAAGCTATAGATCAGAAGATAGTAAGCACTTGGGACATGCTACAACCAGTCAAATGACAAAGAAGTTGAACATACAAGAGGATGACAAAGCTTCCAAGGCACAAAAGTCCAAGACAAGTACCAAAAGCAAAGAGGACATTAGTTACTTGGTAGCCAACAAGAAGATTAAATTCTCATTGGATGCGCATGAGAAACTTAAATTCAATTTTATAGCAAAGATAGATCTCACGCCACGACTAATGTCATGTCTTATGGGTTGTGGTTACTTCTAGATAAGCCAGAACTGTATGAAATTCAGGTACAGGTATCCCTATCAAATGGAGTTAAGGTCACAAGTTTGGGGATTGCAGAAGCTACCCTTAAACTACGGTCAAGGATAGTTAAAGGCAAATTCCTAGTAGTGGATTCTTCCAAAATGAGTACACATTTGATTTTGTCCAAGCTATGGGCAAAAACACTTGAAGAAGAATCTGAATCTTCAATGATGGTCATAACGACTAGCTCTCAAGAAAGCCAGCCTACTATCACTCCAAGATTATCGGCTGCCTACAAAGGCAAAGCCAAAATGAGCCCACAAATGTCCTACCAACAGAAGCAGCCCCTTAAATGAGAGTCTTCAATCTAACCCAGAAAAGTTCAAGACAGAGCTTCTATATCAACTGACCACATGCTTCCACATGAAAGGCAGACTCCAAAGAAAATCTTTCAACCGAAATACCCTACACTGCGAGATCACCGCCGCCAAAGGTTTTGAAAGGTCTACATTAAAGCTGAATAAATAAAGGTCAAGGACCCAATATGGGTAAATGATCCTAGCCAATTGACGAAAGGTAAACACATCGACAGCCTCCCACTACAGCGTAGAAGAGCCAGGCTATTATGAGGGTCAAAAGAAACTTTGGTTACCAAAACCACAAACCTCGGCTTATGTGGTGGATAAAGGTTTCAACAAGCGTCCCCAAAAGCAAAAAAGCTGATATTTATATCGCCAAAGGAGACCAACCAACAAGGCTGGCCAAAGGTATGCAGAAAATTTCAAATCCAGTTGGCCTTCATACCAACATAGTACTTCATCGGTAAATAATCCCAAAAATGGCACTCTTGTACATCTTAATATGACATCAAAAACATCATGGGAAGTTCCATCTACAATTCTTCAAGCACAAGGTTACTATCAAGGAAATCGGAGAATCTGGCTACCAAAGATTACAGGTAGACATTCTTCAATCAGAGGACTTCAGCTTGAAAATAATCGCAATTTCATGGAAGTCAAATCAAGGACAATGTCCCAGTCAAGGCAAAGGATATCTGCAAAGACATGCTAATCACATGATGCAAATACAAATGGGTGCCAAAAGAACAACACATACCGAAGAAGATTGAAGTCATCTCTAGCTCTCAAGACATGATAGACAAAGTGTTACGGAGAATGGAGCGAGCCAATCTTCTCAACCAAGGGACCAACAACAACAAAAAGAAATTTTGACAACCAAGGTCACCCAGGTACGGCAAAAGAAACCAATATTGCAAGTATGGTCCTTTACAAATCCTCTCTTTGAGGATGGGAGTTTTGAATTTGGTTGAAAGCTCCCGAGAGTAAGTCGTCACCATAAAAATCATGCATAAGAGTCAAGATTCGGGAAGCTAAGCCACTAAATGAGTAAGCGTCATACCCAAGCTTCATGTCTTAATATTTTTTGTGGTCTAGGAGTCTAGATATTTAGATTATAGCTCAAGCTGGAAGAGTTGAGCATATTGTAAAATTGAGTCGCCATGCTAGATAGGTGAGCAGAAGAGTCAAAGTCTAACAATTTTATTTGGTGGAGAGGCGGAGTAATCCACAAAACACTCACGCACATGTACACAGTGAGGAGAGTGAAAAAAACATCGAGCATCAACAACCCTTCTTGTGAGTAACGGTAGCTCTTGAAGTCAAATATATTTTTGCTTCTCTAGCTACATTCACTCTTGGGAGCACCCATTCAAACTCTTCTCGCACAACATATTGTTTCCCATGCATCTATCTGTGCAAGCATATATAATGTACCATCATTGGACATTTGCATTTGACACGATTTGTGTTCCACCCATGAACTTACACAACAAAATGACGATGACGAAGCGGTAGCAGGTTTCATAAGCATTTGCTCAACAACAACGACTCTGACTTCAAGCTAGTAACACTTATCCAATGTATATCCAGTCAATAATAGTAGCCATACGGCCATAAGTACTTTGACTCGGTTACATCAAAACATAAGTACATATAGCCTCACATTTAGTTGTGGCTAAAGGCATTTTTTTCCCACTGGGTTTTTTTCCCTTTAGTCCTATCTAGGTATCTAAGACCTTCATTTTGTAATATACGCCACATTTATTTTTTATATAAACACAGAAAAGCAGACCAACGACATCCCCAAACAACTACATGCTCATCAACTAGAAAATCAAAGGGGAGCGGCCCAGAAAAAATTCAAAAAGGCTTCAAGTTTACAGGTACACATGCAGGATGACACCCAAAGAACAAAAGATATAGAGTTGTCAAGATAAATACTTGTTGCAACAACAAACCTCACTCAACCTATTCATGATACAAGAACCAATCGGAGGGGGAGAGCTATGGCTTCCACTACACTGTACAAGAAAAAGGTAACTCTACAACATAGAAAGCATCTAGTAGAAGAACGTGCAACAACAAAAGCTTCAACCAACACCAAAACATGAAGCACTCGTCAAGGCCACTACAAACATAGGGTCTTGTCGGGGACGACAAGAATTCGGAGGAGGAGAGTGTTGACAGGTCAACCTTTCAACAACGCTTCCACAAAGATTCCATGAAGATTCCTCAAAGATTCTATATAAAGATGTTGATGAAGTGATGAAGATGAAGGTGGATGTTGTAATGTGAAGATACAAGCTCATAGACATCATCGAATATCTCGTTATTATTATTTTGAGCCATTACGGCCACTTTTGTAATGTTTATAGGAACTTCATATTTTAAGTCGGCAATTGTATTTTGGTCGCAGATGCTTGTTGGATGAGCAAAGCCAGCTCATGGTGTTGTAATTAAGCTCTATAGAAGCCTAGGGACAAATCAGGTCATTTTCACCGGACATTAGGTTTTCTAAGGCTTAGTATATAAACCAAAACCTAAAGCTTTGTACGGTGACTTCTAATAATCTTATCTTTTGCGTCGACTGGAGACTGCGAGAGAGTGAGAGTGTGTGTGTGTGTGTGTGTGCTACAAGAGCTACGATGGTCGAAATCGCAAACGGAGAGCAGCAGCGTGTCGCCCACGAGGAGAGCTACACGTTGATTTTTACATCACGCGCTATCGCGCTCACGCGCTCTCGCGCTCTCGCGCTGTGACACATACATAGTGGGAACGCATGCTACAAGATCTATCTTGTAAATTTTAGATACATAATTATATTTCCTATAATGTACATATTCATATGTAAGTATAACAATAAGCTTTCTATCTCATCCTATTATTTATCTCAACGGTAACGTATTCTTACTTTACCATCAAAAAGTACTATGGAAAAAGCATCAATAGCTCCGTCTCTTTAACTTGGGACAAAAAGCATTGAGTCTTTCTTTCTACCATCTAATTATTATCTCACACCCTATCTAGATCCTATATCGAGGGTAATTTTCAATCTATATATATTCTATGTATTTTTCATATTTCTTTCTAAATAGCTACTAGGAGGGAATCAAATCCTAGTGGGACACTAGGTGGCATGATTTCAAAGATACACTTATTTGAATGCATTATTGCAAGCATGATTATAAAACTTTGTCAAGGAGAAATTTCATGCTTCCATATGGCATGAGGTGTCCATTGGAATCAAATAAAAGTCTAGGCTAAGGGGACCACAAGAAGACTTTTGCTGCCCAAACTGTACCCTATTTTGATGATTTTTTTAACACAAGGTTCCAATCCGAATTGGAAAATGCATATAAAAAGGAAGTTGTAGGTAATGAGCTAAAGTTTTTGCCCATATTTTTACTTTTTTATTTGGAGCCACGGTTAAGGAGATATGATCAAAATATTGGACCCCAGTCTGCCCACATCATGCAGAGACAGCTCATTTCCAACTTTTTCAGTTTCTGTTCACACTGGCTCTTCTCTTCTTGTGCAAACCCTTGGGGGCTCCCTTCACCTATAAAAGGGGACCTCTTCTTCCTTGAAAAGCACTCAAGTATTCAAGCCATTGATGAGAGGAATTCATGAGAGAGTGAGTAGTAATGCCAAATTGTACTTAGCCATTAACATAAGCCTAAGCCTACACTTTCTCCTAGAGGAAGACTAGCCATTCTTGCATGCTATCCTTGGAAGATCAAATCTAATCAAAGAAGGTCTTGGACTTGGAGTATCAATCAAAGTTGAATTCTCCCCTCTTCTTCTCTCTCCATCAATAATGGTGCCGAAGGGTTTGTCAAGTAAGATGTGTTCTACATTGATGTTTTCTTGAATAATCCGCATGATGATAATTTCTATCGCTTTCACTCTGTACGATCTATTAGAATTAACATATGGATTAGCCGTAAAATACATTGTCAATAACGTATAGTGTTTCTCTTTGGCCCAGAAAGGCTCAATGAAATACTTCTATCACCGGATCCCATCATACTACCTCTCATAGACTATAACTTTTCTTTTGACGTAAGCGTAGTTATCTTGCTATGAACCAAGAGGATTTGTACACACAATTAATCCCAATCACTAGACAATATATATGTATTATGGTAAGCACAAAACTACAATGCCAAAGAACAATTCGTAGCCTATTTGGTTAGCCAAGATTGAATGCCATTAACTCATCTATTAACCCTTTCATATTACCCATGATACGATATGACCATAGCTTGATGTTTTCATCTTTGTGTTGTTTTGACATTCTCTTTTGTGTTCTTTCTTTGTGTGTGTGAGTGCAAGAGGGAAAGAGTGGGGCTTCTTTGATTGCACTTCTTTCCAAACCCTAGTCTTCATGGCATCTATGGTTTAACTCCTTCATATAGTTATTTTTTTAATTTCTCTCACAAACTCAGCCATAAGCCCGGTGCTTTCCTAGCAAGACCGCAAATTTATCAACATATTTTTGGTGAACCCGACGCGAAATTGCGAGGGTGAGATTTTGTGGGTAACCATGGGTGATCATGTTGAGCAACATGGTATGCATTTTGACCCAACAACACTTCAAATGTTTCAAGCATTTACAATGTTCATGCAACAACAACATGCCACTGAAAGAAGGGAGATTTTAGCAACGAAGTCCATACAAGCAGTCGTCAATAGAATGGATCAGTTCAATGGCAAACATGTAACCAAGTACTTACGCGAGTATGTGAAGGAGATGGAGCTACATCTCGGGTCAAAAGGTGAGATGATTCAAAGCTTTGAGCTAGTTGTTGCTCCAAAAATTAGAGAACATGTTAGGGGAATTAAAGATGGGCATGGGAGAAATTGGGAAGAACTCAAAGTAGCTTTAAAGGAGGAATATTTCATGGAGGACTCTGAGAGAGTGACCAAAAGGACATTCTTAGAATGGGTAGTCAAGCCAAAGCAAGGACTATCAATAATAGAGCTACTTAGGGAATTTGAGCGGCGCTATGCACAACTCACCAGGACAGAAAGGGCCACAATAGATGCAAAGAAGACAGATCTTTTCTTACAAGTTGCAGGTAAAGAGTTTCATGAAAATTTGGAGCTTCTTCTTGAAGATAAAGATGTTGAGCAAGGACTAAAGACCGACTGGAACGAGGTTATGGGTGATGTCTCGCTACTTGCCAAATGACAAAGAAGAAGGGACAAGATGGTAGTAAACACTACAAGTCCTTCCACCTCAACTCCTAAAAAAATGGTAAAGCTTACTTTTATCGCTCCGAAGTTTGATGACTCCATGCTAGATGAGCTTGTGAAGGGAATGCGTGACTTGAAGGTGAAGCTTGCAAATCTTGAAGAAAAAGGCCAACCATCAGGCCACTTTCTAGGCAAAGACAACAGCCCAAAGAAGGGTTTGTTAATAGATGTATTTGGTGTGATAGTATAGACCATGTAAGAAGGGATTGTGATGATTTTAGTGATGCTTTGTCAAAATATGTTGTCTTTTTTAAGGATGGTAAAATCCACTTAAGAGAGAGAGGTCTACCCTTGAGAACTAACTTTAGGAAGGGGGGAATGCAAACCTTAGTTGAAGATATGGAAACTAAGCATGCCACCTCTTCAGTTGAGGCACACTTATGGAGTAAAAATTGAGCATCTTAGTGATGAAGAGGTGAGTGACCATCATGGTCAAATTTGGCCAAATGTCATGCAATTAGCTAAAAAGAGAAAGCTTACAAAAGAGATTCTACATGAAGCAGGTGATTGCATACATCTAGAAAAAGGATGGAATGATCCAATGGACTCATTATCAGTGCATGTCTACATTACAAAATGCCAACAAAATGAGGCTATTATAGAAGAAAAGCGCAGGCTTGGGAATGCTGATGAAGGACCATCAAAAAGAGCTTCTAGAAGTGGAGGAAGAAGTGACTCAATGCCTTCCTAAACAACCCCGACACAAGGAGCGTCCCCACCTGAAGTACTCATGGAGGAGTCTACAACAGGAAAGAAGAAAGAGCCAACAAAAGGTAAGACAAAAGGCCCAACTTATAAACTACAATCTGATATTGAGGTTGCTACAGATTTAAAGAAAGTCTTGGAGGAAAGGATTTTGAATAGCAAGATTGAGTTCACTCTTGGAGAAGTCCTTGGCATTGCAAAGTGTGAATTCCACGAGGAGATCATTGACATCATCAAGAGAAAGAGACAAACTCTTGCTGAGGTTTCTCGTCCACAGGTTGACAGAGAAACCTTGAAGGAGCTGTGGTAGGATACTACCAATCTAGTGGGAGAGTGAAGCAAGTCCATTTTTCAAATGATGATGAAGAAGTTGAAGCTATTCCTAGGAGCTACTATTCACGAAGTCACTGGGCAAGGGCTACTACAGAAACTTTGGTCAAGGTAGGTGATCTTGAAGATCCATTTGTTGCCTTGATTGACCATGGTTCAGAAATAAACATAATGTCAAAGAGTCTCTACAACAAATGCAAATGGCCGATGGACAAAGGTCATAGCTAGATGGTAAAAGTGGCAAACAATTCATCCGGTGAATTGTATGCAGCATGTCCAGGTGTGAAGGTGACAATAGGTGATGTAAAGATTGACCAAAACTTCTTTGTACATGATACATCTTCATATCATCTCATCCTTGGACAGCCCTACATTGTGGGAGTTCGAATGGAAACAAAGGTAATGGATGATGGTTCAAGATATGATAAGATACGTAGCAAATATGGTAAACGAGCTGTCCAATTTCTCACATTTTGTGTAAACCATGAAAAAAGTCGTGACAACCTCTGAGAACATCCTCTACCAAAGGTGAGAAAAGAGTTTCATGATCATAGAGAAATGATGGGTTTTGGCCAAGTACCATTGTAAAGCGGGATTGCAGTGGTACAGAAAGAAAAAGGGTCTCGCCTGATCCAAAAATAGATGAAACTTTCTCAACAAGCTCCTTGGTAACAAGGAATGGATCAGTATGTTTTACAAAACTTGAAGACTTGAAGAGATGTGAGAGGCAATATGTGCATAATGTACAAATAGGCATGAAAAAGAGTGGGTTGCTAGAGCCTATTGAAAATGTTTTGGGTTTGTGTGAACAAGTTTCTTTTGTAGATACTATGGGTGAGCTTGATACTATAATGGGGTCTAGTTTGCATCTTGAAAATGAAGTTGTGGAAGTTTGCTCTATGGAAATGTATCAAGTAATAGAAGCTTTTAAAGAAAACCAAACAGTTGGCCCAGAAGTCCATGTTGAAACTAAATACAAGAGTGTAGCAAAGAAGGTGAAACTAGTAGCATCACCCTTACCACCCAACAATAGGGAAAAGATTGAGCAGGCTTCTTTACAACCAAGTTTGAAGAATCCTAAAAAGATTGGGCATACCTTCACAAAGGAGTCTTTCCAAGAGTTGCAAATTGGTCGCGAGGAGTTTCTAACACGGGAGGAGAAAAAGTGCTTCAAAGAAATGCTTTCAAAGCATGGTAAGGCTTTTGCATTTGAGCCACATGAGATAGGGTGTGTTGATCCTTCTATTGTAGCTCCTATGGTAATTTTCACAATACCTCATGTGCCTTGGAATCTGCGGCCTATTCCGGTTCCAAAGGCTCATTTGACAAAGTTAGTAGAGTTAATGAATGAGAAAATCAAAATGGGAATCTTGGAGCCTTCTTGTGCTCCATACTCAAACAGGTGGTTCACAGCTCCAAAGAAAAATGGTTCTCTACACTTCATCCAAGATATGCAACTAGTGAACAAGGTGACAATTAGAAATGTACGTACAGGTCCAATTGTGGATGAGTTTGCAGAGGCATTTGTAGGGAGGGCAATCTACTCAATGGGGGATCTCTACTCAGGGTATGATCAATTTCATCTTGCAATCGAAAGCAAAGACTTGACAACCATGAGAACCCCTTTGGGTTTGGTAAGGATGTGTACCTTTCCACAGGGAGCAACCAACTCGGTTGCACATATGATGAATGGGATGAATAAGGTCTTACGTGACTTTATTCCTCAAATCACAATGCCTTTCATTGATGATTTTCCTATCAAAGGATGTGAAGAAAGTGACAAAAATGAAGCTTTGGATCTTAAGGGATGTCGCAGGTTTGTGGTAAATCACATAAATGATTGTGATAAAATTTTGTCTAGGTTGGAAGAAGTGAATCTTACATTGTCAAGGAAAAAGTCTATGTTTGGTGTCAATGAAGTGCTTATTGTGGGGCACATGTGCGGGCCATATGGCAGGAAACCTTGTCCAGCAAAGGTAGATGCCATCCAAAGAATGAAAGAAACATGCACTAGCATCACTGAGGTTAGAAGGTTTCTGGGAGCATGTGTCTTCTATGTTATTTGGATTCCACATTATGCACATGTAGCTGATCCTCTTTATCAGCTGCTTAGAAAGAATCAAAATTTTAAATGGACAGAAGCACATGTAAAATCCATGAAAAAGCTAAAGGAGTTGCTCCAATCAGCAAAACAACTTTGAGAAAGGTAGACTATGAGTGTCAAAGGCCAGTAATTTTGACAGTAGACACCAGTCCTACAGGGATTGGATGGGCAATAAGGCAAGATGACAAAGAAGGACACAAGTATGTGGTAAGATTTGGAGCAAAGGTACTAAGTGCTCGCCAAAGAAACTATCCACAGATAAAGAGAGAGTTATGGGGTATGGTTACAGCCTTGACAAGTGGGAAAGAGTACCTAATTGGTGCATGTGTGGTTGTAGAAACAGATTGTCTACCACTTCTTGGGATGATTACAAGCTGCTCAATGCCAGACATTGCTATGTTGCGGTGGATTGCCTACATTAAGTCCTTAAATCCCAAGTTTAAGCACATTGCAGGTAAAGACAATACAGTGGCAGATATGCTATCAAGGGCAAGGTATGAAGATGAGTCACAAATGATTGACGAGGGAGATGATGTAGGCACAAAGTTCTATTCTATCTCTCATGTCAAAGGTAACAATGTCTACATGACTAATCTACTTGAGTCATTCTTGAAAGAGCTTTATGAAGGTGATTGGCTTCTTATTAGAAGCTATTTGAGTACTCTAGCAAAACAGGATGATTTGTCTGAACAAGAATTCAGGAGGATACGCAGGAAAGAATATGGGTACTTTTTCAGGGATGGTTACTTGTGGAGGCATCCTAAATAAAAGGGTGCTACACCACAACGGGTTATATGTAAAAAAGAGACTCAAGTAAATCTCATGCAAGAGTTCCATGAGAGTCTATGGGTTGGACACAGGGGCGTGGGCAACCTTCTCCAAGTTGAAAGAAAAATACTCGTGGAAGGATATGTATAAAGATGTATCTCAATTTGTAGAGTCATGTGTAACTTGTCAAATGGGTTGTGGATCTAGTCATAATGCCTCTAAAACTCTAGCAGATGAGATACTTGGTTCTTGTACGAGAGGACCTAACTAACCAGGTTGAAGGAAGAGCATTAAGAGCTAAAACCACAGAAGCTGTGTGCAAATTCCTTCTTGATGAGGTGATTTGCCGTTATGGTTGTCATAAAATCTAATATCTAACTAACCCAAATGATTTTCTCATATTAAATTGATCACTTAATGTGGGAGAATAAACGGGAACAAGTGTTAAGATATAGGTATGTGCTTTTAGATCTATCTCAACACGGGGCCAATGTAAAGGGGCCCAAAAGGGAGATGGTCTATCAAAGAGCAAGGCTAAACAATGGAGCATAAGACCTTAGGGTTAGCTTCATTGAAGACCTCCAATAAATGTGTGTAAAAGTCCTTTTGACCTTAAGTAAGCTAGGGCTGAGCTTGAGGTGGGAACCCGGCCCAAGCTCGAGGTGCTTGTCCTGCTTGAGGTGCTTGTCATGCTTGAGGTGTTTTTCATGCTTGAGGTGCTTGATTAAGATGCTTGAGGTGCTTGACTGGCTCCATGCTTGAGGTGGTTGACTTGCTGCATGATTAAAGTACTTGAGGTGCCTTGAGAAGCTTGCCTGAGATGCTTGTGGGAACCCCCCCTAGTTCAAGTGCTTTGTCATGCTTGGTGAGTAAGGTGCTTGATCACCTAAAAGTCAAAAGCATTCCTACAAGAGGGGGGGCGAGCCCTTTTCCTAGGGCCTAGAGAGAGAACACCCACTCACACACACAAGGGAAGCCCATCTTGAAGAGGCAGCAAGGACACATGTCAGGCCCCTACCCATGTTACCTTCATGTGTTGCTTGAAGCCTATTGGCTAGGCTTCAAAGGGGTCCAATGATAAATTACATGAATTATCTAATTGTTTTAGCATTTATCAAGTCCTCTCTCTCAAAGGGGAAAGGGGGACACTTGTCCCAAGGCTACCCATGTTGCTTGTAATGGCTCCTGCTTGTGATTGGCTAGGCTTGGAGGGGTCCAATGAGCTTCAGGCATGAGCTACAAGGGGGGGTCGACCCAAGCAAGCTAGGGGGGTGCCTAGGGGGTATACTCACCCACACACACTCACAAGCACTCTCATTGTGTGATATGCAAAGTGCAAGAGCTCCCTCTCCAAGCAAGTAGAGGTAGAGAACCTACACCAACACTCTTGGCTATGGATTGCAAATCCAACCAAGAGCCATGCTTCAATGCTTAAGCTTGCCATCTCCTTCTTCTTCATTACTATGCTATTATGTATGCTAGCAACAAGAGTATGATAAGTGAGGAACTAATTCTTTCTCCTACGAAATGTTTCTTCTTCCTCTTCCCTACCCTCATTCCCTGCTAGCTCTCTCCACCTTCGAAGGTGTTTGAGGTCTTGGGACTGAGGCTTGGGATAGTTAAAGCTTTCTTCAAGTTTATGTTATGTTTGTGGTGCATGAAGCCTTCCATCTTCATGGCATCACCTAGGTCACAAGGAACACAAAGACTGTATTGTAACAAGTCTCTCTTTATGGGAGAAATCATAATACAAATGCCTATTGGAGGGGGGACCGGCTCCACATAGATCCGGTCCTCAATTGTTGTCATGTTCTCTAAACTCTCTCTCTCTCTTGCAAAAGTATTGTCTATGCCAAGTTAACTAATTGCTATGATTATGTTGCTATCTTCAATTATGTATACCCGCTATGCTCACAAAATCATTTCTTGAAAGTACTCTCATTAAATTCCGCTATTCTCAAATTGAATAGGCAAATTCTATTACATTGGTATCAGAGCATTTGGTTTCTCTTTTCTTGCTTAAGAAGAGAGGTCCTTAAGTAGCCTATAAATGGTTGATGTTGTTAATTATAATAGAGTAAGTGGAACTGGGATCTAATACCGGTTTTGTTAAGCCCACTATGTGGGGGATGGTGCACACCTCGGGAGCTTTGGACTTAATAATGGAGTCTTTTTAGACTTGCCTACGGCTTTACCATTATTGAGCCATAAGAAGTCCGAAAGGAGCTAGCCCTTGGCAACTCTGCTATGTTAGACCTACTCCTCTACTCTCTATAATTAACCACTTTGAGCCGTGGGTGTAGATACTTAAGAGCCGATTTTCAAAGGCTAAGAGGAGTGGCAACTAAGGTTTTGAATTGCCAAAGCATACACTAAGTACATACATAAAATTTTGTTAACATGGCTGACAATAATCAAGAGAGTAGAATGAACATTGATAGCTTTGATTTTGCACATGAAGGTGCTAATGATGATGCTCCCATGTTTGTGAATTATCTTGTGACTAGGTTGCAACAAGCTATGGGCAACCCTACCTTGCAAGCCGAAGTTACTCAACAACTTCGTGCCTATGGAATTTCCCTTCCTCTCCAAGAGGAGAGGGAGCTTAGGAGGCCTCTTGAAGAGACCCCCAAAAGAAGACTCTCTCCCATTCGAGAGGAGGAATCCAAAGAGAAAGAAAGCAATGAAAGTCTAAGTTCTTCTGAAGATGTGGCTCCACGAAGAAGGCGGTCTAGACGATCGCCTACTCCTCCCAAGAGGAAAAGAGCAACCCATAGTCCTTCTCCTCATCACTCTCAAAGGCAAGAGAGGAAACAAAGGAAGAAAAGGGCTAGGAAGAGGTCACCCTCTTCTCCTTCTTCTTCACCTTCCTTCTCTTCCGATGAAAGTTATGGCTATTCTCCTAGAGAATACAAGAGGGGAGGGCATCGCAAATCATTTCCTGCATGGCGAAGGTCACAAAAGCTAAAGAAGTTCAAGGAGGGAGGAAAGAGTATCTCTTTTCTCACCTACGATGGCACCTTTGGTGCTACCGACAAAGTGTTGGCCTTCATCCAGCAATTTGATGCGGCCGTTGGGGACGAGGGCTTCACAGAGTCCTCCAAGCTACGCCATGTAGCTATGCACTTCCAAAAATCAGCTCGTCAATGGTGGGCTAGCCTTCGTGGCAATGGAGAAGCCCCAAAGACATGGAAAACTCTACGAGTTTCCATCATGAAGCAATTTCTTCCAAGCGATACTAAAGATAAAGTTCTTACCGAATGGCGCGGCTTGAAGCTCCTCTCTCATGAGTCTATCAACAAGTATGTAGATAAGTTTTGGGATTTACATCTCAAAGCTACTGTCTTTCAAAAGATAGACTTTGCCGAGCAAAGACAACAATTCTGTGCGGGATTACCTGAAGAGATGGCCGAATATATCAACTCTCAATGGCCCGGTACTATTACCAAAGTAATCCACCACACCATGGTTGCTTCACGCATCAATTTCCATCAAGGGGCTAGACGTAATGTCAAGCCCATGGAAAACAAAGATAAAAATGATGCAAAGGGGAAATCCAATGCTCAAAATAATTCCCAAGGCACTTCCAACAACAACAACAACAATCGGTCCAAGGAGAAGGGAGTTTACAAAGGTAAAAACAAACTCTCTCCTGAAGAGCTTGAAGCTTTTCGCAAGGACCATAAGTGTTTCAAGTGTGGGGAGCAAGGACATGGCTATCGTTCTTGCCCCAAGAAGAATACTCGCAATGAGACTCCTAGGGCTTCCACCATCGAAGCTCCAAAAGAGGATGCTCATTGCAAAGGATCATCACTCTCCTATGCTTGGGGAAAGGTAAGAGAGCATGATGCCTTCATCTTGTTTGACCCTGGCTCTACTCTCAACTTCATATCAATAGAGTTGGCCACCAAGTTAGGCATTCAAGCTTTTGAGATGGGAGATATAGTAACAGCTGATGCAGCTTTCAAGGGACAACAAGCCTCCGTTACTCCCTTGATTGGGAAGTTGAGGCTTCATGTCCAAAGCTATGTCGACAAAGAAGACTTCTTCATCTCTCCCCTCCAACATCAGGATGTTATCCTAGGGGCACCATGGTTTGATCGCATGGCTGCCAACATGAAGTTCCCTGAAAGGAGAATTTACTTCACCTACAGGGGAAAGAACATGTATATAGATGCTAGTGAGCGTGGTCGCACTATTCCACTTGTAAATCCTCTTTCTTTTGATAAATCAATGAAGAGCTCAGTTTCTGCGTACATGATTTATGTCAAAGAGTCTCTAAAAGCTAATAATGTTTCATCAAATGAAAATGATAGGAATCAAGAAGAGTTAGACTTGTCTACTTTTCTAAAAGGATTCCAAGATGTGTTCATCGATGATATCCCTATGGACCTACCTCCAAAACGAGGGGATGATGACCATCGTATTGAGCTCCTTCCAGGAAGCTCACCGCCTAACAAACCTCCTTATCGAGTCTCACAAGCTCAACAAGAGGAGATCATGAGGCAAGTACAAGAGCTGGTAGACAAAGGGATGGTGAGGCCTAGTTCCTCTCCCTTTTGTTCTCCAGTCCTTTTAGTGCAAAAGAAAGATGGTACATACCGTATGTGTGTGGACTATCGAGCACTAAACCATATCACTATCAAAAACAGATTTCCCGTACCTCGGGTAGAAGATCTGTTTGATAAGCTACAAGGCTCTACCTACTTCAGTAGGATTGACCTTAAGAGTGGCTATCATCAAATAAGGATAGTGGATGAGGATATCTTAAAGACCGCGTTTCGCACAACATTTGGTCTTTATGAATATCTAGTCATGCCTTTTGGCTTGACTAATGCACCAGCTACGTTCAATCGTTTGATGGAGAAAATTTTTAGACCATATCGAAAATTCACTGGAGTGTTCTTCGATGATATCATCATCTACTCCAAGTCTTTGGAGGAACATAAGCAACATCTCCAAGTGATTTTTCAAGCCTTGAGGGAGAACAAACTTTTTCTCAACCAAAAGAAAAGTGAATTCTTCCTTCAAGAGATTCAATATCTAGGCCATATTATCTCTCACGATGGTATTCGTATGGATCCATCAAAGTTAGAGGTAATAAAATCATGGCCTAACCCAAGGAATATACATGAACTAAGAAGCTTTATTGGTATGTGTGCATACTATAGACGCTTCATAGCAAAATTCTCTCAAGTAGCAGGACCACTACACGACTTAACCAAGAAGAACTTTAAGTTTGTATGGACTGCTAAGGAGCAAAATGCTTTTGAAAAACTCAAAGAGAAGCTTACTTCCCAACCAGTCCTCGTGCTTCCGGATCTCTCAAAGCCATTTGAGGTCCAATGTGATGCTTGTGGTGATTGCCTTGGAGCGGTTTTGCTTCAAGAAGGGCATGCCATAGCATATGAGAGCCGAAGGCTCAATGGTGATGAACGAGTCTTGGGCATTTATGAGAAAGAGCTTTTAGCTGTTCTACATGCCCTAGACACATGGAAGCACTACCTATTGGGGACTCCATTTATCCTACGAACCGACCACCAAAGTCTCAAGTATTTCATGACGCAAACCAAGCTTTCCGACAAACAAATGAGGTGGGCAAATTTTCTTTCGCAATTTAATTTCCATATTGCTCACATAGCTGGTAAGCACAATCAAGTTGCCGATGCACTTTCACGACGACCAAAAGTTAATGCGGTGTCTATAGCTACTCACAATGATCTATCCTCTATGATAGATGAGTATGCTACTGACCTTGACTTTAGAGACATAATGTCAGCCATTGCTTTGGGGAAGAAAGAGGAACCATTCACCTTGCAGGATGGTTATCTTCTCCACGGCAATAGGCTATGTGTTACCCATTCCCTTCGTGAGAAGGTTATGTATGAATCCCATGCTCCTCCATATGCAGGGCATAGAGGTATTCAACCTACTCTCCGAGGAGTAGAGACGTATTTCTATTGGCCTACCATGAAAGTGGACATACAAGAGTATGTTTCAAAATGTGTAGTATGCCAAAAGACCAAGTATGATAGAGGGAAGCAACCTGGATTACTCCAGCCATTGCCTATTCCAAATTCACCATGGGAGAGTATATCCATGGATTTCATCTTTGGATTACCCAAGTCTATCCATGGGAATACAGGAATATGGACAATAGTCGACAGGTTTAGCAAGCAAGCACATTTTATTTCTGTCAAAAAGACTATTAAGGCACATCAAATGGCAACTCTCTTCATATCTCAGATTTTCAAACACCATAGATTACCCACATCCATCGTGTCAGATAGAGATCCTAGAATGACCAGTAATTTCAGGAAAGGTCTCTTTGAAAATCTAGGAACAAGATTGAATTTCTCTTCGGCCTATCACCCACAAACGGATGGCCAAAGTGAGATAGCCAATCTTAGGATACTCGATCTACTCAAGACTTATGTTACCGAAGTAGATCAACGCTCACAATGGGAAAAGTATTTACCGCTAGTAGAGTATGCCTACAATAATACTGTACATACTTCTATGGGCAAAGCACCTTTCGAGATCATAGAAGGAAGACCTAAAAGTCCCTTGCTACTGAAAGTACATGGGAAGATCTTCGCCGCCGATGAGTATAGCCGTGACCTACAAGAATCTTTTCAAAAGATTAGGGAGGCTATAGCCATCTCTCAACAAAGGCAAAAAGCTGCTGCTGATAAGCACAGAAGAGCCTTAATGTTCAAAGAAAATGATTGGGTCTTACTCAAGTTTCCTAAGGCTCGATTAAGGCAAACGACGGGCAAAAATCCTACGGGCCATCAAAAGTATTATGCTAAACTAGCAAAAAGATACTATGGTCCTTTCCAAATCTTGAAGCCTATCAATGAGACGGCTTATCAACTCAAGTTGCCCAACCATTGGCTTATACACAATGCCTTTCATGTAAGCTTACTTAAGCCCTACAAAGGAGAGCCACCAATTGAACAAATTATTGAAGACCCTCCCGAAGTTGAAGACCAAGACGAGGTGCTACAACCCGAAGCTATTCTTCGGCATGAAGACAAGGTACTACGACATGGTAAGATTATCCGACGGTATCTTATTAAGTTCAAAAATTATCCTTTTGAAGATGCTAAATGGATGCAAGGAGTACAACTTAAGGATAGTATGAACCTTGTCAATGCTTACAATGCTACATTAGAGTAAGCAAATGTACAAATTTCTTTTAAATAACTCATGTTTTTGTCTTATATGACTAGTCCTCCTTTTAATTGTGCATAAATTCAACTAGTATGCATGCTTAGAATCATGTTTGTGATGACGACGTCTCTCAAACACCAAGTAGAATTTGTCACTCTACTTTGGGAGAATGAAATGGACTAAAGAGCAGACATGCTTGCGGCAGCTATGTCTCCCAAGCACCAAATGGATTAGTCATCCATCTTGGAAAGATGTCGTAGGGTAAAAAGGGATCCTTTACCCGCTAAGTACGATTGACTAATGACTAAGACTTTATCTCTTCTACCTCATAGTCGAGGACGACTATGATTTCAAGAGAGAGGTAATGTCATAAAATCTAATATCTAACTAACCCAAATGATTTTCTCATATTAAATTGATCACTTAATGTGGGAGAATAAACGGGAACAAGTGTTAAGATATAGGTATGTGCTTTTAGATCTATCTCAACACGGGGCCAATGTAAAGGGGCCCAAAAGGGAGATGGTCTATCAAAGAGCAAGGCTAAACAATGGAGCATAAGACCTTAGGGTTAGCTTCATTGAAGACCTCCAATAAATGTGTGTAAAAGTCCTTTTGACCTTAAGTAAGCTAGGGCTGAGCTTGAGGTGGGAACCCGGCCCAAGCTCGAGGTGCTTGTCCTGCTTGAGGTGCTTGTCATGCTTGAGGTGTTTTTCATGCTTGAGGTGCTTGATTAAGATTCTTGAGGTGCTTGACTGGATCCATGCTTGAGGTGCTTGACTTGCTGCATGATTAAAGTACTTGAGGTGCCTTGAGAAGCTTGCCTGAGATGCTTGTGGGAACCCCCCCTAGTTCAAGTGCTTTGTCATGCTTGGTGAGTAAGGTGCTTGATCACCTAAAAGTCAAAAGCATTCCTACAATAGGGGGGGAGAGCCCTTTTCCTAGGGCCTAGAGAGAGAACACCCACTCACACACACAAGGGAAGCCCATCTTGAAGAGGCAGCAAGGACACATGTCAGGCCCCTACCCATGTTACCTTCATGTGTTGCTTGAAGCCTATTGGCTAGGCTTCAAAGGGGTCCAATGATAAATTACATGAATTATCTAATTGTTTTAGCATTTATCAAGTCCTCTCTCACAAAGGGGAAAGGGGGACACTTGTCCCAAGGCTACCCATGTTGCTTGTAATGGCTCCTGCTTGTGATTGGCTAGGCTTGGAGAGGTCCAATGAGCTTCAGGCATGAGCTACAAGGGGGGGTCGACCCAAGCAAGCTAGGGGGGTGCCTAGGGGGTATACTCACCCACACACACTCACAAGCACTCTCATTGTGTGATATGCAAAGTGCAAGAGCTCCCTCTCCAAGCAAGTAGAGGTAGAGAGCCTACACCAACACTCTTGGCTATGGATTGCAAATCCAACCAAGAGCCATGCTTCAATGCTTAAGCTTGCCATCTCCTTCTTCTTCATTACTATGCTATTATGTATGCTAGCAACAAGAGTATGATAAGTGAGGAACTAATTCTTTCTCCTACGAAATGTTTCTTCTTCCTCTTCCCTACCCTCATTCCCTGCTAGCTCTCTCCACCTTTGAAGGTGTTTGAGGTCTTGGGACTGAGGCTTGGGATAGTTAAAGCTTTCTTCAAGTTTATGTTATGTTTGTGGTGCATGAAGCCTTCCATCTTCATGGCATCACCTAGGTCACAAGGAACACAAAGACTGTATTGTAACAAGTCTCTCTTTATGGGAGAAATCATAATACAAATGCCTATTGGAGGGGGGACCGGCTCCACATAAATCCGGTCCTCAATTGTTGTCATGTTCTCTAAACTCTCTCTCTCTCTTGCAAAAGTATTGTCTATGCCAAGTTAACTAATTGCTATGATTATGTTGCTATCTTCAATTATGTATACCCGCTATGCTCACAAAATCATTTCTTGAAAGTACTCTCATTAAATTCCGCTATTCTCAAATTGAATAGGCAAATTCCATTACAATGGTTGTGTGGGAAAGATCATTACAGATAGAGGTGAGCTGGATGCTGAGGAAGCAAGGGAGTTCTTTGCCAGATTAGGAATCAAGCTTTCTCTTACCACAGCTTACAACCGTGAAGGCAATGGAAAGAGTGAAAGAGGGCATCCTCCTATCATCAAAGCTTTGGCTAAGGCTTGCGAAGGAAGAGTTGGTGAGTGGCCAAAATTGTTACCATATGCTTTATGGGTTGATTGTACAACACATAGCTCAGTAACTGGCTACATGCCTGCGGAGCTAATGTATGGTCAAAATCCAGTGATGCCGATTGAAGATACAATTCCCACATGGAATGTACTACCTTGGCAAGAGGGGCTTAGCAGGGAAGATCTCCTTGAATTGCGCATAAGGCAACTATAGAGAAGACTTAAAGACATTGAGGCTGCAAAAGAACGACTCAAAAATGCAAGATTGAAAAACAAGGACTACTTTGATAAGCAACATCGGCTCAGGAGCAAAGCCATTGACAAAGGTGATTGGGTTTTAGTGTATGATAGTAGCCTTGATAACCAGCACACAGTCATGCGTAAGTTCTCAAAAAGATGGTTTGGACCGTATATTGTAAAGCATGTGCATGAAAATGCTACTTACAGCTTGTCTGAACTAGATGGTACAGAAGTAAAGATTCCCAATGCAAGAAAAAGGATCAAAATGTTTAAGAGAAGAGGTGACAATGATCCAGAAAATGTTGACGAGAAGGAAGAGCAAAACACATGTGAAGATGAATCTTTGAAATCATCCAGTGAAGAAGAAATCAAGGAAGATGTACAAAAGGACTAATCTTACAACAACGAAAGTGTGGCACATACCGGAGGATGTGCAGGTTTACAGGGGGTGGATGTCGTGCTGTGACACGTACATAGTGGGAAGGCATGCTACAAGATCTATCTTCTAACTTTTAGATACATAATTATATTTCCTATAATGTACATATGCATATGTAAGTATAAAAATAAGCTTTCTATCTCATCCTATTATTTATCTCAACGGTAACGTATTCTTACTTTACCATCAAAAAGTACTATGGGAAAAGCATCAATAGCTCCGCCTCTTTAACTTGGGACAAAAAACATTGAGTCTTTCTTTCTACCATTTAATTATTATCTCACACCCTATCTAGATCCTATATCTAGGGTAATTTCCAATCTATATATATTCTATGTATTTTTCATATTTCTTTTTAAAAAGCTACTAGGAGGAAATCAAATCTTAGTGGGACACTAGGTGGCATGATTTCAAAGATACACTTATTTTAATGCATTATTGCAAGCATGATTACAAAACTTTGTCAAGGAGCAATGCCATGCTTTCATATGGCATGAGGTGTCCATTGGAATCAAATAAAAGTCTAGGCTAAGGGGACCACAAGAAGACTTTTGCTGCCAAAACTGTACCCTATTTTGATGATTTTTTTAACACGAGGCTCCACTCCGAATTGGAAAATGCATATAAAAATGAATTCGTAGGTAATGCCCATATTTTTACTTTTTTATTTGGAGCAACGATTGAGGAGATATGATCAAAATACTGGACCCCAGTCTGCCTACATCATGCAGGGACAGCTCATTTCCAACTTTTCCAGTTTTTGTTCACACTGGCTCTTCTCTTCTTATGCAAACCCTTGGGGGTTCCCTTCACCTATAAAAGGGGACATCTTCTTCCTTGAAAAGCACTCAAGCATTCAAGCCATTGATGAGAGGAATTCATGAGAGAGTGACTAGTAATGCCAAATTGTACTTAGCCATTAACATAAGCCTAAGACTACACTTTCTCCTAGAGGAAGACTAGTCATTCTTGCATGCTATCCCTGGAAGATCAACTCTAATCAAAGAAGGTCTTGGACTTGGCGTATCAATCAAAGTTTAATTCTCCCCTCTTCTTCTCTCTCCATCAATAATGGTTCCGAAGGGTTTGTCAAGTAAGATGTGTTCTACATTGATGTTTTCTTGATTTCTTGTTGTTTTCTTTTTCATCTCTAATCCAACACACACACATATATATATATATATATATATATATATATATATATATATATATATATATATATATATATATATATATATATATATATATATATATATATATATATATATATATAATCTCATCTCCTTAACCAAACCTATCTCTCTCACTCTTAGTAATTCATCCTCTCTACAAATTTTAGGTTCTCCTTGCTACAGGTACATCTCTCCCCGCAGTATCCTTATTGCCTATGGGCAAGAATAGGTCTTGGGAGGGAAACTCTTTTCTCTTCTCTTCCCTTCTCTTCTTTCATATCTGCATTTTGCACATACTAGAGTTATCCTAGATGAATAATCCACATGATGATAATTTCTATCGCTTTCACTCTGTACGATCTATTAGAATCAACGTATGGATTAGCCGTAAAATACACTTTCAACAACGTATAGTGTTTCTCTTTGGCCCAGAAAGACTCAATGAAATACTTCTATCACCGGATCCCATCATACTACCTCTCATAGACTATAGCTTTTCTTTTGACGTAAGCGTAGTTATCTTTCTATGAACCAAGAGGATTTGTACACACAATTAATCCCAATCACTAGACAAAATATATATATTATGGTAAGCACAAAACTACAATGCCAAAGAACAATTAGTAGCCTATTTGGTCAGCCAAGATTGAATGCCATTAACTCATCTATTAACCCTTTCATATTACCCATGATACGATATGACCATAGCTTGATGTTTTCATCTTTGTGTTGTTTTGACATTCTCTTTTGTGTTCTTTCTTTGTGTGTGTGAGTGCAAGAGAAAAAGAGTGGGGCTTCTTTGATTGCACTTCTTTCCAAATCCTAGTCTTGATGGTATCTATGATTTAACTCCTTCATATAGTTATTTTTTTGAGTTCTCTCACAAACTCAGCCATAAGCCCGGTGCTTTCCTGGCAAGACCGCAAATTTCTCGACAGCGCGTTCGTTTGTGTTTTGGCAGATTCACCCGCGAGCTACTTTTGGAGTTTCTGTGAGTAAACGTTGTCCGTTTTTGCATTTCAGCATATCCACGTGATCAGAGCGAGTAGAGCTACGCGTTAGGCATCTTAGTTTTCAAAAACGTCAACCTGCAAAAACCTGTCAGACATCCTACGTGATTCTGCACTGGGTGTTTTTGGGTAGGGTTTTGGGTCATGGACCTTAGGGAGAGTGGCCTATTGGTGTTGATAGGATATCCCTCAAGTTTCGTAACGTTTTGAGAACGTCTAATGGGCTTTTGGCTTGTGGTAGCATCATAGGAGACTCTCACATTCACAGAATTGATGGCATGTAGATTTGATATCTCTGTAGGAAGTAGTCATTAGTCGGTCGAGTAGAGGTTGACACCCTTTTCTTGCTTCCACACGCTTGCAAGTCGAGCTCCGTCCTCAGTTGACATTATATGTTAGGTGAGTTCTCGCTATGCTGACGTCCATCGTGGTGTATCCGCCAACAATAAAACACCTAAGATATATTTTTAAAATACAAAAAGAATACCACAAATGCATTTGGAACGTCCAAAAACCTTAGGAAGGCACTTTAAAATGCTTAAATCTGATGTCTCTAGCTCAATATATAGCCTTTTTAAGCCTAGGGTCTCAAGAGGTCAAAACCATGTGAATAGAGTTTTAAGAGACCCCTCATGGGCCTCTAATCGCTTGAATATGAGCCCTTTGTAGTCTTAAATAGTACTTATCAGTCACTATCAAGTACAATCCGTTTAAATTTGAAGTGTGAGTAGCTCATAAAAAGGCGAGTGATGCTCGCCTGAGATGGACACTTATAAGTACCTCACTTAATAGAATAGCAACATCGGGTCATAAAAAGGCGCGACACGCTTGTGCAAGATGTCACTATCAATCACCTTAGTTTTTTGGTGATTGATAATTTCACCAAAATGGTTTTTATCAACATTTTCTAAAATAAGGAAAAAGGATTTTTCTACGTAACGTTAGTCTTCTTTCTATTGGTTGAGGAGCATTCTCTCAATAGAGCTAAAAGGCCCAAAAATGACTTCATTTCTTTCCTAATGATGACCAGAAAGTAAGCCACCGATAGTGTCATAGAGTAAGGAACTTGCTACCAAGGCAATTGCTCAGTGTTGGGTAAAATTTGCTTGCATCTAGTATCATCTGTGGGGAGCAATGGATAGAGAGTGGATGATAAAAATGAGAGATAAGAAGAAACTAACACCACCAAAGGAGCTATTGAAGGAAATCCTATGGGAGAACCATCAAGAGGAATGAAATTGAGCTACCAATGATGTCTTGACCATTGTAGAAGATAGTCCACTTGCTGAAGGTGGCTCCTATGATCCAAAGTTAGAGAGCAAAACTCCAACAAGGTAGTGAATGAATCTCCAAGGCCTACAAGACCAAATTCATCTTTCTACTCTATTAAGGAGAACCGCATTCAAGCACTTCACATGGCTCAACATGTTGGGGTAAAGGTGGCATATGCCTTCCCCCATGACGGGCGTCCAATGTCCACCGCGGAATGACCTCACTAAGCCACTCACTTATTCTTTATATACATAAAAGAATAAGGAGTGAGTTCTTATTCTTGCCACTCTGCTCCACCCCACTTTGTGTGTTCTCTCTGTCTCCTTCTCCCTCCTTGGACACGCACTACATTTGTGCACCCCTCCAATTGGTATCAGAGCTACGACTTGGCAATGGCGAGGAGCACGATGACATCGAGAGCTCCGAGGCAGTCGCTTTCTCTCTCGAGAGATCAAGAAATCTTGGAGGCTTTGTGAGAACAAAATGGGAGCTTGTGAGCTCAGTTGAGAGTGATGTATGCTCTTGTGAAAGCTCAAAAGTCAATGTGAAAGATAGTGTGTAGATGAAGGTGCTACCCTAAAAACTGCATGTAGCAGCACTATTTTGCGGATCTTTTTTCTCCTTGTAGATTTCCGATCTAAAAAAATTATGCACGATACTCCTCCGTTTCAACGTGATATATAACTTTGCAATGGAAACTTTTTGCATATTCCTCATCGTTTCGCTGATATTCAGCTCAGATAGGATGCATATATAAAAGTTAAGGTTTTTTGTTTCGCACAGTGTGCGAGTATAATGCACTTTTGAAAGCACGACATGTGCTCAAAGTTGGGTGCATACATTTTGAGGTTGAAGATGCAATTTTAGCTTGTGTAGAGATTGAGGTTTGAAATTTTTTTGTATATTTGGGTAAAGAAGAAGCAGTGGGGGTAGAGACACGACATTGATGATTCAAAATCAATATCAACACCACTATCTGTTATACTCTCAAACACAAGCATGGAGGCATTTATACCCCCTTGTAGTGGTCACTTGAGAGACGTAGTTTCCCGGGCACATACTTGCTCAAAGGTGAATTCTACTGCATTGACATCACAAGTGGAGAGCGTTGGAGTTCTGACCAAGGATCACTTTCTAGCCAAAGTTTTCTACTCACAGCTTGTAGTTTTTCCAGTGTGGATTATGATGCACAAGTTACATTCTCATGTATGACTGTGTTGGTTCCTTTAAAGAGTATTTTTAACATGGCCTTGTGCAGTTTTTGCTACGTATGCATATGCGGCTACGGAGTAAGCTAGTTACAGCTTGTAGATGGTAGGTTCATGGGCTTACAGGTATTCTAAACAGACACAATGTTCCATAGATTTTCTCATGGGTGATAGCATGTTTAGGTGGTACCACTTGTTGCACCTTTTGGTGGTACCACCAATAGCACCTAGGTGCATGGAAATTCAACATTCTTCAAATTTGGAAAAAGAGGAAGAGGGAAATTCTAAATTTTCATGCAATATAATTTATGTACCTATAATATAAATGCATGCAAGCCATTATGGGGTGGAGTGGGTCCCCTTTTTTTGGACTTACAGTCATTATGGCCTAGACACTCCTTGTCCTCTTTCTCCTTTCCTCTCACGCAACTAGCTTGTCACTCGAAATCCCACCTGAGCTTGTGTGCTCGCTCTGCTCCCATAGCTCGTGCTCCCCCCATTGCAGGATGTAGCCGTCGCACTCTATCCCCCATTTCACCCGTCGTGCTCTGCCATAGCCCTGGTGGAGCTCTGACCCCATTTCCCCTGGCATGGAAGCATAAAGGCTGCAGCAACATCCTTTGTAGAGAAGACTCCCAAGAAGAACACTCCCTCCAGAGGGTGCAAAAACCTGACTGGAGGTGGTACAGTAGGCTGCCCCTGCAACAAACACCACAGCACAACAGACCCCCGTAATAGAGACCACACAGCAGACCCTCGCAACACATGCAACACATGTAACACAATAGACGCCTTCAACACCATGACATAGCAATCCGCTGCAACAAACATGACGCTACAAACCCTAGCAACAAACATGACCACCGAAACTTCCCTCTCCAAATGTAGGTTGTCGATGGAAAAATATGCTCAGAAAGGTGAGTTCTACATCGCGTTTTGGTCATGTCTATGCGCCTCATGGCAATGCATGGCAAAAAATCCTATTTTTCAGCATTGGTTGCAAATCATTTTTCTCCATGGATTTGCTTGCATCATCGGTGGAGTATCCAGTACTTTCCAGATTTTGCTATTTTGCATTGCAGCTGCATGAGGAATATGGACTGAGCATGGAGGGCAAGCTACCCAAGGATTTAACAGACAAGGATCTGCCACCTGAACAATGGTCAACAGTGTTCAAGGTGCCACAGAAGAAGAAGACTAAGATCTTCCTTCACCAGGTGCATGACCACCTTTATGATGCATGCAGGCTTATGTATTAGAAGGTCTACCAGACTGCCCCCTCCAACAACGAGCTCATGACAAGGTTTGCGAGGGAGTTTGCATATGAATACTGCGATGCTACCAAAGCATACCTCGACAACCATAAGATTGCACGGGCTTTGGTTGGGGATTAAGTATTAGAGAATGTGAAGAGCCAGAAAGGGGGGCTCAATAGGGAAATACAAAAGTTCATGTCCGATTACGGCGTTAAGGAAGTCCCCACATTTGAAGGACTGATAGAGAAGGATGTGGACGGTCTTGCAACGTCCAGCCACCCTCTACAACACAGGTGGATAGCCTCTCAATCCCTCTACACAACATGGATGGAGAATCTTGCCGATGACCTTCAACAACAGGCAGTGAAGGCAGAAGAGAAGGTGAAGTCTGCAAAGACAGTCCTGGTTGCAAAGCGTGTTAGGAAATAAGATGTAGCTAAATAGATAATTGAGTAGATTACTTAATGGAGAGAGACAAATTTACATACACGAGATTATACAGTAGAGAGAGAGAGAGAGAGAGAGAGAGTACACATGATATACGTGGTTCACCCAATGTGGGCTACATCCACGGGAAGCAGCCACTCAATGGCTTTAGTACTTCAAAACAAGAAGTAGTTTACAAGGGTATTATACCCTTAATGGTGCTCCCGCCTTGCTTCACTCTCACCATCTCACACTCACCTTGTTGCATCAACTTCACACTATGAAATGTGTGTAGAAATGGCCTCCTTTTATAGGCCAAAAGGGCTGCCCTTTCTCATGAGAGGCAGCCATGTGTAGCCGCCCTTGTGTAGATAAGTCCAAATCGGACCCTTCAATCCGCCCATGTGTGGCCGCCCTTGAGAAGACAAGTCCGCTTTTGAATTCGGCCACCGACCACCGGCCATTGACTTCTGACCACCGGCCACCGGCCATTAACTACCGGCCACCGGCCAACCGACCGGTTGTTTTCCGATCACTTTTCGATCGCCGTCTAGCCATAATATTCCGGCAAAAATGAATATTCTGGCAAAATTTTTGGTTTTCGGCGAGTGATTTTCCTTCACGCACGATGGCTTCTCCTCATAATGGGGGCCTTACAAATGTGCGCTTTTACCACAGAAGATTACAAGATAAATCAGGCTCCATACTTAACAATCTCCCACTTGGAGACTGATCTCAAAACCAAACCTGTGACTGATTTCCATCCTGGCTTCTTATCCTTGAATGCCGATTGAGGATGAGCAAAAGCTCAACTTCTCCTTGTTGACCACCTTTGTAAACATGTCTGCAGGATTATCACTTGTATGAACCTTTCCTAGCTTTAGCTGTCCCTCTTCCAAAAGAGTTCGTATGAAGTGATATCTCACCTCAATGTGCTTTGTCCTTGAATGAAAGGCTGAGTTCTTTGCAAGATGGATAGCGCTTTGGCTATCACTGTACAAGACACAATTGTCTTGTTTGAATCCAAGCTCTTCTAAGAATCTGTGAAGCCACAGAATTTCTTTGCTTGCCTCCGTCATTGCTACATACTCTACTTCCGTGGTAGAAAGTGAAACCACTTTCTGCAGCTTTGAAGCCCAGCTTATTGCTGTGCCTCCAACTGTGAACACATAGCTAGTAGTTCTCCTTTGAGTATCTTTGTCACCTTCCATATCTGCATCAGCATACCCTTCTAGAAAAATATCAGTTCCTCCAAAATACAAAGAATTTGTTGTTGTCCCTTTTAGATACTGAAGTATCCACTTCACAGCTTGCCAATGCTCTTTACCTAGGTTGTCCATGAACCTACTCACAACTCCCACTCCATGTGCAATGTCTGGCCTTGTCCAGACCATAGCATACATTAGAGAACCTACCGCTGTAGCATATAGAACTTTAGACATATAGGCTATCTCCTCTTGTGTCTTTGGACAGATATCCTTTGTTAGTTTAAAGTGACCAGCCAAAGGTATAGAAACTGGTTTTGCATTTTGCATTGCAAACCTTTCTAGTACCTTCTTGATGTAATCTTCTTGAAATAGCTTTATTGTCTTCTTCGTCCTGTCCCTTGATATTTTCGTACCAAGTATCCTCTTTGCAGCACCTAAATCTTTCATTGAAAAAGATTTAGACAGCTCCTCTTTTAGGTCTTTGATGTCCTGCATGTTAGCACTTGTAATCAACATGTCATCAACATACAACATTAGGATGATGAATTTCCCATCTCCCAAATTCTTCGTGTAGACGCAGTGATCCGAGTTGCATCTTGTGAATCCATGATCCAACATCCATCAATCAAACTTCAAGTACCATTGTCTTGATGCTTGCTTTAAACCATACAAGCTCTTCTTTAATCTGCAAACCATTTTCTCCTTACCTTTTACTTCATACCCCTTTGGTTGAAGCATGTAGATTTCCTCTAAGTCACCATGAGGGAATGCTGTATTTACATCCATTTTCTCGAGATTTAGATCATGAGCAGCCACAAGGCTTAAGACAAGCCTAATTGAGTTCATTTTTACAATAGGAGAAAATATTTCATTGAAGTCAATACCTTTCTTTTGAGAAAAACCTTTTACCACAAGCCTAGACTTGTACCTTTTCTTCCCACCTTCTTCTTCCTTCACCTTGTACACCCATTTGTTTTGAAGTGCCCGATTACCTTTAGGCAACTCAACCAATTCCCATGTTTGGTTGCGATGTAGTGAGTCCATCTCCACTTGTATGCTCTTCGTCCATTCTTCTTTGGATTCATGCTGCATAGCTTCTTCGTATGATTCCGGCTCTCCAGAATCTGAGATCAAGAGATGGTTGAAGGAAGCAACAAACCTTTCTGGAGGTCTACTTGCTGTTGTAGATCTTCGGGGAATAGGTTGAGGCTCCTCATTTGGTTGACGTTGTTGCACATTGTCACCGTTTGCAGTACTTGAGTCTTCACCGTCCTCAAGCTCCATGTACTCATCACCTGTTTCTTTTGTTTGATTTCTTTCCAAGTAATCATTGTACATATTTTTTTCGTTAAAAATTTGATCCCTACTCCTTAAGATTTTACCATCTTCAGGATTCCATAGGCGATACCCAAAGTCACCTTCTCCATAGCCAATGAAGAAACACTTTTTGGACTTTGCATCTAGCTTTGTTCTTAGGCTTCTATCTATGTGCATGAAAGCCTCACACCCAAACACTGTGAGAAATACATAATTCACCGGTTTACCTGTCCATGCCTCTTCTGGAACTCCCCCATCCAATGCCGTTGAGGGTGACCGATTGCTTAAGTACTGAGAGGCGGAAGTGAAAAAATAGACCCAGTGGACTCTACACCAAGACTATGCACAATGGCCTCATCATGGGGAATACGCAATAGGGGCACCACCTAGCAAGATATGCGGCTAGGCCGCATACATATACACAATGAAACATTCCATGGAAAACAATTTCAAGATCCACACCTAAATGTGGAATGGGGTGGTCGAAGAATAAGGTGAGAGGAGTGGTGAATGAGTGAGAATGGGCTTGCTACTCGTGCATGTTAGTAAGGAAGATAATGAGGTAGGGGAAACTTGCGAGTATGCTCACTTATCATACAAGAGGTGGCGAATCCGCACACCTCAAGATGGAAGTAGCAAGATGATAGGAATATGAGAGGGAGAGAGAGAGAGAGTGTGTGTGTATGGTGGCGAATCCGCACACCTTTACATAAGCAGAAAAAAAAAGCAAGGAACAGGCATATACCATACTCACAATGAGATGTATCCAAAGCGACACAAAGTATGGCACCAAGATGGAGTGTGTTGATTGCTTGCAAAAGATGAATACAATAGGTGGCATATGGCAGGAAAATGAGAAGGGGACAAGATCGTAGGAGGCATAATGAAGAGATGGGAGTTGATGGCAAGGAATATCATGAGTGTGTCCACCCTTCTTCTTCTTGAAATTGTGCCTTCAACCCTTAATTACAAGTGGTGTGGAGGTGTGGTGCTCATCTTTTGTGCATGGTGATGGTGATGATGATGGTGTTGTGATTATGTGATTAGGGTTCATGCTACAAGCATGTAGCACAAGAGTGTGTATGGATAGGTGTGTGTGTGTGTGTGTGTATTTCTTAAGTGAGCTCTCATGGCCTCCTTATATAGGGAAGAAGGGGAGGATTTAGCAATAATTCTATTTGAGGTGAGTGTCCCACTTTGGTGACTAGGAAAATGGGGTGCATGTGACTGTGGCTCCCATCTTGTCTCCTCATTATTTAAAATACCAGAGTCAATAGAGAGAGAAGATGAGAGAATGTGGGTAGGATGTAGAGGATAGGAGATATTTACAATAGTCTAGCTTTGGCTAGACATAAGCTTATTAGGGAGAGAAGAGAGAGGTAAGAAATTTACAAGAGAGATTGTCAAAGGTGGATAGTTGTTGATGAGGATGGATCCTCCAAAAATGGTGATAGAATCACTCTAGACTTGCCAAGACCTCATTAAAAGAGCCTTGTATCTTGTAATCATGCTTGAAGACTTGTAGAACCATAGCCATTCTAGAGGGAAGAAAATTGGGGATGGCCTGTGTCACCATTACACGAGAAAACTGGGGTCCACTACAAAAATCATATCTCCGTGTTCATAACTCCAAAAATTATGAAAAAACATTGAGCTAAAAGTTGAGATCACGAGCTACATCTTTCATGTTGAACGCTCCTTCAGATTCGGGGTTCTTATCTACTTAAAAAAATCAGCCAAATAATGTATTATTTGTGGCTTCAAAGGTCTTTTGGTGGTCCCCTTTGAGTGGACTTCTCTCTTGCCTTCATGTGTAAGCTCCTTCATGTGTATGAAAACATGACCTAGAGTTTTGAAAAGATTGGCTATCATCTAGATGGAGGTATTATTGAAATTTGAAAGTGGGGTTGAGGTTTGAAAATGAAAACTAGTGAATAAAATATTTGGTAGGATGGAATAATATATATACATGAAAAATATATTAGAAAATACTAAACTATATAATGTACTTTAGAATATATATATTTAATATTTAAGGTCAAAAGACATATCAACAAAGAAAGCTTACTTATTTAAGCTACATCGTGATTGATTAGCATAAGTCTTATTTATTTAATAAAGGCTAAAACTTTTGTGAAAAAAGGAAGAAAAATCAAAAGTAAATTATATAATAGGAAATATTTTGGTAAAAGGGCAAAGATATATGGGGGGGTTCCCATGCATGGAAAAGCTTTCCTCAGTACACATACGTACTTACAGCTTCCACCCAAAGCTCAAGCGGTAGGCCAGCATGTAGCCGCATGCTTCGTGCTCGCTCCATGATTGTCCTATTCATCCTTTCCGAAATCCCATTTTGTTGAGGTGTCCTTGGGGTTGTCCTTTGCCTCCGAATGCCATTGCTAGCACAAAAGCTTTCAAAATCTTGGCTGCAATATTCACCTCCATTGTCGGATCTAAGGCATTTAACCTTGGTACCTGTTTCATTCTCCACAAAGGCTTTCTATCTTTGAAATATGGAAAATACATCGGACTTATTCTTCATGACATAAACCCATGTTTTTCTAGTCGCATTGTCTATGAATGTTACATAATACAATGAGCCACCAAGTGATGGTGTACTTGCAGGACCCCAAACATCAGAATGAACCAACTAAAGTTTTTTATTTTTTCTTTCATTTCCTGATTTTTGAAATTTCACCCTCTTTTGTCTACCATAAACACAATCTTCACAGAACTGTAAGTCCACTTCTTTCAAACCTGGTAGAAGCTTCTTTGTTTGAAGGATTTGCATTCCTTTGGCACTCATATGCCCAAGCTAGTAGTGCCACACCGCACTGTCAACTTCTGTAGTTGTTACACAAGCTGAAGGTTGCGTGCTAACAGTACACAAGTAAAGTGTACCGACCTTTTCTCCTTTGGCAACCACCAAAGATCCCTTAGAGATCTTCCACTGTTTGTTTCCGAATGCAATGTTGTGACCTTCATCGTCTAATTGTCCTGTAGAGATCAAATTTTTGCAAAGAGAAGGAACATGCCTAACATCTTTAACCTTCCATTCATTTCCGTTAGCAGTTTTGACAGAAACTGTACCTTTGCCGACAATCTCACAAGCTTCATCATCTCCCAAGTATACATACCCAAAATTACCTTTGGTGTAATCTTGGAAACGTTGCTTGTGTGGTGTCGCATGGAATGAAGCCCTAGAATCTACTATCTAGGAATTAGACACATTGTCTATGAAAGAATTAGAACATCTTGCTCCACTTTACCTACCACATTGGCCTCCGATGTTGGCTTGTTGTCTTGAGGCTCTGATTCCTTCTTCTTCTTGGACCAACAATCCTTCTTGACGTGGCCCTTCTTGCCACAGTTCCAACATTCAAGAAGTGACTTTGTGCGTGACTTGCTCCGCCTTGAGAGATCACGACCCTTTTGGTTTTTGAACCTCTCCTTAGGCCTTCCTCTTGTTTCTACTGACAGTGCAGCACTTGATGATTCTCCTGTGCTTCTCCTTCGTATTTTCTCACTTAGGAGAACACCCACAACATCATCAAACTTAAGAGTATTTGTGCCAGAAATAGAATTACTTACAGCCATCACAAGGTTGTTCCAACTATCCGGTAGAGATGATAGTATAAGGAGAGTTCACACTTCGTCATCGAAATTGATTTTCACCGATCAAAGTTGACTTATGTTTTTGTTCAAGTCATTTAGGTGTTCTTCAACTGAACCATTCTGTGCCATCTTTAGATTGAACAAGCGCTTCATAAGAAATACCTTATTGGATGCCGATGGTTTCTCGTAGAAGTCATCAAGTGACTTCATCAAGTCCTCCGTGGTCTTCATCTCCAAAACATTGAAGGCCACCGTTAACGCTAAGCTTAACTGGATTGTTCCCAGTGCCTTTCGATCAAGGACAATCCATGCTTCATCTGCCATCGTTGCGGGCTTCTTTGCAAGACCGCCTAGTGGCAAATAGAGATCCTTCTGGTAGAGATAGTCTTCAATCTGTATCTTCCAATGTTGGTAGTTTTTGCCATTGAACTTCTCAATCTTGAGCTTCCGTTCCTCCACCATAACTCCCACAAAATTCAAGGAATCCTTTCCTTGGGATAATTTAGCTACGAGAAAACCTTGCTCTGATACCAGTTGTTAGGAAATAAGACGTAGCTAAATAGATAATTGAGTAGATTACTTAATGGAGAGAGACAAATTTACATACATGAGATTATAGAGTAGAGAGAGAGAGAGAGAGAGAGAGTACACACGATATACGTGGTTCACCCAATGTGGGCTATGTCCACGAAAAAGCAGCCACTCAATGTCTTTAGTACTTCAAAACAATAAGTAGTTTACAAAGGGATTATGCCCTTAATGGAGCTCCCGCCTTGCTTCACTCTCACCACCTCACACTCACCTTGTTGCATCAACTTCACACTATGAAATGTGTGTAGAAATGACCTCCTTTTATAGGCCAAAAGGGTTGCCCTCTCTCATGAGAGGCAGCCATGTGTAGCCGCCCTTGTGTAGATAAGTCCAAATCGGAACCTTCAATCCGCCCATGTGTGGCCGCCCTTGAGAGGACAAGTCCGCTTTTGAATTAATCCACCGGCCATTGACTTCCGGCCATCGGCCACCGGCCATTGACTTCCAACCACCGGCCACCGGCCAACCGACCGGTTGTTTTTCGACCACTTTTCGGTCGCCGTCCGGCCATAATATTCCGGCAAAAAGGAATATTCCGGCAAAGAAAAAAAAAGAGTCTCGAGGGCCCCTAAAGTTGCCCTTGATTTTTGGCCGTGAAAATTTTGGTTTTCGGCGAGTGATTTTCCTTCACGCACGATGGCTTCTCCGCATAATGGGGGCCTTACAAATGTGCGCTTTTACCACAGAAGATTACAAGGTCAATCAGGCTCCATACTTAACAAAGCGGGACTTATGGTTGCGCAACGAAGGTCCCTCCTCAGCTTGTGCACCCATCACTGCAAAGGTGGAGAGCCTCAGAGAGGAGGTGGAGAAACTTAAAGCCTCTCCAATAGAAAACGCAGCTGCGATTGCCAAAAAGGAGGCTGAAATTGGAGCCCTTACAAGGGTACTCTCCAAGTCCTTTGGATTCAATGATGGTGCAAGGATGAAGGGCATTCTTATCTGTCTTTAAAGTGTATAAAGTTCTAGAAAGTGCTAAAACTGGTTGAGAGTGCTTACCTTTTAAGCACTTGCACACACTTTCAACCACCGACGACAGGCTCTTTTAAGCACATGCAAACATCTGGAAATGCCTGCAAGTGCTTGTAGGTGCATAAAAGTGGTTAAATGTGCTTGCAAATTCTAAAAAATGCTTGACTATTTAGCACTTGCAAACACCTTAACCACCTTTGCAAGCACTTACAAGCACTTTTAAACACCTAAAAATGCATGCACATGCTAAAAAGTGCCTAACTTTTATGCACTTGCAAGCACTTTGAACCACCATTTGGCACATTAAAGCACTTTCAACTACTCACAAACTCTTGCAAGTGCTTGAAGAATATTCAAAGTGGTGAAATTGCTTCAAAATTCTTTCAAAGTGATTAAAAATGATTTTTGCAATCACTTCAAAGTACTTTTAAGCACTTTGAAGCTATTTTAAGACCCTGCAAGCACTTACAAGAGTTTGCAGGTAGTTGAAAGTGCTTCAAAGTGCTAAAAAGAGCTTCCAAGTGCTAGCAAGTGCCTTTCAAAGTGCTGCAAGTGGACAAATTGAGCACTTGCAAGCACTTTTAAACACCTACAAATGCCAGCAAGTGCTAAAAAGTGACTAACTTTTATGCACTTGCAAGCACTTTGAACCACCTTGCAGGCACAATAAAACACTTTGAAGCACTTTCAACCACTTGCAAAGTCTTGCAAGTGCTTGAAGATGCTTCAAAGTGCTTAAAATTGCTTCAAAATGCTTTCAAAGTGCTTAAAAGTTTATTTTTCAATCACTTCAGGGCACTTTGAGGCACTTTTAACCACTTTTAAGACCCTGCAAGCATTTGCAGGTGCGTGAAAGTGCTTCAAAGTGCTAAAAAGAGCTTTCAAGTGCTAGTAAGTACCTTTCAAAGTGCTGCAAGTAGACAGATAGAGCACTTGCAGGCACTTGAAAGTGTCTACAAGTACTTGAATGTTCCAGCAAGTGCTCCAAGGTGCTTGCAAGTGCCTACTATGCTAGGGCCTGCATGTCCCCCATTATGGTTGGTTATGCAATAATCTTCCTTTGTTTTTAATTTTTTACAGAAAATAGTTCAGGAAATGGACAGGGAGCTTGGTGAGTTCAGAAGGCAAGCCTCCTTCATGAAGGGGTCCAGCAAGTTCATGAAAAGAGAGGGTAGAGCCCTTCTAGTGCCCACTCCACCTTCCAAGTCTACATTTAGTGTGGATACTATTTTTTTGTCTGGAAATTGTGTGGCCTATGGTCAAGAATTGTCGGGCAAATATGCGGTCGGTGTCTTTTAGCTGCCGTGTGCCCACAGATACCATCCATTTTGCTTTTCTGTGGTTAGCGCGACCGATCCCAAGTGTGTTGTACCATACTATAAATGGGAGATACCCCATATAGCAAGATGCTGGGCACTTGGGAATTCTTATGAGTAGCTTGAAGGTAGGTTGGTCATTTTATACAATAGAACTTATGCTAATCTGTTGTGGAGACTAATCGTGTCGTTGGTTCAGCTGAGCCAATGGCTAAGAAAGACGATTTCACATCGTCTATGCCCGATGTGGACGAGGTCTTTGACCTTTATGCCATGCTGCCAAAGTATAAGAACTTTGAAGGTGGAAAAATTGTTCAGGGTGGTGACCGAGACATTCTGAAGGAGACAACTCCGTCCACAAGCAACCAAGGTAATGTTAGTTTTGTATATCTGTCTCCTCCCATGTCTGAATCATGGTCACCGTGTTCATTGTGGTCAGAATATGTTGCGTAGGTACTAATTCTTGTAAGGAGGACAGTGTAGTTGAGGCAAAGGATCCTAAAATGGAATCAACCCTGCAATTTGTAACGGTGGAGATGCAGAAGAAGAGAAAGAAGCATATGGAGGACCGAGCTGTCCCAGGACCCCAAAAAGAGTATCGGCATACTCCCCCCAAAAACAAGAGCATGTAAGAACATTTAGCTTCTTGAAGCTTTGTACCTTTTTTTCATGCTATCTTTTTTAGATTGCAGCTTTGTATCTTCTTTCCAAGCAATATAAATTTAAGTATTCTCTCTTAGTTTCTCTCCATTTGTGCTCTGAAGTTAAAATTCGTGTGGTTGGCTCACAACCCCCACGCCCACTGATGAGAGGTAGAGCACATTGATCGCCAGCTTCCTTGCTACAAACCAATGTCTCGCTTCCCAGTCCATAGAGATTTGGTAGTAATTGTAGACTTCAACAATGTGCTTGCTTGTGTGCATGATAAGCGCAAAGGATCGGAACCCCCAAATTTAAGCACGTTGTACTTTTCCAAAGTAAAGGAGGATGATACTGTCACCTACTATGTATGGAACAATGCATAACTATTCTTGCTTGGACTCAGGCAGATAGCAGAGACTTTTTTGTGGTCGTCGCGTGCCTGCCACAATCTTGAGAAGGGTATGGACAAGTGCCTATCTCAGGCCAAGCGTTGTCTGAGTGGGTGGCAGGCACATAACTGCTGCCATGTTAGTAGTTAGGAATATGGAAACCCCCCAAAGATTTTTTTATCCAAAAAACTAGAAACCTTTTGGCACCTCTTTCCTAAGTTCAATAAGTCTAACACTTTACTGCTATATGATTCCCTTAATAGGATGTACTTCAATGATCCTAGTAACATTGTCATTCTGCATCGGATAGAAAAGCAAAATGAGAGGTAGTGGGAAAATTTCCTCAAAGAAGATGTTGCCTCATTTATAGTATAGTGGGTTGAGACTCCCGACATAGCCAAGACTGTTAGAGAATGTCCATTTGATGCAGGACGAATGAACTTGCACAATTGGACTAGAATCTGGCACATGGAAAAGTACGGGGACAACAGCAAATTCTTGCATCAAAAACTCCAAGTCCATCAACCAATTATAAGAAGCCACGTCGGCAAGAATGGCTAGAGCAGTTTACTAACTAACTGACTTTACTCCTTGAAAAAGCTAACTCCCTGTAAAGCAAATTGTTCTTGTATCTAAACTTGAATATACTAAGAAGAATTTTGCAAGTCAACTGTTTACTACTGTTGTCAATTGGATTGGGTGTTACGTGTTGGTTAAGTGGTCAAGTGGTTCAAAGTAGGTGGCGGTCAAGTGGTCAATAGTGCTTGTCAAGTAGTATAAAGTGCTTCAAAGTGCTGGTCACGTGGTCCAAAGTGCCGGTCACGTGGTCTTAAGTTGTCCAAAGAGCTGGTCAAGTGGTTCATAGTGCTTGTCAAGTAGTATAAAGTGCTGGTCAGGTGGTCCAAAGTGGTCCAAAGAGCTGGTCAAGTGGTTCAGGTGGTTGTGTTGGTCAGGTGGTTCAGAGTGATTGTTAAGTGGTATAAAGTGATGGCCAAGTGGTTCAAGGGGGTGGTTAAGTGGTTCAAGGGGCTTGTCAAGTGGTATAAAGTGCTTAAAAGTGTTGGTCACGAGGTCCTAAGTGGTCCAAAGAGCTAGTCAAGTTTTTCAGGGGACAGATAAATGGTGGTTAAGTGGGACAAAGTGCTGTCCAAGTGGTTCAGGAAGTTGGTCAAGTGGTTCAAAGTGTTGATCAGGTGGTTCATAGTGCTTGTCAAGTAATATAAAGTGCAACCAAGTGGTTTAGGGTGTGTTCAAGTAGTTCATAATGCTTGTCAAGTAGTATAAAGTGCTTAAAAGTGTTGGTCATGTGGTCCTAAGTGGTCCAAAGAGCTGGTCAAGTGATTAAGGGGGGTGATAAAGTGCTCATAAGTGCTTTTAAGTGTTTTTGGGGGTTGGTAAAGTGGTTCATGGGGGCTAGTAAAGTGCTGGTCAGCTGGCCAAGTGCTCAAAGGTGATTTCAAGTGTTTAAAAGACGTCTTTTATCACTCTACTGTGAAAAGTGCTAGCTTTTCAGTAGGGGTGATTAGTTGTAATTTTAGAAGGCAGTAGTGAGGTGATCCCCCCCCCCCTAGCTTTGATGTAATCCTTCCTGACTCTCTTCAATATAGTTCTTTGTCTCCTTCTTTTTATTATTAAATGCTAGCTTATGTTAAAAGTGCTCGCCAAAGTCAAATTTACAGAGATAAATCTTACAAGTTCTCCTTTGGGGGCATGTTGTTATAGATTTTCTCGAATATGTCATTTGACATATCATATACATTATGCTCACCTTCCCTCGGGGACATGAAAAACCTGATGCATCGCACCAGATGCGAGTAGATTAGAGCAGTGGGCTTGTTGTTTAAAAGGACATAAGTATCATCTCGATAGAATAGGCCCTCAACTTCATATTGATAGCCGTTTTTTGGCTCTTTGTAATTGCCACGGTGAGTTACCTCACCCTACCAAAATCACCCAAACACTGTGCCTATCCCTACCATTTCACTGTACATAGGCGTGCGTGAGTCACGGGACTTTTCCCATATCTTCTTAAAAAACCCTCAATTAGCTAGTCATTGGGCTAGTTGAGCCAAAAAAATTTTAAAAATTAAAAAATATAAGTATATTATGGCCCATGCGTATGTAAATATTTCTTTGTATATAGGGCCTAAATAAAAGATTTTTTCATAATTATTTTGGTATTTATTTAAATATTTCTACCTAGGTGTGTGTTATTTATGCTCTGTACATTGCCTCACCATTACCACAATTTTTTCTTACCATTTTTCATACTCTTTATTCCATATAGAAATATTTTCATGTAAGCTTCTCTTATATTTGGTGTAACTCCACCCCAACAAAAATCCAAAAAAACTAGTTTTATTTATGTGTATATTTTTTCATTATTGTGATTTTTCCCTTCCTACATCTATTTTGTTTTTTTTTAAAAAAAAATTAGAACACCAAAAATATTTATCTTTTTATGGTAGCCTCATAATGAGAGAGATTTCTTTTGACCCCTTTATATTTTTTCCACTTATATTATTTATATTTGACATGTACATATTTTTTAGACCCCTCAATATTTGATTTTCTTAGTTGTACTATTCACTTATATCATAATCTCAACAATATCTTCAATTATAGACCTACCAAATAAGGTCAAGGGTAGGTGGCATGCATACATGCACTATGGAGGGCTCACTCTTAGAGGTATTCAAAAGAATCATCCAAAGAAGGACCCCACAAGGACCTTGTGCAGTGGAAAAAAACGGTCGGTTTTGCTGAATTTTTAAAGTTCACTTGCTCTCCGAATTTGAAAAGGTGATACAAACAAAAGTTGTAGCTCGTGGGCTGAACTTTTGCCTCAAATTTTTTCATATTTTTTTGAGCTACGAGCTGTGAGCTATGATTTTATTAGTGGACCCCAGTTTTCCCATGCTATGCAGCCACACTCTCTCTTCCACTTTATCACTTTCCTCTTTCACACACACTTCTCCACTCATCATCCCCACCTCTCTCACCACTCCTCTCTGCACCCTACTCACCTTCTCCTCAACCTTGAAGAATAAGAGAAACCATGGTGAACTCATACCTCCCACACACAATTCCATTCCAAAATTGACCACTTAGTCTCATTTTTCCTCCTCCAAATTACCCATATCTATAAAAAAACCACAAAATTCAGCCTCTTCTCTTAAAAGACAGCATCATGGTGGTTGATTACTCAGCTTCAATTACCTTGTCTCTCAAGGAAGGTCAAGAGTGGAGAAAAAATGTACCGTCAAAGCTAGTGGACCGTCAACAAGCGTCAAAATTGGCCCTACTCAAGACACTTGGAGCATCAACCTTGTAAGAAATCCACCTTTTCTTACCTCTTAAGAGTTTTTCTTCCTTATTTGTATCCTACATGGATACTCCCATTGTAAATATCCAATTCCATTTGTAAATTAATACTAACTCTACTAACACTAACCCACTATGAAAAGTCCTATCACCTCCATTTCTCTCCTCTCTCTTTCCCCACCAACTTCTTGATAATTCCAAGCAAAAGAAATTAGATAAATTGCTGAAAATCTAACCCAACCATGGTTAGAGGAGTAACCCTAGCCTTCAAAATTGCTATAAAAGGAGGGTGTAGCTAGCACAAAAGGGGAGCCATAAGCAAGAGCACTATGCTATAGCTTGAGAAGTCAAGCTCAACCTCTCTAGAAGGAGCTCTTGAGTGGAAGCTCATTGTCTTATGCATGTGCATGTGTTGTAATAGGGGATTAGCAAGGGAACTCTATGCCATTGTAAGAGAGAGAGTGATCATTCAATTGAGAGTAGGAAATCTATCATTTCTCCTACTAGTGTAAGCCCAACATTTGCTGAATCAAGGAGGGTGGATTTGGACTAAGCTTGGATACTTTGTCTCCCTTCCAACGTGAAGTAATGGGCAACAATGATGCGTAAGTATCTTGGTGTTTTTTGTTAAATTCTTGATAGCTTGTCTCTGGTGTTGTCATCAATCTAGCCATAAATCCCACATACTGTAAGAGGGCGACAGGGTGGAGAGGACTCCCCTTGCCTTAAGACAGTGATTGGGGTGGCTTTTATTGTGATGTGGTGTGGTGAAATTTACGCAAGCTATGTTGAACAAATACTAATCTCACTTTGATTTGTCGTGACAGATTTGTAAGAAGGCATTAGTGCAACAAGCACCCCCTTCCTCCCTCTCTCCCTTTCTTACATATATATATTTATGTTTTCTTGATCATTAACGATACACTTCAAAGCAGCCCGAGCACCATCTCTCTCTCATCTCTCTCTCTCTCTCTCTCTCTCTCTCTCTCTCTCTCTCTCTCTCTCTCTCTCTCGTGTTTTAGTGTGTGAGAGTGTTCCATTGGTGTTAGGGTTAGTGTAAATTCCTTGCTTGTTTGTGGGTTGCTCTAACGATTCTCCTCTTTTGCGTCCTAGTTCGCTCTTAAACTAGGTGGTGCCCCTTGTGTAGTTGGGATTTGGCTGGGGGTTTATTGTTTTGGGTTGTGTTGTGTTGTGCCTGAGCCCCATTGAGCAGCACGGGAGCCTTGAAGGGTGTCTAGAGGTTGCTCTTCTTGTTGCCCGCCCCGGACCGCCTCAATATCAATTTTTCTTAATGGTGTTGTGCCATTGATCCTTTTCCTCTGTTTTGGTCAGGTGCTTTGTGTTGGTGTATTTCAGGAGGTAGAAGTCTGCATGTGCCTCCTCTGTAGTCACTGCAAAGACTCGTCTCGACAGCATCTCCGATGTGCTTGGTCCAACAAGAGGTCTCCGTTCGCCGACGGCTCTTCTTTGGGGGGTTCACTATGTGTAAAACTACCATATCACGTGCGTTCAAGACATGTTTGTAAAACCCCTTATCTGTGAATTTTTTTAAGAATATAATGTACCATTTTCTTTTAAAATTTGTGATTTTTTTTTAAATTTTGAAAAAATAATGCCCTTCTATATATATATTTCTGTAAGTTTCAAGAACTTTAAATACCCTTCTATTGAACTCACGTGATAGGTTACATTTTTATTAGGTGACCTCCCCGGGGCCTCTTCACCCTCTCTTCACAGTAGCAAACACAGATGGAGGCTCAAGCTCTACAACAAAGGGCTCTAATGAAGTCCCCTCGCCCGACTTTGCTGAGCCCACCATTCGACTTGCTCTCTCATTGACAGAGCAAGCGAGCTTAGCGGCAGAGGTGGAACGCCTTTAAGGGAATTTCGTCATTTGCAAGATTCTCGACACCAGACCCAACAGAGGATAGTTGCGTGATCTTCTCTGGGACCTGCTTCTGACAGAGGTGGTCAAGATCTTGAATGTTCAGTTCCTCGAACACGACTACTATAAGATAGAGTTCAACTCTTCCGAGATGGCATTCAAGGTCATCGCGATGAGCCCCTTGGCCATCTGAGTAGTTCGAACCCACTTTCGACATTGGAGGCATGGTTTTGATCTAGCTACAGATGTTCGAGTAAAGGAGGCAAACATTTCCATCTACGTCTGCTTTCCTGGTTTGAGGAGGGAGTACCTACCACTTTTGTCCAGGATAGGATCAAACATTGGGACTGTTCTGGAGACACCTCGCATGGCAGCCTCTGTAGCTTCCAAGGCGTCCAACATCCCCTCAATACGTGTTCTCGTTAGGGACACCCAAACTCTCCCAAAGTTCATTCTACTTCCTCGGGTGAGTGGAGGTTGGTTCTGACAGAGCGTGGAGTATTTGGGCATCCCGAATCAGTGTTTCATTTGTCGATAGATGGGCCATCTTGCAAAGTCCTATCCATGGAGGAGACTCTGACCTACACCACAGGCCCAGCCCCAACCCCTAAGGGCTGGCCAGCAGCAGCAGACAAAGTCACAGAGTCTGCAGGCAGAGCCACCCTCTGAGCTTGGGGCTCTAGCAGAGGAGGGTTGGCAGTAGGTTTATGCTCGACGTTGGCAGGGGCCACCACGCCAGCCTAGCACTCAGAGTGGTCCCCAGGCTCCTGCCCAGCAACAATGGGTTCCCACATGGAACCGTTTTGACCCTCTTCAGCAGGACAAGGTCCCTGCTCTAGCCTCCACCTCAGCCTCACCCTCAACACCCCCTCCTCCCCCCAAGTTTACCCCTCTCCCCCCCCCCCCTCTATACCTTCTCCCTCTGCGTCTCCATCTTGCCCTCCTCCCTCTGCCGCTCCCCCTCTCCCCCTTTTCCCTTGAGCCCCCTCCTCCCGCTTCTCCTTTCGTGCCATCCCCACAGCCGTCCCAAGGACCACAGCCTTTCTTGGCTGCTAGAAGATCTCTTGGAAGCACGTTTGCCACAAGTCTCTTGGCGAGAGAGGTATAGACTTTCTTTAAACCCCCACTTTTGGTGTAGATGTCCCCCTTTGCAGCAGTTCCTTGTGGTCTGACGAGCTTCGACATTTGTCATCGTTGGGATTTTTTTGCCTATGACTTTACACGGTTTCTCAATGACCCCTCACGAGACCTTGAGGTAGCTTGCTTCAGATAGAGGCCTTGGACTCAACGATTGGATTATCTTTTCCCCTATGCAATAGGGACCACGCTGATTTGACTCTAGACTCAGTGTTGGAGTGACTGCAAACAGAGGCCCTAGAGTTCTCTCATCACATGGTAGACCTAGGGGTTACAGACCTGCTTTAGACTCTGTGGCCGTTGGCCAAGTTTTCTATGACACCTCCAGACTCAACAGGATGTAGACACATTGTGGTTCACTTCTTTGCTGACACACAGATCCCGCCATGTTATGTACACATATATGAGGACTCCTAGAGAGAGGAGGTTGCTTTGTGCACGGTTCCTTCTACTTGGGCTTGGGCTAAACACTCTTTGCAATCATGCCTATCTCAGGGACACTCGGATACAGATTACTCCCCAAAAAATCCTCCCTCGAAGATAGCACAATTAGCTACTGCTGCAGCATTAGTTCTCTCTCACTTTCCATGAGGATCGTCTCATGGAACGTGCAGGGATTAGGTGGGCCCCAATTTCAGTGTCAGAGGGGTCGACTGCGTTAGGAGCTTTAACGATGCCTTCTGGGAGGAGAGATTGACTTTCTTATGCTACAGGAGCATCATCTATGTGAGGGCCACATTAGACATTGTGGTCAGCTTTTCTGTGGAAGATATGAGACTTTTTGGTCAGCTGCATTTTCCCTGGAGGCATCCTAAATAGTCTATTACTTGTAGTAACTTTAGTAATGTTTTAGGCTATGAGGATATAGTTCTCTCTAGTTTATTCCACCTAAGTGTGACTTGTGTTATGGAAGCCCACGTGTTAAGATGGTATTTGAGACCTCGAGTCTCCCGGCTAGTTTATGCTCAAGCTGGTATTTGAGACCTTGAGTCTCCCAGCTGCTGGAATTTGAAACCTCGAGTCCCCCAGCTACTTGTAGCAACTATGACAACAACAAAAAAGAAAACAAAAAAAAGGAGAAAAAGAAAAGAGAAAGAAAATGGCACAAACTTCCTTGTATTTTATGTGGATCACACTTAAGTGGTATAAGTGACAAGACCACTAGTCCTTAGACCCCAACGAGCATCCCTAGGGTTAACTACTCTTTAGTCGACATTTTTTAATTAACGTTGGTCAATCTAGTACTTACTTTAGCCCTAGCTCTTGTGTACTTCTCGTAGAGTCGACCTAATAGACCCTAACTCAATTGCATTTTATTCAGGTACTACGCTTGTTCTAGTTGGCAATGTTACAATTCCTGAATTTGTTTTTGCATTTCCTAGAATATCATGTATGCATCTCACTTATTGCACACCTGTACATGCTACCTTTGAGCTTTCACAATGTTGTTTTTCTTCTGACACAGGTACTTCTATCATGGATCCGGATGCTGCACTGTTATATTCCGAGAACGGAATCTACATCAGGAAGGGGGGCATGTTAACCACTGGTGTCCACTTCTAGTAGTCATGGGCCGGGCTTGTCGGTCCAATAGGAAAAGGGTAAGAGTGATCGCTGATGAGAGGTTCACTCTAACAGGAAAATTCAAGGGTTAGTTGGCTAAGTATGGGCGCCCAAGTGGGAATGGGGTGCGCTCATATAAAAGTCATCTAAACCAAAAAAATCATTCATTCTTTCATTGGTGCAATTGAAGAGTGCTCTTGCTCCATCTCCATCTTCTTCTTCTTCTTCATCTCCTTGTGTGTGTGTGTATGCGCGCGCGAGAGAGAGAGAGAGAGAGAGAGAGAGAGAGAGAGAGAGAGAGAGAGTGATGAAGCATTGTGACGACGGCACGGCGGCGGCAAAGCGGTTGAGCGCGGCGCAGCGGCGGCTCCTTCTTCTTCGCGCCGGCGAGGAATTCTCCACGGCAGCAAGCATAGAACGGTGAGTGACACACCATCGTCATCTTTGAGCTTACTAGTTTAGGCTAGTTGCGTGCTTGGAGCCATCTGTGGCTCGTGCACTGTGCTAGGCAAGGCCCTTGCTTCGATACCTGCGGGCGGCAGAAGCACACAGAGTGCCTCACACTAGAGTCCCCTGGCGAGCTTTGACTAGATGGATTTTCATAGAGATGCACAAAGTTGGCTTGAGCAGGAGACTGGATGACCGCTTTGCCGTGAGTCTGCTCCAATCCTAGGAGCAGCTGTAGAGAGGCATACAGCAGCACCAGCCTACTTGCACGGAGGAGTGCTTGAGCCAATCCCTTGCTTGGAACCCCATGGTTAGCACTCAGAGAGGCCACTTGGTTGGTAGTAGGCCTCATGTTTCCTGGGGTCCCATGGGAGAGGGTCCAACATGCACTTTAGGTGACTGGCTACATCTCTCAGGCTTGTCAGAGGAGCTTCAAGGCATCCAGCTATAGGGCATGAGAGGGGTGCAACGCATGTGTCAGGATATCACAAAGGCGAAACCAGCTGAGTGGCTCACACCTCTCGAGTCAATAGCGCCTAGATGGATGGGGACCTTCACGCAACTGGAGGTTCTCATCACAGTTCGGGCTTGCTTAGAAACTGTACACAGGGTAAGGGTCCCTTACACAGAGTTTCACTAAAGGCCCCACAGGTGGCAGAGTGTTGTTTTGAGAGGATCCGAGTTGTGGGCATCTCTGGGAAGACTTGAGTCATTGAACCTAACCCTGCAGCTCTTGAGACTGGCCCCTGGAGGTTGTGGACCTGGGACTGCTTTCCATTGGCACGAGTGCAATGGAATCTTGGAGAGTGGTTTTGGAGAGACCCTTTCTCCTCACTCAACCATCCAAGTGTCACTTTCATTCAGTACATTGCTCAACTGGGAAGTCACACACTGGTAGCATCGAGAGAGGATCCTCCTGCTGCAACACCTCATTGGCAGGAGGAGGGTCTCATAGCTGAGTTCTTGGAAGCTTCTTGGGAGAGGTTGTGGGACTCCAAAAAGCCACGGCGAGTCACTTTGTTCCAATGGGGCTGGTTGCACATTGAGCTACAGCAATTGGGAGATGGCTTGTACATAGTGGTCTCTCGGCAGCATGTGCAGCTTGTGACCATCTTTTGGCGAGTCGGCGCCATTGTCTTTGGGACTGTCCTTTGGCACAACAAGTTTGTCTTTGTATTCTTTGGCTGATGCCAACTCTTGTCATAGCTCGGCAGTACACTTGGGGGCAATTGCTTGGTCCACTCTCACGGGCTCGGCACTTCAATTTGAGCTATCCTCCACCAGCAGGATGATATTGATGCAGGGGGGGTCGACCTACACACCAGCTTGCTGCAGAGCTTGTGGTGCAGTGAGAGAGAGGAGTGTTGGGAGCTCATCTACGACCTGACACTCTGGTTCATATGGCGGGCCCGCTGCTTTCACATCTTCAAGGCTCGCCCTGACCATCAGAAGAGATTGTTTGGGATCTTTGGCTAGAGCTGATCCATACTCTCAAAGGACAATTTAAGAGACTTTAGGGCATCTCCAATCGCATGTGGGAGTGCAAAGAGGCTTTTCATTGACTCTAGTGACCTGGTCCTTTCTTCACCATGGTCCAGGGTGTGCTCAAATGGCATTAACGTCCACCTGTGTGGATTTTCTCTCCTCCCATCTCTTGATTTATCTTCATTGTACATATGTTGTTTTTTCATTGGGAGAGTCTCCCCTTCATGATTGTTGTAGCCCTCTCTTGTAGAGGTGGTTTTAGCCCTATGGGCAGTTTCATTAACTAATAGAAGGATCTTTTTCTCGGAAAAAAAAAACATGACCATGACCTCAAATCCCCCTTCTAACAACTTGCCCAAATCGTGTCTATTAGCTACAAGGGCATATTTGACTTAACCATTTTAAGTCTAAAATGCACTTTATAGCTTAACAATGATGCCGTGATATCCCTGCTATGCATAGAATAAAATTTAAATGCATAGAACTTGAGCTATGAATAGATTAAGCAGAGGATAAGCTACAACAAATCCTTAGATTCATCACGAGAAACTTACAATGTTGCATAGAGCTTTCACTTATGAACACAATGTAACATACGGTGCTCCAAAAAGACCATTTTTGCAAGAAAGTTACGAGCTCAAAAAGAAAGAGAGGATAATACACAGTGCTCAAAGACTATATGTGCACTTATTATCCATAAAAAAATCATTCCAAATCAAGGGTTTTTTTAAAACAAAATTTGGCTTTTATAGAGTAGCCAAAGGCTTCAAAATGTGAAAAGGGCTCAAATCTTGGTAGGTAGAGGCTAGAGATAACACAAGAATAACTAGAAATTGGAAGCGCTTGGCCCTAACTACCCACTTTATATTCTCGTAATTAGTAATGAAAAATAAATCTTTGGACATGATGAGATTTTTATATAGTTAGGGTTATTTTTTACCTAGAACACTTTTGAAAATGACTAACTATTGGTGCAAATCTTGGGATGTCCAATGTGGAGTGTGTGTTTTTAGCGAGCTTCTGATTTTGAGCTTTTTCAATCAAAACAATATTTGCAAGCTTTTTGACATTTATCTAGAACCTTTTTTAATGGCACAAATTTTACATACAGTAGACATCAAAAAACATACATAAGTTTCACAAGCCTCAAATTTAAGCTTGAACATCAGGCAATGCATAAACCTTAAAGCATACATCTGACAGGAGGGGAACTCAAAGCTCAATGTTCATACGATATTCTCTTAAACTAAGCACCATATTAGCATGGCAATTATCCACAAGAAATGGTGGAGGTATGAGGGCCAAGAGGCCTTTGTGCAGAGAAGCCCTAGCTCACTCTTATTCATGTGTGTATGGTCAAAGATCAATATTGAATGTTTTTTATTCAACACCATATTTTGAAGTATTTATAGCAAACAACGTACCTACCATAGTCTCAAAGTACCCTAGAAAATCAACTCAAGAAACCTCAAAACCAAACTAGATTCCAAGTAGCAAAATGATATGCATATCATACCACATAGCAAACCTCCAATCACATAATCAAGTCACACGGCCATCATAATGATGTGTCCAAGTCATGTGGTCACCATGTACATAAAACACACGAATCAAAACATCAAAATGAAATGTCTAGAGAGAGCATATGTACCTATTCATGCTCAAATTTAAGGAGACTATCATTTTTCATGATATCGATGACACTCACCTTTAACTTAATGTGTTGGCAGACAAGAATGTCCTCATGGATCATTTTTTCAAAGCACTCAAGAACTTGTCATCCTTGCCCAACTTGAGTACACTTTGTTTTCAAAGCATTATAGAAGAATGCTAGGAGAAGAGAGCTTCTCTAGGAAACACTTTAGTTTGCATGCTATTCAAAACCATTATACCCTCTAATAAAGCTTCTATATAAAGCTTATAAATGATATATATGTTGTAAGTGTGGCATTCCAAACTTGGTCATCTTGCATGGAAATTATCATAGTATTTTCTTTTGCTAGCCTTTTTTGATTGATTCCACATTTCAAGTCCACGATAGAGAGGATGATGATTATATGAAGGGAAAAGGAATGCAAGCAAGTGGGTATTGATGGTAATGAGTCCTTGCGAGAGTGTTTTGATTGAATATCATGCTCTATATTTTTTCAAAAAGAGGGGATGGCAGTCAACTAAGAGTTTGAAGTCGTAGGGGAAGGGAGGTCAAGAATGAAGAGGGGGAGAGAGTTGGCATAGGGTGGAGGTATGATGGCCAAGAGGGCACTGTGCAGAGAAGTATTGGCTTTTTCATTCTGTGTGTATAGTCAAAGATCAATACTGTGTGTTTTGTGAACTAAAAGGTGTAAAATGCACATAAGATGTTCTAAAGAGACAATATGAATGCATGGAAATATTTCAAAAAAAAGTTGCTAGCTACACCATTTGGGAGTTTGACATGAAGCATTTCTCTTGTCATGGTGAAATAACACACTTGGCAACATATTAGTTGATATGTATACTATATGTGGTGCCCTAATAAAATCTCAAAATATTTTTGAGGAGCTACCCAATTGTAATGTGGTCCCTTGGTCTACACTAAT